>NC_137806.1:35202539-35802539 GCF_963383645.1 Muscardinus avellanarius | reverse complement strand
CCCAGCGGTCAGCCCAGCCCAGCTGCTCGGGCCTTTCTGAGTGGGGTGGACAGGGGTCACTGGGTGCCCCCGTGGGTCTCCTGTCCCATCTCCTCTGGAGCTTACCTGTCTCAAAGCTTCCTATGCACGCTGGGTGCTCCCGAGACAGCCACTACAGCCCCCACACTCACCCCACCTCTGGTTCTGGCCTCAGACCCCCTCTCCTCATATGTAGCTCCCTGGAGAGCCTGAGGACAGTAGGCTTCAGAGGGTGGAGATGCAGCTACTCTGCCCCAGCCAGGGAAGGAAGGAGAGCCCCCCACCCTGCTGGAGGACCCTGTTTCTCCCCATCCTGGGCTCCCCAGGGCAGAGGCTTGACCCCAGGCAGCCCTCCCCCACCCTGGAGGCCTGCTGGGAGGCTGCAGCTGTCACTGGGCTGACAACTGGTGGGCAGGGCGGGGCAACGGGAGGAGGCCCTGGCCAGGGCACCAGGACTGCCTGCTTAGGGCCGAGTGGGGTCCTTCCTCTAGCCCACCCTCCTGGCACCTCCTCCCACCCACTCAGTGGCACTGAAGGGTCATGGTCTGGGGTGGCTGGGCCTGGGATGGAGGGGGAAGGTACGGAAGGAGCTCCGTCCCACTGAGGACAGCAGTGTGCTGAGGATGGTGGCCCTTCTTCCTTCCACAGAGGCAGGCGAGTTCATCTTTATATTTAGAGCATGATAACTGCCAGGCCAGCCACTTCCCCTTCCACCCTGGGTCGCCACCTGCTAAGGACCTATTTATATCACTGCTGTGCAGGGTATGCCTTTCAGGTTTCTAGGACTTGGGTCCACTTATGGCAAGGTGGAGCGGTCAGTGGAGGTCATCCAGTGGGCGCCAGCCTCAACTTGGGGAGGGACAGTAGGGTCTAGAGGAAGCACCGTCCTGTGGTGCCACGGGGCACACCGCAAGCCCGAATGGGGCTCTGGCTTTTCTGAGGAGCGGCAGTTCACACGCGTGGTAGGAGAATTGCAGGTGTTCTAAAGGAAGTATGTCTGGCTCTCCTCTGTGGTCCCCATCACACACCTCCCCCCGAAAACAGTAGACTCAGCCAGGCACAGTGGCACACATCTGCAATCCCAGAGACTGGGGAGGCTGAGGCAGGAGGATCACAAGTACAAGGCTAACCACGGTGACTTAGAGAGGCCGTCTCAAACGAAAAACAAAAAGGAGTGTGGCACAGTAATAGAGTGCCCCTGGACTTAATATCCCTAGTACAGAGCCAGGAAAAAAAAAGAAAGAAAAAAGAATCCGAAGGTGAGTAGGGTTAGTAAAAAGGGTTGATTGAAATCTGCATTTTTTTTGTGTGTGTGGTACTGGGGATGGAACCCAGGGCATTCTACTTCCAAGATAAACCCCCGGTCCTATGTTTTTATTCTTTATTTTGAAACAGTCTCTGAGTTGCAAAGGACCTAGCTAAGTAGCTGAAGTTGGCTGCGAACTGTGATCCTCCTGTCTCAGCCTCCCAAATGCTGGGATTACAAGTGTGCGCCACCACGCCTGGCTCTGTATTTTCATATTTAGCTTTTCCAAGTATTTTTGAGAACAGATGACTAATTGACAGATTTCACCTTATCAATATCCTGTATCACTATGTCAGTGGGTAGCAGCAATGTTTGGAAAAAATAAGCTGGTAAATGTGCTGTGTACACTTTAAGAGGAAGCCCTCAAATTCTATCCTTGAAGCTTGGTATTACAGCTATGTGCCAGGAGCACTGGCTGACTTGTAACTCTTTGACAGGCTTTCAACTTTCACTTATCCTTTCCCTCTATCCATTCAACATTTTTTTTTTTTTTTTTTTTTGGTACTGGGGATCAAAGCTAGTAGCATTCTACCTCCAAGCTACACCCTGCCCAATCTTATCTCTTTATTTGGAAACAGGGTTCCCTAGGTTTCTGAGAGCCTCTTTAGGTTGCCGAGACTGGCTTTGCACCCATGATCCTCCTGTCTCAGCCTCCCAAGTCCTGGGATTACACACATGTGCCAACACACCTGGCTTTCTTTTTTGTGTGTGGTCCAAGGCTTGCTGCACCAACACATCCCAGGTCCCACAGCAACCAGGGAAAGCGGGTCCTTGGCTGTCCTTCTCTAAGGTGGCCAGGGCTGCTTTCTAGTCTTTTTTTTTTTTTAATATATAGTAATAATAGGGACTGGAGCTAGGGGCATTCTACTTGAGCTCCACCCCCAGACCTATTTCAATTTCATTTGAAACAGGGCCTAAATTACTGAGTCTGGCCTTGATTCTGTGATGTCCAATCTCAGCCTTCTAAGTACTGAGATCACAGGTGTGTGCTACCATGCCTGGCTTTAGGGCTGCTATCTCTGATCCTCCCTAGCCTTCGGTGGGACACTGGACTGACCCTCACTTCATCACAGTGCATGCACTAGGGACTGAACCCAGGGCGTTCCTCCAAGATACACCCCACCCCTACTTTTAAATTTTGAAACAGGGTCATAGTTGCTGAGGCCGGTCTTGAATCTGTGATCCTCCTGTCTCAGCCCCCCAAGTACTGGGATTATAGGCGTGGACCACGGCGCCAGCCAGACTGGCTCCCTGTAGCACTCTCATCAGTCCAGGGATGGCCACGGTGGCGGGAAGGTGGCAGGAGCCCCATCCCAGAGCACATCACTGATGGCCAAAGCACGGCCCAAGCCCTCTTCCTGACCTCTCCCCATACCTCTGACATTTCCTTAACCTGACTTCCAGCAGCAGGCTGCAGAACAGGACAGGCTGTAAGTTCCTTCCCTAGGATGAGCGCTCTAGCGCCCCCTGCTCCAAACATCCAGGGCTAGCTGGGGCACCAGGCTCCTCCACGTTTAACTTCTGCCCTTCTCCAATGTCTGGTAGACGAGGTGGCACGCCCTGGGCTGGCCCCGAGTGGCCGTACAGGCTCTGCCCGTCCAATCTGCTTTCCAATAAACTGAAGCCAGGCCTTGGTGAGGGCTGGTTAGGGCAAAGCAGCCTTGGAGTGCGCTACCTCCTGCTCCATTAGGAAGTCTCGCCGGGGTCTTAGCAGCACAGGCTTTCTCAACTAGGGAAGACTGGTGAAACTACATATGTATTTATGTAGTAATGGGGATGGAGCCCATGGGCCTTCTACCTCTAGGCTACACCCTCATCCCTATTTTGTTCTTTATTTGGAAACAGGGTCTCACTAAATTGCTGAGAGCCTCAATAAGTTGCTGAGGCTGGCTTTGAACCTGTGCGATCCTCCTGTCTCGGCCTCCCAAGTACTGGGATTATAAGTGTGCACCACCACACTCAGCCTGAAGTTGTTTCAGGAAAAATCATTCTGAAAACACAGGAGGCAGATCAGACCCAAAACTGAAAGATTACACCTATTCCCTCATGATCAGAAAGCAGCATGAACACTGTATTCTCTAAAATACTTTTTATTTTTGGTATTCTACTTCTGAACTACATCTCCAGACTCTTATTTCTTATTTGGAAACAGGGTCTCACTGTTTCTGAGAGCCTCAATTAATTGCTGAGGCTAGTTTTGAACCTGCAACACTTTCTCAGCCTCCCAAATACTGGGATTACAAATGTGTGTGCCACGACACCTGGTACTAAAATACTTTTTTTTTTTTTTTTTTTTTTGGTGTGGTTCTAGGGGTGGAACCCAGGGGCTTTTCTACCTCCAGGCTGTACTCCCATACCTATTTTATATTTTATTTGGAAACAGGGTCTCACTAAGCTGCTGAGAGCCTCACTAAGTAGTTGAGGCTGGCTTGAACCTGTGTGATCCTCCTGTCTCAGCCTCCCAAGTGCGGGGATTACAAGCGTGCGCCACCATGCCCGGCTTACTAAAATACTTTAATACTCATTACTTATGAGAAGAGCTAAGAATGTTCCCGATGAGTTAATCAGTTATCAAACTCTCATGGACGTCCTTTCAGTCCTGTAATAAGTAAAATCTGACATCTATTTTGCTGGATAATTTTCCATTAGCCCCAAGTAAAACAGACTCACATTCCTCCGACTCTCTCCAGTGTGCACGCACAGTCACTGGCCTTCAGAGATGGCCCAGGGTGACCTGGAATCCCCCCCCCCCTCCTTTCCTTCCTTTTTTTGTACCAGGGATTGATCTTAGGGGCATTCTGCCTCTAAGCTACATCCCCAGCCATATTTTATTTTTTGCTTGGAAACAGGGCCTTGCTAAGTCGCTGAGTCTAGCTGTGGACCTGCGATCTTCCTGTCTCAGCCGCCAAGTCCTGGGGTTACAGGTGTGCGCCCCATGCCTGGCTCTGGTTTAGAATTTCTAAGAGTTGTGGAACCGAGGCCCAGAAGTAACCTGCACACAGAGGCCAGAATCAGGATGTGAACTGCAGAACCCACTGGACAGAATGAGGCTGAAGAGGATGGGCAGCAAGCACAGAAACGATAGCTTTCATGTGGGAAGAGGAGGAAAGTATCACAGAAGCAAAACCCAGAACTATTTACAGTACTTTCCAAATAAAGTACAAAGCAACTCAGCTGCACACACTATAAACTGTACACAATTTTAGTTGTTCAAAGCTTAGACTTTATATATATACACACACAATATAAAATTTAGAAAAATTAACCATTTTAGAAAAAATTAAATTTGTCCTTGAACATAATATTCATAATTAGCTTTCAAAACAAACTCGAAATAAGGGTTGGACTTGAGGCTTCCGAGCTGGTCTGACTGCAGCAGGCCCTGCACCTCTGGCAAGTACTCACGGAGCTGGATGCCTGCAATAAAAAGGCAGAGGCCACTTTAATTTACAAACTCTCAAATGAACCCAGATGACTGGTAATGAAGCACTGTGCTCCTGTCTAAGCTCCCGTCAGGGGCTGGGAGGCTCTTCTCCAAGCCCCGCCTGTCCCAGGAGTTCAAGTCTGACAAGGTGCTCTCCAGAGGCGGCCACGGCTGCTCCTCTACTGCTCAAAAGTGCTGACCTGTTCCCCCAACCCTCTCCTTCACGTAGACAAAGCTCTCGGATTCTTCAAATGATAACACTTCATCTTGAGTGTCCTCATCCTCTGACATCTTGGCAGATACCCACCAATACACCCGGATTCTAAAATGGAGGAGCAACACTGAAACTTCCAACAGCAACAAGACACTTACCATCTTTTAAAAGTTTCTGTAGGATTTTCACAAATACGCTGTCTTTGGACACTTCAATGGGATCATCTTTACCATCTGAGCTGGACCAACTGGAAAACAGAAACACCACTAGGGAGGGAGCAGGTATCGCTGGGGCAAAGGACTCTGGCTGGCGTGTGGCTTCGTCTCAGGGCTGAGTTCTGAGCAGGCAGATCACCACGTGAGGACTGTGTGCTGGACACATCTCGGCCTCCACACAGAGCAGCCTTGCGGGCAGGCACTGCTCAGCACCACCTGGCTGCAAGCCAGCCAGGGGCATCTTTCTGAAGAAAAGTCGGAAAGTAGCATCTATCTAGCAGGGACCCCAGGTCTGGTCTTCCAGAGCACAGGGACAGTATCAATTCCACCAGATTCTGTTTCCCAGAGTCTGGTGTAAGGCAGAAGAGCTGTGTTCTCTCCTACTGAGTCATAAGCACACAGCCCTGCTGTGCGGTGCTCAATGCACACAAGCCACAGAAGACTCGTGAAGGGCCCAGGCAGCACGCTGTGATGGGGCAGAGCCAACAGGGGGCAGAGAGGGCGTTCCCGAGGGCCCCGGGCATACTGACGAGAAGAGCCGGGGAGGAGGCGGGCAGCAGTGCCTGGAGCTCAGCCTGCTCTCCCCAGAGGACACCGTCTCTGCCCAAGTCTACACAAGAGGATGGCTCTCGTACGGCAGGCACTGTTTATTTAACCAACTGCAGTCTGTGGCTCATCTGGTGTGGCGGGTCCTACTTCAGTGAGGGCTGGAACATACACATTTCTATGTGAACTGATGGCCTACAGGTCAACACCACAAGCAGTCACTTCCAAAACCCCAGGACTGCTGAATTAAAGGCTCAAGTCCATCAGGACAACCTCTGAAGCGCACACAGCGTGAGACAGCGCCGCCAGAGCACAGCACTTCCTGGCGCTGGACACCGCGCTGCCCTGGCAACAAGCCCACCACGCAGATCCCGCCAGACTTACTCGTCCCTCTGCAGTGCTCTGCAAAGGATCTCCAGCTTCAGACCATTTATATCTACATCTTCTTCCTTCACAGCAAAATAAAACATCTTGATTAAATCCTGGCTTTAAGACAGAAATACATGCGTGTGGGGCATGCCTGTGGTGAAAGGCTGAGAAATGGGGATCGTGGGTTTGAGGCTAGTGCAGGGCAACTCAGTGAGAGCCTGCTTTAACAGAAAAAATACGTAACAAGTGCTGGGGGAGTAGGGTGGCGGCAGAACACCCTAGGTTCAACTGCCAGTACAAAAGATAAAAAAGAAACACACACTTAAAAAGCATTCTTTATCAGAAACTTTGAGATGCTAAGGTTTTTAGACAAGGCTATGCAAAAGCTAAATGTTGAGCTGTGTGTGTGTGTGTGTGTGTGTGTGTGTGTGTGTGTGTGTGTGTGTGTGGTGCTGGGGACTGAACCCAGGGGCATTTTATCTCTGATCTACACCCGCAGCCCTATTTTTCTTTTTTTTTTTTAATTCTGAATCAGGGTCTTGCTAGGATGAGTCTTACTACTTGCTGAGGCTGTCCTCACACCTGTGATCCTCCTGTCCCAGCCTCCCAAGTACTGAGATTACAAGTGTGCGCTGTGCTTTCTAAATCTACCAAAGTACTTCCAATTGCCTGGTCAGACAACAGAATGACTACTTTCCCTACAGAATTTGCACAAAATTTTCAAAAGATTATCAAAAGCCAGGTGTGGTGACACACGCTTGTAATCCCACTATTTGGGAGGCTAAGATAGGAGGATCACAGGTTTGTGGCCAGCCTCAGCAACTTAGTGAGACCCTGTTTCAAAATAAAGAATAAAAAAATAGGGCTGGGGTTGTAGCTTGAAGGTAGAATGCCCCTGGGTTAAATCCTCAATATCTGAAGGGAAAAAAATAATAATCTCTGAAAGCTGAGGAACAGCTTCTCCTAGGGTGAAATCTACAAGAAGAAACACCTCAGGATTCACTGTGAAAAGCTGCACACTTATTTGTGCACAGAAGCCGCGCCTGGAAACGTGCGGGTCGTGAGGCCCCACCTCCTGGTGCCTGAGGAGCCAGCAGGGCTGGAGCAGAAGGTCTTTCCACATTTTCACGATCGGCTTGAACAAGTATTGCCCTCTGTTTTTGTACCAAGGACTGAATCCAGGGGCATCCTACCTCTGAGCTACTTCCTCGGCGTCTTAGTGGCTGAGGCTGGTCTAGAGCCCGCAGTCCTCCTGCCTCGGCCTCCCAAGTCCTGGGGCTGCGGCGCGTGCCACCACCCAGCCCCTCCCGTGCGCGCTCAGCTGCCCGAGGTCAGCGCGTGACTTACCCACCTCATCAATGTACCCGAGCAAGTCCAGAGCCTTCTTGAAGTCGTACTCATTAGCCCTTCTGTTTTCTTCACAGATATACAGCTGTGGTCAGTCGCAATAAGACAGATTATTTTAAGTAAACACAAAGCTAATACTAGAGCAATTACGGAGACAAGTCATTAGGTCTTTTTCTTTGGTGGTATTGAGAACGGAACCCAGGGACATTCTACGTCTGAGCTACACCCCCAGGCCTTAGTTTATTTTATGTTTAGCTATGGGTCTCGATAGGTTGCTGAGAATCTTGCTAAGTTGCTGAGGCTGTTCTTGAACCTGAAATTCTCCCATCTCAGCCTCCCAAGTACTGAGATTACAGACACGTGCCACCCTGCCCTGTTACTGTGGTGTTTTTGTTTTTGGGTACTGGGTATTAAACTCTGGGTCTTGCACATGCTAGATAAGTGCTCTGCTACTAAGCCACACCCCCAGACCTAACCTGCCTTAAAAATGCTTATATGCTTCATTAAAAATTAACTTGCATAACTCGGTGCACACACTTTTAAAATATCGGGAAATTTACATTCTTAAGATCAAGGAGACTGAAAGTTCATCTTAGCACTCTGTCATCCTCTTTGAAAGGCAGCGCTAACCCTTGCATGTGAAAGCTACTTAATGGGGTTTTGAAATGCTACCTTTTTGGGTGGTTTTAAAAACTGCAACCCAGCCGGGCGTGGTGGGCACGCTTGTAATCCCCGCACTTGGGAGGCAGAGACAGGAGGATCGCGCAGGTTCGAAGCCAGCCGCGCGCGCTGGCTTAGGAGACCCTGTTTCCAAATAAAAAAATGTAAAAATAGGTCTGGGAGTGTAGCCCGGAGGTAGAAGGGCTTCCAGGAACCCCAGTACCACCAAAAAAAAAGAAAAAGAAAAAAAAATAAATAAAAACTGCAACCCAGGATACAGCACACAGTAGGTCTTGATTACCCAGAAGAGAGCATATCCAAGTGCTGCAAATGTACCCTGGGCTAGTTAAGATGACAGCTGGCTTCTGCCATCCCATTTCTGTATTCCTCAAACTCTCTAAAACTTTATAATCAGAAAAACACTTGCCTTATTAGAAATTCGACTTGATTTCTCCTGTCTTCCTTTCCTGACAACTATTTGTAATACAGACTTTCACTTGTAAAGGCTGTATGTAAAGGCTGTACAAGCCCTTGCATAACATTCAAACCAGTTCAGAAAAAGCTACCAGCCTTTTCTATTTTCATTGATTTATAAAACTTAAAAAACAATCCTTTCCCCAGGTGTGGTAACACACGCTTGTAATCCCAGTACTTGGGAGGAAGAGACAGAAGGATCACAAGTTTGTGGCCAGCCTCAGCTACCTAGTAAGGCCCTCTGCAATTTAGACCCTGTTTCAAAATGATGAATAAAGCCGGGCGTGGTGGCGCACGCTTGTAATCCCTGTGCTTGGGAGGCGGAGACAGGAGGATTGTGCAGGTTCGAAGCCAGCCGTGCTGGCTTAAGAGACCCTGTTTCCAAATAAAAAAATATAAAATAGGTCTGGGAGTGAAGCCTGGAGGAAGAAGGGCTTCCAGGAACCCCAGTACCACCAAAACAACAACAACAAAATGAAGAATAAAAAATGGGGCTGGGGGTGCAGCTTGGAGGTGGAATGCCCTGGGTTCCATCCCCAGTACTGCAACAAAAACAAACAAAAAACAACACTTTGAACATCCTTTTAATTCCACAACTTCTGACACTGGAATGCAGCATTAAAATCGTCGGTGTACCTGAGTAAAACTGGGCCTACTCTTTCCCTCTTAGCAACACATAGAATAGCGATGAGTTACAACTGACATTTTATATTTCTAAGTTGAACATGCTCTATCAGGAGAGGCTGCTGTGAGCTCAGCATGGTAACTTACTAATAATGGCTAACACTCAGATTGCTTCTTTTTATATAATGAGAGCAGCTCAGGCTGGCCCCACATCACCTCACAGGAAGGGCCTTGTGGTGGACTGTGAAGGCTGTGCACCGGGACACCAACCACTCACCCGCCGCAGCCACACCTCACCTTGGCAGCCAGGACGGGGTGGAGGCAGAACCTGGGGCCAAGCGAGGCCTGCAGGTAATACAGGAGCCTGCATGCAGAGTGCTGCTGAGGGGAAGTGAAGCTACTCAGTCACCCCGTCTTACGCTGAAACAAAGCACCTGTGATTTCTCCTGGCCCTGGGATGAGCACTGCCAGGTGGAGTGGGGAGGCAGCGGCCAGCCCCTTCCAGCTTGAGCCAGGGTGGGGAAGGCTGGAAGGGGATGAAAACTCCTCTGGGGAGGCTCTGAGGGGGCGGGCAGGCAGGCAACACTCACGTTGATGAGCTGCGGTGCAGTCAACACAGGCATGGCGCTGAGGCTCAGCTGTTTCTCCGCCAGCAGCTGCTCAGGCAGGGTTTCCTGGTGCAGCAGGAAGCGCTCCTGCTCAGCCATTGCTAGGTTCAAGGAGAGGAAGGAAGAGGGAGAATGATGTGACTTTCACATCTGCTCTGCCATCAGACAATCTAAACCAACAGCTCCAGGAATAATCATGCCACTATCCAGTGATCTTGGGTTGACACTGCGTATTTATGGACTGGTCTGAGTCCTTTGGGTCTTTCTGGAGCCAGAGGCAGGGGGAGAAGACAGGACAGGGAGTGCATCCTGCTGTGTGATGCAGTCTAAGACAGAGGCTGCAGCGTGGGGCTGAGGCACAGAGGTGGGGCCTCATACCCACAGTAGCTCAGTGAAGTCTGAGGCAGTCTCACCCACCACCATAGAGCACAAGAGAAATAAACAGGGCAAAGAAGTGCTGCTTTTCTAACGGAGGAGGCAGGCCTCTGCCCACCTGGGCGCTCTGGTCTGTGGCCCATTCTCTGTCTATGCCCACCACACACGCGAGGTTGCTGGGAGAGATGGAAACTGCCATCTCACACGGCGGTCCCAGCGGCCCCAGCGTAGGCACCCCATGCAGCACTGCTCCATTCCACCCACTAACAGTTTTGTGAAAATTAAAACACTTCATGCGTTTCCATTCAAAGAAAAGCAGACTGGAAAGCCAGGCGTGGTGGCGCACGCTTGTAATCTCAGCGCTTGGGAGGCTGAGACGGGAGGATCGCACAGGTTTGAAGCCAGCCTCAGCTGCTGAGTGAAGCTCTCAGCAACTTAGTGAGACCCTGTTTCCAAATAAATTATAAAAATAGGGCTGGGGTTGTAGTCGAGAGGTAGAAAGCCCCTGGGCTCCAACCCCAGTACCACAAGAAAAGAAAGAAAGAAAGCAAGCAAGCAAAGCAGACTGGGAGGCACACATAAAGCAACAGTGCTTGGAGGTGGGACTTACATCAAGCATAACTTGTGTTTTTTCTATAATTTACATATTTTCCACAGGACTATTTATATAACCAAAAAGCAATTTCTGTATTTATTTGGCACTCAAGATTAAACTTAGGGGCATTCTACCTCCGAGCGACATCTCCAGCCTTTTTCATTTCCTACTTTGTTCTTTTTTTTTTTTTTTTTTTGTGGTACTGGGGTTCCCTTCTACCTCCGGGCTACATACACTCCCAGACCTATTTTTATTTTTATTTTTATTTGGAAACAGTCTCTTAAGCCAGCGCGACTGGCTTCGAACCTGCGTGAGTCTCCTGTCTCCACCTCCCAAGCCTCCGCCTCCCAAGCGCGGGGATTACAAGTGTGCGCCACCACGCCCAGCTCATTTCCTACTTTGAAGCAGGACTCACTGAGCTGCGGAGGCTGGCCTCCAACCTGAGACGGTTCATCAGCCTCAACACTGGTTACAGCGTGCGCCTGGACACCTGGTTTCCAGCATCTCTGAACCCCGGTTCCTCACTGGCTGCAATACATTGACGCCCCTGTCCACATGTGCCAACGTCACTGGTTTGCAAAGAAGCTTCTCGCTGATGTGGCCCCTTTGGGGCACCACTGTGAATCCATGGCTTTTTCTAAGTAAGAAAGCTGTATGCCCTCAGCACCATTCTTCCTGATGGACTGTGGGGCTGTAAGAAGTTCCCGTGTTCTCCTGGAGCCTCCACACTGCCCTGTGCTCTGCCCAGCAGGCTCTCCTGGAACTGGTGAAGAACCAATGTGTCACCGCCATGCTACCCAGAAGGCTGCTAGGCCCTCCTGTGGCTAAGCCAACACACAGCATCATCTAACAAATCAGATTCCATCTTAGAGCCCCAATTTAGATAGGTTCTCATTTGCTTTCTGTCGTGACCTGTATCTTCTTTCTCCTTGGTTCTCAAAAATAAAGCTGTACTGAATCATTTTCTCTATCTACCCAAGAGTTCCAGAATAAGCTCACCAGCCCCACTCCCTGGATGCACCCTGTGTACAAGTCAGGGCTTCTCTGCAGTTCTTTTACCTGAGAATATGAATGCCTGAGGGCTAATAAGAATCCTCCACTCAAAACCATCTGAATTTATTCTTTAGGGCTTATGGTTTAAAACACAAATTACTTTTTTTAAAAAAAATAGTACTGGGGCTGGAACCCAGGGGCATTCTATACCCAACCTACATCTCCAGCCCCTATTTTTTATTCTTTATTTTGAAACAGGGTCTCACTGAGTTGCAAAGGGCCTCACTAAATAGCTGAGGTTGTCTGCGAACCGTGATCCTCAGCCTCTTAAATGCTGGGATTACAAGTGTGTGCCACCATGCCCAGCTAAATTGCTTTTCCTTAAAAATAAAATACCCGGCAGTATTACAAAAAGAAAAGAAAAAGGACGAAGGCCCTCCAAGTCCACAGCCCTCCACCAGCTCAAGGACCACGGCCAGCTCACACATCCTCTAGGCCAAATGTCAGATTCTTTCTTACCCTCAATTTTCTCTTGCAGCATATCCTCTGGAAGGTCTGAAGCTAATGCAGCCAGTTTACTCAAGCCAAGAAGAGTTTTTTTCTTTGTGAAGTAACGAGTTTCCATATTTGCTAAACCCAGAAGTGTAACGTGAGCCTGCAATAAAGAAAACCTTGAAAACCCTAGGCACCAACCCCACCTTTTTTTTTTTTTTTTTTTTTTTTTAAGGCTATGGGGATGGAACCCAGAGGCATTTGACCTCCGAGATACACCCCTGCCCCTGCCCAATTTTTTGAAACAGGGCCTAAGTAGCTGAGGCTGTCTGTGAACTACAAACCACAATACTCAGGTCTCAGCCTCCCAAATGCTGGAATTACAAGCTTGTGCCACCACTCCCGGCCCCACCTTTGTTTTTAAGTACTGGGGATTGAAACCAGCGGCTTTCCACCCTCCACCCTCTATCTTTGTTTGTTGTTGTTTTGAAAAAGAGTCAGTGGGAGTGGTGGTGCATGCTTGTGATCCCAGCATTCAGGAGGCTGACACTGGTGATCACAGTTCGGGGACAACCTCAGCTACTTAGTGAGGCCCTTTGCAACTCAGTTAGACCCTGTTTCAAAAATAAAAAAGGACTAAAAAATAGGGCTGGGGCTGTAGCTCGAAGATAGAATGCCCCTGGGTTCCATTCCCAGTACAATTGCCACCCTCTTGTCTCCACCTCCCAAGACTGGGACTATAAGTTTGCACTGTCATGCCAGCTACTATCCTTGCCTCTAAGTGAAAACTGGGCAATCCTACACTCCCCCTCCCCTGAGTTAGACACAAAGGTCAATGAAAGACAGTTAACAATCCTGAAACTTGATCACCATCGGACCTGAGGGTGGTACAAAAAATCTCAATCAAACACAGTGATTACGGGAAAAAGACGTACTAACATCTGTTCTGCAGCAATTACAGTTGCTTGAATACTTTGTAGAGAGCACACTTCAAAATCAGTGTGGGTTTTTACTTATGCATTCACTATTTTTGTTATAAGAACACATTCATCATAACAGAAGACCAACAACTGTCATGTAAACATTAGCAAAGCATTTGCACTTTATTGGCTGGAACAGTAGTTAAAGCACATCACTCATGAAAACAGCATCATGAATCAAGAATACCCTGCCCTTCTCAAGTTATGTCAGAGAAGTGTGTATATATACACACCAATAACCTATGTTTTTAAAAAATTTATAAAAAATGTTATAAGGTGAAGTTGTATATATTTATGGCATGTCGAGTGAGTTTTTATTTTTATTTTTATTTTTTATTTTTTTGTGGTTCTGAGGATGGAACCCAGAGGCCTTCTACCTCCGGGCTATATTCCCAGACCTATTTTATATTTTTTATTTGGAAACAGGGTCTCGCTAAGTTGCTGAGAGCCTCACTAAGTAGTTGAGGCTGCCTTTGAACCTGTGCAATCCTCTGGTCTCAGCCTCCCAAGCACGGGGATTACAAGCGTGTGCCACCACGCCCGGCCCGAGTGAGGTTATAATATAAGCATAGTCTGCCACAGCAAGGACTTATTTGGTGGGTATCACTGACATTTACTCCAGTGAGCTGGAAATACACAACACAGTATTATTAACTGCAGCCACCACGCTGTGCAATACTTCTTTTCTGTTCAGCTGAAATTGTGCTGTGCCCGCCCCTCTCTCGCCCTCCCCCAGCCTCCTGGCCAGGCTGTGCTCTGCTGCTGAAGAGTCCCAGCGTCTGGGAGCCCACGTGCAGGTGAGCGTGCTGGGCGTGCTGTTCTGGGCATCCCGTCCTCTCGCTGGCTGCGTATCAGCCACGATGCATATCCACACCTCCCCGGGTTTCCACATGGCTGTGCTCCTTTACATCCCTATCAACAGTGGCTACACTTGCCAACATCTGCTCTCCCTTTTCTTTTGGCTAAGAGCCATTTCGACAGGTATGCAGTGGCGTATCTCAGGGTGGTACCGATTTGCATTCTCCTATGTACTGATGCTAAGCATTTTTGTCATCTCTTCGCCATTTATATAACTTATGCTTAGAGGTACTTATTCAGGTCTTTTGCCCATTTTAAAACTGTGTTACTTTTTTTTTTTTTTTTTTTTTTGCTATTGAGCTGAGTTAACCCCTTACCAGGATATATAGTTTTAAGTGGTATTTTAATTGTTAAAACCCAAAATAACTAAAAATGATTAAATAAACTGCATACATCTGTTTCATATAACTTAATCCCACTTACCTTTTCTAATTCTTGGCTATTAATTTCATGTAACCAGCTGAGATGTTCATGAGCTTGCAAAAAATTTGCCAGCTGTGCATGCTGGGAAACAGGCTGAGACAGTAACTTGCCCCGCTTTCCTTTCTCCAGATACCAACGGAAGAGAAAGTCTGAAAAATTCTACAAGGGATAGAGTCAAAGCTCCATTTGTAGTTAGTAATACCGCTTTAAAATAGACACTGTGATAATACCGAGTATCTTCCAAAGACCCCAGAATATCTATCTTCTTGTTAAAATGTCTTATATTGTTATAGGAATATATATGGTGGGTTACAGAGTTCCTACATTGGTCAACGTTCCTACACTGACAATGACTTTCCTATATTTCTTTTTTTGTGGCATTAAGAATTGAAACCATGGGCATTCTGCCTCCAAGCTACATCCTTGGCCCTTTCTATTTTTTGTTTAGAAACAGGGTTTCTCCATATTGCAGGGAATCTTGCTAAGCTGCTGACGCTGGCCTCCAACCTGTGATCCCCATCTCAACCTTCCAAATATGAGGACTATATTTGTGCACCACCATGCCTGGCACTTTCTTGTACTTCCTTTTTTTTCTTCAGGTCCGGGGATGGAACCAGGGGCATTTGACCTCTGAGCTACACCCCCTGCCCTGTTTTTTATTCTTTATTTTGAAACACGGTCTCACTGAGTTGCAAAGGGCCTCACCAAGTAGGTGAGGCTGTCCGTGAACCATGATCCTCCTGTCTGAGCCTCTCGCATGCTGGGATTACAAGCGCGCACCACCATGCCCGGCTTACTTTCTTGTACTTCTATACTTCAACTATCTCACTTGGCGAGCGAGTGGATTTAGTTCAGAAGGAATCTTGTTAATGATCACTGGCACAGCTGATGGGAATCTGATGTGCATCTGTCAATTTGAGAGTCACTAACAACATGGAATTACGAACATATTGGTATTAAAAATTCGGTTAAAGGCCCTACAGCCTCCAAGAGTGTAGGAGATGGTGAGGATGTAGCTATGAACACAGATGTTCCCCCAAAAGATCTGAAACCAGAAGTAAATGAACGTCACATCACCCCTGGCCATTTTTACTCTCAAAAGATGAGTGATCCACCTCTCACCAAACTACACAAAGGAAAACAAAATTCCCCAGAGAACAGGAGCGTGCATCCCATCCTCACTGTGCTTTGACACCAGTCCAAACCAATTAGAAAATTACAGGAACAGAGAAGTCTGCCAAGCAAGCAACACAGACAGCAGATAACGGAAGGCAGCCCAAGAATGATCAGATGAAAACTGTCCACAGACAA
The DNA here is from genome assembly GCF_963383645.1 of Muscardinus avellanarius. Taxonomy (NCBI): domain Eukaryota; kingdom Metazoa; phylum Chordata; class Mammalia; order Rodentia; family Gliridae; genus Muscardinus; species Muscardinus avellanarius. The sequence goes on along the minus strand of NC_137806.1, from coordinate 35,786,707 downwards.
CCAGAATCCAGGGAATCAAAAAATCATGGGGTAGAAACTTGATAAAAATTGACTGGTGTATCAGCATTGCTGTGAAACACACAGGTGGGTTAGCCATGCCCAACATTCGCACACTACTCACACAGTCAATGAAAGACCAAGGTGCCGCAAAAATGCAGCTGCAGACTAGCAGCCACAGGGCCACGTGCAATACCATCAAGTGAAGAAAGCAGCGGGAGAACGTGTTTGCTTGTGACCACAGAGCAGGGAACCGGAAGAAGGCAAACTAGTGTTCAGATGGGTTCTCTTGGGTCGCAGGCATGAGTGACTGGCAGCTTTTTTGTAAAACGTGACTTTTTTTTTTGGTGGTACTGGGGATGGAACCCTTCTACCTTCGGGCTATATTCCCAGACCTATTTTATATTTTATTTGGAAACAGGGTCTCTTAAGCCAGCACAGCTGGCTTCGAACCTGCGTAATCCTCCTGTCTCCGCCTCCCAAGCATGGGGATTATAAGCGTGCGCCACCACGCCCGGCTAAAACATAACTTTTATAATAGAAAAAAATATACTTTTATATAATGAAGTCACTGAATGAACTGGTTTTAAGAGGCAATCTAAATTGCCCCCAGAACTTTAGAAGCAGGAAGCTAACGGCAAATCCCATGAGAGCAAGTCTTAGGTGTGTGCAGACCTGCGCTCTCTGCAAGCAGCGTCCTCGTTTGCACCTCAACATCTCCCTCATGTCCCTGTACCTAAGTGCTTGTTACAACGTAAGAGTAAACATAAGCAAAAGGGTCAACATTTTTCAAGGCCAAGGAATCTCTCATTTTCCAAAGTCAAGGAATCTTTCAGTAAAATCTGTATGTAGAGAACTATCTGGCAACTTACAAAGAAACAACATGCAAAACATAAGTACCTTCTTAGCTACATTAACTACAAAAAGACAGCACCCTATCTCTGAAGCCCCAGTGAGACTGGAGACAGCAACGGTTACCACAGACTGGCCGCCCAGCCTCTTACCTGATCAGCAAACTGGGTCATGTAGCGCTGGAGTCTGTTCTGGTTGTCTGTCTGCTCACACATCTGCACCAAGATGTCAAAGTCACAGTATTTCTCTGCTAGAGAAGCAGCCCATGAGAACTGGCCTAGTGTGACTGAAAATGACAGATGGAAAAAACCGTTATAAAACCTTAAACATATAGCAAAAAGGGTCACTTGAAAGCACCTCTGCTCACGTCACACACTGAGAATCAAGAAGGGAACGGAAGCCTTATGGTCACTGGTGTTTGGTTCACCGTCCACACATTGCAGCCTCCAGACACACCTTCTGTGTGTGCTAGTGCCTGCTACTCCCAAGCTGCCTCGAGGAGAGTGCAGCACGCTGCACCTGCGCCTCTGCCCGCCCTGGCCATGCTCACAGGCTGGCTCATCACTTTTAACCACCCGCAGCACTATCTGTGGTACTTGTGCTGGTAAGTACTGAAGAAAGGCTAAGTTTCCACAGAGCCGCAAGTATCTGCTTCGCTGTGGCACTTGGCTGGGCTGGATTACATGGCACTCTGCCCACAATGCATCAACTTCCTGATTCCCTGGTCTGCAAACCCACAGCCCACCAGCCCTGCCGTGCACTGCGCACTCACGCAGAGGAGAGAGGAGCTCTGATCTTTTCTGCTGGTACTCCATTTCCAGGCTGTCATATCTTTCCTGGTCTGTGGATTTGTTTAAAGACTTCAGCTGGGAAACATAGCCGTCCAGCAAGCAGTCGATCAGTGCTGCCAGCTGCTCCGTCACGACGCTGCGGAGGTTGCTGTCCGCCTGTGGGTAGACCATCTTCAGGATGATAGCATGCTGGCGCACAATGGCTGTCCGGATGCCAGTGGGACCACTGGTTGCTGTGACATCACACAAAATAGCCTGTTACACGTCAGGGTTCTATGGTGCCCAGGGAAAAGACTGACAGACTGCCTAAAAATTATGTCACTTTCCTGCTACCAGAAAAAAGTCGGTGCTCAGGCATACCCATCTGTGTTTGCTACAACCCATATTCTTTTTTTTGTGTGTGTGTGTGTGGGTCTAGGGATGGAATCCAGAGGCATTCGACCGCCAAGCTACACCCCCAGCCCTATTTTTTATTCTTTGAAACAAGGTCTCACTAAGTTGCAGAGGGCCTCTCAAAGTAGCTGAGGCTGTCCGCGAACCAAGATCCTCTGGTCTCAACCTCCCAAATGCTGGGATTACAAGCGTGCGCCACCACGCCTGGCTCCCCATATTCTTTGTAGAGATTCACTCACACAGTAGTAAACACAACCCTTCTTCTCTGTCCATTCCTTTAATGCTAACTTGCTTCCGTTGTGTTAAAAGGCCAACACAAAACAGTCCATTTTCGGAACAGGGCCTGCTTCAATGAGAAGCCATCTGTACTAAGGCCCGGTAGATGCACTGTAAGTGCCTAATAAATGAGACATAAGGAAGTCCACAGATACACTCCAAGGGATAGCGTGCTGTGACAAGAGCTGGAGATGGGATGGCATCCAAGGTTTCCATTTTAACCCACGCAGCTTCCCACATGAGAGACCATGAGAAAGAGACTGAACACTGTCCAGGTTACCTGTCCAGGGAACACACTCAGGCTCTTTTCCTACTTGTTGTTCTTTTTGATACAAGGCGCTCCTGTTTTGGCGATAATGACTGGCGGCCTGCAGCATGTCCTGGGAAAATGAAGGCATCATCACACGTGGGAAGTGACAAAGCTCTGTGGGGTTTGCTCTCTCTCGCTGTAGCGTGAGGAATAAAACCCAGGGCTTCACGAATGCTAGGCAAGCACACTTCACAGAACTAGAAAGATACTCAACACTTTTTGGTTTTTCTACTTTTGACATTTGTTTTACTCCATAATTAATTTCAATTTTGAAAAATTTCAGTAAGCAGAATAGAAAAATCAGTACATTCGGGAGGCTGAGACAGGAGGATCCAAGTTTGCGGACAGCCTCAGCTCCTTAGTGAGGCTCTTTCCAGCTCAGTGAGACCGTTTCTAAATATTCTAAATAAAGAATAAAACATAGGTGTGGGGTTGTAGCTCAGAGGTAGAATGCCCCTGGGTTCCATCCCAGTACTGCAAAACAAACAAACAAACAAACAAACAAACAAACAAACAAAGGAGCAGCCAGCCGAGTGTGGTGGTGCACACCTGTAATCCCAGTACTTTGGATTCTGAGATAAGAGGACAACCCAGCAAAACCCTCAGCAACTTAACGAGATCCTGTTTCAAAACAAAAGGGCCGAAGGTATAACTCAGAGATAAATGGCCTGGGCTTACCCCTTAGCACCAAGACAGAAACACAAAACATCAACAACAAAACCCCAAACCCAGAAGCCACCATGTGCAAATGTGCAATGGCGCACTCCCATAACCTCAGGACTTGGGAAGCTGAGCCAGATCACAGATTCAAGGCAAGTGTGCAGTAACTTAGTGAGACTCTGTCTCAAAATAAAAATAAAAGCTGGGCGTGGTGGCGCACGCTTGTAATCCCAGCATTTGGGAGGCCGAGACAGGAGGATCGCAGTTCGCAGACAGCCTCAGCTACTTAGTTGGACCCTCTGCAAACAGTGAGACCCTGTTTCAAAAGAAAGAATAAAAAATAGGGCTGGGGTACCTCTCAGAGGTAGAATTCCCCTGGGTTCCACCCCCAGCACTGCAAAAATAAAAAAAATAACATGCAAAAATAAAAATAAAAAATTTAAGCCAGGCGTGGTAGTTGTATGCTTGTAATCCCAGCATTCGGTAAGCGGAGGCCGACGGATTGTGGTTCGCAGATAGCCTACTTAGCAAGGCCCTTCGCAACTCAGTGAGATGGTTTCAAACATAAAAAGAATAAAAAATAGGCCTGGGGTGCCACTTGGAGGTAGAATATCCCTGGGTTCCATTCCTAGTACTGCATAAATAAATAAATAAATAAATAAATAAATAAATAAATAAATAATAAAAAATTTACAAAGGGCTGAGGTGTTGATGAGAGGTAGAACCCGCCTGGGTTCAATCCTCAGAACCACAGAACACCCAGAAGCTGAGCTCAGTGGCGGGGCTGTGGCCTCAGCACTTGGGAAACTGATGCAGGCTTGCTTGAGCCCAGGAGTTCAAGGCCAGCCTGGACAGCATGCTGAAACTCGGTCCCACAGAAAGGAGAGAATTGGGCAGCTACATCAACATACATTAATATTTTGCAATGACAGAAACATCCTTCTCCAAATAAATGGTTAGGTTATAGAAACATACTAATACACACAAGGCAAACATTCAAAACACTTGTTAGCTAACTGATAAAAAGAGTAATATTTTCCTAACATTTGAGCTGACAAATGTCATAAAGCTAAACCCTTGTAAGTCACTGCTGACAGAGTGGTAGGAACAAGAAAGCAATGCCCTCCTGGCGTGCAGAGTGGCCCCATCACTGCTGGGCGTACCTTGAGAACAGTGTTGACATCCATGGCTACCGCAGCCCACTCGACAGAGTCCAGCGCGGCGTCCCTCAGGACCTGCTCTTCGTACTCCAGCAGGCTCTCGCAGATGGTGCCCACCTGTGACACCTGAGGGCAGAGCTACTGCTCACCAAGGGCACGCATGGGGCCACAGCCCAGGCAAGCCCTTCAGCACGCCTGCTCTGGAAGATTGTCCTAAGAGTGTTCTTATACTACCAAGAAGAAAAGCACTCAAGACAGCCTCAGCAAGTAGCGAGCCCCTCAGCACCAACACAAAAGGCTGTCAGAGTGGCTGAGAAGTAGAATGCCCCGGGTTTCAATACCCAGAACCACACACACACACACACACACACACACACACACACACACACACACACACGGGCAAGACTCGAGTCACATCCTGACACAGTACTTGGTCCTGGAAGCTTGAGTTCTCAGAAAGATCTGCTGGTCCTGATTCCCTGGTGGGACAGCAATGTCCTCACCAGTGCCTAGATCAGACACATGCCTGTTCTGGGTTCTAGAAAGCTTGGGCTGGCAGCCTCTTTCCTCATGTCAGTCAGGGATTTGGTACCTGCCACAGTAGGGTATGAATTCTTTGCTCTATTTCCAGAGTAAGATAAAAGACGTATAGAAGCACTGAAAGCATAGTGAAATCCAATGCACCTAGCCTACTCTGTCACCAGGGCTTCTGCGTCTGTAGATTCAACCAGCCTTGGGTTGAATACTAGTACTGATGCTATAGGTAGGCCTAAAATGGTGGCCTGTAATGAATACATACAGACCTTTTTGTCATGATTCCCTAAGCAATACAGTGTAAAAGTACTTACGTCGTATGAACACTGCATACATGACCCAGAGATAACTGAAAACACACAGGAGGATGTGTGTAGGCTACATGGCTGGAGAATAGCCGGGCTGTGCTCTGGCCTCCGCAGCACCCAAGGAGCCAGCCAGCAAGGCCAGCTCCCTGTGGCAGCCCACGGGGCTGTGCACAAACACAGGAGACCCTAGCACCCAAACAAGCAGAGAGTCCTTTCTGCTAAGCTCTGTAAGCTTGCTGATGGGGCAGGTGACAGATGAGTGACACTGCTGAGAGACAGAATCCAGAAAACAGGGAGTCCAAGTTAGAATTCCAAAGAGATCCTTAGAGATCATCTGGCATCTCTCTGCCCTGTCTGGGGTCCGTCAGCAAATGGCAGAGCTCTGCAAAACACTGTAAGGTACAAAACAAGGGCGCGTCTGACCTCACGGAAGAAGATGTCTGCAGGAGTCAGGCTGCTTGGGACTCCGCAGTCCCTCTTGTTCAGAGCCATCAGGATTGCTGCGTTCACGAGGTCTGGCAGTCGCGAATGGTGGTTCTTGAGAGCAATGGCAGCTGACAGCTTCTCCGCGTGCTCACAGAGCAGCAGGCGCGTTGCCATTGGTGCCCCTCTAACTGGAGATGTGCCCAGACGCCCAAACAATCCAACCTTGGAAAAAGACAGGCCATGTTCTCAGAAAGCACCCACCAGAGCGCCAGCTAGCACTCACCTCCCAGCACGTAGTCTCGGCTTCCTCTCTTCTCCCCACCCCCACGACAACAGGTAAGGGAGGCCACCCCAGAACTGCCATCCATCGTCCTCCAACTAGGATGCAAAACAGTTTGTTGGTGCACCAGGGGTAGAGCAGCCTCACCATCCTAATAACCAGGACCAGCGGGAACTGGAGACTCAGCAGCCTCCACCGAAGGGGCTGACCCCAAACCACAGGCCGGGGCAGGGAGCTTCCTTTGTTGACACCCACTTTTGGTGAATTCTTGGGGCCTAGCAGTTTTCCTAAGCTTTCTCATCTGGTAAAACATCCCAATAACAGGAACCAGAAAGCAATGGACAGTTTTCACAATGAGCACAATCCCTTTCCTCAGTGGTGACTTGATTTTTTTCTGACTTCACTTCTATATCTGCTTCTGTGGTCTTTATGTCAGCAAATACTTTCTTTGGGGAAGTTCTGAGACTGGAACCTAGGGGCATTCTACATCTATATCCCCAGCCCTATTTTTTATTCTTTACTTTTAAACAGGGTCTCACTGAGTTGCAAAGGGCCTTACTAAGTAGCTGAGGCTGTCCTCAAACCATGTTCCTCCTGTTTCAGCCTCCCAAATGCTAGGATTACAAGTGTGCACCAACACGTCCAGCTATAAGCAGATACCCTTTTTAAAAACACAAAAGGATCATGCCTTACATATTGTTCTGAACCTTGTTTCATCTGCTAGTATCTTATTTTTTCGTAGCATTTAGCTTTCTCCCCTCCTTTTGTTTTGGACTCAAAGGCATTTTACTACTTAGCTACATCCCAGCTCTTTGTTTTGAGACAGGGCCTTACTAAGTCACCCAGGTTGGCCTAACACTTGCAATCCTCTTGCCTTGGCCACAGAGTAGCTAGAGTTCCAGGTGCACAGCTTATGTTTAATGTCTGGAATGTTTTACTGAGCCAATCTGTCTTGATTCATTCAATCTATTCACCCGATGTGTGTGTGTGTCTACTAGGATTTGAACTTGGGGCATTCTACCTCCAAGCTACATCCCAGCTCTATTTTACTTTTATTTTGAAACAGGGTCTCACTAGGTTGATGCAAGTCTCACTACTTGCAGAGGCTGGCCTTGAATCTGCAATCCTGCTTTAGCCTCTGAAATACTGGAATTACAGGCATGAGCCATCACACCCGGCTACCAGCTTTACCTGATTATTTTAAAGTAAATGACATGTGTCTTTTATGATTTGAACTTTAGTCCTGACTCCCTCAAAGACACCTCAGGTGCAGTTCTTTTGCAAGGCTCCCGTTAGGACCCTCTGGTGCGGTAGCCCAGGGAGTGTGGATGCAGCTGAGTTGGGATCACGCTGGCCACCCAGTGAGCACAATGAGGGTCACCGGGCTCACCCTGCTCCTGCTCCTCTACACCAGACACACAGCAAGTGTTCTGAGGCACCAGCACCACTTCTGATCCCCTGCCAAGGAGGATGCAGCCTGCTAGCCATGCGCTGGCTCGAGGAAGACAAGAGGCCTGTGCTCAGTAGTATGCCCTTAGGCATGCTCAGTCACACAAGCTTCTTGGCATGTATGGCATGAATGCTGTCCCACCAGTGAGACAAGCTACACAGACGAAGGGCGTGCAAACAGAGGCAGCCAGAGTGGGCGTTCAGATCCAGCTGCAGCTGCCAGCAGTGGGGCCAGCGAAGCTGGGCCACAGACGCCGAGGCCCACACCCTCGATGGTGGCGCTCTCTGACAAACAGGGTGCCCACACACGTGCCTGCGCCCAGCACGCACACCCTCGCAGCGTGCCTCGGCCTCTGGACCCTTCCCATCTTGCCAGCCTATACCCTGTTGTTACCAGTGTCACTTTCCTCTCCTCAGTCCAAAGCCAATGTACAGAAACTCAAGTTTTTATAAAAAAGTGCATAGGAAATCTGAAAGAAATCCTGTTTTTGAAAAGAGCATATCTTGCCAGGTGTGGTGGCGCATGCTTGTAATCCCAGTACTCGGGAGGCTAAAACTGGAGGATCACAGGTTTGAAGCCAGCCTTAGCAATTTAGTGAGGCTCTCAGAAACCCAACGAGACTGTTTCTAAATAAGAATGCCTCTGGGTTCAATCCCACACTATCTACCATCTATCTGTCTATCTCTAAAACATACGCGTGCACACGCACACACACACAGAGCAAGTCTCATGGATATGACTGTCAAAGCTGAAATAAGATCTCTTCTGAAATGCACTTCTTTAATCTTATTTTCAATGCAGTTTTCATTCTAGGAGTAACAGGCTTCCACACTGTCGGGAAATTGTTTACTTCTGTGGTAGTACAGAACATGAAAAACAACTCAGGTCCCACCCAGGGAAGGACTCTGAGAGGGATATCTGCTGGCCCATGATGGCACAGGGCAGTGCCCACCAGAAGCTTACTTGGTGAAGGAAATCCAGCAGCAGGCAGTGGGCCTTCATCTTGTCTTCCAGCTGGTGGAGGATGATCAGCGAGGTGTTGCTGAGCCCAGGGGCCTCTGTGAGAACACAGTGAGGAGAGGAAACCCAAACATGGTGCTTTTAGAGCAAATGCAAGTGAGGTCAAAGCAAAACATCTCAAGAGAACATGCTGGGCGTGGAGGCGCATGGTTGTAACCCAGTCCTTGGGAGGCTGAGACAGGAGACTGCAGGTTGAAGGACAGCTTCAGCAACTTAGCAGGGCCCACTGCAACTCATGAGACTCTATTTCAAAGGAAAAGAATAAAATCAGGGCGGGGGTGTAGATTGGAGGTAGAGCACCCCTGGGTGCCACCCTCGGCACCACGCACGCACGCACGCACGCACGCGTGCGCAAGAAAGCCAACACTTCAGTAAAATCACTTAGATTACTCAAGAGCTTGATTATTTAGAGGAGAACCTGGGGGCATAGATACAGTTTCTACTGAACTCAAAAGCTGCTATGGCTAGTTCAACACTTTCATCCTAAGTGTGACGGCCCCCACAAAAACTGCTGAGGAAAGGGGCGCATGGATGCTCCTCTAGGCAGGACGTGGCAACGGCCCCGCCAGTGCACCGCACAGCAGCCTCAGCACTGCAGTGGAGTGGAGGGTAATGGGCGGTCAGCTGGGACAGGCAGAGGCCACACCGCGCCACAGCTACATACCAAGTCCTGGAGAGTGTATAATCTATTAGCCAAATACACTGAACATGTTAAAATCCTCAGTTAATCTAAAAGTGTCAAATGTTCAGACTGTTACCAAGTTCCTTAGAAAGAAAGCAAAGCAATCTGCCTCTGAAAGAAGAATTAGGATCTGCACCAATGTTCCCTGAGATTTTATTCTCTGACCTAGAAGATTTTTCTTTCTTTCTTTTTTCAGAACTGATCACTGAACCCAGGGTCTTGCACATGCTAGGCAAATGCTCCACCCCTGAGCCACTTCCCCAGCCCTTTCTGTATCTGGACTGTTTCGGATCCTGTTTAAAAATCTACTTTAAGGAAGATTACAATCTTTCAAAAAATGTGCTTTGTGCCACGCAGTGGTGCAAGGTTGTAATCCCAATACTTAGGAGATTGAGACAGGAAGATTGCAGGTTCAAGACCAGCCTCAGCAATTTAGCAAAACCCTGTTTCAAAATAAAAAAATAAGCCGGGCATTGTGGCGCACACTTGTAATCCCAGCATTCGGGAGGCTGAGATCAGAGGATCGCAGTTCGCGGACAGCCTCAGCTACTTAGTGAAGCCCTCTGCAACTCAGCGAGACCCAGTTTCAAAATAAAGAGTAAAAAATAGGGCAGGCAGTGTAGCTCTGAGGTCGAATGCCCCTGGGTTCTACCGCCAGACCTGCAAAACAAACAAACCAAAAAAACAAAAAAATAAAATAGGGCTGGGGTGTAGCTCAGAGGTAGAATGCCTTTGGGTTCAATCCCTGGTAACAAACAAAAAAATACACTTTGAGAGACACATGGAACACAAAACCAGAATATTCTTCTTAAAACAGATCACTCCATCGCAGTAAAATAAAAGTCTTCTTACCTTCAGGGACAGATTCAGCCCACCGTGGGTCAGAGGCTGGGTAGTCATCGACCAAGTCTACACTGATTTGGGTAACAGCCCTGTCTAGCTCAGAATCAGAATCCAAGTCAGAGTTAGAAGAGAACAGTTCATCAGCCATCATTTGAGCATGACCTAAGTCCTTCCTGAAATACATTAGAGAGTAAAAGCATGAAAGCAGGTAAACCATCTTCAAAACTTACCAGAGCCGGGCGTGGTGGCGCACGCTTGTCATCCCCGCGCTTGGGAGGCAGAGACAGGAGGAGCGCGCAGGTTCGAAGCCAGCCGCGTGCGCTGGCTTAGGAGACCCTGTTTCCAAATAATAAAAATGTAAAAATAGGTCTGGGAGTGTAGAGGTAGAAGGGCTTCCAGGAACCCCAGTACCACAAAAAAAAAAAAAAAACAAAAAAAAACCAAAAAAAACAAAATAAAAAACTTACCATAGAAAAATTAATTGTGAATTAAAGTTCCATGTGGAGATTTCAGCCCAAATACTGTTGGTAACATGTGTTTGATTAAAAATGAAAAAAAAAAAAAAAAAAAAAAAAAAAAAAGCCGGGTGTGGTGGCGCACGCTTGTAATCTAATCCCCGCGCTTGGGAGGTGGAGACAGGAGGATCACACAGGTTCGAAGCCAGCTGTGCTGGCTTAAGAGACCCTGTTTCCAAATTAAAAAAAAAAAAAAAAAAAAAAAAAAAAAAAGGTATAAAATAGGTCTGGGAGTGTACCCCAGTACCACCAAAAAAAAAAAAAAAAAAGGACTGGGAGGTGTAACTTGGAGGTAGACTGCCCTTGGGTTCAATCCCTAGTACCAAAAAAAAAAAAAAAGGGGGGGGGACACCATTATAGTCATTAATTCAATTAGTACTGCAGATCTTAAAATGAGCTTGGCACTGGACACAGGGAGATGAAATCAGTCCTGGGCTTCAGGACAAAGCTCTAGGAGCAGCCAAACAATCAAACAGGTGCGGAGGGCCACGGGGCCATTGGGCTGGGAAGGCCATGCCTGGAGGTAATGTGGGTTGTCACAGGAGGGGCCACTGGCATCTAGTGGGAGGTGCCCAGGAATGCTGCTGACAGCCTGCAGTCCCTAGGGTGCCACACAACATACCCCTGCCCAAATGCCAGCATGGCTGATGAGAAGCCACAGCCTACCTTAGGCAACCAGCCTGGCTGCTGACCACGGGAGCAAGCCCAGCCTGGGCCAATCCAGCTGCCATCTCAGCCCGACTCAAGCCACTGAGCTGCAGAACCTCAGCTATGCTGAAGGAGCCTCTACATTTTGTGGTAGTTTTGTAGGTGGTAAATGTCAACTAATAGGCTAGGCTAGTTGGGATTTATAACACCAATAAACTTATAACAGTAAAAAGCTGTGCTTGATGAGATCTGCCATCAAGGCTGCTGGTGTATTAGGTCAGATGCGTCTCCTAGCCTAGCTTGGACCTCCTGTGGCTACCAAATTCGTGACCTGAAGTTCAGAGCAACTGAAAGCACCAACACTCAGAAAAACATGTTTCTCGGATGGCACTGCTCCTCCAACATGGGCTCACCGCCAATCAAGCATGCCAGTAAATGTGTACCAACATCAGTGAGCATGGATCTAAAAGAGGGACCGTACCTGCAGTACTGCAGAAAAGCGGCTTTCAGCAGTTTCGTCTTGTCTTCCTGGGCTATGGTTTCATTCTTTGTAGTTGCCTCAAAAACCATGCTCTGCAAAAAACAAGATCCAGTTTAGAGGTGAAGGCTGTCTGATCAGTGTTGGGTCACTAAGGAAGAAGTGGATCCCCTTGGGCCACAGAACACTCCCCCCAGCTGCAGCCACCCCTGCAGAGTGCTTATGCATCTGTGTATAAGCACCCACTGCAACAGGACAGACCTAGAGGAAGAACTGGACCTACCCTCAGGCCACAATGCCATGCCCCAGCTGCAGCACATCCCTGAAGAGTGTATGCACTCAGACCCCCATGGAAACAGAGACAGAACTGAAGGACCAGCCAAAGGTTCAGAAGGGGTGGACAGTTCAGGGATTATATCCTTATCAAACTACTTGGGACTTTATCATGATCAACAAAATGTTTGTTAGCTTTGTTCTTATTCAGCTCATGCCAACACAATATGCTACTAAAGTATGTTGCTGATTTTAAGATTAAACAAGAATTTAGCCAGGTGTGGTGGCATACACCCATAATCCTAGTACTTGGGAGGCTGAGACAGGAGGATCATAAGTTAAAGGACAGCTTTAGCAAGTAGTGAGACTCTTATCAACCTAGTAGGACTCTGTTTCAAAATTTAAAAAATAAAGTAGGGCTGGGGGCATAGCTCAGAGGTAGAATATCCCTGGGTTCAATCTCCAGTACCACAACACACACACACACACCACTTTATTTTCTTATTAATGTTTTTTGTGATACTGGGAGTGGAACTCAGGGCCTTTCTACCTTTGGGCTGTACTCCCAGACCTATTTTGTGTTTTATTTGGAAACAGGGTCTCAGTAAGTTACTGAGAGCTTCACTCAGTAGCTGAGGCTGGCTTCGGATCCTCCTGTCTCAGCCTCCCAAAGTACTGGGATTACAAGCCTGTACCACCACGCCCAGCTCTAACTTTAACTTTAAATTATAAAATAGGCTACATATTTCATATTCATATTCAATTGGAAAATACCCAAAATAGAATTTTTATAAGGTACTGGGGATTGAACTCAAGGCATTCTACCTCCAAGCTACACCCCCTAGTACTATTGTTTTTATTGTTTATTTTGAAACAGGGTCTCACTTAGTTGTGGAGGGCCTCAGCAAATAGCTGAGGCTGGCTGTGAACCTGCGATCTCATCTCTCAGCCTCCCAAGTACTGGGATTATAAACGTGTTCCACCACTCCTGGCCAAAACAGTATTCTTTTTAACTTTTTTTTTCGGTCCTGAGGATAGAATTCTATCTTTGAGCCACACCCCGAGCCCTATTTTTTATTCTTTATTTGGAAACAGGGTCTCACTGAGTTGCAAAGGGCCTAAGTAGTAACTGAGGCTGTCCGTGAACTGGGATCCTCCTGTCTCAGCCTCCCAAATGCTGGGATTACAAGCGTGTACTACCATACCCAGCTACTAGCCCTAATTTTCATTCTTTATTTTGAAATAGGGTCTCACTAAATTGCGGAGGACCTCAGCTGAGGCTGGCCATGAACCTGTGATCCTCCTGACTCAGTCTCCTGCCTCCCAAGAACTGGGATACAAGCTTGTGCCACCATGCCCAGCCTTTTTAGTCTTTAAAGATTAAGTGTGTGTATCTCAGGTTTATAAATAGCAGAAAAAAAGTAAAGACTTTTATTCTACTATTCCTTTCAAAACTCACAGAAAAACAAAGAAACAGAAATACTATCTGCACCCCAACTCTGTGACCTAACTACCCCGGGAAGAGGAACAAGAGAGATAGAAGCAGCAAGGAGAAGGTGGGCAGCCCTGTGAGGGCAGGGCCAGCACTGAGGAGGGCAGAGGGCAGCTGTACATGGGAAGGTGGGCAGCTCTGTGGGGACAGGGGCCGGCAATGAGGAGGGCAGGGGGCGGCTCCCAGACAGCTGTGCAGACACAGCCTCCTGAGAGTGGGCCGTGGGGAGGGGTCCTCTGAGCAGCATTCTTCAGAGTTCTGGAGGATGTGAGATGATTAACTCAGACATTAGAGAAAAGCAAGCACATTTAAACCGACACCATGACATCCTCAAGACCCGCATGTCATATGAAGCAGGAAGCGAAATCAGTACATTACAAGGCTCAGAAAACCAGAAACAATATTCACATTGTCACTCTAATGAGAGTTTGCATTTGGACGGCAGAGGCAGAGGAAGGAGTGTTAAGTTCCCCCAAACCCTCACATTCCAAAATTGCTGAATCCCAGAGATGGCAACACATGCAGATTGCTTAGATGCAAAGAGAAACAACAGTAAGAACTGCCAGGAGACCTGGAAGCAGCTAGCTGCTTGGGAGAGGACCAAGGGGATGAGGGAGGTAAAAGAATCAATGTTTTCATCCTAATCTTTACAACTGTCTGAACTCTTTGTGAAACATTTGTATACAATAAAAAATAAAAGTTACGAAATTGCATGGGTCCACCACATTACATCACTGCTTGGGCCAGCAACTGAGGATGCCAAGGACTCCTCCAGGTCTTCTGCTAATAGAGACACATTTTCCCTTGAAGTGACAGACACCAGCCCGCTGGTTCTAGAGAAAAGGATGGGTACGCCGCCACAGGAACCAGCCCCCAAAATGCCATCTCCTGCGAGGAAAAAACACACGTGTATAGCACAAATGGATTTTTTTTTTTTTGCCTGTGGTATTGGGGATGGAAGTCAGGGGCATTCTCCAAATTATACCCTCAGCCCCATTTTTTATTCTTTATTTTGAAACAGGGTCTCACTGCATTGCAAAGAGTCTAAGTAGCTGAGGCTGTCCTTGAACCGCAATCCTCCTGTCAGCCTCCCAAATGCTGGGATGACAAGTGTGCACTGCCATGCCCAGCATAAAATGCATTCTAACATCCTCCACCCTGAGTAGAAAATCATTGTGCTGATGTAGAAGAACATACTTTTTTCTTTACAATGTTATCCCTACTTTGAACTCAGCTTTCAATTCCAGAGTCAAATGTCAAGAGCCTCTGTGTCCTTCCACTAACCCTACTAGAAAACCAGCCTTTTAAGAGAGAAATGAGCCCAGAGAGAAATTCCTTCTGCAAAATTCAACAGCAGCCCCTTTGCTCCTGTGGCCTGCGCCTATTACACCAGCCACAGGCAGGTGTCTAGGCCTGCTCAGCGCTTCAGCACCCTCCTATCACCCTCCTCAGGGCTCATCCAGGACTGGATGCCCCAGGCTCGGGCTGTGGCCTCCCCTGCTGCCTGGACCCAAGGGTCTACAGGCCTGTCTGCACCCACTCACTCTGCCCCATGCAGGGTTCAGCGCTGCCCTCCTCTCTCCAGGGGTCTGGACAAACTGGCCTGAAGAATACCAACTGGGAACAAGCACTCTGCCTCAGGCACACAGGCAACTCTTCACTTAATGTCAGGTGTCTCTTTCCTGGTCTTTTCCCCTTGGAAAATGTTACAGTTCTTATCATCCTTTCAGTTTTTCAGGACTGCGAGGACTTCAGCTGCTGCACAATGTACTAAATGTCTCAGTAACACCTCACAGCATCACACCAGGAGCAGCACCCTTGAAAGAGAACGAACCCTATGGAGAATGACTACTGAGCCACCAATCATCCTTTCCGAAGCTGCTACTGTACCTTGTGCAGTAAAGCCAATTTTCTCCCGAGGAAGTGAAAACTTCCCCGTTCCCGTGGAGCACACATAGACGGCACCTTCCGTATACAGATAGGCGGTTTGGTTTGTAAAGTTTGGGACCATCAGTCGACACATAATCAGTTCTTCAGACTGAAAATTAAAATTAATGAGAATTGAAACAAAAATACTTGTGATTAATATAATTATCACAAAGCCAGGCATGGTGGCGCACACCTGCAATCTCAGCATTCAGGAGGCTGAGACCAGAGGATCGTGGTTTGCGGACAGCCTCCACTACTTAGTGAGGTCCTCTGCAACTCAGTGAGACCCGGTTTTATTATTATTTTCTTTCTTTCTTTCTTTCTTTCTTTCTTTCTTTCTTTCTTTCTTTCTTTCTTTCTTTCTTTCTTTATTTTTGTGGTACTGGGAATGGAACCTAGGGGCCTTCTACCTCCAGGCTACACTTCCAGACCTATTTTATATTTTATTTGGAAACAGGGTCTCTTAAGCCAGCTGGGGCTGGCTTCGAACCTGCGCGATCCTTCCGTCTAAGTCTCCCAAGTACGGGGATTACAAGCATGTGCCACCACGCCCTGCGAGACCTGGTTTTAAAAATAAAAGAATAAGCTGGGCATGGTGGCACATGCTTGCAATCCCTGCGCTTGGGAGGCAGAGACAGGAGGATCCTGCGGGTTCAAAGCCAGCCGCGCGCGATGGCTTAGGAGACCCTGTTTCCAAATAAAAATGTAAAAACAGGTCTGGGAGTGTAACCCGGAGGTAGAAGGACTTCCAAGAACCCCAGTACCACCAAAAAAAAAAAAAAAAAAATAGGGCAGGGGGTGTAGCTCAGAGGTTGAATGCCCCTTGGATCCATCCCCAGATCTGCAATAAATAAATAAATAAATAAAATAAAAATAATAAAAACATATAACTATCACATAAAACAATAAAGTATGAATTCCCTGATTCACCTTGTGGAAGATCTAAACACTCCTCATGAGGTGATTTGCAAAATATGTCAAATCTGCCTAAAACTGCAACCAGAACCTTCTGATGTTCATGAATGACCCACCCCAAGTACTTGCTGCAGCAGTCCCACCAGCTCAGAACTGCTGGAGCTCCCAGCCTGGGCTGAGCTGGGCTGGGCAGCGGGGTAAAAGGGGTGGGAGTGACAATGTCTGGCAGCAAGCTGTTTGAATCATTTCCAAGCCCTGCAGATGAACCTCAAAAAAACCCTGCAATGGTTAGAAAAGAACTCAATGTGTCATTGCACTTCATAATTCAACTTACCTGAAAAGGTGGATTGTACTGAGTGACCTCTACAGTGACTACATCTGACATCTGGTAGCCAGTGTCTTCCACTGTTACCAGGGAGTAATAGACGAGGCAGGGACTGTCTGCTGGATGCCATGCTGCTGCTAAAATCAGGAGTCCATCACTAGCCGAGGAGAAAGAAAGGCACATCAGGAAACAGTTGGCAGGTTCTTACAAGTTTTTTTTTTTTTTTTTTTTGGGGAGGGGTCTGGGGATGGAACCCATGGACATATGACCTCCGAGCTACACCCTCTGTCCTATTTCTTTTATTCTTTATTTTGAAACAGGGTCTCATTAAGTTGCGGAGGGCTTTACTAAGTAGCTGAGGAACCTCAATCCTCCTGTCTCAGCCTCCCAAATGCTGGGATTACAAGCGTGCAACACCATGCCCAGCTTGTCAATTTTTGGGGGGCGGGGGCCTGGCATGGTGGTACACTCTTATCCCAGTACTTGGGAGCTGAGACAGAGGGATAGCAGATTCGTGGCCAGCCTCAGCTACTCAATGAGGCCCTCCCTTCACAATTTAGTGTTTCAAAGAATAAAAAAATAGGGCTGGAAGTGTAGCTTAGAGGTAAATGTCCCTGGGTTCAACCCTAGTACCCCCCCCACCACCACACACACGCTATTATCATAGGTAATTATGGTACAATAAACTTCCCCAATTTTTTTTTTTTTTTTTTTTTTGTGGTACTGGGGGTGGAATCCAGAGGCTTCCTACCTCCAGGCTATACTCCCAGACTTATTTTATACTTTATTTGGAAACAAGGTCTCACTAAGTAGCTGAGGCTGGTTTTGAACCTGTGTAATCCTCCTGTCTCAGCCTCCCAAGTGCAGGGAGGTATTACAAAAGTGCGCCACCACGCCCGGCCCCAGTTTTTTTTTTTTTAAACTGGGAAATGAACCCAGGGGCATTCTATCTCCTAACTATACCCATCCCTCCCATTTAAATTTTGAAGTAGGGTTTTACTATGCTGCTGAGGCTGGCCTCAAACCTACAATCCTGCCTCAGTCTCCCCAATACCGAGATTACAGGCATGCATCACCAAGCCTGGCTTACAAATTTGACTTTTAAACAAAGGATCAACACATCACCTAATCCAGGACTTGGTACATAGACAACTGAACCCAGCCAGGTTTGAAGGAGCTGTGCTAAGCAGCCACACCACTCACTTAAGCACCACCAGGCAGATGCTACACTACCAGCTTCGACAGAGAAGTGCCGATACAGACTCCTGGCCCCTCCGCCTCAAACAGTTGCCCCTGAACCCTTCACAGTAAAGATCTGCCAGCCTGCAACCACTTATTTTCCAAAATGTTAACTTTTCTTTAGGACCAATGAATTGCTTACCAGTTTTGCTTCAAGTCCAGATACCGAATGTTGACCCCTTCTTTAATAGCTTCATAGTTACTTTCAGATCCCTACACGGAAATGCCAAAACATGAGCTGCCTGACCACAGGAAGCATTTCACCTCTGTACCCCAGCACCTAGTGAAGCACTCAACACCAGCTCCAGCAGGTGCTCAACGGGCAGTGTGCATCCCTTAACTCTGTAAGGAAGTGAATTGTAAGCTCCCCCTTGTGTGGAGACTGCACACTCAACACCAGCTCCAGCAGGTGCTGAAAGACAGTGTATATCCTTTAACTCTGTAAGCAAGTGAACCATGAGCTCCCACGTATATGGAGACGACATACTTCTCTCATCCGATGGCTATACACTGTGTTTATTACATTGAAATGGGTTCAAATAATAGAAGGGAAAAAGCACAGTGTGACGTGACCATGAATCACAGAGACAAATGCAGTCATTCCTTACCCAAATAGCATCAGTGATGTTCTCCTTGAGGGTTCTGTGGATGTCCCAGCTGTAAGCTTGTCTTTCTGAAGAGTCATCCAATTCCCATTTACTGATGTTTGAGCTCGTGAGGCTATAGAAGCTCGACCTTCCTCTGTCCCAGAGAACACCGGAAAGCTGAGAGGAGAGGAAAAGGGAGTCATGCTCAGGGACTGAATCCAACGAGCAAACCCAGCTCACATGCTGCAAGGCTCTGTGACTAGCACTCCAGCAGAACCTGCACTCAGTGACCTAGCCACAGATCCCTGCCTGTACTTCTGCAGAGAGGCAGGCTGCTCTGCCACGGACTTCTGTAGGCAGGCTCTGTCAATAGCACAAAGACGAGACGCTGAGACCTAGGTCACAGACACCGGACTTAAAGGGGGTTAAAAAAAAAAGCACCACGTATCCCCTCTGGTTTACGATATTCTGTTCAGTGATGTCAGACCAGATGGCCTATCTCTGTAAAGATAAGGGAGCATGAACTAAATATAAGACCGGGAGTCTGGGGGATGGGAAGCAGTGTAGGACACTTCACCACACTCCCCTTTAGAGTGTGGTACTTTCTCTGTTGCTATGCAATAAACTGCTTAGCTTTGCAACGGAGATTTTCTGGCATTTTATTTTAGTGTGTGTGTGTGTGTGTGTGTGTGTGTGTGTGTGTGTGTCACAGGGGATTGAATCTGGGGGCAGTCTACCTCTGAGCTACACCTCCACCCCCATTTTATTTTTATTTGGAAACGGGGTCTTGCTAGGTTGATAAGAGTTTCACCTCTTGCCGAAGCTGTCCTCAAACCTGTGATCCTCTTGTCTCAGTCTCCCAAGACTGGGATTACAAGTGTGCCACCACACCTGGCTTCCAGCTATTTATTTCTATACTGAGTCAGAAAAGAACCCAGAGCGTGGTGCCCCCCCTCCCCCAACTGTAACATCAGGACTCGAAGGAGTAAATGGTCCTGAAGTACACCTTGAAAGGGAGGTGAGGGCGGGAAGCTTGGGAAGAGCAGAGTTTGGAGATGTAAAACTACAGGGTCCTCAGAAGCCCTGATAAACAGGGAGGAAAAATCTTTAAAAACAAAATGATAACCAGGCATGGTGGCACATACTTGTAATCCCAGCATTTTGGAAGCTGAGACAGGAGAACTGTGGTTCGTGGACAGCCTCAGCTACTACTTAGTGAGGCCCTTTGCAACTCAGTTTGACCCTGTTTCAAAATAAAGAATAAAAAATAAAGCTGGGGGTGTCACTCGGAGGTAGAATGCCCCTGGGTTCCATCCCCAGACTGAAAAAAAATTATAAAAAAAAAACTGATAAACAACTTAGTGAGACCCTGTTTACAAGTAAAAAATAAAACAGGTCTGAGAGCGTAGCCCAGAGGTAGAAGGACTCTGGGTTTCATCCCCAGTACCACAAAACAAACAAACAAGACTAAAACACATGTAATCACAAGAAAGGAGGAGTAGATACTTTGCTTCTAGACCTGTTAAGTTTTAGGTTCAAAGACCACTCAAGGAAGCAGGTACCAGGAGCTACCTGCAACAGAGGGCAGCAATTAGAGCACCCAGTGCTCACACACGTTCGTGCATACAAGGCTAGCCAATCCTTAGAAAACAGTTGAGAGTTTACTAAATAGCTTTAACTCATGGGGAGGTAATGTCAATGTTCCAAAAAGTTTTTTTTTTTCTTTTGCAGGTCTGGGTATGGAACCCAGGTGCATTCGACCTCTGAGCTACACCCCGATTTTTTTTTTTTTTTTGGTACTGGGGGGTTCTTGGAAGCCCTTCTACATCCGGGCTACACTCCCAGACCTACTTTTATACTTTTTATTTGGAAACAGGGTCTCTTAAGGCAGCGCGGCTGGCTTTGAACCTACGCGATTCTCCTGTCTCCACCTCCTGTCTCCACCTCCCAAGCGTAGGGATTACAAGTGTGCGCCACCACGCCCAGCCCCTGCTCTATTTTTATTCTTTAACTTGAAGCAAGGTCTCACTAAGTTAGGGAGGGCCTCACTAAGCTGAGGCTCTCTGTGAACCGTGATCCTCTGGTCTCAGCCTCCTGAATGCTGGGATTACAAGCATGTGCCACCACGCCCAGCTACAAAAAAACCTTTCAACTTTGATTTCAGTAAGAAATCAGATTGTAAGCCAGGAGTGGTGGTGCATACTTGTACTCCTAGTACTTGGGAGACTGAGATAGAAGGATTGCAGGTTTGAGTAGTCTCAGCAAGTAGTTAGACTTGCATCAACCTAGCAAGACCTTATTTCAAAAAAGAAGAAATCAGGTTAAACTTACCATAAGATCACTACTAGGAGACAAAATTCCAAAAAGGGAAGAAACCTTTCTACCGATTCCTGAAAGCATGCCTTGCCCCTGAGGCAGGATATGCTGATGGATCTTCCCAGAGCTTTCTGGTATCAACCGAATTAGCTGGCTTCCCACTGAAGACAAGATGAAACTTCCTCCCTGTGAACAAATACTGTCAGATTAGCTCAAGGAGACAACTGATTCTAAGATAAAGAGAACTAACAAAAAATCTGAGCCAGTGTGGTGGGGCATCCTTTAAACACAGCTGCTCAGACAGGTTCAAAAAATCATGTTAACAGACCTCCCTCACTTCCTCTTTTGGTCCTGGGGATTACAACCCAGGAGCACTCTGCTTCCTAGCTACACTCCCAGACCTTTTTATTTTTTATGAAGCAGGGTCTGGACGAGTTTCTGAGGCTGGCCGCATACCTGTGATTCTCCTGTCTCAGCTTGTCAAGTAACGTGCTATGCACTCAGCAGACTTTATTACTATAGTAAACTACAGGGTAGACATTGAAATGTCCAGATTTTAGGCTAGTCCTATAAAATGTTTCTAAAAGCAACAAACACTACTTGCTGTCACCCAGTACAAACATCTCAGAGCCCCAGGAGGCCTGCTTCGTAGGCTGTTCAGATCGCAGGCCCTTCCATTCACCTCCTCCTGGTCTGCCTGGTCCTCACTGGGCCTGCGGCTGTTCATGAACCACATTCCAGCCCTTCAAACCCCACTGCCAAACCCAGATAAAGTAAGGCAGTCCATCACACACCTGCACTGCCGTCAGAAACCTGCAAGTCTTGTCTCCTCCCAAGTCCACGCACGCCTCAGTGTAGGTGGCCTCCCCAGCCAGGCTCGGCCAGTAGCGGATGGATCCTTCTCTGGTGGCCACCATGACAGAAACAGCCTTAAAACATAACCAGAGTGCAGTCAGCAATCAACAAAAGAAGGCCTCGAAACCAAGATGACACTGATAAAATCAGAAAAAAGAATTCTTTAGAAGCCAGGTGTATGGCGCATGCTTGTAATCCCAGTACTTGGGAGGCTGAGACAAGAGGATCCGGGTTTTGTGGACAGCCTCAGCTACTTAGTGAGGCCCTCTACAACTTAGTGAGACCCTGTTTCAAAATAAAGAATAAAAAATAGGGCTGGAGCCAGGTGTGGCGGCACACGCCTGTAATCCCATCACTTGGGAGACTGAGACAGGAGGATCAAAGCCAGCCTCAGCTACTTACTGAGGCTCTCAGCAACTCAGTGAGACCCTGTTTCCAAATAAAAGTATAAAATAGGTTTGGGAGTATAGACCGGAGGTAGAAAAGTCCCTGGGTTCCACCCCCAGTACAATAAATAAATAAATAGAAAAAAATTAGGGCTGGGAGTGTATCTTTGAAGGTAGAATGCCCTTGAGTTCAATCTCCATTACTGCAAAAAGAACTCTTTAAAACTTATTATAATTATCAAATAGTAAAGCCAAGTTTTCCTTTGTTGTAAAGGTTTAGTTTTATTTTTTGGTACAGGGGATTGAACCCAGGAGCATTCTACCTCTGGGGTATACCCTCATTTCCCCCACCTTTTTTTTTTTTGCAGTACTGGGGATGGAATCCAAGGGTATTCTACCTCCGAGCTACAGTCCCAGCCCTATATTTATTCTTTATTTTGAAACAGGGTCTCACTGAGTTGCAAAAGGTCTAAGTAGCTGAGACTGTCCATGAACCATGATCCTTCTATCTCAGTCTCCCAAATGCTGAGATTACCAGTATGTGCCACTACAACCAGTTTCCCTTTTTATTCTGAAACGGGGTTTTGTGAAGTTGCTGAGGCTGGCCTCAAACCTGCAATCTCCTGTTGCAACCTCCCAAGTTTTGGGATTACAGATGTGTGCCACCACATCCAGCTAATTTTGTGGATTTTAATAAGAGGGGTCCAGTGCAGTTTCATCACCCCAAAACCTCCTAGTGCCAGCCAGCACCTTTTCCATCCTAACCTTGGCAACTACTCTTTCCATCATTATAGCCTGTCGCTTTAAAACTGTCAGAAAAGGAAATCATAAGGAATATAGCCAGGTACAGAGGCACATACTTGTAATCCCAGTACTTGGGATGCTAAAACAGGAGGATTGCAGGCTTGAGGCCAGCTTCAGCAACTTAGTGAGATTTTCAGCAATAAAAAGTGCTGGGGGCGTAGCTCGGAGGTAGAATGCTCCTGGGTTCATTCCCGAGTACCCATTCCCCCAGAATGTAAACACCAATACCAGTATCCATCCATCCATCTTTCTTTCTTTCTTTTTGTGGTACTGGGGGTGGAACCCAGGGCTTTTCTACCTCTGGGGTATACTCCCAGACCTATTTTATACTTTATTTGGAAAAGGGTCTCACTAAGTTCCTGAAGCTGGCTTTGAACCTGTGCGATCCTCCTGTCTCAGACTCCCAAGTGCTGGAATTACAAGCGTGTGCCACCACACCTGGAGATGCCAGCAGTTTTAACCGGCTTCCACGTCACCACAGGTGCCAGGAATGTTTGGTTTGCTGCTGGGTAGACTCCACGACATGAGTCTACCAGTTCAGCTCACCCGCCATTTACTAAAGGGTGCTTGGGTTCTTCCCACCTTTGGCTATCACAAACAAAATGGCCATGGCAATTGTGCATGACTTTGTGTAACGTGGGTTTCCATTTCTCTAAGGTCAACAGCCAAGAATGAAGCCGCTGGTCACATGGCACGTGTACCTTCACCAGCGGCTGTACCATTCTGTACCCATCAGCGGTAAGGGTTCTAGGCGCGCCATCCTCGTCAGCACCTCAGAGGCACATGCAGTGGGATTTCATGTCTCTAAGCATTCTCGAATGTCAAACACCTCTTCACGTGCTTGTCTGCCATCCTTGCACCCTCTCTGGTAAAGTGTTTATCCAAGACTTACGTCCTGCTTTAGGTCTGGACTGTTTTCTTATCAGGTTTGAGAGTTCTTTTATATTATGAACATTCATTGATACAAGACTCAAATATTTTCTCCCAATCTGTAACATGCCTCTTCATTTTCTTAAGCAAAGTTTTATACTTTCATCTTATTTTAATAATAGTCTTACCAATTTTTTTCTTCTATGGATCATAACTTCTAAGAACTGTGCTTAACTTCAGATCATGATTTTTCTCCTGTTTTTCTAAAATTGCTAGTTTTACATTTAGATCTATGGTTGGAGAAAGTTCAGTTTTTGAAAATTACAGATGACCGACTGTCACAAGGCTATTTCCTGAAAAGACCAAGCTTCCTCCACCGAGGTGCCTTCTCACTTGTCTCCACTCCTGTGGCCCCGTTGTGCGGCTCCGCAACCACTCGCTGCTCTGGTCCACAGACCCACCCCCAGCCACCTCTGTGCTAATGACACAAAGTCTTCATTTCTGTACTTCATGGTTATGCTTCAAAACTGGGCTGGATGTTTCCTCCAACTTTAGCTTGTCCTTCTTCCAAAAAGTCTATTTCAATAAGCTCTTAGTCACCCACCTGAATAGAATGAGCTTCACCTGAGGTGGCAGCGTAGGAAAGAGCCACAAGGTCAGCAGTCCAGTGGGAGTCACTAGGCGGCAGCTGAAGTTCTTTG
Organism: Muscardinus avellanarius; assembly: GCF_963383645.1. NCBI lineage: Eukaryota > Metazoa > Chordata > Mammalia > Rodentia > Gliridae > Muscardinus > Muscardinus avellanarius. Next base: position 35,762,392 of record NC_137806.1, on the reverse strand, counting down.
CAAACAGAGAGCTGCAGGATGAACCCAAACAGGGAGTCTTTTACATCAAACCCAATGTTTTGAATATGCCTCTGACTTCTCTATTTCCTTTCTCTGTGTATCTTAGATTCTGACTCATTACCATTCCACAAATAACTCTTTCTTTTCACAGCTCTTCGATCAGACTTTCAAATAATTTTACAACAAAGTTTAGGAGACACAGCAACAGGAAAAGTTAAGAGCCACACTGGACCTGAATGCCAGCTCATCTAATCTCTTCCTGACCAGCGTCCACTGGTAAAGAGGAGCACTTAGGTTTCCTATGAAACTTTCCCAGTCTATTTGTTTATCTGACATGTCAAATCAGAGTCAGACATGGTGGCATGCTCCTGTAATCCCAGTACTTGATGTCTAAAACTGGATGGCAAGCCGGGCGTGGTGGCGCACGCCTGTAATCCCCGCGCTTGGGAGGCTGAGACAGGAGGATCGCCGCAGGTTCAAAACCAGCCTCAGCTACTTAGTGAGGCTCTCAGCAACTTAGTGAGACCCTGTTTCCAAATAAAAATATAAAAAAAGTCTGGGAGTATAGCCCGGAGGTAGAAAGCCTCTGGGTTCCACCCCCAGTACCAAAAAAAAAAAACAAAACCAAAACAAACAAACAAACAAAAACCCCAAAAAACTGGATGGCAGGTTTGAGGCCAGCATCAGCAACGTGGTGAGATCCGGTTTCAAAATAAAAAATAAAAGCTGGGAATGGTAGCATATGCTTGTAATCCCAGTACTTGGGAAGCTGAGCCCAGAGGACTGCAGGTTCAAACCCAGCCTCTGAGCCAGGTGTGGTGGTGCAGGCTTGTAATCCCAACGCTTGGAAGGCGAAGACAGGAGGATCACACAGGTTCGAAGCCAGCCTCAGCTACTTAGTGAGGTTCTCAGCAACTTAGTGAGACCCTGTTTCCAAATAAAGTATAAAATAGGTCTGGGAGTATAGATAGTCCAGAGGTAGAAAAGTCCCTGGGTTCCACTCCCAGTAACACACACACACACACACACACACACACACACACACACACACACAAAGCCAGTCTCTGCAACATAGTGAGGCACTCAGCAATCTAGTGAGATCCTATTTCCAAATAAGACTGTGCTGGGGATGTAGCTCAGAGGTAAAATGTCCCTGGGTTCAATCCCCAGTACCAATAAATAAATAAAGGATTAAATTAGCATGAGCAAAGAGTATATGAGGCAGCCTTGAAAACATTTCTCAGAAGCTGGGCGAGGTGGTACATGCTTGTAGTCCCAGTACTTGGGAGGCTGCCAGCCTCAGCTACTTAGTGAGGTCCTCCGCAACCTTGTGAGACCCTTTAAAAAAAAAAAAAATAGGGCTTTAAATGTAGCTCAGAGGTAGGATTCCCCTGGGTTCAATCCCCAGTTCTGAGAAGAAGAAAAAAAAAAAAAAAAAAAAAAGAAAGAAAAAGAAAAAAAGAAAGAAATCTTTCTCAGACTTCTAGCCAAATATCAAGATCCCTCTGGAAACTAGCACATCCCAGGACCTCTCCCTCACCTACCACTAACCACAAGCACCATTCCCCCAGTACAGAGGCCAGTAGACACGAGGAGTTCAGGCACACAGGAACTCAAGTTTCTTTCTTTCTTTCTTTCGGTTCTGGGGATTGACCCAAGGGCATTTTACCTCTGAGCTACATCCCCAGTGCTACTTATTTTTATTTTGAAACAGGGTCTCTTTAGGTTGCTAAGGATGGCCTTGAACTTGTCACTTTCCTGTTGCAGCCTCCCAAGTGCTGGGATTACAGGTGTGCCACCACACCCAGCTGGAGCCTGAGTTTTAATGAAACAAGGGCCTAGAGAATACTGAGAAGTACCAGAGACTCTGCCAGAATAAAGAGGCTTCTGAGGGCAAGCTATTGGACCCCAAAGGCCCCACTGTCAGAGGCTCACAACTGCAAGCCAACCTAGCAACTGGCATTATCCTACCTATTTTCTTAAACACCACCCTGCAGATTAACAAAATACAGTTCTATCTTCTCAGAAATAAGCACATTCAGCTTGCTAGCATAGATGGGAAGTGGTCTTAGACTTCACTAGGAAGACTGACCGGCACCATGCTCACTGAAAATGTCAATGTCTAGTTTTATTTGAGGTAAATAACACGGGTCTTGTTTAAAACTGTGTAAGAGCTTCATGTGCTAATGGTGCATCTGCAAAACACAGTCCACTGTCCTAAAACCTTACTTCTTTCTTCTTTGTGTGTGGTACTGGGGACTGAATCCAGGGGTATCCTACCTCTGAGTTACACCCCCAGCCCTACTTTATTTATTTTGAAACCAGGTTTAAATTGCAGAGAGACTTGCCAAGTTGCTGTAATCCTCTTGTATCAGTCTCCCAAGTAATGGGATTACAGGCATGCACCACCACACTCAGCTCCCAACTTTGTTCAGAATCAAGGCAAACATCTGCCCTGCAAAGTGGCTCACAAAAGAAAGGCTAGGACTCAGTCAGGCATGGTGGCGCAGGCTTGTAATCCCAGCATTTGGGAGGCTGAGACAGGAGGACCTTGGTTTGAGGACAGCCTCAGCTACTTAGTGAGGCCTTTTGCAACTCAGCGAGACCCTGTTTCAAAACAAAAATAGGGCTCGGGGTACCTCTCGGAGGTAGAATGCCCCTGGGTTCCACCCCCAGTACACCACACACACACTCACACACACACACCACCACCAACAAAGCAGAAAGGCCAGGGCTCTGCTCAGGGGAGCAGCACATAAGAGGAAGCTGAGCAGATGTGCTGGGCCAGCTGAATCATTGCTTCAAGAGAAAGGCTAGTATCACACAGAGACCATGTGGAGGCAGGAGCACACTGAGCCCAGCTGCAGACCTGAGAGAAGGCTGGCTTGGAGATGTGAACATCCTGAAGTGGGACGAGCAAAGAACAGCAAGGCCAAGCCACCTGGAGCGGAGCCCAGAACACCTTGAGGTTTAGGGGTCATGAGTCTTTTGGAATGGAATATACAGGCGTCAATATAAAAAAGTATTAAAGAAACTTCCCCCAGGATGCAAACATATGCACACTCAGTACTTCATAATACAAACTCTTGGTGCCCCAAGTCCTCCATCAGCCCTAAACAGTGAGGATAAAAGTGCAGAACCACTGGTGTCTCCACCAGCTCCTTCTAGCTCACTACCTTGGTGACAGGTGACAGAGTAATCTTCCAAACAAGGAGCTTCTCACTGCAGACCAGACAGGCCCATCCACCGTCATCTATGTGAACAGACAGCTGGTCATCAACTGAAAGACAAAGCAAGGTATGCGGTCAACCTTAAAACTGTTAAAAACTTAAAACTTTATTACCACCTTTCACCAAAACAGGGAACAGAAACACACACACAAAAGATTAATTCACAACAACAAAAAAATACTTCTGAAGGCTCAAGAATTACCAATGTTCCAGCCAGGAATGGTGGCGCACGCTTGTAATCCCAGTATTTGGGAGGCTGAGACAGGAGGATCACCGGTTCAAGGATAGCCTCAGCAAATAGTGAGACTTTCATCAACCTAGCAAGATCCTGTTTCAAAATTAAAAATAAATAAATAAATAAATAAATTGGGCTGGGGATGTAGCTCAGAGGTAGAATGCCTCTGGGTTCAATCCCTAGCACCACAAAAAGAAAAAAAAAAATTACCAATATCTTTAACAGGATATCCATTTGACTTTGATAATCACCTTTAGAAATATATCTAAACAGTCGGGCATGGTGGCGCACGCTTGTAATCCCCGTGCTTGGGAGGCAGAGACAGGAGGATCACGCAGGTTCGAAGCCAGCCGCGCGCTGGCTTAGGAGACCCTGTTTCCAAATAAAAATGTAAAAATAGGTCTGGGAGTGTAGCCCGGAGGTAGAAGGGCTTCCAGAAACCCCAGTACCACCAAAAAAAAAAAAAAAAAGAAAAGAAAAGAAAAGAAAAGAAAAAAAAAAAAAAAGAAATATATCCAAATACAATGTATTTGGCCCTAAGTTTGCTACTCCATAATTTTTGTTATAAGTAGATATAAGAATTCTTAAGAATATGATTTTCAAATAAGAGCTCCTTAGAGATATGACAATCCCACTATATGGAGAAACAAAGGACACTCTTCACTAAGTGATAAAACCAAGTTAATGTACTGCTGTCTTAATCACTGGTGCTAGGCCTCCACAAATGTGTTAAAGGCCCTGGAGATTTAATTCGTTTGAGCTGTGTTCTTTGATTAGAGGTAGGGTCAGGGGAAAAAATACAAAGCATCAGTACCCTAAAGTGAAGACATCAGATCTCGTCCAGGCCATGCACGGGCTTTCTGCTAAACAGGAGTATCCGCTCTGTAATGCCGTTTTTCCGGAAAGCACAGTAGTAGCTCCAGGTTCTAGGCTGGCAATCCCTGAGGGTCTGACTAACACAGTGTTTGGTAATTTCCCACACAAGAAGGAGCTTTTCAAGCTCCACCCTCTTCAGTGTACAAATTCTGACCTCGAGGAACTTGCTCCTCTGAATCCCTAAATGTGAGGCTATGATTTATTTGTTAACATGGTCTGGGTGACATAAACAGGAATATGCTAAAAGACCCGAATGCAATTTAAACTAAAATTTTCAGGGGAAAAGAAATAAAAAAATAATAAAACAGAACAATGCATGATGGAGGTTAGCAGATTAGTTCTGAAAATAACTTTCCCTAAGGCCCAGGTGCACTCTATCTTTGAGCTATATTCCCAGCCCTACTTTATTTTTGTTTTGAAAGAGGGTCTCCCTAGGTTGATGAAAGTCTGACTACTAACAATCTTCCAACAGCACTTCACATTGGTAGCATCATAAATTTGCACACTGGCTGAGATACTAGAGGATATAAAGAGGGAGGTGGGACTTGATTTTACTGTATTATTAAATTCAATAATATAAGGCACCAGATTGGTTTTTTTTTAAATGGGACCAAATCTTGCCTACAGAGCACTTAAACCCTTAACGACGGAGTGTGATTGTGCTAGAACAACTCATTTGCTTCTCAAGTTACACATCTCAGTTATGCTGAGTATAGACAGGTTCCTGTTCCTCTCCATGCAGGTGCAGGCTCGAAGGAAAGTCCACTGCCGATCTCCATGCCAGGCTCTGGTTTTGCTTTGAGTTGTTAACAGAGAAGAATGGAAGGCGATACCTACCCTCAGCCAATGTTAGGGCTTCCATGATTTTAACAGGGAGAGACGACCCAAATGTTTTCACATCATAATTCACAGACTCAGTTACTGAGTGGTGTGGGAATATCCGTGTAGGTGTTCCTCTAAAGAAAAGAGAGCACATTACTTCACTTAAAACATTTTCTCAAGCATGGTAATCCTAGTACTTGAAGGCTGAGACAGCATCATAGGTTTGAGGCCAATAGTGCATGGTAACTTGTGAGACTCTATTTCAAAATAAAAAACAAAATAGAGCTGGGGGTGTAGCTCAGAGGTAAAGCACTGCTGGGTTCCAACCCAATTAAAAAACAACAACAAAAACCAAAAACTCTATCCTAGTTTTTATGCATGCATCCACACAACAGAGATCTTTTTGTGTGTGTATGTGTTACTGGGGACTGAACTCAGAGGCATCTACCTCCAAGCCACACCCCCACCCCATTTCTACTTTTATTTTGAAAGAGGGTTTCACTAGGTTGATGAGAGTCTAGCTATTGTGCTGAAGCTGTCCTTGAACCTGCGATCCTCCTGTTTCAGCCTCCCAAGTATTAGGATTACAAGCATGCATCACCACACCCAGCCAAGGAGATATTTGATACATAAAATGAGGTGCAGCAGTGAAAAAAAGCACTGGCTCATGTACACTATGTACTTAAATGCAAATTATGGTGTAATTCAATGTTTTTTTATTTTTCAGTACTGGGAATGGACCCAGGGGCATTCGACCTCGGAGCCACACCCCCAGCCCCCTTTTATTATTAATTAATTAATTTTTTGGTGGTGGTACTGGGGATGAAACCCAGGGGCCTTCTACCTCCTGGCTACACTCCCAAACCTATTTTTATATTTTATTTGGAAACAGGGTCTCTTAAGCCAGCTAAGGCTGGCTTCAAACCTGTGCGATCCTCCTGTCTCAGCCTCCCGTGCCACCATGCCTGCCCAGCTTTATTCTTTATTTTGAAACAAGGTCTCACTAAGTTGCAGAAGGCCTCACTAAGTAGCTGAGGCTGTCTGTGAATCAAGATCCTCCTGTCTCAGCCTCCCAAATGCTGCGATTACAAGTGTGCGCTACCACGCCCAGCTTCAATGGAGTTTTTATTAATTAAAAAAACAACTGACAGCACTGAGGGGAAACCTGGTTTAGACCCTAAGCTCAGTAATTAGATACATACCTTTATTCACTTTAAACTCCTCACCACTACGTGAAATAAGAAGACTGGACTAGACCAGTGTTTTTCAAACTGAAAACCATTTGATGGTCTCAACAACTAAGAATATAAAACAGCAATCTTTATCACATTTGATAGCAAGAAATGGACTGTAAACATTGTTATGGGACCCTCTGAAAGGTTCGAGCCGCTGCCCCGCAGGGGTCGGGGCTGGAAGCTAGGAGCCGGAGCCCTGTGATTCCGAGAGGGGACCACGCCTCTCGATCAGAGAGAAGCGGGATCAGAGAGAAGCCAGATAGAGAGACAGAGGGACACGCTCTCCCCCACTAGCCCCCGCGGGGGCTGGCGGTTGACTCCCCACGAATAAAGGCATCCATACCACCTATAATGAATTTCCGTGTGTATCTGTGCGCGAATGGGACCCACCGCATCTTTAATTATTAATCACCCTCAAGCTCTTTTCAAGCTCTATAATTGTAAAAACCTGCTAGATCTGTACAACAAGCAATGGAAGAAGCACCTGCTGACACTGTCCCTACCACAAACTCACAGGAGCAGCTACATCTCTTCTTAGCACTCAGGAAAATGGGGGTAGTGTTACCAGTATAAAAGTTCTTCCATCAAGATGTGTGTGGTGGTGCACACCGGTAATCCTAATATTTGGGAGGCTGAGATAGGAGAAACACAGGTTTGAGGTCAGTTTTAGCAACTTACTGAGTCTCTGTTACAAGATAAAATAAGTAAAAAGAACTGGAGTGTAGCCCAGAGAAAGAATGTCCCTGGGTTCAATCCCCAGTAATCAAACAAACAGCTGTTCTGTCTCCTACTGGGAACTAAACAAGGAAGTGCACACAATGATCAGGGTTGTGTTCCTGAAAGTAGTAACAAAGGTGTTTCTTTAAATGGTCACAAGAGTGAGAAATTTTTCAAGACTACCACAAATATATTAAATAAGATACAGCAGCTGGGCGTGGTGGCGCACGCTTGTAATCCCTGTGCCTGGGAGGCTGAGACAGGAGGATCGCACAGGTTCAAAGCCAGCCTCAGCTCCTTAGCGAGGCTCTCAGCAACTTGGTGAGACCCTGTTTCCAAATAAAGTATAAAATAGGTCTGGGAGTATAGCCCGGAGGTAGAAAGCCCCTGGGTTCCACCCCCAGTACCACCAAAATAAATAAGATACAGCCTTTATTCTGGCTTTTCTCCAAAGGAACAGAAAACACAAGATCAGCATTTTGAAGAGCACTTTGGAGTTAAGTATACAGTGTATTCTCTAAAAATAATTTATCTTTAGAGTACTGCAAAGCTATGTAGGTTAAGCTTTAATCATAAGCTTGAGTGTCTGCTGCTTTCCTGCAGAGTAAGATTCATTCTTGAAAGGTGGACTCAGAAGAGACTGCAGAACAAGACACTGCCTGCTTCTGCAGTTCGAGGTCAGCTGTGAATGTTGGGAGGTGGGCTACCTTACCTTACATGCCTTTGGCATATAATCTAATTGCAAAGCTAAATTCTGCGGCGCAAAGCTCTTTAATCACCAGTAGGCACCAATGGCCAATTCGTACGGTAACATTAGGTAACAATTCTGCCAGGAGTGAGGTTCTGGTCTCCGCCGACCCTTGACATCCGCATCGGGGCTTCTAATGGGATCCCTCGGCCTCCCCAGGACTGGGGCCGCCCTCCCCCGCCGTCCCGGGCCCCAGGCTTCTGCCATCGCGTGAGCCCGCTGGGCGAGACCCGCCGGGCGGCCACTTACCGCGAGCTCAGCGAGCTCCGCCGGCCCACGGGGGAGAAGAGCCCGGGCGAGCCCACCGCGGAGCCCAGGGACAGCCCCCTTCTGCTGGCGGCGCGGGGCGTGGACCCCGGCCCGACTCCGGCAAGGGGGCCCCTGCGAGACCCGGGCCCCGGCGTCCGCGGAGAAGAGACCGCCGGGAACATGGCCGTAAGGAGCGGCGGAGGACCGGCAGCAAACGAAGGCTGAGAGCCCGAGCCTCGCGCGCGCGAGCTTAAACACCCGAGAAGGCGCGTGGTGATGACGCCACAGCGCTGCGCCGAGCTCCGGGCGCGAAGTACTGACGCAAGGCGCAGCGCGGAGCTGCAGGGCGTGGCCGGAGCGGGCGGGAAGGCGCGAGGCTATGACGCAACTCAGCAGGAACCCGTGGGCGTGGTCAGAGGGAAGGTGGGAAAGCGCAAGGGAAGATGCCAGCGCCAAGCCTGGCACCCGGCGGAGTTGGGGGCTCAAGCGTGGCGATGACGCCACCAGCGAGGGGCCAGGTGTGGGCGGCGTCCCCAGTAGCTTTGGGCGGCTGCGAGGACCCTTGGCGGCCACTCTTTTTCTCCTGTCTTGCCTGTGCCTGACAGGTGCGCTGGGCGGGCGAGCCAGGCGCCGCCCTTGGCCTCTTCTGCTGGCTGACCATTGCCAACGCAGTATTTGCCAGGCTCCTTTTGGCCAGTGTTGTTCCGCTACTAATCTCCAAAGTGTAAAAAGCAGTCGATCCTGGGTGCTGCACAGGCACTCAGGCGGGAGGGGAGGCAACTGTCACACTGCACACACACACACACACACACACACACACACACACACACCGCGCCCTTTGTCCTGATGATTAACCTATAGTAAGAAAGTAAAGGAAATCACGGCCTTCAGCCTTAGAAGCCCTAGAGGCAACTGAGGCCTTTGGCCTTAGAAATACACAGAGGCAATCAGCGCCTGTTTACCTCCTCTTATTGTGACCTGGCCTGGGTATAGAAAAGGTAAACTCTTAAGTGCGGCCTCACCCATAATTGATGGCCAACCACCATAACCCAACACAGCAGAGGTGGGAAAAGATAAATCATTAACCTCTGCACTTAGTAAGCACACTCTCCGGAGACAAAGACACGGCCTAGCACACACACACATACACAAAATTTAAAAGTATGTTACTAAGCCAGGCGTGGTGGCGCACGCTTGTAATCCCAGCATTCGGGAGGCTGAGACCTGGAGGATCACGGTTCGCGGACAGCCTCAGCTACTTAGGCCCTCTGCAACTCAGTGAGACCCGGTTTCAAAATAAAGAATAAAAAATAGGGCAGGGGTGTAGCTCAGAGGTCAAATGCCCCCTGGGTTCCATCCCCAGACCTGCAAAAAAAAAAAAAAAAAAAAAAAAAAGTAAGTTACTAGCCTGTTGCCTTGGTAACGCTGATAAGACCATAACAATATAAAATCTTTATTTAAAGGCAAGGGATGGGGAAGCAGGGAAGTTTCATTTTCAGGCTTTCCAGCATGCTGTTTTTTCTTCCCTTTCTATTTCCTACTGATTTTGTAATAAAAATTGTTAAAGCTACACCAACCTGTTTATTAACTTTAATTTCCCTCCTCAAAAAATTCTAGAAAGAGCCCACAGGGCTGTCACCACCTCTGTCACGGCCTTTGTGGTCTAACTTTGGCTGGCTTTCCCCTTTCTGCTCTAGTAATTCCCGCTTGCACTCCACACTGCAAGAATAAGAAGCCCCCTGTTCCCCTTCCAGCCAGGGCACTGTATCTCCTGGGCTGCCTGCCCTGCCCCTCAGCCCAGCAGGTACCTGTCTGCCTCATGCATTGTCTTTGGTGCTGCCTCTCAGTGAACTTTCCACAGGCCAGATGTCTCCTTATCCTGTCCTCTCCATTTTTATTCTATACGATACTTTTGTGTTCATAGCTCTTTTTTTGTGTGTGTGCAGTACTGGGATGGAACCTGGGGGCATTCTGCCTCTGAGGTACACCCTTAGCCCTATTTTTTTATTCATTATTTTGAAGCAAGGTCTCACTAGGTTGCAGAGGGCCTCACTATGTATAGCTGAGGCTGGCCACAAACTCGGATCCTCCTGTCTCAGCCTCCCAAGTACTGGAATTAAAAGCATGTGACACCATTCCCAGCTCAGACATAGCAAGTTTTCTTTTCCCCCAGTACTGGCGATGAAACCCGGGGGTATTTCTCCTCCAAGCCCCTCAGCCCTATTTTTCTTTATTTTGAAACAGGGTCTCACTGAGTTGCAAAGGGCCTCACTAAGTAGCTGAGGCTGTCTGTGAACCGCGATCCTCCTGTTTTAACCTCCCAAATGCTGGAATTACAAGCGTGCACCACCACACCCAGCTCATAGCTGTTTCTTAAGGAGCTATTTTATTCATTCTTGAACAGGAACACCCCCAGAGTCCAGGTATATGCCTAGTAATGAGATTTAGAAAACAGAACACTCACCAAACTGAAGCAACTCGGCAGAACAGCTATAGGTAGCACACCAGTGAAGACTATAGGTAGCACACCAGTGAAGACTATAGGTAGCACACCAGTGAAGACTATAGGTAGCACACCAGTGAAGACTATAGGTAGCACACCAGTGAAGACATCAGTGATCTTCAGCAGGAAGGGAAGGAAAGGAACTTCCAATTATGACTCACTTTCTACATTTGTAAAGTTAGATTTTTCTTTATTCCTGAGCCTATAGCAAATTCTAGTAGGAAACGGAATGTAGTACAGAGTGTTACTAGAGGTGACAGACACAGGTAAAGCTTACTATAAATTTTAATCTGTGATATAAAATGTTGCTTAAAGATACACTTCAACATTTTATATTAGAAAAAAAATTAAAAAGTATTAAAATGTAAAGTTTGATTTATAAGCATCAATTTCAATTTTTGAAATGCTTGTGTGGAACAGAGATTTCCCTAGGACCTGACCTCCTATTTGGTTTGTCTTCGGAAAACCACACTGCAACACAAAATAAAGAATGCTCGGGCCGCGTGTTACAGTGACTGTCATGGTGCACTGTCTCGGGGCACACTGCAGTCTCATCCACTGACGAATTCCATTCAGCAATAAGTGCCCTTATGTGGAGCAAGCTGTAATACTCTGCTTCGCAGGTAATGGTGGTTCCTTCTTCTGTATGGTCAGGACTAATGGACACTTGGGCATGGGGGATCCACGTGCACCCACATCTGACACCCTCAGTTAGCAAAGCACTTCTTGAGACACAAGCACACTCGCAGCACCGATACAGAATAGGACACGTGCCTGTCAGCACAGCTCCAGGATCATGAGATGTTCAGGTAAGGAAGACTACAACCACAAAAAGGGGAAAGGCTACTAATGTCTTCTCAGGACAGTGCCACAACCTTCAGTCTCCTTGTTATTCTGTGGAGAAGTAAGGGCTTCTAAACTTTCTCCAAATGTTGTAAGACTAGCTGTGCCTGGTGGTGCACACCTGTAATTCCAGTACTTGGGAGCAGGAGGATTGTAGGTTCAAGACTAGCCTCAGCAACTTGTTTCTAGTGAGATCTTGTTTCAAAACAAAAATTAAAAAGGATTGAGCTGTAGCCTCAGTGTTCAATCCCTTGTACCACAAAGAGAAAAAAAACCTAAGGCTAAAGATTATAGCTATATTATTCATATTTTAGCCTTAAGAAAATCTCAAAAGTATTAAAATGTAAAGTTTAATTTGGGAATTATGGGGTTTTTTGTGATACTGGGGTTCCTGGAAGCCCTTCTACCTCCGGGCTACACTCCCAGACCTATTTTTATGTTTTTATTTGGAAATAGGGTCTCCTAAGCCAGAGAAACTGGCTTCAAACCTGCGCGATCCTCCTGTCTGCCTCCCAAGCACGGGGATTACAAGCGTGTGTCACCACGCCCAGCTCGGGAATTATGTTTTTGACAGATAATTTTCAAAATATATTCCTGAGACAACTCCAATGCAAACTTTATTTTTATCTGTTTTCTTGATTGTACATACCTAACAGTTTGTGCCTTCCTTCCCAAAAGTACTCTTAAAAATGAACATCTGGATAAGGAAAACGGGAGCTTCTCTGTTCAAAGGCTGGCACTTTCCCCCTTTTAAAACACATGAGGGTTCCAGGTGCCGAAAGTTGAGCTTGAGCACATGCAGTCACACCCCATAGGACACAGGCCTGGATTCACACTGCTGCAGACGTGGGCACGGGCACACAAACATTCCCTCCCTGCCCTCTTACCCTAACATGTTTCTGTCTGCATGTTAGACAGGTGCATTTCATGAGATTATCAGGTACAGTGAGGGCTAGACTTTCATTTTCTGTTACTCTTATCTAGTAAAATAAGACCTGAAGTAGCCAGGCAAGGTGGCACACATGCTTGTAATCCCAGCATTTGGGAGGCTGAGACAGGAGAATCACGGTTTGTGGACAGCCTCAGCTGCTACTTAGTGAAGCCCTTTGCAACTCAGTGAGACCCTGTTTCAAAATAAAGAATAAAAAATGGGGCTGGGGGTGTAGTTTGGAGGTCGAATGCCCTTGGGTTCTATTCCCAGTACCAAAAAAAAAAAAAAAAAAAAAAATTAGACCCGAAGTATGTCACAGAGTTTTCTACACTGGTCTAAAATAATCAGTTTTTGCCAGGCGTGGTGGTGCATGCTTGTAATCCCCATGCTTGGGAGGCTGAGACAGGAGGATCGCGCAGGTTCGAAGCCAGCCTCGCTGGCTTAAGAGACCCTCTTTCCAAATAAAATATAAAATAGGTCTGGGAGTGTAGCCTGGAGGTAGAAGCCCCCTGGGTTCCATCCCCAGGACCACCAAAAAAAAAAAATAAATAAATAAATAAAATCAGTTTTTTAAAAATTTATAATTCCATTTTGAAGGTTGTCATTTAATAATATCTTTAAGAACAGACAAAAGAAAATGAGGTGCCGTGCTATATTAACTAAAATATTCTGAGGTAAAGGAGAGTATAAAACCCCGAAAATAATTTCAGTGCTATGAACACTTAGAAAGTTGCAATTATTAAAGCTCTGAATAAAAAGGTCTTGAGAACAGGTACATTTTGAAATAATATTTTACATACTTTGGAAAAAATAGATATTTCAAGTAACTTGAAATGTGATTCAAGATTTCATAGTCTCTGCAATGCTGTTTTGCCTCGAGTCTCTCAATTCCAGCCCACCAGTCACTATGCTGGAGGCAGACTCTGTTTGTTCATAAGTCTTCTGTATGTCCCGTCTGGCTTTGCGAGCAGCTCCTCATGTCTCCCGTGTTCAGTAACTTTCCCTCGGTCAAGAACAGCAACGAAGTTAGCGCTCTTGATGGTGGAGAGGCGGTGGGCGATGATGAGCACGGTTCTCCCCTCCATCAGGCGATCCAGAGCCTCCTGCACCAGGCGCTCGTTCTCAGCGTCCAGGGCACTGGCGTGGGTCACACCGGAGGAAGCAGAGATATGAGTGCTACAGGCTGTTCACTCATGTGCCGGGTCCACGCTCTGGCCCTTCCTTAGCAGTGAATTTCTACTTGGATAACGCTTTCAGTGCTGGGCGAAGGGTATGTGAGAAGGTAGGGTGGGACCCTTACACAGCCAATGCTGAGATCTAAGTGGAAAGGCACGCCTCTTAGTGCTGACCACAGGGTGACCAGCATCCACTGCAGGCATGCCTGGACCAGAGCCAGAGCCCCCGAATGGTGACCCATCTGCCCACTGCCTCTGGCTGTAATTACCCATCCAAATCCCCTCACTGTACTGATGGATTCGCTTTGCAGGTACCTCTAATGCAATAAGACATTCTCTCTCATGGACACACACACACACACACACACACACACACACACACACACACACGCACACAAGACGTACTCTAATACAGCACGCATGTAACTAAAACATCCTCACCTGGTTGCTTCATCCAGGAGGAGAATTTTAGGATTCTGAAGAAGGAAAAAATTGTAAATGAAAACAAGATTTTGATTAATAATTCACGCTCTCAGTAATGAAACGGAATGACATCCTGATATGTTCAGATGTGCTTGGAGAACACTATGCTCAGAGAAGCCAGACAGGAGGGACTGTGGGCTGTGTGACTCCGCCTATGCCAAGTGTGGAGAATACACATTTGTGGACAGAAGACACACTGGGGGCGAGTGAGGCTGGGTCAGTGGAGGAAACAGAGGGGCTGGTACTAAAGTGGAGGCCCTGAAGTTATGGTGACACACCGACTCAGCTTACCCCAAACCACGGAGTTGTATTTAAGTGGATTAATTATGTACATGTGAATTATAGCTCAATAAAACTATTTTAAAAAAAGAAAAAATGAATTCTCTTTTAAAAAATTATTTTTTGCAGCCATGGTGGCGCACGCTTGTAATCCCGCACTTGGGAGGCTGAGACAGGAGGAGTGCACAGGTTTGAAGCAAGCCTCAGCTTAGTGAGGTTCTCAGCAAATTAGTGAGATCCTGCTTCCAAATAAAATATAAAATAGGTCTGGGAGTATAGTCCAGAGGTAGAAAGCCTCTGGGTTCCATCCCTAGTAATATATATATATATGTATGTATGTATGTATGTATGTATGTATGTACATAATTTTTTTTTTGGTACTAGGGATTGAACTCAGGGGCATTCAACTTCAAGCTATAACCCAGACCTATTTTACTTTATTTGGAAACAGGGTCTCACTAGGTTGCTAAGGGTCTGCCATGTTGCTGAGTCTGTCCTAGAACCTGAGACCCTCCTGTTTCTGCCTCCACAAGTGCTGGGATTATAGGTGTGTGCCACCATGCTCTGCTAAAAACAAACTTTTTTTTTTCTTTTTGTGGGTCTGGGGATGGAACCCGGGGGCATTGGACCTCTGAGCTACACCCCCAGCCCTATTTTTTATTCTTTATTTTGAAACAGGGTCTCACTGAGTTGCAGAGGGCCTCACTAAGTAGCTGAGGCTGTCTGTGAAGTGCGATCCTCTGGTCTCAGCCTCCCGAATGCTGGGATAAAAACAAACTCTTAAATGTCCAGGATAAGTGAATGACGGAAGAGCTGAAAACAAGTCAGACACAGTGTGTCTCTGGGCTCAATCCCCAGAGCCACAGCAAAGGAGAAGCTCGTATTTCCAAGAAGGCATCGGTGGCATCAGGCTTACCTTCAGCAGAGCTCGCGCAATTGCAATCCGCTGCTTCTGCCCACCTGTCAAAAACAGCACGGACAGCAAAGCCTTAGCAAGACCACTTAGGTTAGCAAGACCACTTAGGTTAGCGAGACCACTTAGGTTAGCGAGACCACTTAGGAGGGGCTTCCTGGTGAGGCGTGGCTGGCGGCACCTCTCTTCCTCCAGGAGGGGCGTGCCACATGCAACTGACTGTAGCAGGTGAGAGCCCTGGCAGCTCCCCAGAGCAGCCAGCAGGGGGCGTCTTGGGGCCAGCCAGCAGGTGGAAACCTCTGTTAGGTGTCCCCCTTCCTCCCAGGACACAGATGTATCAGAACCATGGCTTATTTGTGAGGTGGAGCTTGAGAATCCTGCTAGAGGGGAGGACACATGGGAGCTTCCCCAGAGCAGGGATGTTTGGAAGACGATCCCAGAGCAGGGATGTGTGGAAGATGAGCCGCACACCTTTGTGCTGGCAGCTGTACCACAGGTTGCTTGAGCCAGTGTCTGCCTGAGGACCTGGCTCAGACAGAGCTGGTCACAAAGCCAGGTGTGATTCTACTCCTGGAGTGTTCAAAATCCACTAAAACCAGCTACTCGTCTACTGTCTTTGGCTTAAAAATCAGGCACAATAAACGCAACCTATGTTTTAAATTCTATGTGGTGCAATGGCAAGCCAACATTAAAGGTAGGGAGGACTACTGTTCTACTTGCTGGTCCTAACTGTGCATTTTAAAGCCAATCAAAATAAGTCCTCCTTCCCTCCTGAGAACACAGGTCCACAACTTGAGGTCAGCTGGTCTGGTCTTAAGGGGAATGAAGCTATTCAACAAAGCATGACCTGCAGGCCAGGTCTGGAGGGGCCTGTTTCTGCACAGCTCTCAAGCTAAGAGTGTCTTCTATATATGTATACATATATACACACATATATATTTTTTTGGGTACTGAGGGTTGGCCTCAAAGGCATTCTACCTCCGAGATACACCCCCAGCCTGATTTTATATCCTATTTGGAAACAGGGTCTCACTAGGTTGCTGAGAACCTTGCTAAGTTGCCAAGGCTGGCTTTGAACCTGCGATCCTCCTCTCTTAGCCTCCCAAGTACTGAGATTACAAGCATTCACCACCACTCCTGGCTGTCTATTTTAAAAGGGTTGTTTTTTTAAAAAAAAATGCAGAAAAATGTGACAGAGATGATGTGTAGCCCGTTAAGACCTGAACTATTTACTCTCTGTTCTTTACAGACAGCCCCCTAGCCCCCAGTCTCATAGGCAAAGTACAACTGTGGCAGGAGACCTGGTCTCTGCCCCCCAGGCAGGCCATGTGGCCGTTGGTCAGATCATCAGTCAGATCTGCCTCCTCCTTACAATTCTCCAAGTCTCAGGGAGCAAAACACATGCTTTCTTAGATGAAGAAGCTCGCTTGCTGTGGCTCAGTGGGAATTTGGGGGACACACCTGGGGTAGAAAGCTAAGGAAATCAGGAAGTTGTCCACACACCCGAGATTTTAAAAAGCGATGAGGTTACTTTCACTAACTCTAGGGATGAAACCTAACCCAAGCAGCGACACACTCTGGAAATGTGTGCAGAGTTCCTGGAGCAAGAGCAGACCAGCACCGTCTAGCAATAAACAACAACATGCAGACCGACACCGACAGACGCACCTGACAGGAGGACGCCCTTCTCTCCCACCACAGTGTCAAAGCCCTGGGGGAAGCTGCGGATGAATCCGGCTGCATTGGCTACTTCGGCCACCCTCTGCACCTGCTGTGCAGTCACCGAGGACGGGCTGTCGGCTCCATAGGCGATGTTCTCAGCGATGGAGCAAGAAAACAAAATTGGCTCCTGAACATTGGAAATGAAACAGATTTGTCACAAACATAAAGGCAGGTTCAGACACGCCTACTAAATGCAGTAGGACTATTATGATGTGAGGCTAAAATGCACCAATAAAAATTTTATAAAAGCAAAAAAACAGCTGGGCATGGTGGCGCACGCTTATTATCCCAGCATTCGGGAGGCTGAGACAGGAGGATCATGGTTCGAGGCCAGCCTCAGCTACTCAGCGAGGCCCTTTGCAACTCAGTAAAGAAAAAAAATAGGACTGGGGGTGTAGCTCAGAGGTAGAATGTCTCTGAGTTCCATCCTCAGCACTGCAATAAATAAATAAATAAACACAGTGGGACTTGGCACAGTATCTAAACCTAGACTCAAGGAATAACTCAATGTGCTCCCAGGAATGGGGCTCTTTTTATCGGTTCTACTACTTGTCCTGCATAAACCTACCCTGGAGACTCTTTTTTTGGGGGGGCGGGTACTGGGGTTCCTGGAAACCCTTCTACCTCCAGGCTACACTCCCAGACCTATTTTATATTTTTATTTGGAAACTCACGCTTGTAATCCCAGCATTCTGGAGGCTGAGACCGGAGGATCGTGGTTCGCGGGCAGCCTCAGCTATTTAGTGAGGCCCTCTGCAACTCAGTGAGACCCGGTTTCAAAATAAAGAATAAAAAATAGGGCAGGGGGTGTAGCTCGGAGGTCAAATGCCCCTGGGTTCCATCCCCAGACCCGCAAAAAAAAAATTAAAAAATTAAAAATAAAGTGCTGAGGGTCCTTGGGAAATGGCCAGCCCCCTGCCCTGTGAGGTGAGTTTAATGCATCTGGAAAACCCGTATTCCTCCTCTCTTGAAAAGTGTAAGATCAAGAGGAAAGACAAAGGTCGGGCGCAGCTTTGGAGGGCGTGAGATGGACAGAGCCTCTCTTCCTACCTGGCTGACGGTCCCGATCTTGGATCTCAGCCAGACTGGGCTGAGCTGGCGGATGTCATGGCCATCAAGACTGACAGTTCCTGGTGGAGGAGAGAACGCAGTCACAATGATGGACACACAAGTGACCCAGTGGAGAATCTCAGGGCTAGGAACATTCTCCAAAGCTCCAAACGGAATCCAAATCCAACATGTTTTATGGAATCTTGGAGCTAAGAGGAGCCTTCTGGGTGGACCAAGTCTAGGTCTCGCTCTGGTTGTGGGTGATGAGCCTGTCCAGCTCACCCTCCGGGGCCCCCAGGTCATAGGGCGCTCCCTGGACACCTGGTGAGGCGGGGTTCCACAATGGGACACCTGTGCAGTCAGCTGCATGGTAACGGGTGTTCACGGTGCATTTGCTGGTACTAATACTGGACAAGGGGCACAGTTTGGGCAGTGGCTGCCTAATTCTGCAGCTCCCGACTGTGCCAATGTCAGCAGTGACCTCAGAGGCCTGGTTCTGGGTTGAAGCTCTCCAAAACACCCTGGAAGTTCAAACTGGGATTTACTTTGTCCACTCTGCCAGCTGTCATCATTCCTTAAAATATCCCCTTCTGTGCAAACCTAGTTGGAGGGGAATCTGTTATCTGCTACTAGGAGTCTGATGACATTATGGCAGAGATCTTAAATAATCAGATGCTAACTTAATGGCCTCTCCTGAGAGAATTCATCCTACACGTTGAGGGCATTCTGTGCGTGGTGATCATGAGGACAGGGACAACGTAAGAACCGTCTTTCCTCCTCAATTGTACAGTGCTTGTACAGTGCTGTGGGACTGTACAAGTCAGCTGGAAAGGTTTGCAACTGGCCAACCCTGAGGTCTTGCTGCTCCTGAGGCAGCACAGGAGCACAAGGCAGATGTGCAGGGCAGCTTCCCCAGCCCTGGGCTTATTCACTGTGCTGAGGGTAGCAGAGATGCAAAACTTTGATTTTGCTCTGTATCCACCTAACTACTAGGAGTTTTAAAGACTCAGTCTTACTGCAATTTAACAGTGAATCATGATAGTGGCTCCAGAGTCAAAAAGAGTAAGAAACCCATCCTAGCAAGGTGGCGATCCTGCAGGTCAGCGTGTACAATTCAAGCAACTACCCAACACATACCAGCTCACACAGTTTACACCCAAAAGCACGAGACAAAGACACTAGACAAAGAACCCAGGGGCATTCTACCTCTAAGCCACAGCCCAGACCTATTTTTTTTTGTTGTTATTATTATTATTATTATTATTATTATTATTATTATTATTGTGGTACTGGGGTTCCTGGAAACCCGTCTACTTTCAGGCTACATTCCCAGACCTATTTTTTTATATTTTTATTTGGAAACAGGGTCTCTTAAACCAGCATGGCTGGCTTTGAACCTGAGCGATCCTCCTGTCTCCGCCTTCCAAGCGTGCGCCACCACGCCCGGCTTGTTCTTTACTTTGAAACAGGGTCTCACTGAGTTGCAAAGGGCCTCACTAAGTAGCTGAGGCTGTCCTTGAACTGCAATCCTCCTGTCTCAGCCTCCTGAGTGCTGGGATTACAAGCATGTGCCACCATGCCTGGCTTACAAAGACACTCTTTTTAAACTCATGATTTGATTCCACTCAAAGTCATTGACTTGATGACAAAGATTGCTTTCTCAATCCAAAACCAAAAGGATACATATATATTACCCACTCCAGGCAGGATGTAAAGAAGTCAAACCATGTGCTTTTGCTCTTAAACATGGTCTAATCCAGTTAAAAATAAAATTAAAATCAGAATGAGGAAAAACCTCACTAGTCTAGAACAGTTTCAATAGAGCCACTGTGTGGACATGAACCACTGGTTTCCAGTGTCACTACTTTTACAATAACCACCACATGGTTCACAGGCAGAAGCTCAGAAGGCTCCAGGGTTCTCTAGGGCTCCTGTGCCAGCACATGAATGGCAGAGTAGAGTTAGGGAACCGTGCTCTGCAGCACACCCCTCTCCCGGCTGGGGAACACCCGAGGACGGCCTCGGAGGAAAGTGGTGGTTCTGGACTTGAACCCCACCAGACAGCTCTGGCACCTACAGAGGATGCCTTTTACCTGAGAAGGCCTCTGCATGGGGGGGCCTGGGAGAGCGCCACGTCACTTACCAGAGAGGGGGTCGTACAAGCGCAGCAAGAGTGAGACCACTGTTGATTTGCCAGAACCACTGGGGCCAACCAGTGCTGTGACAGAGCCCGACGGGATGGAAAGGCTGAAGTCCTGAAATATGGGCACCTCTGGGCGAGCCGGGTAGGCAAAGTGCACGTTCTTAAACTCCAGGGCGCCCTGGAGGCTTTTCTCACTTAAAGTGATCCCCTCTGAAACACAAGAGGGACACGAATCCCGTAAAGCAGAAAGCAAATTCACAGCAGAAGGCAGCTCCCCAGCTTGTCTGAGGATGGACGGTGGGCAGGTGGCCCCAGGCAGCCAGGTGCAGGCCTGCGTCTACAGTTCACCTGGGTCTACCCTGCACCTACTACGTACAAGGTGCCATGTTTATATGGTCCTGTTTGATTTTACAACCCCGAGATTCCAACATTGCTGAGGACACGGGGCCACAGAGCTAACAGTGGGGAGTTTAGATCCACCCCCGGAGCAGTCTGGTTTAAGCCTGGCAGCCTCTCCCGACACCACTGCCCTGGAGTAGCTCCTGATGAACAGCTGTCTTATCTGCACTAAATAAACATTCTGGAAGCGTGACGATGACTAGGGAGTGCTGTACAACAGCTGGGGCCGGAGGGGCTCGGCTCCGCAGCCCAGCCTCTCCTTGGGCGCATGTCCGGGGCCACTGCCCTGGATGATACTAGGCTTCCGCTCGACCTGTGTCTACCCCACAGCACCTAGGATTTCGTGAGTGGTGGAGAGCGGCCGCCACTTGTCCACTTCTGAGCCTCCACAAACTGACCAGCCCCAGCCCCAGGAGAGATGTGGATGGCCCTAGCACTTAGCACAAGTACCCCACCCACCCCCAATGCCCAGAGGTGCATGCCATGTGTCAGTCATAGGCCTCCAGGGACCGACCCCAGCCATCCTTCCTCACCCCCTCAAAGGAAGCCCGCCCTGTCCCTGCCCCACAGTTTGCAGGGGAGGGAGGGTGCTGGTCTAACTGTCCAAAGCCAGATTTGAACAGTTCACTTTTAGACCCACCATTGAAAGGCAGCTGGGGCTGTCTCTCCAGGAGCTCCCAGAGCCGCCCGCCGGCACCCAGTCCTTTCATCAGCTCCGAGTAGAAAGAGCTCAGGCCTGAGGAAGAGAAGCAAGGTGCACAGGTCAGCAGCAGGACCAGGAAAGGCCTAGCAATCCTCCTGTCTCAGCCACTCAAGTACTGGGATTACAGGCAAGCTCCAGCACACCCAGTTAATAAAACCTATTTCTGCCTGCAATCTGAGTACCTGGGATGCCGAGACAGAAGAATCACAAGTTCTAGGCTAGCCTCAGCAACTTAGTGAGACCCTGCAATTCTCCTGTCTCAGCCTCCCAAATACTGGGATTGCACCCAGCTCTAAGAGATTCCTGATGAAAGCAAGCAGTCCTGTTGATGTACCTTATAATTTGTCAGTATCTTAAATTGTTCATCAGTTGTGCCTATGGCTGACTTTGCTCAAAAGGAATTTCGCTCTGCAATGATTTGTAGTCACAACACTGTTGGTGCCATAGACTGTGGGTCTCTGTGTCCACAGCTGCTCAGCCCACCCTGTGCTCCCAGAGTCTGTGAGCATCCTAAAAGCAGGCCAGGAAAGCTGTTCCATGCAGTGCTGGGCTGCAAGAGAGCCCCACAGCCCAGTGTCCTAATGGAGGGCTGGCACACTTCGTCACAACTTCCTGGTTCCTCTAACAGCCAGCTGGAGTAACATAGAAGATGTCTGTTCAGGTGGAAACCTGATTTTTAATTGTAGGTCCCCAAGCCGCTGAAAGGACATACCTCCGATGCTTAATCCGACCCAGAAGGCATACATGAGGAAGGAGGAGAGTTCACCTACGGTCATGTGGGCAGCACCCATAAGCAGCCCTCCCTTGTACAGGACAGAAAGCACGATCAGGTTCCCGGAGAGCCCAGTCTGTCATGAAAAAACAAAACAAAACAAAAAAAATAAACAAAGAAAATAACCCAGAGGTCAGGCTGAGCCAAAGGTTTCTGGGCGCAGAAGCCTGAGGGAGGATTCTGGCTTCCTTTTTCAGATACTAAATTTATCTGGATTTCCAACAAAATAAAGTTTTGCACATTTGCAGCACTGAAGGGAGTGATCTAGACACCATGGAAACTTACATGCTACCTATTCAACTTGCAAGAGAAGACAGCAAGACCTGGCAGAGGGGCAGGCCAAGCCAAGGTCTGCTCCTGGTCCCGTGCTCTGATGAGGTGGCTGGAGTGTGGCGTGGACTCTGGCAAGGGCAGCTTCCTGCCTGATGTTTCTCAATCTGTTACTCATGGAGAACATGACTGAATCCCTTTTGGACATGCCATGACTTTGCCCACAGGGTAATTTTCTATCGCGTTGCCCGGTGGGCTCATTGTGATCTTTTCTTTTCTTTCTTTCTTTTTTTTTTTGTATGGATGATTAAACCCAGGGGCATTCTACACCTCTAGCCCTTTTTATTGTTTATTTTGAAGAAGGGTCTCACTATGTTGCTGAGGGTCCTATTAAGTTGCCTAGGCTGAACTCAAAGCTGTAACCCTTATGTCTCAGCCTCCCAAGCAGTGACTACAGGCGTGGGCCATTGTGCCTAGCTGTGATTACTTTTTTGTACTTCCTTCTTGAAGTGCATGGAAGTTATTCTGGTTAATATTCAATAGGTCTCAATTTTTTTATTTTTTATTTTTTTGTTTTGCGGTACTGGGGATGGAACCCAGGGGCATTCTACCTCCGAGTTACACCCCCTGCGCTATTTTTTTTTTTTTTTTTGGTGGTACTGGGGTTGGAACCCTTCTACCTCCGGGCTAGAACCCTTCTACCTCAGGGCTACACTCCCAGACCTATTTTTACTTTTTTTTTAAATTTAGAAACAGGGTCTCTTAAGCCAGCAAGTCTGGCTTCGAACCTGCAGGATCTTCCTGTCTCCGCCTCCCAAGCGCGGGGATTACAAGCATGCGTCACCATGCGCGGCCCCCCTGCACTATTTTTTATTCTTTATTTTGAAACAGGGTCTCACTAAGTTGTGGAGGGCCTCACTAAATAGCTGAGGCTGTTCATAAACCATGATCCTCCAGTCTCAGCCTCCCAAATGCGGGGATTACAAGCGTGCGCCACCATGCCCAGCTAACAGGCCTCAAATTTGTCTTCATCAGAATGACCCAGAAGCCTGTTCAAACAGAGTGCTGGCCCAGCACCAGAGGTCACAGGCAGAGCCAGAAACCCACATGGCTGGCAGCCCGTGCCCAGGCAGAGCTCAGCCAAGAATCAGGGCCGGCCTCAACACTCGCTGCCCTTCCCCTAATGATGTTGGTTTGCTTTCCTAACAGTGACATAGTCACTCTTTGGGTTTGGAGTAGAATAAAATTATCATCTACTATGTCAAGAGTCACAGAATAAAAAAATCTCTTACAATCAAAACATCTGGTCTTTGCACTCATCCTGGAATGATCTACTCACTGCTCCAAAAAAGCCAGCCCGTGCGAGGGCCTCCTTCCCTGCCAAGTGCATCACATGGTCCACTCTGTGCGAGTACTTCTCCAGCTCAGCCAGCTCTTTCCCAAAGGCCCGGACGGTCCTTACGTTCCCAATGCGCTCCTCAGCCAACTGCGGGCGACAGGCACAGGGAGAAGGTCACTCCTTTCCACTTCGATCGAAAGCAAAACAAAAATGTGATTCCCATTTAAAATGCTCCCCAAAGAAAGCCACTCATGGAACATGACTAGGCCAGAACAAGGTTACAGAGCCCGGTACACAGCACAGTCCCACCGCAGGAAGCATACATCTACACCCGCACACAGCAGACAGGCAGAGAGCTGACAGATGACATTCTGTGATCGACTGATGGATGACTGGTAGATGATTGATTGACAGATGGTTGATACATAGATGATACACAGATACATGGATAAATAGGGTCAGGGTGGCAGAAAGAAAATATATGTATTCAGAGAAAAAGACAGACAGACTCCAAAATATGAATGACATTAATCCTCAGACAGAATCCTCCTTTACAGTTTCATATTTTTCAGTGATAAGTCTTGTAACATGAAAACATTTTTTCTTTTTTTCAGTGGTTTTTTTTTTTTTTTTTTTTTGTACTGGGAACCAAACCCTGGGCCTCATGCATGCGAGACAAGCACTCTACCACTGAGCTACATCACAGACCTTTTATTTTATTTTTTGTGGTATTGGGGATTGAATCCAGGGGCTTTCTGCCACTAAACCTCTGCCTTATCCCAATCTACCTCAAACCTATGATCCTCTTGTTTCAGCCTCCCAGTACTGGGATTACAGGTGTGTACCACCAGCTTATTTTTATTTTGAGCCAAGGTTAAGTTTGCCCAGGCTGGCCTAGAACTTTCAATCCTCCTGCCTTAGCCTCTTGAGTATCTGGAATTATAGGTGTGTACCACTGCACACCTTTAGTTTTGTGAAAAGATGGATACCATGCAGTGCTGCAAAGCTAGCTTTACTGAATTAATGAAGGGCCCAGAGTCATCTAGAAACAATTCCACAACACGATTAGCTTTCTGGCCCTCCCAGGAGCAGTGATGGCCAGAAGCCAGACATTGGCACTGGGTGAGACCGGCGGGATATGCTCTGGGATGTGGTGGACTCCCCCTAGGGGTGGCTGTTTGTCTCTGGGACCCTGGGTTCAACGTGGGGAAAGGAAGGCCCGCACTTGGCTCTGTTCTCTGGGCCCAGTTCCCTAGAGACCACGGGCATGAGAAGGAAGGCTGTTACCTGTGTGGCTTGTGCCAGGGAATCCTGTGTGGCTTTGCTCAGTTTCCGCAGATATCGACCATAAATCACGGCAAGGACAGATATGGGAGGCACCACACTCAAAACAAAGGTGGCCAGGCCAGGCGAGACAAAAAACTGTCAAGAACAAAAATCAAGAGGTATCTGTTAATGTGGGGTGCCAAGACCCACCTGGCGGTCCACTGTGAGCTCCAGGAAGGGCTTGTCTCCAAGCTCTACCTCCTGTTTCAAATGGCTTTTCAGGTTCCTTTTTCCTTCCTCTTCCTCCTCCCCCTCCCCCTCCCCTTCCTCCTCCTCTTCTTCCTCTTTCTTTTTTGTGGTGCTAGGAATTAAACCCAGGGGCATTCTATCTCTGAGCTACACTCTCAGCCCCATTTTATTTTTTATTTTGAAACAGGGTCTCACTAAGCTGCGGAGGGCCTCACAAGGTTGCCAAGACTGGCCTAGAACCTGTGATCTTCCTGTTTCAGCCTCCCAAATACTGGGATTACAGGCATGCACCACCATGCCTTGCTCAGTGTTCTAATTTCAAAAATCAAAAATTAAGCCGGGCGTGGTGGCACACCCTTGTAATCCCCACGCTTGGGAGGCTGAGACAGGAGGATCGCACAGGTTCGAAGCCAGCCTCAGCTACTTAGTGAGGCTCTCAGCAACTTAGTGAGACCCTGTTTCCAAATAAAATATAAAAAATAGGACTGGGAGTATAGCCCGGAGGTAGAAAGCCTATGGGTTCCACCAACAAAATAAATAAATAAATAAATAAAAAATTAATCTTGTCCATTAACTTTTGCTTTTTTGAATGTGGCTAACAGAATATTAAGAGCATGTCCTGCATTCCCAGAAGCCAGCAGCACTGGTCTGGATACAAACACTGCCCCAGGAAACGAGGCAAGCTGACCACACAGGCTGGTGCCCCAGCCCAGGGCAGGAGGGCAGTGGTCATGCACAGACTCTTTTGCAGAAGTACAGTCCACTCATGCACAGAAGCTGGGACTGCTGTCCTCCAGCCTTGGCTCGGCTCAGTTATGGCGGATCCTCCCTCCACCCCAAGGCTTTGGGGGCTCCTCCACCTTCCACCACCAAGGATTTCCCTATAGATGTTCTTTGCTCTGCTCCCACATCCTCAAAAGCAAGCAACACCCATTCTGGAGAAATACAGGCTGGGAGGCCTGGCGGGGGAGGCAACGCCTGCTCCCCACAGCATCCAGGACTCCAGGACAGTGCTGGAGACCATCTGGCCTCCAGTTGCTCCCACGTGAGAACGGCCTGACCCAGCCCAGCCCCGAGCGGAAGGTCCCAAGGGGAGGGGGCCCACATACCATCATACCAATGCCCACGGAGGCCTGGGCTGCCGCCCTGAGCCCATCTGAAAGGTTCTCAGTCACCGAGCGCCCCAGGAGTGCAGTGTCCGAGGAGAGGCGGTTAATCAATTCTCCAGTGCGTGTCTTGTCAAAGAAAGCAACCTCCTGCCTCAGAACAGAGGAGAACAGGGAGATTCGCAACCTGTTCACAATGCGCTGACCTGCAAGAGTAAAAACAGAAGTGCTCCGGGTGGGTCCAGCTACCCTGTTCCGTGATGGAGCAGAAGCAGTCGCTGGGCCATGGAGCATGTCTGCTGTGTGTACTCCACAGCAAGAACAACCTGACTCAAGCCTCGGCATGTTAATGGTCTCACCTGTGACCACTTGAAGAGAGGAGACAGTAGAAGCAAGTGTTAATGAAGCCTGGTGCAGTGGGGCACACCTGTGATCTCAGTACTTGGGAGGCTGAGACAGGAGAATCACAGGTTTGAGGCTAGCCTCAGTCACCGTAGTGAGACCCTGTTTCAAAACAAAAACTAAAAAGCTTATGAGGATGTAGCTCAGAGGTAGAATGCCCCTGGGTTCAATCCCCAGTACCACAAAAAATTTAAAATTAAAAAAAAATTAAAAGGGCTAGGTAAATAATTCAGAGGTAGACTGTCCCTGAGTTCAATCCCCAGTACCAAATATAAATAAATAAATAGCCGGGCGTGGTGGCACACACTTATAATCCCAGTATTTGGGAGGCTGAGACAGGAGGATCACAGGTTTGCAGACAGCCTCAGCTACTTAGTGAGGCTCTCCACAACTTAGTGAGACCCTGTTTTAAAATAAAGAATAAAAAACAGGGTGGGGGTGTAGCTTGGAGGCAGAATACCCATGGGTTCCATCCCCAGTACCGCAAAAAATAAATATTAAATAAATAAATAAAAAGAGCTTGGAGTATAGCTCAGATTTAGAACGCCTCTGGGTCAATCCCCAGTACCAATAAACATAAATAATAAAAATATAGCCAGGCGTGGTGGCGCACGCTTGTAATCCCCGCGCTTGGGAGGCGGAGACAGGAGGATTGCGCAGGTTCGAAGCCAGCTGCGCTGGCGTAAGAGACCCTGTTTCAAAAAATATAAAATAGGTCTGGGAGTGAAGCCCGGAGGTAGAAGGGCTTCCAGGAACCCCAGTACCACCAAAATAATAATAATAATAATAAAATAATAATAATAATAATAATAATAATAATAATATAAATGTAACACGACTGAGATGTTTTTTATTAAAAGGCATTTTATTGTATTAATTTCTAAAAGCTAATTTTGTTCCTCCCTGGCAACCTTTTCTGTATTGACTTATCCAATGGCCAGGACTAGTTAATTAGCCCCACAGTCTTTGATTAGCTGCATGGAGAGCAACAGACTGGGAGTCAGTTTCCTGGCTGAGTGTGTTGGGGTAGTTGTCTGGCTGCTAACAACTAGGCTTCTCCCAAGTACTCCTGAGATTGCCATTCCAAGTGCATGGAGAAGAAAAGCAGGCCTCTGCCACTCCGGGAAGCGGCTCCAGCCTGCGGCCAAGGTCTTGTTCTCAGCCTCCTTTGAGTCAAATGTGTTGTCCCTCACCGCCCAACCCCAACTACGCACAAAGAGAGTGGAGAGCCTCCACCTGGAAGGGTCCAGAGTGTCGACATCTCTGCCCACTGGGGTCCGTCTCCACTGATGCCAGAGGAGAGGGAGCGCTGGGGTGGGCGCTGAAACGCGGCAGTCCTCCAGGCCCATGGCCTCCTCCGACGACTCACTCCCTGGTGTGGTGCTCAACTGACCTGAAGTCTGCATGAGGTAGACACGAACAGCGTTGGCGGCTGCCCCGCACAGAAACACGCAGGTGAGCCCCAGGCAGAGGCGTGTCAGGCTGTGGCTGTAGTCTGCAGTAGGGCTGGTGTAGATGAGGTCGATGATCTTACCCAGGAAGAAAGGGGCGGACATGGTGACCACACTGGACATGGCCAGGAACCCCACCGCAGCTGGAAGACAGGAGAGAGGGCTCAGCTCACGCCGCTCAGTGGCAGGAAGGCACTGGGCTCGTGGCCTCCATGCTTCCTGACTGTGAGGTGACCTCGGTGGCCGCCCGTAAGGACCTGGCCCTTTCTTCCCCAACTGCTGGCCAAATGTAAGGATCAAATGGTTCCAGGCCTAGAACAAGCAGGACAGTGATGAGGGAGACAGTCTGTTCACAGACAAGGTGACCTTTTGTCCAGAGTTCCTTGACATATCTATCAAGATCAACCTCTGGTTAAAAAAAATCCAGGAGCCGGGCCTGGAGGTGCAGGCTTGTGATCCCAGCATTCGGAAGGCGGAGACAAGAGGATCGTAGTTCTTGGACAGCCTCAGCTACATAGTGAGGACTCAGTAAGACCCTATTTAAAAAAAAAAAAAAATAGGGCTGGGGGTATGGCTCAGAGGTAGAATGAATGTCCCTGGGTTCCATCTCCAGTACCGCAAAACAAACAAACAACAATAACAACAACAAACCCCAGGAGCTGGGCATGGCATTACATGTTTGTAATCCCAATACTTAGGAGGCTGAGAAAGGAGAATCGCAGGTTAGAGGACTGAATGCCTCAGCAACTAAATGAGACAACAACTTAGCAAGACTGTTTCTAAGTAAAAAGTGAAGCTGGGTGTGGTGGCACAGACTTGTAATCTTTGTGCTTGGGAGGCCGAGACAGGAGGATCTCAGGCTCAAGGCCAACCTCAGCAACGTAGACAGACCCTGTTTCAAAATAATAAGTAAAAGAGGACACAGAACATCTGTGGAATACCATAGCTCCTGCTAAGAGTGGTGTTGGGATAGTGGGTGCAAGGGGGCCCCCGTCTTCTGAGTTCCTTTGGCTTGGTACCATGCGCACATTACTACCTACATGATACCTGTTAGGAAGCTGGCTGGTCCATGGTGAGACTTCCTGGTGGACATGAGAGCCTGGGAGGTGGATGCTCCCAGCACTCTGCAGACCAGGCCTTCTGCTTGCTGTAGCTCATGCTCACACCACAGTCCAGGGGATTACTTAGGAAAGTTCACAAATGACAGACAAGCATGCCCACTGGTTTTTAGTGTGTGCGCAGAGCCTGAGAGAAACGTGAGCCTTTTAAGTAGGGAACACTGCCCTGAGGGCTTTGTTCTAGGGCCGCCCACCCAGGTCTGCTAGAGGCTGCTCTTAAATCACAGGGCCCACACAGGGCTGCCCTTCCTCTCCCTGTACCTTCTACATTTCTCACCTCTGGCATTGTGTGTGTGCGCGCGTGCATGCACGTGAGCATTGCAGCAGTTAGGATTGGACTCCAGGGCGTTCTACCTCTGGACTATCTCCCCAGTCCTATTTTATTTTTTAATTTTGAAACAAGAGTCTCACTAAGGTACTATGCACTGGCTTTGAGCCTGTGTCTCCTGTCTTAGCCTCTTGAGTGCTGGGATTATAGGAGTGTGCTACTGTGCTTGGCTTCTTTTTGGTGTTGTAAATATGTCCCTGGTTTATTGTCTGTTTCTCCATCAGGACAAAAGATTGTGGCCTGTTTTGCCCACAGCTGTTTCCCTGCTGCCTATAGCAACAGGTACAGAACAGCTCCGTCTATATTTGTTGAATGAATGTGTTACCTGAACTCTAGCAAAAGAAGCTATAAATTCGAATCAGAACAAAATCCTCACTAGTCTAGCCAGGAAAGTCAGGCCTGGTTAAAAGCCATAATGGCAGCCTGACTGGATAACATGAATCTGGCCAAGGCCCATTTCATCCTCATAAACGGCAAGGCTCTTCCATCAAAGCATCAGCCTCCCTGAGACAGGCTCCAGGGGAATGAAAGTGCAAGATGCAGGGAAAGCCCCTAACAGGGCTCCCACCCAGATCAAAGCACCACATATGTGAGCAGGATCAAGGCCAGTCCCTCCCCACACCTCTGGCCTTCTAAATCTCAGTCATAATTTGTATCTTATGAACAAAATGTCCCACATCTGAGTTCTACAAAGAAATGATGTTTGTGGCAAAGAGGAGGGATGCGGCTGAATCCAGTCTGGTCCCGGGATATACCCTCAGGTGTGCTTTTTTCTGGGGGGGATTACTGGGGACTGGACCCAGGGGCAGTCTACCTCTGAGCTACATTCCCAGTCCTTTGAATTTTGCAACAGGGTCTCCCTAAATACTGGTTGCCTGCCTCACACCTGTGATCCTCCTGTCTCAGCCTCCCAAGCACTGGAATTACCTGCCTGTGCCACCCCACTTGGCTTTGGTATTACTTTTTAATTCACTTAAACATGTACACGCACACACATTCATTTCGAGGCAGGTCTCACTATGTTGCCCAGGCTGGTCTCAAACTCCTGGGCTTGTGTGACCCTCTCACCCTAGCCTCCCAAATGTCTGGGCACACAGGAGTGTACCACCATGCCAGACTAAAACATACACCAGCAGCATGTTTGGCTGTCATCTGTCTCTCTTACAAGTTGAATGTCAGCACAACAAAGGCTTTTCCAGCTGTGTGTGTGGTTAGGGTTAGTAGTTAAGAACTGAACCCAGAGGCATTCTACCTCTAAGCTAGATGCGCAGCCCTTTTTAAGTTTTTTGTTTTGAAATGGGGTCTCATTAAGTTGCCGAGGGTCTCGCTACATTGCTGAAGATGCCCTTGAACTTGTGACCCTCCTGTCTCAGTCTCCCAAGTACTAGGATGACAGGCATGTGCTGGGTCACTCAGAACCTTGTAATCCAGGTTGCACTACATGTTGCGGGCTTCTAATATTAACGAACAACCAAGGATTGTGCTTCAGGCTCCACCTCGAGCCCTGGGCACACGCAGGGCTTCGGCTCTGGGATTCTCCAGCTATGTCCTCCATGGGAAGCCTCCTGCCTGCCCGGCGTGCCTGGTGCACTTCCTCTGCTGTTGCCCGACAGACATGTAAGCATTTTCCAGTCCCCACACTCCTGAATCATGATTTCTTTTCATTTTTGGTACTGGGGATTGAAGCCAGAGGCATCCTATCTCCAAGTGACACCACAGCCCGATTTTATTTCTTATTTGGAAACAGGGTCTCACTAAGGTGTGGATGCTGCTTGGAGCCTGCCATCCTCCTGTCTCAGCCTCCTGAGTACTGGGACTACAAGTGTGCTCCATCACGCCTGGCTTTAAATCATGGTTTCAAAGAAAGGGGAAAGGAGGTATGAGTACAGATTCACTAGAGGGCTGCAGGAGATATCAGCTCTTAAAAAAGGACAGAAGCTTGGGGCCGAGGAGGGTCACAGGGCCATTAGGGCAGGGACTGTTCGATCAGACCCCGGCTCTCCGTCCTGCTGCCTGATCTTGCCTGAGTCAGTCAGCTTCCTGTGCCTCAGTCTCTTCAGTACAAATGGCAATGCAAGCCATCCACTAACCCACTGAACTGTGGTGTGCACCAGATGAGACACGTGCACAGAGCCAGGCTCCGGGCAACCAGGGCGTCGACCTTTACCACTACTGTCTGTCTGAGCAAGAATGACCAGTGTCTGGGGCTGGGCCAAGGGGTCACGGGCAGGCTCCTCACTGAGATGGGGACAGAAGGGGATGGGCAGCCTCAGGGAGGTAGCCACTGTGGCTTTGAGAGGTGCTGGGGTTCAGGGGTCTGGAGGCAGGCCGTGGACAAGGTGGGTCTTGTGGGAGAGCAGCTGGGGGTAGTGGGCCAACAGAGGGCTCAGGTTCCTGGGTTGACTTGTAGGTGGAGCTACCCAGCAGGGAAGACCAAGGGAGCCATTGATCCAACTTGAAACTTTCTAGGTGCCACATTAAAAAAAGGAAGAGGGCTGCTGGAGACTTAGCCGCAGCACCTGCCTGGCAGGCAGAAGGCCCTGGGTTCTATTCCCAAGCTACAAACCCAGCCCTATTTTATTTTTGTTTTGAAACAGGGTCTTGCTGAATTGTTGAGGCTGGCCTTGAACTTATGATCTTCCTCTCACGGTCTCTCAGGTACTAGGATTGTGTGTACATTACCACACCCACTAATAACATTTTATTTGATCTAATATTATCTAAAATACTGCCAGCATGTAATCAACATAAAAATTAATAAATGTTTTACAATTTCCCCTCTGTCCTTTCAGAATTAGATTTTGTTGGTGGTGTTCTGGGAATTGAACTCAGGGGTTTTCTATGTCTGAGTTACTCCCCCAGCCCCCTTCCTTTTTGTGGGTCTGGGGATGAAACCCAGGGGCATTCTACCTCTGAGCTACACCCTCAGCCACATTTCTTATTCTTTATTTTGAAACAGGGTCTCACTGAGTTGCAAAGGACCTCACTAAGTAGGGAGACTGTCTGCGAAACACAATCCTCCAGTCTCAGCCTCCAGAATGCTGGGATTACAAGCGTGAGCCGCCACGCCCAGCTTCCCCCAGCCCTTTTAAAGTCTTTATTTTTCAAACAGGATCTCACTAAGTTGCTGAGGGTCTAGCTAAGCTGCTGAGGCTGGCCTCTACATACACCATCAAGCCCAACAGATATGTTTGTGTGTATGTGTGGAAGGGTGCAGGGAATTGAACCCAGGAGCATTCTATCTCCGAGCTACACTCTCAGTTCTTTTTATTCTGAAACAAGGTCTCCCTAAGTTGTTGAGGGTCTTGCTAAGCTGCTGAGGTTGGCCTCTCAAGCCTGTGATCCTCTGAGTTTCATCCCTAATCCTATTTTTTATTTTTTAAACAAGGTCTTGCTAGGTTGAGGTCAGTGTCACTACTTGCTGATTGTCCTCAAATTTGAGATCCAATTTCAGTCTCCCAAGTACTGGGATTACAGGCATGCACAACCACACCCAGCTGGATTTGCATTTTTATACTCTGGTCAATACCAAACAGTGCATCTCACAGCTCAGCCACAGAACCTAAGCATTATCTCTGAGATAAGGTGCTTTTGCAGCACCGGCACCTGCCTGCTCTCTGGAACACTCCCTGCTTCAGAGCTCACGCCCCTGGCCTTGAGTCCTGCCCAGGGCAATAGAGAGCAGCACCTCTGGGCACTGTCCATCCTCTCCTGGCTCCCAGTGTCCACACGTTGACAGTGGTCCCAATCTCAAACAACTCCTTATCAGGAGTTCAAGGAGTGCCCTCTGTCCTCCAAAGGCACCCATGGGTCACCCTGGGGTCACCCACAGCCTAAGTGTAGTCTAGCAAGGCCCTACAGAGGAGTTCCAGGCTGGACGCACTGTGACCTCTGAGGGTGGAGCTGGCCTCCCTATCTGCCGGGCACAGGAGGCTGAAGAGTGACTCCCTGGGGGCTCCTGTGCTTCCTGAAGCTCCCAGGGGCTAAGTGATAAGAGTATGGGTTATCAGTGCTAAAGGGCTCTGGCAACTCCTGGCCCAGTGACAAGAAGACAGCTGCAGTTCTGGGAACAAGGCAGAAGACAGCAGCTCCTAGGGGACAGGAGTGGAGAGTGGTGACCCGCTTCATGGCCCCCTGAGCGCTACCCATGAGGTCCTTGACTCTTAGCAAAGTGCTAAAGATGATGGGCAGATATGACTCAAGGATAAACCAATAGGTTTGAAAAAGAATTTGGGCTTTTTTCCCCTAAAAATCAACAAATTAACACTGGAATTCCTCATGGTTACCACAGCTTCCCTGGTCTCTCCACTTGAAGATATACACCCTACACCCTGCGGCACTTCAGACTGCCCATGCCGGAGGCTGCTCTTGGGGTGACCAGCTAAGATTTGACAGTGACCCCACTTCTTCTTACTCCCACAGACACCAGCACCCAGACTGGCTGTGATGTTCTGCCTAATGGTTTTGAGAAAGCCATACATTCTAATGGTTTTCATCAGATTTCTTCCTAACATACACATTTTTGTTTAAAAAAAATTGCGTGCCAACTACAGGCTTATTTCTCAAGTGTACGTTCAAGGTGCCAACAGGACAGACCCAAAAGGCTTTCACAATGAAAGGAGGTGCAGGCCTTGCCTGTATAGGGCTGTCTTCACATGAGGGCAGGGTGGGACAGGTGGGGTGGCCCTGAATACCTGCTAGCACCTGAAACACCGTAACATCTCATGTTGCAGAAATACAGCAGAAAACCGGATCTCCCCTCTTTCTCTGACCCTTTCCAGGAGTGCTAGACACACTCTGTAGTACACGGGTTTCTGTCCCTCTACCTGGGCCTGGCTGAAGATCCTTTGCTCCTCCATCTAAGACACTCCCCACTCCATCCACGTGTCGCTGAGAGGGCAGCCGAGGTACTGGGGCTCAGACTTCTGGGCTTCATCTTGTGAAATACTGTTTGATTAGCTTGCCTAACCCAGGTCATGTTTTAAAAGCAGTATAAATGGCCAGGCACAGGAGGTGTGCAGATAATCCCAATGCTCGGGAGGCCGATACAGGACAATCATATGTTCCAAGTCAGCTTCAGCAACAAAGTGGGATCTTGTTTCAAAATACACAGTGGGGCCTGGGGTGGTGGCATCTGCCTGTAATCCCAGGACTTTGGAGGCTGAAAAAGGAACATCATAGGTTGGAGGCCTCAGACTCAGCAACTTAGGGAGACCTTCTACAACTTAGCAGGATTCTGTTTCAAAATAAAAAATAAAATAGGGCTGGGTGATATAGGTCAGAGGTAGAATGCCCCCTGGGTTCAAGTCCCAGTACCACCAAAAATTAAATAAATAAAAAATGAAATAAAGAAAACGCTGGGGATACAGCTCAGGGATAGAACGCCCCTGGGTTCAAACCCTAGTACAGAAATAAACACATAAACAAAATGGTTCTGCAAATTCATAACACAAAGTAGGTACGTTTTGGTAGAATCGATTTTTTTTTTTTTTTTTTTTTGGTGCCACTGGGGGTGGAACCCAGGGGCTTTCTACCTCCTGGCTATACTCCCAGACCTTTTTAATATTTTATTTGGAAACAAAGTCTCACTAAGTTGCTGAGAGCCTCACTGAGTAGCTGGGGCTGGCTTCGAACCTGTGCGATCCTCCTGTCTCAGCCTCCCAAGTGCGGGGATTACAAGTGTGCACCACCACACCCGGCTAGAATCTATTTTTTTTTAACAGAGGAAGGGCCCATTTCATTCTGGGAAGGCTCCAAAGTAAACGCTCCCCTGAAGCCCGTGGGGGCAACCCAAAGGCCCCAGCCCGGCCCTGCAGGGCGCTCGCGGGCCAGCAGAGCACTCGGCCGGCCTCAGCAGGTGCCAGCCCTCCCCGCCGCGGCGCCTACCTGCCAGCCTCCCGCGCTCGGGGCGCACCAGCCCCAGCAGCTTCCGGGCCTCGGATCCCCGGGCCGCCGCGTCCCCGGAGCTCCGAGGCGGCCCGTGCTGCCCGGCCCCGGGCCCCGCAGCGCCGCCCTGGAGCACGGCGGCCCAGCGCCCTGGGGCCCGAGCGGGGCTCGCAAGCTCCAGCAGCCCGGGCCGCGCCGGCGGGGGCCCCGGGACACGGGCCGCGGGGGTCCACGCGCGGACCGGGGTCCATGCGCTGACGGTCGGGGCCCACGCCCGCGCGGCCGGGGTGCAGGCACGGGCCGGCGATGTCCACGCGCAGAGGGCCGGGATCAAGGCTCGGGCCGGTGATGCCCAAGAGGAAGGAGCCGGGGTCCTGGCACGGGCCGATGTCCACGCGTGGGGAGTCGGGGTCCAGGCACGCGCCAGCGATGCCCACCCGCGGGCGGCTTGACTTCGCCGCGCCAGCAGCAGCAGCGGCCAGGCAGGGGCCCCGCGCATGGCTGCGCGTCCGCCCAGAGCGCCGCCCGCCCGCCCGCCCCGCCGCGCGCTCCGGGACCCCCCCGGCCCGCCCCGAGCGCAGGGCGTGGACGCCGCGCCGCCCGCCCCTCCCCAGCCGCTGCCACCCGCCCCATCCCGTCGGGCCGGCGCGCACGGCACACCCCCGGCGGCCAGCGCCCCCAGCGCCCCCGCCGGACGGCCCGCGCCCCGCAGCCGGACCGCCTCCCGCGCCTGCGCACTGGCCCCTCCGGCGACCTCCCGGCCCGGGGCGGGCGAGTCCGGCTGCGCCTGGACTGCCGAGCGCGCAGGCGCGGGGGGCCGGGGAGGAGCGGGGGGCGCGGCCGGACCCGCCGGGCGAGGGCTGAGCTGGCGGGACCCGCGGGGACCGGCTGGCCCGGGGCCGGGCTGGCTGAGTGGGACTGGGGTGACCCGGGGAAGGGCGCTTCTCAAGGTGAGAGCCTACGCTGGCCGCCCCGGGCCATGCGGAGTTAGGGTCCCCCGCCCTGAGGTCCGGGATTTCCAGGCCTACTGGGCCTCTAGGTCCCGGCGACAGGCGCACTCGCCTCGCTGGAAGTGGGCGGCCTCACCACACCAAAACCCCGGAAATCAAGATGCTATTTCAAGCCAGGCCTGCAATCCCAGTAGTGGAGGATGAGCCCAGGTGATCGCTGGTTGGATGACAGCCTCAGCAATTTAGCGAGGCCCTCGGCAACTTGGTGAGACTGTTTCAAAGCAAACATGTAATAAGGCTGAGGTATAGCTCAGAGGTAGAATGCCCCCCCCCAACACACACCCACACCCAGGTGCTTGCAAAGATAAGTATTGTAGTAATTTTTTTTTGGGGGGGGGGGATAGGAGGGCCCAGGCATTAAACCCAGGGGCATTCTACCTCCAAGCTACACCCCTAGCCTTATTTTTTAGTCTTTATTTTGAAATAGGGTCTCACTGAATTGCAAAGGGCCTCACTAAGTAGCTGAGAACCAGGATCCTTCTGTCTCAGTCTTCCAAATTGCTGGGATTACAAGCCTGCATCACCACGCCCAGTTTAGTTGCAGGATGTTTAAGAAATCAAAATGAATGCAAAAAAAAATCAAACCAACACTTGAAAATGCAGGATTTAGCTTCTCCTCTCACCTTAACCCCAGACCCAGAGGTTAAACTGGGTGCAGTGAAGCTGGACGTGGTGGCACACTTGTAATCCCTGCACTTGGGAGGCGGAGACTGGAGGATCACACAGGTTCGAAGCCAGCCTCAGCTACTTAGTGAGGCTCTCAGCAACTTAGTGAGACCCTGTTTCCAAATAAAATATAAAAAAGTTCGGGGAGTATAGCCCGGAGGTAGAAAGCCTCTGGGTTCCACCCTGAGTACCACCAAAAAAAAAAAAAACTGGGTGCAGTGGCCCACACCTTTGGCCCTGTTTTCATCCCTGGTAGAAAAGAAGAAAGATAAGTTTGCTCTACTCATCTTGATCTCTAGGACTTTTAAGCACCGCCCTACATTTTCCCCCCTGCAAGTGCCTCCCCTCCACCTTTGAAGGCTAGGGCAGAGAGGGTAGGGCTGCCATGGGACAGCTGTGTGGGGTTACATTCTCAAGTGGGCCTCCAGCCTGCTGTCCTCCAGAACCCCACTCCCCAGAAAACGCTTGGTGCTGGGAGGACCAGGGACAGGAGGGGGAGGGGATCAAGAGAGCTGGAGTCACAGAAAAGTAATCATCCAAAGAGCAGCTGATTAGGGGAAAAAAAAAAAAAACCCAAAACTAGCTGGGTGTGGTGGCATGTGCATATATCCCATTACTTGGGAGGCTGAGACAGGAGGATCACGGGCTCCCTGCAAGTCACAGCTACTTAGGCCCTTTGCAACTCAGTGAGACCCTGTTTCAAAATAGGGCTGGGGATGTAGCTCAGAGGTAGAATGCCCCTGCGTTCCATCCCTAGTACAAGGTGAAAAAAAGGGGCCTGGGGGTAGCTGGGAGGCAGAATACCTCTGGGTTCAATCCCCAGTCTGTCTGTCTACACACACACACACACACACACACACACACACACACACACACACAAACTCACACTCAGAACCAACTTCAAGGCCAGCTTCAGCAATGTAATGAGACCCTATTTCACAGTAACAAAAAAGGGCTGGATACATAGCTCAGCGTTGAGAGCCTGGGTGCAATCCTCAGTATCACACACACAAAAAGGAAATGAGAATCACAAGGTCTAGATGTGACGTTGATGCGAACATGTCTGTGTTTGGCCAAGGGGATTCTGCACCAGCCAACAACACCCACAAACACCCAAGTTTTCCCTTCTCAGAAGGGCTTGGTGGGCTTCTAGCATTATGCCACAGGCTAAGACCTAAGCCTTCTGACAGTTGAGCACATTTGATTTCCAGGCTCTCCCTTGTGGAAGGTAATGCTGTTGGGCTGCTACCAAAGGGCCATCTCACAATACCTCAAACACAGACTTTACCAGTAAGAAACATTTCTGCTTAAGCCGGGCATGGTGGCTCAAGCTTGTAATCCCAGCATTGGGGAGGCTGAGACAGGAGGATCGCGGTTTGCAGACAGCCTCAGCTACTTAGTGAGGTCCTCTGCAACTCAGTGAGACCCAGTTACAAAATAAATAGGGCAGAGCCGGGCGTGGTGGCGCACACTTGTAATCCCCGCGCTTGGGAGGCAGAGACAGGAGGATCGCGCAAGTTCGAAGCCAGCCGCGTGCATTGACTTAGGAGACCCTGTTTCCAAATAAAAATAGGTCTGGGAGTGTAGCCCGGAGGTAGAAGGGCTTCCAGGAACCCAGTACCACCAAAAAAAAA
Organism: Muscardinus avellanarius; assembly: GCF_963383645.1. NCBI lineage: Eukaryota > Metazoa > Chordata > Mammalia > Rodentia > Gliridae > Muscardinus > Muscardinus avellanarius. The sequence goes on along the minus strand of NC_137806.1, from coordinate 35,723,639 downwards.
AAAAAAAGAATAGGGCACGGGGTGTAGCTTGGAGGTCGAATGCCCCTGGGTTCCATCCCCAGACCCGCAAAAAAAAAAAAAAAAAAAAAGAAACATTTACCAGCGTAGGCTCCTTAAAACCTAGTCTTCTTAGTTTCCTGATAATTTTTGGTGCCCCTGCCAGGAAATCATTTCAAAATATATTGTACTGGTGTGTACACACACATATGCACTAGGGATTGAGCCTAGGGACATTCTGCTTAACTACATGTTCAGCCATTTTCATTTATTTTTAAAACAGGGCCTCACTAAGTTGTTAAGGCTGGTCTTGAACCTGCAAGCCCAGTCTTATCCTTCCACGTACTGGGACTGCAGGTGTGTATCACCACACCTGGCACACCATACTAAATAAAACCTAACCTTTGGATTTCACTCACCTGTGCTACTTTCTAAGTACTACGTGAGGATTTCAATGTAGAAATTTTGACTCACAAGTCTCTACTTGCTAAGACTGCTCACTTCAAGTATGCCGAAAGTCTAAGCAAACATGACGGGTTTGTAACCCAGGGGAATCTACTCCATCCATAACTTATTAATATCAGTTCACTTTTTTTTGGTGGTGCTGGGGTTCCTGGAAGCCCTGCTACCTCCAGGCTACACTCCCAGACCTGTTTTATATTTTATTTGGAAACAGGGTCTCCTAAGCCAGCGCGGCTGGCTTCGAACCTGCGCGCTCCTGTCTCCGCCCCCAGCGCGGGGATGACGAGCGCCCACCGCGCCCGGCTTAGTGTCAGTTTACTTTGAATCTGGCATTATTCAATCTTTGAATGAGTCCTTTATCAGGAACTGTCCAATAAATGGCTAAGTGACCCAGCTCTTATGCCTCTTACAGATTTCCAGTGGGACCTTTCAAGGAAGCTGAAATGACTAGACTGTGAAATGTGTCAGCCAGTTGTGGTGGCTCATTCCTATAATCCTAGTACTTGGAAGGCTGAGACAGGATTGTACAATTGAGGACAGCCTCAGCAAGTGGCAAAATTCTCAGCAATCTAGCAAGATCCTGTTTCAAAATAAAAATAAATAAATAGACTAGGGCTAGTGGTGTAGTTTGGAAGTAGAATGCCTTTAGGTTCAATTCCCAGTAACACAGACACACACAAAATTAGAAATAAATGTGTTTCCAGTTGGAGATTGGCTGTTTTGGATATATGAACAGAATCAGCTGCCATCAGCAATCCAAGTGAATACCAAGCAAATGGTTCAAAGCAGACCCACAGAACACACGAGCGATTGAAAGGCGAGTCCTTGAGGCTGTTCTGGCACCTGCCCTGGAGCTGGGGGAGGGCACCTGTCCAGGACAGACCGCACACCTGCTTGTCCTGAGTGCAAATGAGATGCCAACACTTTTTCTTTTTTTTGGAAACTAAATACATTTTAATAGAAAACAAAATACAAAATAACTCTTTTCAGAAAACAGAAATATTTAATCCTTTTCCACACATGAGAGCACAGTTTGATATGGGCAGGCGCGTGCTTACGATCCCGCGATGTGTTCCCTAGGCTGCAGTGCAAAGTGAGCATGGGTCACTGCAGGAGACACGGAAAGGCAGCGCGGCAGACGGCCCCTGGATGCTCCAATGTTTTCTAATTCCGTCTTGTGACTTTCCCCAGTTATTCTTTATCATCGTCTTTTTTTTGCAGTGCTGGGGACTGAAGCCAGGCCTCGCATGTGCTGGGCCAGCACTCTGCCACTGAGCCACAGCCCAGCCCATCATAATCTTTTCAGGAGAGAGAATCGCTGACTGAAACGCAGCCATGGAGAGAGAGTCTTCCTTCCCTACTGCCCCGCCGGAGCCAGAGTCCGCAGCTGACCCCACCTCTTGCAGAAGTGAGCAGCCCTGTGCAGAGGGGCTGGACCCAGACTTCCCCTTTCTCCTGCACACTGTGCTACCAAATTCTCTGAATTCCCTGAACCTCGAAATTCCAAGTATCACAGCCAGTGCCAGGAGTCAAACCTGAAAGATAAAAGCAGAGAAGGTGCCCTCTGCCAGTGCTAGGTTTCCTCTCTTCTCAATAATAATATTATAATAACAATAATAAAAAAAATCCTGGTTCTCTGTCATTAAGGAAAAGGAAAGTCTTTGCCAGAATCATCCCCTTTCCCAGTCCTATCCCACATCCCTCCACCAACAGTGGCTTCCTATGCTTCTGCCCCCACCCCCATGACAGGGACAGGGTGTTGACTGCCCTAAGCAAACCCACCCAGGAGGAGGAGACAGGAAGGTGCCCGTGCAAGGTCTGGAGGGTTCTGAGCCCAGAGCATCCGTTCTCATCTGGGGTCCAGCATCACCTGCCCGCCCCACAATCCTGCGGTGCAGAGCAGGGTACAGGGCCTGCCCGTGCCTGAGCCCAGGAGGGAGGGAGGGGCTCTTTCACAGCCCACCAGTGATCCGGTCTCCCCCTGACCATGGCTGCAGCCAGAGCCTCAACCACTACCCAGTCCTCTCTGAGAAACAAAATCAATGTTCCTGATTTTCCTGTGTGATTCCAGTCACCAGAAGGAGGTTGCAGGCCATGAACTGCACACTCAAGACGTTACTCATCGGCCCCGTGTACACGCCCACCAGCTCGCTGGAGGAGCCATCTGCGGGCGCGCTGCAGCACGCGCTTCTGATGTCCCAGACACGCACGGAGTTGTCCATGGAGGCAGAGGCCACCAGACCGCTGTCAGGGCTGAAGGCCAGGCTGGTGATACTGTCTGTGTGGCCCCTCAGCTCTTTAAACAGGGTTCCGGAGGCCAAGTCCCACAGCTTCAACCGCTGGTCCTCACCAGCGGATGCCAAGTACTTCCCATTGGGAGAAAAGGCCAGAGCCAGCACAGGACCCCGGTGGCCCGTGAAGAGCCGCACCGAGCTGCCCTGCTGGGCACTCCACAGCCGCACGGTCTTGTCGGTAGAGCCTGTGGCCAAGTAGTTGGAGTTGGGGTGGAACCTGACACAGTCCACGTCAGCCAGGTGTCCCGCGTAGATCCTCAGTGGGTATGTCCGGTCAAATGACCACAGCCTGGCGGTGCGGTCGTGGGACCCGCTGGCGAAGTACAGGCTGTATGGGCTGATGTCCAAGTCCCATACGGGATAGGCATGTCCCTGGTATAACACAGTGTTGGTGAAACTGCCCAGGTCCCAATACCTGATGGACATGTCTTCAGAGCAAGAGAGCAACCCTGAGCTGTCTGCAAGGAACCGTGTGCTGTACACCGGTCCACAGTGTCCCCGCAGGACCTTCACCTCAGTGCCTGCGCTGTCCTCCTCCTCGTCCTGGGGCATGGTGGAGAGGAAACACAAACAAGAGAACGTTTAGTGGTCTCGCAGGCCAAGTCCAGGGGAGGGGAAGAGATAGGACTCTGGGAGACGGCGGGGTCTGGCCCCTGGAGGCCAGCGTGGGTCAACAGGTTAACAATCTCAACTGAACGGAGAGCCTCTGACAACTTACAGAATGCTTCCCTTCAGCCCATTTTGCAGCTAGACTGATCAGATCAAAGAAACAGAGATGCAAGTCCACCGCCACAGAATGCCCGCTGTGGACCTCAGTCCTGAGCCGAGGACAATGTGCGTTTCAACCTCCATTAACTGACGTGTTATTTGAGGACTAACTTGTGAGTTTATGGCGAGTCTCAGGTTCTCCTGCTGTTTCTATTCCATTTACAAAACACAGACCCGTTCGTCACTATAGTGTGGGGGTTAGAGATAAAGGGAGCTACAAAGGAAGACAGGCGAGAACTTGCTTCAGGATAGAGACGGAACTCTGAAGAATTTAGCCCAAACCTGGACATGTAAGAAATGTCATGACCCATGACCACCCATCTGCTAGTGTCTCAAAAAAAAAAAAAAAAAAAAAAGGTCAAAGCAGCAACCTCCTGGGGGTCTCACACACTCATCCCAAAATTGGGAAATCAGGCATGGATGCAGAACTGCTTCAACAAGCTGGGCACTGTGGCGCACACCTGCCATCCCAGTACTTGGGAGGCTGAGACAGGAGGATCACGGGTTCAAGAACAAGTGATCTGCCGGGCGTGGTGGCGCACGCTTGTAATCCCCGCGCTTGGGAGGCAGAGACAGGAGGATCGCGCAGGTTCGAAGCTAGCTGCGCGCGCTGGCTTAGGAGACCCTGTTTCCAAATAAAAATGTAAAAATAGGTCTGGGAGTGTAGCCCGGAGATAGAAGGGCTTCCAGGAACCCCAGTACTACCAAAAAAAAAAAAAAAAAAAAGAACAAGTGATCTTTCATCAACCTAGCAAGACAGTTTCCAAATGAAAATAAAATAATATTAGGGCTAGGGGTGTAGCTCGGAGGCAGAATTCCCCTGGGTTCTATCCCCAGAACCAAGAAACAAAACAAAACAGCTGGGTGTGGTGGGGCATGCTTGTAATTCCCACGCTTGGGCAGCTGAGACAAGAGGATCCCACAGGTTCAAAGCCAGCCTCAGCTACTTAGTGAGGCTCTCAGCAACTTAGTGAGATCCTGTTTCCAAATAAAGTATAAGTATAGCCTGGAGGTAGAAAGCCTCTGTGTTCCAGCCCCAGTACCACCAAAAAAACCCAAACAAACAAACAAACAAAAAAACAAAAAACAACAATAACAACAACAACAACAAAACAAAACAAAAAAAGGAAAAAAGGACAGCTTCAACAAAGCCAATTGGCTTGTGCAACTCTGGGAAGTAGTTTCCTGTGTGAGGAGAGAAAAGGAGACACCACTGACAGCACCAGGGAGGGTCCGCCTGCACTGCACCATGAAGGTGTGCTGTGGTCTGCTGGTGGTCCTGCTGGACCACAAGGTCCCCAGGCTCGAGAACCTGGGGCCTCAGCTCTCACTCAGGACTCCCGAGACCTAAGGCCTCCCGAGGTCTACCCTTCAGCCTTGGGCTGCCCTTGGCTGTCTGGAAGGGAAGCCATCACCTCTGGCTGGGCTGGGCGGGGTCAGGACTGGGGAGCAGGTGAGTTCCTGCCAAGGGCAAGAGGTGATGAGCCTGAGCCGGGATGGATGGGGCCTGGCCAGCGCAAAGCCACAGTGTGCACAAGCCACTTCACGTTCCTGAGACAGATAGGAGAGGTGTGTGGAGCAGGTGTCATCAGGTTCTTAATACTGCTACGTGTCCAGATGTTACGGATCTGGACACGTAACATCTGGACACGTAACTGGCCCTTCGCAACTCAGTGAGACCCTGTTTCAAATTAGGTTGAATATAATGTTATTAGGTTCGAAGCCAGCCTTGCTAGCTTAAGAGACCCTGTTTCCAAATAAAAAATATAAAAAATAGGTCTAGGAGTGTAGCCCGGAGGTAGAAGGTTCCATCCCCAGTACCACCACCAAAAAAAAAAAAAAAAAAAAAGTTAAATTTGGCTTTTAAGTGTGGCTACTAGAAAAACCTAAATTACATATACGGGCTCACATCACATGCCCCTGGATAGCATGGAGCTAAATGACAGTCTTGTATACAAAGCACAGAGCTGATCCTGTGACAGCACTGACTTCTCTACAGCTGATGGGGCAGAACTTGCTAGGTTGGAGTGGACTGAGTATGGGTGTTCTGTGTGGCGGTAGCAGGACCCAGGGGACATGGGCACAAAGAAGAGAACGCAGAGCCAGGAGGAGCAGCCCTGTGGCCTGGGCCTCCAACGCACCCTTCAGCAAGGGGCACTGTTCCACCCCACTGCACGCGGAGCACGGGCGAGGGCGGTCTCTCCAGGGTTGGGCAAAGCAGGAGCCACCGGTGCCATCTGCAGAGCCAACCCAGAGACTCTCCATGCAGGGATGGTGAAGGTCACCAGACTGCACTGTGGGTCTAGTTTCATTTGGCAAAGAGAAAACTTCATGCTAATGTAGGAGCCTTTGGTGTAGTTTTCTTTTCTACAGATGATTGTTATTTTAATTTCTTTGTGGTGCTGGGAGTGGAAACCAGGACCTTACCCTTGCTAGGCATACACTCTTCCACTGAGGCACACCCTTTCCCTCTTGTTTTTATCACTGAGATACAGTCAGGTGTGGTGGCTCACGCTCAACACTGGTAATCCCAGTACCAGGGAGGCTGAGACAGGAGGATCGCAGGCTCGTGGCCAGCCAGCCTCAGCTACTTAGCGAGGCCCTTCGCAACTTAGTGAGATCCTGTTTCAAAATAAGAAATAAAACCCAGCTGGAAATGTAGCTTGGAGGTAGAATGCCCCTGGGTTCAATTCCTAGTAAGTACCACAGGGGGGAAAAATTGAGATTTGTATACTATAAAATTCACAACTTCAAACCACTCGATATTCTTAGCATATGCCCAGTGGTGCAACCTTCACTATCTAATTACCACACACCTCCCCAGCACACAGAGAAGCCACAGCACAAGCGGCTGCTCTCCTCAGAGCCCGGCAGCCCCACCCTGCCTGCCTCAGTGGGGGAGCTCCTGCGGGATGCTCCTGAAGATAACAGGGCCTGTGACTGTTCTGGGTACTGGAGATTGAGGCCAAGGGAATTCTACCTCCAAGCTACACACCCAGTCCATTTTGTGTTTTATTTTGAAAATGGGGTTTTACTAAATTGCTAAGGCTGGCCTTGAACCTGTAATCTTCCAGTCCCAGCCTCCCTGTACTAAGATTATAGGCATGTGCCACCACACCCGACTATGCACTTGGCTTCTAAAAGGCCTGAATTTGTGACCCTGACATTAGGAGTCTCAATTTTAACTAAACTCTACAAGGGGAAGGGGGTGTCCAAGTCCTCATTGAAAAAACATTAGCACCCAACTACTAAAATTAAGATTACTGTTATATTTTTGTGTGTGTGGTACTGGGGACTAAGCCCTAGGGCACTCCACCTCTGAGCTATACCCCCAGCCCTATTTTTTTATTTTGAAACAGGGTCTCACTAGGCTGAGTCTCATGACTTGCTGAGGCTGTGCTCAAACCTGAGATGCTCCTGTCTCAGCTTCCCAAGTACTAAGATTATAGGTGTGCACCACACACCAAGCTCCAACTACTAAAATTAATGAAGCATGGCTCGCCACCCCCTAACGCTCATTAGAAGTGTCCCCAAGCCGCAGCTGTGGCAGTGGGTGAGTGCAAGAGCTCGAGCAGGAAGTCTCTCAGCACAGGGAGGGTCTCAGCTTCAGCTCTGGAGTGACAGGACAGCAGTCTGCAGCACTTTTAGTGAGGATGAGCCAGAGATGGCCCAGCGGAAGCACCACGGCTCACAGGTGCGCAGCCCCGACCTCTGTGTGGCCAGGGCCTGGTCCCCCCACACCACTTCCTGTCCTGCCACAGACCGCGGCGGCAGCATGGCGTCACTTCCTGCCTCCCCTCCCAGCTGCAGTGCATCCAGCTCCCTTCGGTTTCCGGAGTCCCTCAGGCTAGTTCTTAAATCCAGGTCTTCAAATATGCTTCTTCTGGTGCCAAGACTGCTATGACTTCTTTTTTTTTTTAAATTTTTTATTGGTGCACTGTATTCATACTGCTATGACTTCTTTATGTTAGTTTCTAACATCCAGATGTGCAAAGTCTGTGTCATTAACCCTAACACGCACTCTACATATAGCACACACACACAGGTCCTAAAGTAAGAATACGTAGTCTCTGTATTTACAGAAACGTGAAGCCAATGCGGGCAGAGCCCTCATCGCCCTTATGCTGCTGCTCACGAAGGGGCAGCTAACAGTCTCCAGCGCAGAAGGAAGTTTGAAAATGCAAACGCAGGTGTGATGGGGTACTCTGGAAGCCAGAGCTGTTCAGGACATTCGGGCCCCTCACCTTATGGTCTCAGCTGCGAGCCCCTGACAGGCGACAGGCAGGTGCCACAGGGAGCTGGGACCCTGGGCCTCTGGTGGTGCACATCGCCCTGCTCCTCCTCCGTAGTGGCCGCCCACCCCAGTGGTTACGAGCTCAGTTCCTCCACCCTGTGCCGAGTTGTCATGCAGAGCACCCTGACTTCAGCATGACTAGACATGAGCACCCCAGCCCAGCCTTTGCAGGGCACCAGGAAGAGGACTCTGAAGCACATCTCTCCCGACACAGGCGACGCCGCTATGACCTGGAACTAGGCTGCTGGGCCTGCACCTTCCACGACCCTCCCAGAGAAGTCGCACAGGCTGACTCTAAGGACAGGGCAGCTCTGTTTCCTGTGCCGCTTTTCAAGGTAGGGCTGGGGACAGCCTGGCCCGCTGAGCCAGAGGACGGCATAGGCTTCACATCAGACCCCACCCAGGGTAGCAGGCTACCGCCCGAGGAGCAGTACAACTGCCCACAGGGAGGCACCATTCGCTGGTTTAAATGCAGACCCTGTGCCAGCAATCCCATTCTGCTTACATGTGTGCAGTGTGCACACAAAAGCCAACTGCACTGTAACCTCGACCAGGTTGGCACTGCTGTCGGTCTTCACCAGGGCTCAGCATGGCATCTCCCTCAAACGGTAACAAGTACTGACCTCTGGGGGAGCTGTGTCATGCTTGGAGGAAGTCTGTACCACCTCGCCTGGCAGGAGCAGGCTCAGTGGCCACGAGTCCACTCCTTTGCTCTGGCTGCATGAGGAGGGATCTACCAGGTTTGGGAAGAACGTCCTAACAGCTGGGAAGGAGAAGGAGGGAAGAAAAAGTGGGGGTCCTACCTCCTCCTCCAGAGTGTCGCAAGCCAGGCGGATGCGGGACACGTCCACGTGGTGAGGCTCGGACTTGAGCTTCCTGGACCGCAAACTCCAGAGCTTTATGCAGGAGCTGTCGAACCCCGCAGCCAGCAGCTTGCTGTCGGGGGAGACCTCTGCCGTGTTCAGCAGCTGCTCTGTGTTGTAGAAGGCGTAGACGCAGATGGTGGTGAGGGAGGGGGGCCCGTCCTTGACGCGCTTGATGCTGTCCTGCAAGACCTCCAGGGCGGCCTCATTCTGCAGAAGAGGGCTGGGCACCTCTGGGGGCTCCAGGCTGCCGCTCTCGCTGCGGGAAGAGCCGCCGCTGGCGTAGAGCTGGTAGTCTGTTCTCTTGGCAGGCTGCACGTCAAGGTGAATATGCAAGGTGAGGACCTTGCACAGGGCAGTGTTGTTGTCGCTTTGGAGGTAGCGGATAAGGTAGTTGTAGCTGTCTTCTTGGAGGCGGACCACGTACTTGTTGTCTAGGAATGCACGGAGCTTGAGGTTGGACAGGATGTCCTGGACGGTCTGAGTGCCCTGCAGCTGCTCGACGATGTCCCTCTGGCTGGCGTTCTGCAGGAACATGCCATGGAAGCGACTATAGAAGCTCTCCACCGTGCTCTTTGGGCCGTTCTGGACCAGGTTGAGATGGAGGTAGACAAAGAGGGGGTAGAGGAGAGGCATCACTTCATGGCTATGCTGGGAGTCAGAATCTGCAAGGGAAGAGCCAGGGCTTTACAGGCAGCAGAATCTCCCGGAACAGGCAGCCCTCCTGGGAGCCAAGCACATCAGTGTCCTTGTCAGAACCCCGCTGTCCCAGATGTGGATAAAGTATCAGCCCACACATAATTCTATAGTCAAAGTCCATTACTAGTATTATTAATTTGCTGTGGTACTGAGGATTGAAACCAGGGACTTCTACCTCTGAGCTATACCTCTAGTCAAGATATTTTGAAATAGGGTCTCCTTAAGTTACTGAGTGCTAGCCTAAAATCTGTGATCTTCCTATTTTGGTCTCCCAAGTATTCAGCCCTTTTTGTTGTTGTTGTTTTGTTTTGTTTTTGGTACGGGAGCTTCAACCCAGGGCTTTCTAACTCTGAGCTACACTCCCTATTTTATTTATTTTGAAACATGGCCTCACTAAGTTGCTGAAGCTGGCTTTGAACCTGCAATCCTATTTCAGCCTCCCATGCACTGAGATTGCAGGTGTGTGCCACCACACCTGGCTTGACCTCATTGCCTTCATGTGGAGGTGAGGTGTGGATTCAGGGGATGCTACGAGTGACTCGAGTGACTAGCTGACAAGGGGCGGCCCGTGGTGAATGTCGTGGTCCAGTCGGCAGGGCCAGAGCACCCACAGGACGTTATTTTCAAGTTGCTGCAGTTATTTTTAGCAGCAATAAAGATGTAAGGCAATAATCAGACTTAAAGCAATTACCCTCTATGCCGTGGGTAGGCTCCTCCAATCTGGTGAGGGCCTCAACAGAAAAAGACTGAAGTGCCCCAGAAGGAACCCTGCACCTCACCATTAAAAATGCCCCAGAAGGAACCCTGCACCTCACCATTAAAGAGTAATACAAAGGTTGTTCAAGTGAGAGAAAAATGAAACAAGCTCAAAGTTGTGTGTTTTTTTTTTTTTTTTTTTTGTGGTACTGGGGGTGGAACCCAGGAGCCTTCTACCTCTGGGCTATACTCCCAGACCTATTTTATATTTTATTTAGAAACAGTGTCTCACTTAGTAGCGAGGCTGGCTTTCAACCTGTGCGATCCTCCTGTCTCAGCCTCCCAAGTGCGGGGATTACAAGCGTGCACCGCCACGCCCAGCTTCAAAGTTTTAAACTAAAACTTAACCACTAATAACGCAATGATACCTGCTAACTGGTCTTTCTTTTTGTGGTACTAGAGATTGAACCCAGAGCATTCTACCTATGAGACAGCCCCAGACCTTTTTTTTTTTTTTTTTTTTTTTTTTAAATTTTTCTTGAAACAGGGTCTAAGTTACTGAGGCTGGTCTTGAACCTACAATCCTCTTAATCCTTTGAGGATAGAGAAAGCTTCCTGTTTGTCACATGATGCTTTGTACCCAGGGGACACTCAAAGAGACTCTTAACACTCAACCAGAGTCACTGTGACTCCTCTCATGTGGCCACCGACAGCCACACCATGAGCAGTCACGGTGGGGGCTGATGAGCTGGCCTGGCTTAGCCCAACTGCCCTCTCCACCGCACACACAGGGACACACGCCCTGGAGAGGTAAGAGGCCAATCCGTTAAAAAGCACGCCGCACGTGAGAAGAACCAACAGGAAGGCAGACTGCATTTCACTGGTCATCCTGCCACCCACGAGCTGGTCTAAATGACAACCTGTAACTCCTGTCTCCCGATTCTAAAAGACTTTTTATCGTCTTGCACTTTGGGGACTAAGGTGCAAAGAAGATTTTGAGACGTGCTACGTTATCACCAGAAATACTGATGTTCATAATGCATTTAAGGACCTTTCTCTACACGACTGTGTGCGCATCCCTTTATTCAACACAAGTCACTGTGAAGGCCACACGTAAGACACAGAACAAAACACCCGAGCTCTCTTCTCTCTAACCTCATGACTGAACTCTCAGGAATTCCACAAGCCCATGTCCGCAAACAAGATCTGAGTGAAAGCACCTCTGAATACCTGGTACCTGACGCCGTGCCTGCCCAGGGGCAGGTGTGAGGGCGTCTACGGTCTCCTCTGTCTTAGCCCAGGTTTCCGGTGCTGAGCACTTACCAGTGAGAAAATTCCGCAGCCGTCCAAACTGCACTTCACATTGCTGGGGCTCTGCCTGGCATGGGGCTGCAGACACTATGTTGGCACAACCAGATTCCGACTGGACTGAGGAGGGAGAGACAGAGAGAGGGCGGGAAGACGATTAATGCCACGACAGCGGCAGGATGGGCAGGGCAGAGCTAAGCAGGGTCTACAGCATAGACCATTCACCAGGCTTCCTAAGGGCGCTACAGGCCCTGCATCCTCCCTCCCAACACACCATAAAGCAAGGCAGAGGGATGAGGAGAAGAAAGCGCAGGACCCGGCAGCCAAATGGGCAGACAAGCAGCTGGTTCCTGAGATGCATCTGGCAGGTCAGGGTGGCCCAGGGGCTGCGCCCGCCAACCTGGCCCTGGCGCCTTTCCACCCGAGGGTCCTGCCTACTTCCCCACACTCCACAGTAGATTCCTCCACCTTCTCTACCACACTCATTTCTTTGGTCTTTCTGCTCTACTCTCTCAGTGGCTTCCTCAACTCCCAACCCTTCAACTTTTCCTTTTTACTATGGCATATTTAACTGGCACTTAAGAAAACTTGAGTGTTTTTCCCCCCAAACATCTCCAGGCTGTGATGACGGTTGAAGTCCTGATCTGTTTCCTTCCATCTCCCACAATGCACCTCTTCCATGGCCTCGTGTTCCTAGTCTGGAAGCGAGGCATGGGGTAGATAGATATGGCCGTGGGAACCCACCCCCAGGATGGCCCAACGTCAGAGTCTTCTGGCCTCCTGACCCAGGCAGGCCTTCCACATACCTTCTTGGGGATTTGACTGGCTGTAGTGTTCTGGGCAGCAGCCGGGGAAGAAGGCTGGTGTCTGAATACTCGGCATATGGGTATTTAAAATCCACTCTGAATTTAAGCTTAAGAAATCCAAAACCTAGCTGAGCGTGGTGGCCCATGCCTGTAATCCCAGTACTTGGGAGTCTGAGACAGGAGGATCGCAAGCTGGAGGACAGCCTCAGCAAGTAGTGAGACTTTCAGCAACTTAGTGAGACCGTTTCCAAATACAAATAAAATAGGGCTGGGGTATAACTGGGAGGCAGAATGCCCCTGGGTTCAACCTCTAACACTAAAACAAAACAATACCAACCAATCAAAAACCCCTCAATCTCCCTTCCCCTTTCTGCAGGGGAAGGTGGTGGGCAGGAAGCCAATGCCCAATGGCAGGCGGAAGATGCCACGCATGGAGTGCACAGAAAGGGGACATGTACAGGGAGAGCCAGCGCCGGTTGAGACTCAGAGATGGGAGCAGGCAGGGGAGGGCAGCCTCCTGTTCCTCCGCCAGCTACCTGGTCCTTAGGCTCTGGAACCTTCCACTGGCCCTCCGCCTCCCATCCCTGCTCACGCCATCCTCAGTACTCTTAAGACTGCATCCTCTACTGAGCTCCCTGATCCAATGTGGGCCCAATTAATCAGAACCCCCACCTCAGCCATCCTCCCCAGTCTACCTTCTGTCATCCACATGGGCCTTCAGCTCACCCCAATAAACTAGCCATTCCTCTGGAACTCAGCTCCTCCCTTCTATCCATTGATGCCAAAGAGCTGAGAAGCGTGGGGCCATGCCAGAGTCCCCCCACCTGGCAGCCTAATCCAGACAAGCAGAGCTCACCACAGCACTGTCCATGACCCTTGTCCTGCCCCCCACTTCCGACTGGAGAGCGGCTCTCCCAGGAGGAGCCTGCCCATGTTTAGAGCTCTCGGGCACCTCGCCTGCAGCAGATGAGCCTCGAATGTGCAGACTGCTCAACCAACAAAGCCTCAGCTTGAGCCTGCAAGCCCCTGCCCTTCCTGGTAGCCCCAGGGGCAGCACCAGCACTGCCCACCATCCACACCTGCACAGGCTGGGACAGCCGGGTCCGCACCCCAGCGCAGAGCCAGCCACAACAGCAGACCACGTGAGCAGACAATCCCACGAGACAATGGGCACCTCTGACCCATGCCCGGCCAGAACTGGCTGTCTGTCCAGGTAGCCTTGGGTGGGTCTGACGCCACAGGCAGACTCCTGAGAGGCTCTGCTGGGACACACTGACAGCAGGGGCCAGGCCCTCTGGCGGTGGTGTGAGGGGGGCCGAGGTAACCACGGCTACCGGGAATGGAAGGTGGTGACAGACAGCTGGAAGGGGACATGTCAGGAATAAAGAGGAAAGGAGATCCAGCTGGCATGGAGGAAGGGCTGGGGCCAGGCAGGAGCGAGCTCTAATAACCAGCACACCAGTCATGTCACCTAGTCACCCCGCGGCATCGAGGTGCACCCCAGACGTCCAGGACTATGTAGAAACTCAGCATAGAAAGGACATCGCACAAAAAGCCCGAGCTCACAAAACAGCTAAGTAACAATTACTTGCTATTCCAGATGAAATCAAGGCAAGTTTTCCTACAGAACGTGACTTCAAAACAACAACTGAAAAACAGAATTTTAAGACCTCAGGATGGGCCCACAAACCCCAGTATTTCCAACGGTTAACCTGGAGATATTCACCCCCAAATCTGACTTCCACGAGTGAGGGTGCCGGCCAGCAAGCAGACCCATCCCGCAGGCGTGTGTAGGATAATGCGGCTGCACAGCACCAGGCACCAGAGGGAACCAGAGGGACCTGGAAGCAAGCAGGACGGCGGGTAGGGCCACAGGGCCTGGGCATGGTGAGCAGACCCACACCACACTGCACTGCTCCCACACTGTCCTGGAGGAAAGGCAGCTTCAGATAAGACTAAGGGTCTGCTGGCAGCCAGCAGTAGGGGCCCGCGTCACCTGTGAGGCTGGCCGCCATCTCCTCCGCGGTCTGCGAGAGCCGCAGGCCTTGCTTCAGGGGGCCGTCCGAGTCCACGTACTGCCGGCGCTTGAGGTAGCAGGACACTGCCATCTGAACCTGCTCGGTGCGCACTCGTTTCATGACCTTCGGGGGAAGCAGAGGGCAGGACGTCAGGGCCAGAGCAAACAGAGGCTGACGTGAGGCCTGCGGGAAAGCCGGCCCAGGCAGGTCCCAAACCTGGCTCTAATGACCAACCTGGTCCTTTCCCTGTCCATCTGTTTCTCCAGTGACCACACAGCCAACATCAGTATGGAAAGTAGCAACGCATGGACGGTAAGCCCCACAGATCATTCCCAAACTCAGTTTAACACCACGACTTCCACCAGCCCCATGGGCCTTTTCATTAAAGCTGCTCCCAACAGGCAAGCAGAGACAGTTTGGATTTCAGGCCTTTCATTTCTCTTGCCTGCTCTGTGAGAGAGGTGTTAATTAGCAGCAACTCAGCCCAAAGCAGGCAGGAGGCAGCACAAGATCAAAGACTGGAGAGGCCCAGACAGGGACGTTGCCGGAGTAGTCAGCAGTGAGAGGAACACCGTGCTCCTTTTTAGCAGCCAGGACAAGGCTGCCTTCTCTACAGCAAGGACCCAGGGTGTGCGTGTGTGTACACGCTTTACACCAGGGATCGAACCCAGGCATTTTACCCCCAAGCTACACTCCCAACTCCTTATTTCGAAATGGAGTCTTGCTATGTGGCTGGTGGGGCCCTGAAACTGTGACCTTCCTATCTCAGCCTCCCCGTACTGAGATTGCAGACGTGTGCCGCTGCGCCCGGCGTCAAGCAGCATGTTTTCATGGCAAATTATTTCTCTTTGTCATAATTTATTTAAACCACAGGCATAGAAAAGCCCAAGATCAGTAAGAGGACATGTGTATGTGTTAGGTTAAGTATCTTTTTGGGGGCACTGGAGGTTGAACCCAGGGGCATTCAACCTCTAAGCTAGAGCCCCAGACCTGTTTTCTCATTTTGAAATAGGGTCTTGCTAAGTTGCTGACCCTACAACCCTCCAGTCTCAGTCTCTCAAGTACTAGGAGTATTGGCATATACCACCATGCCCAGCAAATGTATCTCATAAATTCTTATAAGGCAGGACAGAAAGTAGTAGGACATTAGCTGAATGAGGGTAAGTTGTTTTTTTAATTGCTTAAGCTAATTTGAGAATTCACAAAAAGACTTTCCTTTGTCACTAAACTATCAAGAATGAAAGGAACCAGGTGTGGTGGTGTTATTCTAACACATCTTCCAAGTGAAAAAAATAAGGAAAAGAGCTCTTCGGAGAAATCAGCCCCGACTGATGCTCATAGTGGGGGTGCCGGACCGTCACGTGCACAGAAACCCTCCTTCACATGACTGTCTCTGGAGAGGCAGACCCGAGACACACTGCAATTTCAAGTTCTTTGCCCGACAAAACCTTCTCAGTGTAAGCTGGATTTGGACATGATTACATAGTTTTTGTCAATTTTTCAAATTTTCCACTCACACAATTACCTCAACCTTTAAAGGTAAAACAGACATCAACCACCACTGTCTTCTAACAAGTTATTCGCATTTATGGAAATTAAATGAAGATGTTCAACATGTATCTATTTCTCTTATTTCCACTAACACCTTAACAAAGTTGCCAAGTAAGCTCCCAGAGCCATGCCTCAATTGAAATAACAGGGGAGGCTCGGAACAACAGCCACAGACAGGGGGGAGCCACATGAACCCAGCCCTCCCTCAAGATGTGACTGGGACTTGCGTCTGGTGAACCCCACCGTTGCCAGCAGCACTGCACAGTCTGTGAAATGCCAAGACACTGTATTACAGTCCCTCCCACTTAAGATGGCAGCTCTGAGTATGGATGAGTTCAAAATAAATCTGGGAAAACTCACTAAACAATCCTTAAACCAGCTCTTCAGTGAGTCTCTGACCATTGGTCAAGTCTTTCTTTTTTTGAATAAATGTATATTTTGTAATTGTAAATTTATGCTTAAAAAACTGATTAAAGGTTATTTTTTACTTTTGTCAGATATCATAAAAAGTGCCTACTCAAATATTAGCTCTCGCTTTTTGCAGTAGTCTGCTAAAAGGTCATTCTAGCTGGACATGGTAGCACATGCCAGTAATTCTAGTACATGAGAGGCTGAGACAGGAGGTTCAAGGCCAGACTCAGCAACTTAGCAAGACCCTGTTTCAAAGTAAAAAGGGGTGGGGATGTACCTCAGAGGTAGAATGCCCCTGGGTTCAATCCCCAGTACCAAAAAGATAATTCACTAAATAAGTAATACGGCGGCTGGTGGGAACGACCACTGCTTTCCCATCCCCGCAGCTGTGCAACAGCCAGCCACTCAGCAACGACCTCATTTCTCTCACCTCTGGCCGCCTTCCCACTGCAGCCAGAGTAGAGGATGAAGCTGATGGCCGCCTGCTCTGGCCACCACCTCTTCAGTCCCCTAAGCATATGGGGGTGGGGCCCGGCAGCGGGGATCAGCTCATCTTTGGGATTCACATTAAAAATTCGGGGCGCGCTGTCTAGCTTCTGCTGGGAACTCGTGACCATTTGCTTTAGGTTCATGACCTTTCTGGACTTCTGGGGCCAGAGACACACATGGCTCCTGGCCACTGTGTAGGACAGGCTCTAGGAAGTGGCATCCCTCCATGAAAGGTGCCTCAGCGTCTAGCTTAAAAATGTCAAAACGTCAACTTGCAAAGTTTCGCACAACCCTTCGGCTAAGAGCAAATCTCCCCCGAGTTGGTATTTTGTTTATAACAACAAAGTTATCTTTACTAGACAACTGGAGTATTAAACGCAGGCTCTCCTGTGTTTGACTGCTACACAAAGAATCACAAAGGGAAATTCTTTATAGCGCTTCCTGAACCCCAGTAGTTCAAAAATCCTGTGAGAGGGAATTTGCTTCTGCACAGAGACGGCAGCAGGTAATTTCTGAAAAACAGCCAACAAGAACGTAGACTCAACCGACTCAACCTGCAATGAGAAGGCTAACAGCAAGTTTTCAGAGCTGGGCGCGGTGGCGCACGCTTGTAATCCCAGCACTTGGGAGGTCGAGACAGAAGGACCCTGACAGCCTCAGCTACTGAGTGAGGCCCTTTGCAACTCAGTGAGACTGTTTCAAAATAAAGAATAAAAAATAGAACTGGGGGTGTAGCTCGGAGGTAGAATGCTCCTGGGTTTCATCCCCAGTACCAAAAAGAAAAAAAAAAGTTTTCAGTTGTATTAAGAGGGAAAGAAAAGCAATTAAGAGTGTAAGTGAAAAGCAAACCTTTAGCTTTAATCTTTAATTTATCAGTGTACATGTATTTAAAAATACTTATGGCAGCAGTGATCCAGGAAGCAAGCTTACTCCCACTATCCACACACATCTCACACACTGGTGTCTGTCATCAATAAAGCCACTATGAATCACCAAATTCCACTTCACAGAGCACTTCTCGAATCCACACCTGAGTCTTGCTGCAAATCTCGGCCCTGGAGCAGGGGGCAGAACCTGCACTCTGGACACAACCTCTGCCACAGTTATGGGACCTAAATTTGCAGAGGGAGACTTCTGGGGAAGCTCTACCCTGTGACTGGGTAACCACAATGTACACTAGAATGCAGTTTTCAGAAGGGAAGGCTACCTGGAGGATCTAGGAGTTTCTTCATGCCTTCTCTGAGTGTCACCAAGCTGCCAGACTTGGATTAGAAAACCTATCCCTATCTGAGAGCTGTGGCACGCACCTGTAATCCCAATACTTGGGAGGGTGAGACAGTAGGATTGCAGGTTCTAGGCCAGCGCCAACAACTTAGACTGTTTCAAAATAAAAAATAAAAGGGTGTGGGGGTGTGACTCAGAGGCAGAGCCCCCCCCCCAATCCCACCTCTGATAAACTATAATTTTCAAATTCTTGGAGTCACAGGCAGATGCAAAGTTGACAGGACACATGGACTCTGGTTTTCCACAGCCAACTCAAAGCCACACTACTACAGACACCACCTTTCCAAAAAGTGAATCTGATATCATCTCTGCTCTGCTTAAACTTTACTGCCTCTGCTAGTGCAGAGGGTAAGAAATCCAGTCTCCACTCTGCCTCTATTTACCTATCTGGACCAGTTCCTCGCTCTCTCAGGTGATGGGGGTTCAGACTTCTCCCCATTGTGTGGAGGCGGCCTCACTGTGTCACTCCAAGGGGATCTGGTTCAATCCTACCAAAGCTTCACAGCCCAGCCTCACCTCTTCCTCCCAGGCTCCCTTGGCTTCTGCCCTCCACCCATGAACCCAGAAACAAACCACCACAGCACTCACCACCCTACGGCATACCTTAAACAGGCTCAGTACTCTGAGCTAGGTAACACTCTTTAGAGGTAAGCTGAGGCTCAAGGAAGTCAACTGGCCCCAGGTTATGCAGTTTCTGGATGGAAACCGAGGCCATCTGACTGCAGGGTCTGAGCTCTTACAATTTACAGCATCCTGTGGGCTCCACAGATTACACACGGGACCACAGGCTGAGGAGCAAGAGCGAGTGCTTACCAGACACCTTGTTGAAAAATGGAGCAGAACATTTGGTACCTGAGATGCTGATGGCTTCACAGAAGGCGGTGGAAAACTGACTTCTAGTACTGCCCCGTGAATACTGCTTGCCTAACACATGATCCCCAGCTAAAATAAGTCAGGATAAAGCAAACGCCCTTTCTCCCCAGATGTCTTTCATTGGTGCAAGCACACTGCAGAAACAAAAACCAAAGACCAGTTACCAAGCAATCATGCAAGGCCTCTACCTAGATTCCTAGTGGCAGAGTACACCCAAATCTTACGGTCAGAGGCAGAGCAAGACCGACCCAAGACACGCTAACCTATTGTCGATGGCAAAGAAAAATGCTCACGCAAGCCCACCTTTCTGGGCTAACACTGCTTTTCAATGCACGAAGGCTTAACTGAGCACAAGTAAAATGAAAGTCAGCCTACATTACTCTCCACACTACATACTCAGGCCTACAAGGAACCTGGAAGGTACTCTGCCAAGGAAGTCAGAACCGCCCCTATTGACAGTGTCTTCTGCAAGGCGGACGCCTCCGGAGCTCCCCCTCTCTGGGCACCTTTGAAAAGGTCCAGTCTCGAGTTATCGTTCTGATCTACACAGAGGAAACCGAAACTCCGCAAGGTTGCACAGCCGGCTGGCTGGCTACAAGACTGCAATCCGGGTCCTGTGGTCCCGGGCTCCATCACAGCCTCCAGGCTTCCCCGCGCTTACCGTGGCCAGGAGCCTGGAACCAGGACCCCCTCCCTCCGCCTCCGGGCGGCCGGCCCGGGCCCACCGCCAGGCCCGCGCACGTGTCACCGGCGCCGGCCGCTCTCCGCGCCGCGGGTCCCGGCCGGACCCACTCACCTCCCGCCGCCGGAACCCCCGCGCCGCGAGGCCGCGCCGCCGCCCACTTCCGCCGCCGCGCGCGGCCCCGCCGCCACGTGCCGCCCCCCGCCCGCAGGTGCCGCGCCGCGCTCACTGGGCATCCAGGCGGCCCGGCCGCCCGCCGCCGCCTCCTCCGCCGCTAGCCGGGCTCCCGCGCCCCGCGCCCCGCCGCGCCCACGCCTCGGGGCGGCCGCCCCATGACCGCCTGCCCGAGAGAGCCGCCGGGATGGGCCGCGACTCGAGCCGGGCCGGGCGCTCGGCGCTCGACTGGCCACGCCTGCCGCCCCGCCCTCCGTGACGTCAGCGCCGGCCGGAAGTGCCCCGGCGTGCACGCGGGGCGGCGCGGAGCGGCGCGGGGCTGAGCGGCGGAGCAGGTGAGCGCCTCCCGGCGCCCGGGGCCCGGGACAGCCCGGCGAGAGGGAGCTCCTGCCCGCGGGACCCCAGGCGGGCCGGCCCCCAGCCGAGGGAGCCCCGGGCGGCTCGAGTCCCAGACTCCCACTGTGCTCGAGTCTCATTCGGGGAGCCCAAGGCGGGCTGAACCCCTCACCCGAGGGTCCCAGGCGCGCTAAGTCCCTCTACCCGAGGGGGACCCAGGCGGGCTGAACCCCTCACCCGAGGGTCCCAGGCGCGCTAAGTCCCTCTACCCGAGGGGGCGGACCGAGTCTGCAACCTAGGGAGGTTCTGGCGGCACTGAGCTTCCTTGTGGTCTGTGGTTGGGTAGCCTTGCCTGAGGGTGTGTGTGTGTGTGTGTGTGTGTGTACCCTGTCCTGTGATTGCCCAGGCCCCCAGGTCTGTGGTTGGGTAGTCTTGCCTGAGGGGTTGTGTGTGTGTGTGTAAGGACCCTGTCCTGTGATCTGCACGGATTGAGGAACAGGTGGGGACTGGGTGAGGGGCATTGCATTGCTAGGGAGTCAGGGATACCTCTGCCAGGTGCGTTCTCAGAGTAGGTCTGAGCAGGTGATCTGGTCCTGGGGGTACACGTTCCTTGGCTTGACAAAAGCTATGAAAATTACTTCGATCTTTTTCCAGTTATTGCATTCTGTTCTTGCTTTTGTTTACAATAACTTAATTTCTCTATTGAGTATCATGAACTTTTTCTTTCTTGAGGAACACTTTCTGTAATGAAAACGACTTAATCTTTTTATAATGATTTTTTAAGCTTTTATAGTTTATGTAGTCTGTTAGCAGTAGTGGGTGTGTGGGGAGGTAGTTTGTTGGTATTTGTACTTGAGGGATGCAGGTAAAGTTACAGAGAAGTTACTGTTGCAGCTGCTGGGTTGAATTAAGGCCTCTCTCTTTCTACCTTATAGAAACATTTTCTCCAAGTACAGTATTACTTAATACAGCATTGCTGTTATTTAACACTATCTACTTGTTCATTTGAACTATGTGATGGAGAGAGTCCAAATTCATGGTAACATGTTTTAGAAGCTCTGTGCAGCAACTTCACCCTTCCCATCTAAAGCCGTGCCCAAGGGTCATCTTGCATGAGTAATCTGTGGACCTTGATTTTGCTTTGCTGAACACTGCACCTCTGTGTGCTTTCTGACCACAGCAGGAATATTTGTAATTCATCTTCTGCTTGTTTATGTCTGGATTTCTCCCAGAAAATTTATGAGCCAAGGATCTGGTGTATAGATTTGTCCCTAACAATTTTTTTTTTTTTTTTTTTAGTGTTTTTGTTAAAGAAGTAGTAAAAGCCAGGTGTGGTGGTACACGCCTATAATCCCAGTACTTGGAAGGCTAAAAGGGGAGGATGGAAAGTTTGAAGCTAGGGTGCAGTAACTTAAGGAGACCCTGTTTCAAAAATAAAAAGAGATGGGTGTAGTGCGGTGGTTGACAGCCACTGGGCTCAATCCCCAGACCTTCCATACACACACATAAAGACAAATTTAAGCATACACATTGAGACAGTACTGTTCACTCTCCGGTGCCTTTTCAGTCTGTCCTTGTTATAATACTGTCTGTTGTTTTCATTGTAGATGAAGTGTAACCATGGCTGCGGTCTATTCTGGCATTTCCCATAAGCTGAAAGGCAAGACAACGTCCTGGGAAGATAAACTAAAACTCGCTCACTTTGCTTGGATTTCCCACCAGTGCTTCCTTCCAAATAAAGAACAAGTAAGTGTGGTGCGGCAGTTACATTTTTAAGGTTAAGCACGTTTAATTGCTTATTGACACTTGGTTAAAAGAAAAAGGAAGCTGTTTTTGGAAGTTTAAAAAGCAGCAAGTCAGATGTTTCAGCTGGACAGGTTGAAGACCAGAAAGTGGAGGTGTTGATATTTGTATTAGCCATCTGAGAGGCTGTGAAGTTGCTCAGTGGCAGGGCCCTTGCCTAGTATGTGCGAGGCCCTGGGTTTAATCCCCAGTACTGGGGGGAGGAAGCTATTCTAGAAATGGGTTGGCACCAAGAACAGTGCTCTCTGTTAATATTTCTCAAGCTTTCTTGGCTAAAAACAATTCATGAATAAACACTAGGGTGAAAAGCTTGTGAAATTGGATGACGTGCATCTTAACGCTGCTGTTTAAGACGATGATGATGACAAGGTTGTGTAGAGAAGCCTGGTGTCTAGTTGTTCACACAGGTGTGGTTGTGGAGAGCAGCCGGGTGTCTAGTTGCTCACACACAGGTGTGATTGTGTAGAGCAGCCAGGTGTCTAGTTGTCCACACACAGGTGTGGTTGTGTAGAGCAGCCTGGTGTCTAGTTGCTCACACACAGGTGTGGTTGTGTTGAGCCTGGTGTCTAGTTGTTCACACAGGTGTGGTTGTGTAGAGCAGCCAGGTGTCTAGTTGCTCACACACAGGTGTGGTTGTGTAGAGCAGCCTGGTGTCTAGTTGTCCACACACAGGTGTGGTTGTGTAGAGCAGCCTGGTGTCTAGTTGTCCACACACAGGTGTGGTTGTGTAGAGCAGCCTGGTGTCTAGTTGTTCACACCCAGGTGTGGTTGTGTAGAGCAGCCTGGTGTCTAGTTATCCATACACAGGTGTGGTTGTGTAGAGCAGCCAGGTGTCTAGTTGTCCACACACAGGTGTGGTTGTGTAGAGCAGCCTGGTGTCTAGTTGCTCACACACAGGTGTGGTTGTGTAGAGCAGCCTGGTGTCTAGTTGCTCACACACAGGTGTGGTTGTGTAGAGCAGCCTGGTGTCTAGTTGCTCACACACAGGTGTGGTTGTGTTGAGCAGCCTGGTGTCTAGTTGTCCACATACAGGTGTGGTTGTGTAGAGCAGTCTGGTGTCTAGTTGTCCACACACAGGTGTGGTTGTGTAGAGCAGCCTGGTGTCTAGTTGTCCACACACAGGTGTGGTTGTGTAGAGCAGCCGGGTGTCTAGTTGTTCACACAGGTGTGGTTGTATAGAGCAGCCGGGTGTCTGGTTGTCCACACACAGGTGTGGTTGTGTAGAGCAGCCTGGTGTCTAGTTGTCCACACCTGGCTGCACACAGGACTCATCCCGGCACCCTGAAGTCTGCACAAGGTCTGCACAGGGGGGCAGGGTGACCTGCCGATGTGATCAAGGCTCTGCTGATGTCTGTATGTATAGATTTTCTTCTTGGCCTCCGTCAGTCTGCACATATGGCTGCTCTGGTAATTCTGGCAGGAGAGCAGGGCTGTCATCAGCTTCCCTCTACTCTACATGAGAAAGCATGTTGTGCTAATAGAAACCACATACATACCTGCCCAGTGACTGTCTCCTGGATGACATAAGGTCTGGTTAAGTTGAGCTGGCACGACAGAGCCCTGCACCAACCCAGACTCAGACCCTCACTGCCTTTTTCCTGTGTATGTGATCCATTCTCATTCTGGGCTGTTTCTGTCTCTTAAAACCCAGCATAACTTCTGAGAAGGAATTAAGGCTTGTGAGAGCTTCACCTGAAACACTTCATTGACTCCCTGGTGAAGACAAAATTAGTTGTGTTTTTCTTTTTGTTCTTAATATTAAACATTAAGATGCTAAAACATTTATATAATACAATTTACCACAGTTAAGTTTTTTTTTTTTTTTTTCTTTTGTGGTACTGGGGATGGAACCCAGGGGCATTTTACCTCTGAGCTACACCCCTAGCTCTATTTTTAGTTCTTTATTTTGAAACAGGGTTTCACTAAGTTGTGGAGGGCCTCACTAAGCAGCTGAGTCTGGACATGAACCTGCCATCCTCCTGTCTCAGCCTCCCAAGTACTGAGATTACAAATGTGTGCCACCACACCCAGCTCCCACAGGTAAGTTTTAAAGGAGAGTTTTATTCTTGCATTTTGATTTGGTCTTGGATAGATGTTCCTGTAATGTCCAGCATCTTCCTCTCTTGTAAAAGAAATTTATTTGTATTCAGAGTATGTTTCTTCCAAATCCAGGTTTTACTTGATTGGGCAAGACAGTCATTGGTTGCATTTTATAAGAAAAAACTTGAACTGAAGGAAGATATTGTCGAAAGGCTTTGGCTTTATATAGATAACATTCTACATAGCAGAAAATTGCAGAATCTCCTCAAGAATGGAAAGACAATTAACCTTCAGCTTTCCCTCATCAAGGTAATTACCATTCTCTTCCATGCCTCTACATTGTACAAGCATCTCTCAATTTTCTGTTACTACTAGACTCATTTGTTTTAGGGTCATTGTGTAGATGCTGGGCTTACCACAGTAGGGGGGAGAGGAAGTAGTATTATCCTCAGAATTATAGCAACATCTGATATTAATTGAATGCATGTTGTGTAGTCTAAGCACATTATAATACCTAAAGAAAAGCTTAGAACTATTTCATGAATGGGTTTTAATTATCTTTGTGGGGTTTTTTTTGCGGGTCTGGCGATGGAACCCAGGAGCATTCGACCTCCGAGCCACACCCCCTGCCCAACTTTTTTATTCTTTATTTTGAAATGGTCTTACTGAGTTGTGGAGGGCCTCAACTAAGTAGCTGAGGCTGTCTGCGAACTGCAATCCTCTGGTCTCAGCCTCCCAAATGCTGGGATTACAAGCATGCGCCGCCACACTCAGCTCTGACTTTTTATTCTTTATTTGAAACAGGGTCTCATTAAGTTGTGGAGGGCCTCACTAAGTAGCTGAGGCTGGCTGTGAACCCGAATCCTCCTATCTCAGCCTCCCAAGTACTGGGATTACAAGTGTGGACCACTTCACCCGGTTCCTCAAGGTTTTTTAATGAAAGTTATCTTGAAGTCCAAAATCAAAAATATGAGCTTCATTATAAAAATAGTATTCTGAGAAGCCATGGGATTATCTAGGTGTAGTAAAAACCACTGCTTGCAAGCACTTGTGTGGGACAAGCTCGGAGCTGGAGCAACACGCCTGCACATTGCTAGTGGGTCACAGAGTTGGGTTGGAACCCAGATGTGCCTGGTTGCAAAGTCTGGCTGTCAGATCACAGGCAGAAGGAAGAGAAGGGGGGAGAGGTGACGCCACCACTGTGCCCTCTCAAATAACACTGGTGGGTCATACTGAAATCCTCTGGAGTGGGACAAAGATTTGGAATACCTCTGTTCAAGAAATTGCACTTACTAAGTTTTTATTTTTCTTTATCTGTTAATAGTTATATAAGATATTAGTACTAAGCTGGGTATGGTGAAACATGCCTATAAATCCAATACTTGGGAGGCCAAGACAGGAGGATCGCAGGTTGGAGAACAACAACCTTAGCAAGTAGTGAGACTCTTATCAACCTAGCAAGACCCTGTTTCCAAATAAAAAAATAAAATAAAAATGGTCTGGGGGTATAGCTCAGAGGTAGAATACTCCTAGTTCAATCCCCAGTACCTAAATAAACAAATAAATTTAGTTAAGTATTATTATGATAGCATATGGATGTAGCTTATAAATAAGGTACACTCTTGGGTGTAACTAACTGGGGAGATGTTTTTACTGAGGAGCCCTGTAAACAGCCCAGGGTCCACATGGGGCATTGCCGTCCAAGCACTCGACACATGGCTGCGGCTTTTCCAGAGCCCCTCTGAGGGCCAGCTCCTCATGGAAATAATGCCATCTCCTGGAGTGCTGGTCCTGAATCGCTCGTGCCCGCCTTTGGCGCGCTGATGCTCAGTTCCCTGCGACTCATCAGATTTGAGTCTCCAGATGTCGGAAGGCGAGAAGCAGCTCACTCAGTATACGGTGAATGCAGGAGTCAACCTTGTTCTCGTGTCTGGTATCTGAATTTTAAAACTTTGAGAGGAAGAGACCGTGCGTCTGCCGGCAGCATTTGCTTCACTGTTCATTGGATGCCCTTTTCTTTGCTGCTTTTTTCTTTCTTCTTTTTTTTGTAGTGTGTATTGAGCCCAGGGACATTCTACCTCTGAGCCAACCCCCCGCTCCAGTCTTTTTATGTTTTTTATTTTTATTTTTATTTATGCGTGTGTGTGCGTGCGTGTGTGTGTGTGTGTGTGTGTGTGTGTGGTACTGGGGGTGGAACCCAGAGGCTTTCTACCTCCGGGCTATACTCCCAGACCTATTTTTGGAAACAGGGTCTCACCAAGTTACTGAGAGCCTCACTAAGTAGCTGAGGCTGGCTTTGAACTTGTGTGATCCTCCTGTCTCAGCCTCCCAAGTGCAGGGATTACAAGCATGTGCCACCACGCCCGGCTTTTTTTTTTTTTTTTTCCAGATCTGGAGATGGAACCCAGGAGCATTCTACTCTGAGCTACACCCTCTGCCCTATTTTTTATTCTTTATTTTGAAACAGGGTCTCACTGAGTTGCAAAAGGCCTTGCTAAGTAGCTAAGGCTGTCCGCAAACCGTGATCCTCCCGTCTCAGCCTCCCAGATGCTGGGATTACAAGTGTGCACCACCACGCCTGGCCAGTCTTTTTATTTTGATACAGGGTCTTGCTGAGTTGCTGAGAGTCTCACTAAATTGCTGGGGCTGGCCTCAAAATTGTGATCATCCTAAGCCAGGTGTGGTGGCGCACACTTATAATCCCAATACTTGGGTTGCAGGTTCCCGGCCATCCTCAGCTACTTAGTGAGACCCTGTTTTAAAATAAAAAATAGGGCTGGGGGTATAGTTCAGAGGTAGAATGCCCCTGGGTTCCATCCTCAGTACCGCAAAAAAAAAAAAAAAAAAGATCCTCCTGTCTCGGCCTCCCAAGTACTAGGATTATAGGTATGTACCATCATGCCCAACTTCTTTGGATTTTTAATAGAAAAATACAATGGACTATGAAAATGTATGTTGGACCTCAGGGTCATTATACAGTGCCACTGTCCACCTACCTGGTATCGGCAGAGCTGAGTTAATAGATTCGGAGTCTATGAAATGGCTGTTGACATTTAAGCCTTACAAAAGCCCAGCTTCTTAAAAATGGCTAGCAAATTTACACAGGCACTGATCCCTTTCCAGAATTGGTTCTGGGAAGGGATGAGTGTGTGAATGAGTTAAAGCAGGCACTTTGCCTTCTGATGATGCAAAAGCAAAGGTCAAGGCCACATGTGTGATAGGCTGGGCATTTCTTTCTCATAAGTTGGGGGAAGAGCGAGTTGGTCGATTCTGTTGTATTTTCTGTGTTTGTGTAGGTGTAAGGTAGTAATGAGTTTTCTTTCTTAATACTCAGATCATAAATGAGAGAATAACTGAGTTCTCTCTTTCGGGATCCCAGAGAAACATCCGTGCTGTCCTGAGCTGCTGCCAGGGCATCCTCGCGACCCCTGCACTTGCTGTGATCTATACTGCCAAGCAGGAGCTGATGGTGGCCTTGCTGAGCCAGCTCTGCTGGTCAGCCTGTAGGCATCCAGAAGGCGCCGTGATAGCCCAGCTGCTTGAGGTCATTCACCTGGCCCTTGGCCATTACCTCTCAATCCAGCAGCAGCAGGCCAACCCCAAACGTGCCTTTGGGGATGTGACTGGGCACCTACTCCAGCCCTGCCTGGTCCTGAGGCACTTGCTCTCTGGAGGCACATGGACACAGGCTGGCCAGGGCCAGGTGCGGCAAGTACTTAGCCGGGATGTTAGGAATCAGATTGAGGCCCTGCTTCAAGGTGGAGTTTTTCGGCCTGATCTACTCTCATCCTACAAAGAGGAACTCTTGGGCCAGGAGCAAGGAGACACGAAGATGGGGACCCTGAAGGGTCTTCTCACTCCCATGGATACCATGACTGCCAGGCTAGTTGATGCCAGCTACTGCGAAGCCCACCTTTGCGTCTCTGTTGTGGCCACCTCTGTGGCCTTGCTCTATAGGCTCTTCCTGGATTCTTACCTCAAGGAGGGGAACCAGTTTCTCTGCTTCCAGGCTCTGCCCAGGCTGTATGGCTGCTTGCAGCTTTCAGAGCTGCAGGAGAAACGGGTGAAAGCCTTGTCCA
Organism: Muscardinus avellanarius; assembly: GCF_963383645.1. NCBI lineage: Eukaryota > Metazoa > Chordata > Mammalia > Rodentia > Gliridae > Muscardinus > Muscardinus avellanarius. Next base: position 35,695,712 of record NC_137806.1, on the reverse strand, counting down.
CGTCAGACTGGACCACAGAGCTCTTGGTCTTGGAGCAGCTACTAAACTCAGTGGCTGACAACAACATCTACAATGTGGCAGCTGACAAGATACGGCACGGGGAGGCACAGTTCCACTTCTACCGCCGCCTGGCTGAGATGCTGGTAAACCACTCACAAGCAGTGGTGCCAGCTTGGTTCCGCTGCCTCAAGATCTTGATGTCTCTAAATCATTTGATTTTGGAGCCAGACCTGGATGACGTGTTGTCTTCAGCTTGGATTGATGCAGAAGTGACAGAGTTTCGAACCAAAAAAGCCCAGGAAGTACTTGTTCACACCCTCTTCCAGACCTATGCCAAACTCCGACAGGTGCCACGGTTGTTGGAGGAGGTTTTGGGAGTGATCTGCCGCCCGGCTGCCGAGGTGCTACGGCCGCCTGTGCTGGCCTCAGGCCCCTCCGCTGCGCTTTGTGGATGCCTCTTGGAGCTGCCCCTGAGTCAGATCCTGGACATGTGGTGCCTTGTGCTGGAGAAGTTCCAGTCTGTGGTTCTGCCCTGCTTGCGGAGTGACGTCGACATGGCCCTGAAGGCGCTGTCCTTGAGTGCTCTGCTGCACTGCATCATGTCCAACATGCCGAGCCTGGACGGTAGCACGCCCCTGCCTGTCATCAGGCGGACCCAGCGCGCCATGGACGGGATGCTGGGGGAGCTCATCAGGCCTCTGCTGGCCCTTCTTCTAGATGCCCCCAGCTCAGAGAGTGAGTTGTGGCTGCAGAAGTTGACCGACTCCACACTCTTGCTCGCTTATACCTGGGCCCAGGTAGATGCCACACTCAGCTTGAACTGTGTCCAGTACCGCTCTGTGGCTGGGGCCCTGAATGGAGATGCGGTGGAGACCCCAGACCTCCCTCCCTTGCTCCCTGGCGTGGAAACGCGGCTTTGGAAGAAGACAGAAAAGCTCACCGCTCGGTCCAGCTCTCTGGGTAGGTATTGCTTAGAGCAGCTGTACCTCCAGAAAGTGAAGAGGACGCTAATGCACACGGGCCCCCGGTCGGAGGCAGCCCTGCAAGCCTTGAGGGATGATGTTGCCCACATCCTCAGTTCTGGCAGAGACAGCTTGAGTCAGAGGGCGGCGGTCTCCTGGGATGGGCAGGTAGGGACAGTGAGTGCACAGACGTACCCCGTGGCACACTGGCATGCCATTGTGGCCAACCTCACACTCTTAGTACCCTACTTTTGTCCGGATGATGTTAGATACCTGGCCAGTGTCCTCTTAAGAACCTTACCAGCAAGCAAAGCCCTGGGAAACTCAGCAGAAGACGAGCCATCCATCACGCTGGAGAAGGTGTCTTCGGCCCTCCTCCACAGCCCTCTCTTTCCAGAGATGCAGTCCCTGTATTCTGCTTTCCTGATGTGTGTCATCGAGAGGTGCTCCAGCACTCTGTGCTCTGCTGCCCAGAGTGACCTGGGTCCTGTCAGTCAGCAGCTACCCTGGCTTTGTGAAAAGGACCATGCATTTGTGGCTCATTGGGAAACCAGATTTGTAAAGGTCAGCCCCGAAGGTATAGAACCAAGAGGAGAAATTGCCCAGAACTTACTGTCTCTAGTCAGGAGTGACTTCCGCATCCTGCTGGAGGAAGAACAACTGAAAGGCCTCCTGGGGCTCTTGGAAGTCATGTCCACTCTGCCCCTGGACAGCCTCTTGTCACCCTATCACGTGCATTGTTTCCTTCTGCTGCTGTCCTTGGCCGTCAGCCCACCAGGGCACTCCTGTTCACGCCTGGCCCTGCAGTGCTGGATGACTTGCTACCGGCTCCTCGGTTGTCTACAGAGGGGGCGTAGTGCCCGCTCCGTGTTCAGGGTCATGTATGCTAGTGACATTTTCGAGGTCGTGCTCACCTCGCTGTTGCAGGCCAGTGGTAAACTCCATGTCGAGGTGGAGGACCCCTTGTGGCTGCAGTTTCTCCAAGTGTTTGGGGTGTTCTTGGAGCAACTAATGCAGATGCTTATCCATCTGAAGCTGAGCTCAGTGCTCAATTTTGGGAAAATGACTGCATTCCTCTCAAGCTGCACTGAGGCAGCTTCTGGCAAACATTTGGAAAACCAGAGCCCTCTGGGCAGCCAGCTGCTTCTGGTGTCTCTGACTAAGCTGTGCCAAGTCCTGGGGCCTTTTGTCAGAGAGCGGAGGCAGGCGCAGGAGGCACCGGGGGCACTGCCTGAGCTGCTGCAGCAAGCCATGCTCCAGATGGGCACCGTACTGCGTCTCTGCTCAGGGACAGAGTGCCAGGGCCTCCGCCTGCCCCCGGCCATCCTCTCAGCTGTCGCCACGCTCTTGGAAGTGGACCTGAGCCAGCGTCACAGGGATGGAGATGAGGCTGAGATCGCCCAAGTGACGGACAGAGCACTGCCCTCCCAGGCTGCCCTCTACCAGGGCGTTTATGCGGGACTGCTTTCGGAGCTGCCGGCCCTCGCCAGGAGCCAGGAGTCTTTCCAGGAGGCCTTGCGATTTCTGACTCTGTTCTTCTCAGCCCCAGAGCTCCATCCTGAAGAAGGCTCTGTGTTTGCCTCCATGTTGCATTCTGTGAGAACAGTTTTGTCAGGTAAGATGTCTCCTCCTGAGCACATTCTGTGCTGCAGGGGCTCAGGCAAGAGGGGCTCTTGGTCAGGGAGTGGGTGGCACCTGGTATCTTCTGAAACAGTCCTAGGGCTGCAGCTTCCCCGCCCACACCCTGCAGCCTGCACTCCTCGGCTTCCGTTGGTTGTGGAGGTTGTGCCACGTGTGTGAATAGTTTTGAAATCTCTTCTGTTTTTTGGCCTTTAAACCTGCTCTGGCTGTGGCTGACTTGCATTAGATAATTTCACCATTACTAGGCTCTTCTGTGCTAGATCTCAAGGGAATATAAAGTGACTTTAAAAGATGCAAAATCCACCAGCTTGAAAGAATTGTGAATGACTCCATTTTTAGGCCTCCTCACAGGAGCTGTCCCTCAAGAGCAGGGAGGGTCTTCCCAGGCCGCCTCGGGCGTTCTGCAGGAGCGGTGGGTGGGAGGTGGGGCGGAGCTTGCCAGTGCCATCGGTGTGAAATGTCAGGAGGTGTCCCTTCCAGGCACGCTTGCAGGACCTCAGACAGCCAGTGTGGGAGCACCATCGTCCCCACAGTGTTGGACTCTGCCGAAGGTCAGTGGGCTGCTGTGCAGCCATTAAAATACTGTGAAAATGGTTCAGAACTACCTAAAAATACTAGTGTTAGGCAAAATCCCACAACATAAAATGTTAAATCATGCCATAATTGTAACTATATAAATATATCTGCTGTGTAGAAGAACTGGAAATACATGCAGAAATTAAAATCATTCAAGTGTTTTAATTGTTGCTATGCGCTTACATAATTTTTTTTCTTTTTTTCTTTTTTTAACTGGAGATTAAAGCTAGGGGCATTCTACCCCTCAGCTACAGCCCCAGCCATTTTTATTTTTTTTATTTTGAAGTAGGGTAAGTTGCTGAAAGTCTTACTAAGTTGCTGAATCTGGCCTGAACCCGTTATCCTCCTATCTCAGCCTCCCAAGCATGGAAACTACAGGTGAGTGCCAGGACACCTAGCCCCTGTATCATCTTAATACTGTGTTTTAATAATAAAGCCAGGTGAGAGACGAGGAGTCGAGCATCTCAACAACTCATAGGCAACCCAGACCTACATCTTTCTCAGCTTCTGGTCTCCTGCCCCCAGAGCTGTAAGTAATGAACACAGACTAGGAAGCAGAGGCTTTTTAGTGTAGCACAGTCCGAGCCACTGGCGGAAGGGATCAGCTGGGGCCGTGATGGAGAGCCTCGAATGCCCGGCTTTGGGTTTTATCACAAGACCCTGGACCAGGGAACCGGAGTTGTTGAGAAGTACCTGGTGCCACAGCCTGTAGTGCCAGAAGGAGGGTTCTTGTCATCTTCCACCACTCCCATCCTCTAAAGCACCAGCCCTCCTCCACCCAGTGGCTTTATAAGAGGAACACAGAGGAAACAAGGAGCACCCCTGTCCCCTGGCTCAGCGCTAACTGTCCCAAGCATGTGTCACCCAGCTTGCGCTCTGTCTGCTAGCGTGCGCACTCGCACCAGTGCAGCCTCGTGTGAGAGTGGTACCTCCCTCAAACAGTTCCTAAGGTCAAGTGGCTGTGCACCAGCTCCTCGGTGGCTGCTCTGCCTTGCCCTGGCCTTGTTAGCCCCCGCCTTGGTACTGGAGGTTGGATCCAGAGGCATTCTGCCCCAGCCCTGTTTTAATTTTTGTTTTGAAACAGAGTCTAGCTAAGTTGCTGAATGACCTTACTAAGTTACTGAGGCTGGCTGCAAACTTACAATCCTTTCAGTCTCCCAGGTACTGGGGTTACAGGTGTGTGCCACAGCACTCAGCTCTGGTCTTCTTAACAGCTTGGGTTTCTCTTCCCACAGATCCTGATGTTCCTGCCCAAGCCACACAGGATATTGAGCCTCACTTGGGAGCCCTGCTTGCCCAGATGTTGGAGGCGGGGACGATGGAAGACTTTGGGCTGGTGGTCCAGTCTGTTCTGCAGGGGTTGGACATTAGTCACATGTGGAAGGCAGATCTGCAGGCAGGTAGCTTCCTGCTCTCTGGAGCGGGCCCAGATTGATGTCGGCTCCAGTGGGAGAGCTCGTTTGGAATCCTATGTCAGCCCTAGAGCTATGTGGACAGACACTGGCAGAGAGGGGCCAGGTGGAGCTTGGCTGACTGGCCCAGCTTCGTAGGAGGAGGCCTTGTTTCTTAAAGTGGGACTTTTTCAGATTGCAAATGTGTGTTCTTAACATGCCAGGTAACTACCTATTACACATGCACAGTACTGACCCACGAAATAGTTACATTATGCTACTCTACCATACTTGTGGGGATGGTTTCTGATTTGTAACCATTGGGGAGCTCTGGGCTCCAGCATAGCCGAGTCCTGTGGTCTGTGAGAAAGCCCATGCACCACTGCCCATGTGAAGCACCTCACACAGCACAGGGTGCTGGGATTCGCAGTCTGGGTGGTTCCAGGCTCTGAACTCCTCAAATATCCTCACTCATACCCGAGGACAAAGGCCACAGAGCCGATGGTCGGTGAGAGCAGGACCACAGCCACAGCCTCTGCTCCTGGCACTTCCTGCTTGCTAAATGGCTTTTCCACTCCTGGCCACAGGGTGTCAGCTGTGACCAGGAGTTCTGATTTGGTGGGAAGAGAGCCAGAAAAGGTTGCTTGGGAGCTATGGGGAAGTGAGGAGGGGCACGGGAGCCCTGTCTCCTTGCTGTGAGCACGAGCCCGCAGCACTGCCCACGCACCTTGAATTGTGCATCTCTGCAGCACAGCTGGGTCTAGCTTTGAGAGGGACTCTGGGCTTCCCCCAGCAAGACAAAGAACCACCACTGGTTTCCTTTAGACCAGTCAAGAGGCTTCAGGAGGAGGGAGACTTGAGCTGAGTGTTGAAGAAGCTCAGGCTGGGATGGAGGGTGCCCAGGGGGCAGCGTGTTGATCTGCTGGAGCAGAGGGGAATTGTGAGGACTTGGCTGGGCACAGGGCCTGTGTGCAGGTTCGCCTTGGGGGTAGACCCTCTGCTGGTGTGCAGAAAGGTGGGAACTGTACAGGCCCTACCCCTCCTCTTTCACCCAGCAGGCCTTAGGGTAGGCATGGAGTGCTGGGCCTGAGGCCTGGAACAAGTAGGTCCCTCCCTGCCCACTTGTACTCTGGGCCAAGACAGTACCTGCGACCATGGCACCTCCCCTGGCATCTCCGCCAGTTGCCTTCTCATCTAAGCCTGTGTGGCTCTTGCTCGGTGACATGGCTGCCAGCATCCTGGCAAGGTGGGTTGGGCTCCTGGTCCTGGCCCTGCCATGGGCCTGGTGCGGTTCAGTGAGGTCCCCAGAGCTGCGCTCACCCCCGCTGTTTGCTAATGTGAAGGTGCCTGTCTCTTCAGGACACAGGATCATCGCTGTCCCCAGCCCCGGGGCTCTGCTTCAACGGGGCGTCACCAGGTGGGCTCCCAGGTGAGGGCTCCGAGGAGGGCTGGCCAGCTTCGCTGCTGAATCTCCCTTTTGTTTCAGGCTGTTTTGTCTGCTCTTAGACTGCTCAGGCTGCTGCTGGACTGCCCGCTCAGTGGAGAGAAAGCAAGCTTGCTGTGGCGTGCATGTCCCCAAGTGATCACAGCTCTCACGGTGAGTGGTCTCTGGAGGTGTGCCCTGCAGCTCACTCTTCCTCCTCTGTAACAGCCAGCGCTTAGTCTCTGCCCTATTGTGGTGTGGGGTAGTGTTTTGGAGCCTCTCCTCCAGGCAGCCATGAGTCCTGTCTGCACACAGGTGGTGTGGAGATGGGGAAGGGGCCTTAAGGTCCAGGAAGCGTCGGGCAGGTGGTCACGGGGGTGTGCTGGCGAGATGAGGCTGCCGGAGCCCGCACAGTCAGATGACGGGAAGGGAGCCCTAGCTGCGTGTTATCCCCACGAGTGTGTGGTCACTCTAGCACACCCATTGGCCTGGGGAGGGTTGTGTGTGTGAAAGGCCTGTGATGGGGTGAGGAAGAGACTGTGTCCACTGAGATGCTGATCCTGGGACAGGATGCCGCTGTGTTCATCTTACCTGGGTGTTGGGTTTTGTGTCCCATGCTTACTAAGCTGCTTCACTAGAGCAGAAGCCTGGTTCAGATTGGGCCAATGTCAGTGTTCCTGCCTCAGACAAGCCTGACCCCAGCATTCTACCCGGGTGGTGTCTACTTCACGGTCGTCTCCAGCCCTGTTCTGGCCTTTGCTGTCTGAGAGTTGCCCTGGATCAGCTGTTCCCGGAGCGGAAGGCCTGCCGGGTATCTTCATTCCTCCTGCTCTAAGTCTGGCTTCGTCACACTCCTGAGACTCTGCAGCAGGGCCTGATGGGTGTCGTTCCCACCCAGCCCATGTGCTGAGTGCCTGCCGAGAAGGGCGGGCATTAGCTGTGGGCCGCAGGTGGCATGTGTCGGCTGCGCTGCAGGCACCACCCTGGACCCGCTGAGGTGGCTCTCGGTGTGCAGGGCCGTCTGCACAGCCAGTCCCTGGAGACGGGCGGGCGGCACTGAGACCCCAAGGCCGGGGCCCAGGTGGCTGGGGGCTTCGCACTGTCCCTTGTCTCCTGTGTCAGCTCTTTGTTTTCTGAACCATAATTGGATGTCTTTAAACCTGATTCGTAGGACCTTAACAAGTGGTGTTTAGTCACAGACACATGGAACTGATACCTTTTTGGAAAATATTGTTATAGATGCCTGATGTCCAGTTTTCTTATGAGAAATTGGATGTCAGCTCCTTTATGAGAAACGACAAAGCCAACGGAAGTGCAGCTGAGCCACCAGGCCCCTGGGTGCTACCTAGACTGTCTGTGGCTGCAGCAGTTATTTCGGAGCGTGGATGGCCTGTGCTTGCATTTGTAGGGTTTTGAAACTCACCTTTGCTTTCTTTGTCATCTTGCCTCCAGCTGCAAAACCGAGAGGCATGTCAGGAGCGGCCCGTGGTCCTCACCGTGGTTGGGCTTATTCTCGATGTCCTAGCTGCCCTGCTGCGGCAGGGTGAGGAGGCCATCAGCAACCCCCACCACGTCAGCCTGGCCTTCAGCATCCTGCTGACAGTGCCTCTGGACCGCCTGAGGCCACCAGAGTACGGCAGTGTCTTCCTGAAGGTGCACAACGTGCTCTTCTCCATCCTGCAGTGTCATCCCAAGGTGAGGAGGGCACCCGCAGTCTCAAGGCTTAAGCCTGCAGAGACGGCAGCGCTGGAAAGGCAGAGATTGCTAAGCCAAGTGGCTCTGGTAGTTCCCAGGCCAGCCTGTCGGGCGGACCAGAGGCTCATGCAGGTGACCTATTTAAACGGGCTGGGCCTTGCTGGGATCTGTTTGGTTTGCAGTTGGAGTGGTGGAGGAGCAAGGCCCAGGTCCCACTTTAGCAGGCCTTCTCGATAGGCCTGAGCAGAGCAGTCAGCTGAGTCCCTGAATGTGTGCTGCCTCATCCCAGACCTAATCCCATTGTAGTGATGACCAGATGAGGCTGTGCCCATGGGATGTGTGACTGGGTCACCTCCCTGGGACTGTTGGTGTCTGACCAGGTTCTTTTTATGGGGTACCACATACACGTGGGAATAGGTAAGAACTCATAAAGATGAGGTGTGCATATCCCCACAGACACATTAAGGCATTTTTAAGTGTTTTAGTGTTCTACAGATGGAGACCTTGCAGCAGTGCGGATTTAAGACAAAGATGATCTTTCAAGTTAAACATTCATGAAGTTGGGCCTCATTCCAGAGCCTTCCCTGATTCACCGTTGCCTTTGGCTCTGAGTCTCCTATCAGCATCTTTGTTATCAAATCTTGCTGCTGGCTGGAGTTGCTAGGTGACTGTTCAGTGTGACTGCCATGCAGACCAACCCGTGTGAGTCTGCAGATGGCGCAGGAGATGCAGGATTCCATGAACTGATGAAGGGCATGAGAGGGAGCTGCTCTACCTCGCTGCGAGACCCCCGCACTTGAGCAGCTGGTGGGGTGGAGTGCTTGAGTGGACAGGGAGGATAAGGTGGCCTTCCAGCAGAGAAGGGCTCGACGAACCATGGCAGCCCACCCCGTCATGGGTGTCAGATCTCGCCGGGAAGCCAGTGTGTGGTCACAAGCTTGTGTTTGCACTAACACTGGCTACCGTCTTTGGGGACACCTCAGCAGGGGCCAGCAGCCAGCACTTTGCAGCCAGCTCCTGGCTCACATGTTTAACTCAGTCCCTGCGAACACCTGTTGTTGTCTTTGATTTGCAATGAGGAGTCCATGCGGAGCCAGATGGTCTGGCTCCAGATTCGTGTGCTTTTCACCAGAGCAGCAGCAGAGGACCAGGAACGGTCATGGAGAGTGTGCCCAGCTTGAGGATGCACTCGCGGAAGCGACGTCTTGGTCACTTGGCAGGAGGCTGGGGGTGAGCCGGCTCATGCTCCTCTGTCTCCTGTTGCAGGTGATGATGAAGGCTGTCCCGTCCTTCTTGAACTCTTTTAACAGACTAGTGTTCTCCGTGATGCACGAGGGGCGGCAGAAGGACAAAGGTAATGGTAATGCAGAGCAGCTGCTCCAGATCCACTGATATGTGGGGTCTCGGGCCACCAGTGTTACTGAAAATAAAGACAGTTGAATTAAAACAAGTGTTCAGATCGTTAAGTGAATTCTCAAGATGAATAAAAATCAAGTCATTACATTTTGCTGTATCCCAAACAGTGGAAACATCTGGCATCTCTAATTGAAACAGTTCTTTTCTGGGAAGAAAAGTGTCTAGATTTCAGAAATTTTATTGAACATACAAAAATGTAGGGTTTTAGTCAGTTTTTTCATTGTGTGACCAAAGGACCCAACAAGCACGCCTCCAAGGAGGAAAGGTTACGCTCAGGTATCAGAGGTCTGTCCATGGTCTGCCGGCTCCAAGGACACGCTACTAGTAAGGAACTTGTGACAGGAAAAAGCTGCTCTGAGTTCCTGGCAGCTGGAAGCAGAGAGAAAGGGCCAGAGACGATGCAGTCCCCAAGACCACACCTTCAGTGACCCACCTCTAGGCGAGCCCCACCTTTGGACACAGTATCTTTTTTGGGGGGCTATTTTTGTGTGTGTGTGTGTGTGTGTGTGTGTGTGTGTGGTATTGGAGATTGAACCCCTGGGCATCCTACCTCTGAGCTATACCCTCTATCCTATATTTTATTCCTGTATTTTATTCTTTATTTTGAAACAAGGCCTCACCAAGTTGTGTGGCTGACTGCCCGCATCTGCTAAGGAGCAGGGCCAGGAAGCAAGCCGTCTCGCCCCGGCCATGGCCGCCAGGTGGCTCTATGTCAAGGCCTCCAGGAAGCAAGTGGAGCAGCCTGGCCATGGCGGCCCTGGTTGCCTAATAGCAATTCTAGGCTTCATCCTGAAGATCTTCATTTTCTGTTAGACTTAATACTCATGGACAGAGCCAGGCTTGGGAGGCTGAGACAGGAGGATCGCACAGGTTCAAAGCCAGCCTCAGCTACTGAGTGAGGCTCTCAGAGAGTTAGACCCTTTTTCCAAATATAAAATAGGTCTGGGAGTATAGCCCAGAGGTAGAAAGCCTCTGGGATGCACCCTCAATACAAAAAAAAAAAAAAGCCCCCCAAAAAACCTCATGGACTTGTGAGTATTACAAATGCTCTCCACTTTATTATGTAGTTAATATTTGGACATATCTGTTTCCTTTATCTTCATAAGCTAGCTAAGCATCTGAAAGCAGCAGAGGCTCAAGGTATTCTACTTGTATTAGAGTGTGAGGCGGGGAAGAGTTAGCAGTTGGCGCCATGTCTGGGCTGACCAGTGGGAGCCATTTCTGTCTGCAGGAAGCACAGATGACCTGCCCGTGGTCCTCGACTGCGCACGCCTGGTGGAGAGGATGTACAGCCACATCGCCGCCCGGGCTGAGGAGTTCACCGCGTTTTCCCCCTTCCTCGTGGCCCAGTATGTGACGGAGGCTCAGAAGGTAAAGTCCAGGTTGAATGCTCCCCAGGGATTGTGTTCACAGTCTAACTTCAAACCACGAGCGACCTGGGCTGGCAGTCTTTGCTGGGTGGTGCCCACTGGCTCCAGCAGAAACTCGGGGCCCATTTTCCTTCTGAGTAAGTAGTTTTGATGGAGGTGACATGCTGCCCAGAGTTCTTGTAAGACCAGGCCCGTGGAGGCCAGGAAGAGAGGCCTGAGCCTGGGTTCCCTGGGCAGCAGGAGCTCGTGATCTGAGCTCTTGGGCCTGCCTCTCGTGAGATACAGCAGCTCTTGGACACTGAGCACATGCAGGTGGAGAGGCAGGAGGAGCTGTCCACACCAAACTGTCAGACTGCGCTGCCTTTCTAAGAGTTCTCTCACTTTGGGTTGTCCATGTCTATTTTCAAAACCCTGTTGCATGCCGGGCGTGGTGGTGCACGCTTGTAATCCCCGCGCTTGGGAGGCGGAGACAGGAGGATCACGCAGGGTCAAAGCCAGCCGTGCTGGCTTAAGAGACCCTGTTTCCAAATTTAAAAAATATAAAAAATGGGTCTGGGAGTGTAGCCCGGAGGTAGAAGGGTTTCCAGGAACCCCAGTACCACCAAAAAAAAAAAAAAAAAAAAAACCTGTTGCACCTGGTGCCCCTTGGTGAGTTTGTGATAAGACTAAGTTCCATGATCTTTACCTGCTTAGGTTGATGTCAGCAAGCAGATCAGGTTAGGTAGAGCCAGAGTGTTTGGTGTGGTCCAGCTTGCGCATGTTTGCATTGTTAGCTGTGAAAATGCCCGCCCCCTTTGCAAGTCTGTGAGCAAAACCCCGCGGTCTGGAGAGTACAGCAGCCATTGTTTGCTCTTTACTGAAGAGTACAGCAGCCATTGTTTGCTCTTTACTGAAGAGTAAAATGAGATGTGGTCATATTACATCACAGAAGGCCAGGTAAGGAAAGAAAAATTAGAACCCTTAAGTCACTATTATCTGAGATTTACTCATGAAAAGTCTCTGGTTTCCTGGCCTCGATATTCAGGTCTAATTTATGCTGGTCCATTGTGCTCTTTTAATATTGAAGCCCCAGCCTTGGGAATTACCTGACACCATAGCATCAGTTCATTGGCACCACAGTCTCTGCCTTGTCAGTCGTTGGTCTTTAAATTCAATAATGAAGAAAATACTACACAGGCGGTGGAAGCCCTACCGAGAGCCTCCAGCTTTCTAGACCAGCATGGGGAGGGTTAACCAAAAGCACAGTCCCTCGGCCTGCAGGGCCTGAAGGGTGGTCTCGCTTGCCCCTCCACGGTGTGAGTCCCCATGGAAACATGAAGACATCGCAGCTTCATCCTCAGTTTAACCCTGGTCAAGCTTAGGTGGTGCCTCCTTGATGCTAGTTTGTACTGTTCATCCTGTCAAGGAACTTGGGAGCTGCTTTAGAGGTGTTTTTATTTATTGGCCAGCAATCTTAGTGTTGTAAAAATTGGCCTTTTCTTGTCTTGGGAATCAGCCATGTGACACCCAAAGATTCTGTTATCTCCGCACTCAGACTCTGTGCCCCAGAGCTCTGGGAGAAATGCCGCCTTCTCTGTCCCCAGTTTGTTCTCTCAGAACTCTGCCTGTTTTCCAGGTGACCTTGTACCCCACCGTGAAGGACTTGCTGCAGGAGGGCATTTACCTCATCCTGGACCTCTGCATCGAGTCCGATGTCCAGTTTTTGCGGGCCTCGTTGCAGCCCGGGGCCAGAGACATCTTTAAGGAGCTGCACAGTGACTACCTCAAGTACCACAAGGCCAAGCAGGAAGGAGAGAAGAGATACACTGTGTAGGGTGAGGGCAGGAGCCCGGGCTTTGGCCTCCACGTGCAGCTTGGAGGATGAAGACCGTGGTTGTTCCGATGCAGTGTTGACATACCTGGAAAGCCATTTCGGGTTATATATCTTTTCGTAATTAGTTTTATTTTTGGTGGTTGGGATTGCACCTGGAGCCTGTACATGCTTAGCATGTGTTCTCTCTGAGCTATGTCCCTAGCCCCAATGTTACCTTTTTGTAAGTAAGTGTTCATTAAACTCCTGAAAAATAGAAACTGAAATGTTAACTTAATAGAAAGATTGCTGGCTCTTGGGAATACACAGGAACTATAAGAACTTGTTTGTTTTTTTTTTTTTTTTTTCTTCTGGTACATGGGTCTATAATTAGTCTATTTAAATGCTTCTGCACTGAAAGTTCAAGCTTTTTTTTTTTTAATTGGCGATTGAACCCAGGAACATTCTACTTCTGAGAGGTACACTCCCATCACTTTTTTTATTTCTTATTTTGAAATAGGGTCTCGCTAGGTTGCTAAGAGTCAGTACTGGGATTACAGGCCTGCACCACCATGCTGGAGAGCCATTCTTAAATGCCAGTTTTCTGCTGACTTCTGACAGTGATACTCTGGAGATGGCTTCCTGGCCCCAGGTAGCTATGTCTGCCTGGCAGGTGGAGGCTCCAGTGCCTGTCACACAGGGTGAAGGCCCCTGGAAAAGCAGCAGCTCTTCCTGCTTCAGTCTGTAAAGTTCACTTTGGAATTTATTTTTCCATTCAGTTTTTTTTTTTTTTTTCTAGTACTGGGAATGGACCCAGGGGCATTCTACCTCCAAGCTACACCCCAGGGGCTTTCTACCTCTGGGCTACACTCCCAGACCTATTTTATACTTTATTTGGAAACAGGGTCTCACTAAGTTGCTGAGAGCCTCACTAAGTAGCTGAGGCTGGCTTCGAACCTGTACAATCCTCCTGTTTCAGCCTCCCAAGCACAGGATTACAAGCGTGTGCCACCATGCCCAGCTAGTCTTTGTATTTTTTGAAACAGAGAGTTGGGAAGGGCCTCACTAAGTAGCTTAGACTGTCCGGGAACCACGATCCTCCTCCGGTCTCCACCTTCAGAATGCTGAGATTACAAGCATGCACCACCATTCCTGGCTCTCCATTCAGTGTAAGAAATAATCGTGTTTGTTCTTTTTCCCTAGGAAATATGATTTCTATGTAGCAACCTAAAAAAATAAAGGGGAAAAACTGTTAAAACTCACTAATGGTATCACCTATCCAGACACCCTCCTGCAGCTTTTATCCCTGTCCATACATGTAAATAGATGGAAGGATATATAAATCTGTACCAGATTGATAAAGGGCTTTTTAAAGTTACCTAATATTTGCCTATGTAATATTCTGGTACATCTTTGGGTTGAAAAAGACATTGACACACTTCAGTGCGGCGTCACAGTGCACGAGTACAGTACACATGGTAGTTCTATTTAATGAGCTCCATGATTAGACGTGAGTCTTTCCCACTGTCTTTACAGACAGTGCCTGTGGCTGAGTCATCCCTAAGTGAATTCCATGAGTTGACCGAAAAATGTCAGTGTTAAACGACTTACATAAAGATTGCCACGTTGCCCTTGAGAAAGCGCACTGATGAATTTTCCCGAGTGAATCAACTCTCTCGGGTGGTTTGTTTCCTTGCTAGAGAGGGATGTCATTTTTAAAAATTTCTCTTAAAAGATTATATATTTGCTGGGCGTGGTAGCATACTCCTGTAATTCCAGTATTTGGGTAGCTGAGACAGGAGGATTGCAGTTTGGAGGCCAGCACCAATAATTTAGACCTTCAGCAACAAAGTGAGACCTTGTTTCAAAATAGAGAAGTTGGGCATGGTGGTGCATGCCTTTAATCCCAGTACTTGGGAGGCTGAGATGGGATTGCAGATTCAAAACCAGCCTCTGCAACTCAAAAGAAGCTTGAGTCTGCAAATAAAAAAATAAAATAGGGCTGGGAGTGTACCTTGGGTGTAGAATGGCCCTGGATTCAATCCCCAGCACCACACACAATAAAAGCTTGGTGTGGTGGCACATGCTTGTATTCCCAGTACTGAGGAGGCTGAGGTAGGATGATCACAGGTTTGCAATTAGCCATAGCTATTTAGTGAGGCCCTCCACAACTTAGACTCTGCTTAAAAGAACAAATAGGGCTGGGGGTGTGGCTCAGAGTAGAATGCCCTGAGTTCAATCCCCAGTACTACAAAAATACTGAGTGCTGGGAATGTAGTTTGGAGGTAGAACACTGCTGGGCTCATACACATACTTACCACACACATTTATGTTCTCACACTTGCCGTGTTACTTGTGAATTAAGGCATTATCTTTCCCATGTAGTAGTGTGTTTCTCTTGGGATATTCCCTGTTTCTGTTCATGGTCTGACAGTTGTGTTGGAAGTCTACTGATTCCCCTATTCCAGTCAGTCAAAGTGGAGACGTCTGAGGATTTGAAACATGGTCCACATTTTCAAGTGGGTGTAGCTGGAGAAGACAGTATGAAGTGGACCTTTTACATACCTAATGCCAAACGTGTGGTTTTATTTGCTGCCATGGCTGAGTTCTGGCAGCCAGGGAAGGACTCGGGTGGACCGGCATCCTTTGATGGGGTTTGGTTCCCTGCCCAGTTCCTGCAGCAACCTGTGAGGGAGGCTGGTGATGTTCCCTGGTCACTTGGAGGTGGGGTGTGGGAGCTAGCGGGTGACCTTTCAAGGATACAGGCTGTAAACTGCAGGAACTGGGGCCTGGGGAAGCCAGGGCCTGGGGAAGGGGTGTGAGGCCAGGTGTCCAGCAGGAAGGGCTGACGAGGCTTGGGCAGAGGAGCCTGGCACCTCTGCCATGGAGGCTGGGGTCATCCTCCCCTTGGTGGGAACAAGTTGGAGGGCGAGACGACCCACCCCAAGTCTGAGATGGGTTGACAATCTTCCCTGGGTTGAGAACCAGTTGGGAGGAGATGGGGAGACCCTCCATGGGATGGGAGCCAGCCGGAGGTAGGGAAGACCCCTCTCCCTTTCTAGGAAAGGGTCGGAGGTGAAGCAGCCAACCCTGGCTCTGCGGGAGCCCCTGGGAGCCGCAGGCACTGCAGTTCCAGAGGAATCCTGATGGTGGCGGTGCAGGGCCACTGAGGCCACTCGTTCGTGCCCTTGGCTTGGGCCAGGAGCCTGTCCTGTGCCTCTGCTGGACTCAGGTGAGTCTGGGCCTCCTCCCTCAGCCGCTCTGCCTTGTCTCAGACGTTCTGGGGAGTCGCGTTCTACGTTTGCTGGCTGGGCAGAGAAGCAGTTCTAGGCGGCACTAACAGAGCTGCGTGGCACTTTTACCTGCTCTGTCAAAGATGCTGTCCCCTCCACCCGCCTGGCTCCAAGCCCCACCACCCTACAGGGGTGTGCAAGTCAACTCTCCTGGCACAAGGCCAGGCCTGGGGACACAGTCCTGGTCCTGGGAGCTTGCCTTATGGCAAGGACACCAGCCACCAGTCAGTAAGTCTCAAGCCATGAGAAACATCTGTAGAGCGGCCCTGCTGTGCGGAGGGAGGCGGCGGGCTTCCGTGGGGACAACGCAGGTGGCTAGAGAGGGTCCGTAGCCAGGTACAGCCTCACCCAGGTCTTGGTTGGCAAGCGAGTGCCAGTGCTTCGAGCCGGACGCTGGTGGAAGGTGGTCAGACGTGGCCCGTCCACCCTCAGGCAGGCTCAGAACTCAGGGTTGTGTGGTGCCAACAGCTTGGAGATGGTTGTCTCCAACACCAACGGCACTCTGGAAAGTCAGAAGTGGGTTTATGACATCTGCTGGGGATGAAGTAACAAGGGCCTTTGGGAGACCAAGGCTTCCCAGCCAGCCCAGCGGTGTGGTCTTTGCCCTTGGATTGCTACACTTGATCCCCGCCTGCAGGCAGCGAACCACATTTTGGCACAAAAAAGGGAAGACTTTGTCTGATGTGGCATCTCACTGCCCACTGTGCGCAAAGCCAGGCTGGAGCTGTACCTGCCGTCTCTCCGCAGGATTTGCAGGTGTTTAATTTTTATTCATTGCCTCTTGGAAAGGGCTCAATTTCTCAGAACCTTAAAATCACTTCTGCTCTAGTTTGTTTCTGAAACATCTGAAAATCAGCTGGTAGAGACAAGTTTTATGCCAGCTCTGAGCTTTTCTCCATCCAAATCACACATTTATTGAGAAGAGCTATATCTGTAATTTCTGCAAAACACGAAAAGATCATTTAAGAAAACTGATAGGGTGTTCTGCAACTTTCATTACATTTGCAGTGATTTGACTCTTTTTGTGAAGTTTCTTTATTTCCACTGGCCCGGCTGACAAGAGATCTGTCCCTTTTTTCTCCTTTGGTAAATGAATCTCAAATCAGATGTTTGTTAAATCAGAAATACTAAAATATAGCCAGGCGTGGTGGTGCACGCTTGTAATCCCTGCGCTTGGGAGGCTGAGACAGGAGGATCGCACAGGTTCAAAGCCAGCCTCAGCTACTTAGTGAGGCTCTCAGCAACTTAGTGAGACCCTGTTTCCAAATAAAATAGAAAATAGCTCTGGGAGTGTAGCCCGGAGGTAGAAAGCCTCTGGGTTCTACCCCCAGTACCACAAAAAAAAAAAAAAAAAGAAGAAATACTAAAATATAGTCTTTTTTTTTTTCCTTGTGACTGGAGATTGGATCAAGGGTTGTTCTATTTCTGAACAACACTTTTAGCCCTATTTAATTGTTTTAAAAACAGGTTCTCACTAAATTTCTGAGGGCCCTGTTAAGTTGCTGAGGTTGGCTGTGAACCTGTGACCCTCCTGTCTCCGCCCCCAGGTTCTGGGATTGCAGCCGTGTGCTGTTTGCCCGCCCGGCTTGTGACTAGTGTATTGAAAATTTCTGCTGCTCTTTCTCATCAAGACTTGCCTTCCTACCTCCCACTTCTGCACAGCCTTGGATCTTAGCTGCTGTTAATTCCAGTCTGTATTGTGAAAACCAGCTCGTGAGCAGAAACCATCACAGATGATTCTCAAGTGGATTTATTTAATAGTTTTGCTTTTATGTTGAAATCCACGAATACTTTTTGACGCACTAAATTGTGGATTCTTCACTTTTTGGCAGTAGGCATATTCGCTTTCTTTTTTATTTCTGACTTAAATAGAAACATCTGAATATTTTGTTCTGTATTTTAAGTTTCATGTTGAAGATTAGCTGGCTGGCATTCTGAGGAATATTTTATTTGCTGTCTTCATAGATTTTGATGTTTGTTCCACTAATAATCCCACCTCGTTTGAAATTCTTTTTATTCTCATTGCTTTCTTTCAATACTTTTTTTTTTTTTTTTACAATACTGGGGATGGAACCCAGGGGCATTCTACCTCCAAACTAAACCCCCAGCCCCATTTTTTATTCTTTATTTGAAGACAGAGTCTCACTGAGTTGTCAAGGGCCTCACTAACTAATAGCTGAGGCTGTCCACAAACCTCCATCCTCCTGTCTCAGCTTCTTGAATGCTGAGATTACAAGCATGCGCCACCACGCCTGGCTCTTTCAATACTTAATTAAAAAATCTTCATTCAATAGGCATTTGTTTCCATTTTAAAGAAAGTCTTTCAGGTCACAGTGTTGTACTTCATGATCAAAGCTACGGGTTTTGTTGTTGTTGTTTTGTTTTTTGTGTGGTACTGGGGATGGAACCCAGGGGCCTTCTACCTCCAGGCTACACTCCCAGACCTATTTTATATTTTATTTGGAAACAGGGTCTCCTGAGCCAGCAGAGGCTGGCTTCAAACCTGCGCGATCCTCCTGTCTCAGCCTCCCAAGCGTGGGGATTACAAGCGTGCGCTACCATGCCTGGCTCAAAGCTACATCTTAAAGGGAGTGCCTCAGCTGCTTCTATCTGGGATCCAATTGCAAGCCCTGGGCATTATTTTACAATTCTGTTCTTTTTACAATTAAACAGTAAGAGTTATTTTTATTTTCAAAACAATGGAAAGAACACAAGCTAGTGTTAGCATATAAATTTACACTTTACATATTAACGCAGGTTAGAAAGGAGTGATGGTTTAGGTATGGTTTGACCATGTCCCCCAAGGTCCATAGTCTGGGAGCCTGGTCCCCAGTATGGTGCGTGGAGGTTTTGGAACACTTCAAAGGTTAGGGCAGCTAGGCACAGTGGTGCACACCTGTGATCCCAGCTACTCCGGAAGCTGAGGTAAGAGCGTCATGAGTTCAAAGCCAGCCTCATCAACTTAGCGAGATCCTGTCTCAAAAAACCAAAAAGGCTAGAAATGTAGCTCAGTGGAAGAGCACCCTTAGGTTCAATCCCCAGTATTGTTAAAATAAAAAAAAGAAAGAAAAGAAAAAGAAAGAGGCGGGACCTAGCAGGAGGTGCATAGGTGAATAGCCCTCTTGAGGGCTCACACTGGTCTCCTGGGAAGCCCTGGGCGAATGGGCTCTTGGAAGTGAGCCTCACATCTCCAAGTCCTCTGCCTGCCTGGCCCTCAGCACCCCTGCACATGATCCATCTTGGGGCCCAGTAGGTGGCACACCATGCCTTGGGCCTTCAGAACTGTGACCTAAACTTTTCTGTATAAAATATTCAGCCTCTATTTAGTTATTACAATAAAAACTAGACCAAGACATACAGGCTAGACTTTTGCTTACTGACATTTAAAGATAATATTTAGGAGATACTGATTAACATTGATGAGAATCAAATTATTCCATTTAGGTAGGGTGACCATCCATCTACAAAAATCCTTGTTAGTTCCTTAACTTTAGCCTCCATATCTCTGTGGGGTGTTTTTTTTAATTTTCATTTTGTTTTTAGGTCGTTGAGGCACTGAGTTAATTTTTGAATATGGTAAGAGTATTTTGTATAAGAATCTAATTCGCGTCTCACATTCTTTTTTCTCCCCCTTTTTGATATGTGGGACTGAACCTAGGGTGCTGCACTGCTGACATACACCCCCAGGCCTTATTTATTTATTTATTTATTTATTTATTTATTTTTATTTACTTACTTATTTTTGGTGGTACTGGGGTTCCTGGAAACCCTTCTACCTCCGGGCTACACTCCTAGACTTATTTCATATATTTTTTTGGGAACAGGGTCTTTTAAGCCTGCGAGGCTGGCTTCGAACCAGCGCGATCCTCCTGTCTCCGCCTCCCAAGCGTGGGGATTACAAGCGTGCACCACCATGCCCGGCTATTTTTTTTATTTTGAAACAGGGTTTTGCTAAGTCTGAGGCTGGCCCTGAACCTGCAATCATTTCCCTGGTCTCTGGAGACTGGATAAAATCACCCACAAAATTCACTGCTTAATCTCCAAGTCACCTTTCAGATAACTGACTGGTGAGGAGGTGTCCTGCAGGGCCTCCCCTCCCCACTCCCGGCTCACTCTAGCTGCGTGGCAGTGGTCTGGGTGGTCACCCAGTTTCCTGTGGCCTCAGTGACTTGCTCCCTAGAGGCTGGTGGTCTGGAATCCCACAGAATCCCTAGGAAGTGCCAGCCAGACTCACCTGCCACCCTCTCTTAGGTCTTGACCACAACCTTGAGGAGCTGCAAGGTCTCAGCCACAGACTGAAGAGAGGGTGTTGTAAGCAGCCACACGGCGCTTAGGAATCGATGGGAATAAAAGTGACTGTTGGTCACTTGTTTGCAAATGGCCGGGCCAGTTCAGAAGGGCTGCGATGTGGAAGCCCCTCACACCGGCCCCCAGGGCGTGAGGTGCTCTGGAGGGGATGCACACGTACCCACAGAGCCTTGGTTTCTCATTAAAACACGCGGCCCTCGCTCTGCCAAGTGTCAGCGCTCTCATTTATATCTGTGAGGTTGTTCAGTGCCGCTGGGCATCTTGCTGGCGCCTCTCAGGACGGCTCCTCGCTTGGCCTGGGCTGTGATATGCTTCCGAGCCGGAGGAGCAGCTCCACAGAAGCAGATGTTCGCCTCCCGGGTGCAGCGAGTACTCTCTGATGCGTTCTCCAAATGTGCGTTTGTGCTGCCAGTCAGAGACTGCACAGAATGACAATTGAGGCCCCGGTGAAGGAAGGCAAGATTTGCCGAGGGATGGGGAGGGCAAGGGAATCATTAATTAGCAGCTCCGGAAGGGGAAGGAGCTCTCTGCTCACATACGCTTTTGAACTCAAGTGGGGTTAATTGTTTTGCATGCCAGCCCCATGGTCTCTTTGATCTCAGGGGATGGCAGGGAACGAGTCTTAATCAGCCAACCTGACCACATCCCACAATCAGCTACATGTGAGACATCGGCCAGGCGCCCCCAGTGCTGCGGGGATGGGTCAGCACATCGCAGCAGAGCGGCCAGTCCTCCCAGTCAAGGGCAAGACACCGCCCTACGGGGTCAGACACTCGCCCGCTGAAGGCCAGCCCCTCGTCAGCCCTGGCTGAGAGGTGGGCACTGAGGTGCAGGTGTGTGCAGGACCGTGCTGCAAGAGCACCCATGGAGGGCGGCAGCAGGGACAGAGCGGGAGGTCGCCCTGCGGTGCAGTTCCGAACATGCCTCCGTTGTCTGCTCTGTCCCTCTGGTCCCAGCTTAGGCCACAGAGGTGTCCTGAGACGAGGCTGGGCTAGGCTTTTGTTCCCGCGTGGGCCAGCGTAGATGAGGCTGTCCCCAGCTGGGGGCATGGCCTGGGCCCCTCTGCCCACCCTTCAACCACAGGCATTTCTTTCTTTTTTCTTTTTCTTTCCTTTTTTTAAATTTTCAGTACTGGGGATGGAACCCAGGGGTATTTTACCTCCAAGCTATACCCCCAGCCCTATTTTTTATTCTTTATTTTAAAACAGGGTCTCACTGACTTGCAAAGGGCCTCACTAAGTAACTGAGGCTGTCTGTGAACCATGTTCCTCCTTTCTCGGCCTCCCGAATGCTGGGATTACAAGCGTACGCCACCACGCCTGGCTTAAACGCAGGCATTTCTTAGAGGAGTCTCAGGTGGGGACCCTCAGCTGCCAGGCCCCTGACTGCCTGCCTGGATGGGGCACCCGGGGGCTCCAGGCCTTAGCACAGGAGCGAGCTGCTTGGGTAGCTGCCAGCTTTCCCCCAAAAGAGCTTAGCAAAGTCCTGGAAACGAGAAAAGCCAGCAGAGAATTCCCAGTGGCTTTTTTTTTCTATAGAGGTGGGGAATGAAGGCGCTAACCCAAATCCTCCTGAGAACCAGGCATCAGAAGCCAGTGGGCGCCACACACCTTCTGAAGCAGCCCCAAGCACACTGGTGGGGCGTTTGCACGTCCGGTGGCACCTGGCCCTGAGCCTGCGGGATAGAACTGGGATCCCGGGATGTCCTCTGAGCCTCAGAAAAGCTGTGTTTCTTCAGCCTCATGGTGCTGTGTTGAGAGCAAGTTGTTTTAGAGCGAGCAAGACACAGTTGCACACGTTGGCTTTCGTGAGCCAAGGCTTACCTCAAGAGCATCTCAAGCCCAGCACAGAAGGAGCCCACAGGGGTATCTGGGCCCACAAGCTGGAGAGCCAACCAGAAGCAAAGCGATGCCCATCGTCCCCTCTCCTGACCTGGACCAGGATTCTATGGGGCTCCATGGGTTTTCTGTGGTGCATGTCCCTGTGCCCTGTAGGAAGGCTCACTGCCCTCAGGGCCACACATCCTGGAGGGGGAACAGGAGACAGCGGTCTCTGGGGGTCCCCGGTTCACAGCAAAGTGGTATCCACAGCGACTGCTACCATCCAGGCTGCCACAGGTGGACAAGGTCATATGTGGTCCTCGCCCTCCTCGTTCATGTTCTTTCTGTGGGTGCCTGCTTCCCCCTCCCCCTTCTGCCTCTGGTGTGGGGTTTCCTCCCGAGCCTTACCACCCGGAGCCTGCAGCGCCGTAGCTGCCCAGTAGACAGTGGGCAGGAGATGCTTTGGTTCCAGAGGCTCCCTGGGTTGGCCCCAAAAGGCGACAGGGCCTTACAACCCTTCCCTGGCCATGGCCAACCTGTATCCTCAAGTTGAGCTGAAGTGTGTAGAGCCTTCCCCCAAACACAAAACGCATTCTCCACACCACGAAAATGGCTTATAGGCTGTCGTCCCAGTGTACACGCACCCTCTCTAGTGCCCCATGCATAGCAAGGCCACAGCTCAAGCCCAGACACACAAGGCAGGGTGGCGGGGGCTCAGCAGGCCAGGAATCCACTTTGGGGCATGTAGGTGCAGCAAGGCTGAACCCAGGCAGCCCGGGTGCCCAGTGGTCCACCTCCGCCAAGCCCGGGCTGGGCCAAGACGGGGATGTGCATGCAGCTGACCTCGGCAGCGTGAGAAACAAGTTGTCCATCCTGCGGTGAGCCCGGGCGGAACTGAAGAAGATGAATGGATAAACAGCTACGCCATTTCTCTGGTGAGGGAGGGTACTCGGCACGCGCACACACGCACACACACGCACACACACGGATACTCAGCACAGACACACACGCATACATGGATACTCAGCACAGACACACATGGATACTCAGCACAGACACACACACACGCACACACACGGATACTCAGCACACACACACGCACACACGGATACTCAGCACACACACACGCACACACGGATACTCAGCACAGACACGCATGCACACACGGATACTCAGCATAGACACGGATACTCAGCACAGACACACATGCATGCACACACGGATACTCAGCACACACACATGCATGCAATGCACATGTGCTTGCGCCTGCACACACAGCAGACATAAGGGTGTGACGGTGGCCAGGAAACCGTGAGTCCTTGGGAATGGGCCAAACCCAAAGTCCTGAGACCAGGCCCACAGCGCAGGCCAGCCCTCCCCACCCCTCGTCTTTTCTATTAACACGTGATGCTGACTCCAGCAAGTTCATTAACCTTCCTTCCTCGCACTCCCTAACCTCCTAAGTGGGAAAAAGCACCTGATCCCGCTCAGGGGGCTGGATTAACCCACACCTCTGAAGGGCTCATCGTCATTACAGTGCAGCCTAAAGCTGGATGCTGCTGTTTTATTAAAGGCTGGATGATCAGGTTCCGGCTCTCGGCTCCACCTCCTTCTCCAGCCCATGGGTTTTGCCGATTGTGGGGTGAGGCTGCTTCTGGAACATGGTAAATGGAAATGCCCTGGGCCTCAACACTATAAGGTTAAGTAAATGTTCTCTGCAAATAGCACTGGCTTGGGGCAGCGTCAAGACACTTGAGCAGCAGCAAGTACGGATGAAATGTTAAAGGATGGAGAGGCATTTGGGTGTGAAACCAAATCGAACTTTCAAGGTAGGCGGGGTGGGGTGAGAGGAAAAGCTAACATTAGCAAGTGCCCAGCACTGTGACAGTTTTTATCCAATGTGAACGGAGCTGGCCTTCTGGTCTGTTAAAAAGTCGGTGCACGTGGAGAATTACCAAAGCAATCTACTCACAGTAAGCATTTCACTTTAGCTCAAAACATGAATCCGCACATTTCTTTGTCAGTCTATTGATTGAAGGCCAAGACCCCTTCTTGGAGGACAGGTCCGTCACTGGCGTGGGGTTCCAAATCGTCCTTCATGCACACACCACACCTGCAGTCCATCATCTTTGAGTGCAATTGTAGGACTCCTCAAAGCACAGCAAGACTTGGGTGGCACGCGTGTGCTGTGTGCGTGGAGTCTGCCTTGCTTCTCACCTTTCCCTACTCCGCCACCACTGCCTCACATGCACATGATCTGAGGGCAGTTTGTGTTGATGACCTGCCTTTATGGCAAAACGTGCAAGGTATTTTCATAGAAGCAACAATACTCTTTAGACAAATGCCTGCAGTCCCAGCTGAGACTATAAGATTGCTTGAGCCCTTGAGTGGATTCAGTCTCAAAAAACAAAACAAAACAAAAAGAAAACCTCACAAACAAACCAACATCGGACCCATTTTTAAGCGAACCACCCAGTGGCATGACGGTCACAACATTGTGTAGCCCTCACCTCCATCCGCGTCCTAGCGATACCTTGACTCTTGGCTCTCCCCGCAGCCACACTTCCTCCCCAGCCTGGAGTCTGCGAGTGTGGAGGTGACCCGCGTGCAGAGTGTGGAGAGGGCTGCTTCCTCCCAGAGCAGTCTCCCACGCGTATTTCATCTGTAGTATCCGATTTGCTGGGTTCAACTACTCACAGTATTTCCTAGTGATCCTTCATTTCTGTGAAGGGGCAGTAATGTCCCTTCTTTCACTTCTGATTCTAGAATTTTTTTTTTTTTTTTTTTTTTTTTTTTTTTTTTTTTTTTTTTTTTTTTGCGGTACCGGGGATGGAACCCAGGGTCATTCTACCTCTGAGCTACACCTCCAGTCCTATTTTTTACCCTTTATTTCGAAACTGGGTTTCACTGAATTGCAAAGGGCTTGCACTTACCTAAGAACCGAGTCCCTTCTGCAAATCCCACCTGAGGGAATCCTGAGGTGCTGGTGTGCTCTGGAACCCTGCTGAGAAATGCCAACAATGCCAGCTGAAGAAGAATCCTACTCCTTAATGCTCAGTTGCAATACGGTCAAAGTGGGCTTCACATGAGGCCTGCACCTATCCAGATGGGTAAAATAAAGAAAGCTGATACTAACCAGTGTTGGAAAACATTCTGGGTGATAAGAAACCTTGAGGTTTGCTGGTGGGGCCACAAGAGCGGCACAGCCATCTGTGAACTTTCTGGTGGCTTCTCAGAACATTACGTAGACATGAACAGCATTGCCCAGCATATCTACATCAAGGTATTTCTGCTACAAAAAGGGAAACCTAAGTTTGCACAGAAACTCATGTATGAATGTGTATAGCAGCTTCACACACAGTCGCCAAGAGCTTGCATGCTGGCTGGTGCTGACGCACAGGATCTTTGCAGGATCACAACAGCTCTGCCTCTCCCTCACTGGTCCTTTTCAGCTGAAAAAGCAATCACAGGCGCCCAACAAACACTTGTTGGACGAACAAGTAAACAAAGGAAGGAATGGGGGAGTCTGTGACCCAGGAATCTTCTGAGATGGGAAGCGCTGGGTGGGAACTTAGCCAGGGTTGCCTCTGAGCAGCTGGGTGCACGTTCCAGCCCTGCACAAGAGCCCGGCCCGCGCATGCCAGCCCTGCACGAGAGCCCGGCCTGCGTGTTCCAGCCCTGCATGAGCACTCTCGCTTGTGTGTCACAGCTCTACGTGTTTTCGATTTTCATCTCGGCCTACCAGCAGCCCACTAACGAGTCCGCCCTGGCCCCTGGAAGCGAGTGCTTTCTTGGTTTCCTCAAATATTCCTTCACAAACCCCTCCTTGGTCGGGGTGCAGAACCTTCAAGAGGGCGCCCCCATCCCCGTCCACCTTCCCTCCAGATGAGCAGCCCACCCCTGACAGCTGGAGGCACAGCAACTGAATCTAAAGCTACTGAATAATAAACACTCCTGAAAAATAAATGTGCTCCGAGGAATAGGCTTTTCCAGAGCATTCCATTCCATCACACTTTCCTGACAGCCAGTCTGACAGAGATGCCAGCCCTGGAGCAGACAGTTCCTCTTAATTTCTCACTATGGGTAGTTTATGTTCCCCTTTTGAATGCGCAGTGGAGGTTTTCATTGGCATGCGAAGGAAAGAGAAAGCCGGCCTCAGGTGCACACTGACGCCGCACATCTCAAGCTGCCCTCAGACACCAGCTTCTGTAAGGCTAATCTGCCAGAAGCTGGTTGTACGGCAGGTTGTGACCAGAGTCCCTGTTTAAGCCCCAAGAGCAAAAAAAAGGTGTTTGCTGTCATGAGATAAAAAGTAGAGGGGAATGCAGGACCCTCACCAGCACAGCGTCGGGGCGTTTTCAGCAGGCCTGAACCCCCACAGCTTTTCCACACATTCCCACCCCACAGCTCCGAGTCCGAGGCTCACCATTTGTGATCCATCCATGTGAACAGACACCAGAGGTAGTGGCCGAGTCCGTGGGCAGTCCATGGATGTTTCCTCTGGGAGAGGGGACAGAAACGGGGCTAACGTGGCCCCGGGGCTCCCCCAGGACACAGAGCAAATGAGAGAACGTACTGGGGACTGCGCAGTTTGCCTGGTAGACACACATTGGCTCCTGGGAGTGGCAGACCCGGCCTTGCTCACTCTGAGCAGTGAGCGTAGAGCCTGAAACCTAGGACTGTCAAAGGAAGCGGGAGCGCTTCCTGTCTCCTCGCACCTGGAGCACCCTGTGGCCTGTGCTGTGGGAGAGGACGGGGACTTCAGTGTCCTGGGTCTCAGTCTGGCCTGGGATGCTCCATCATCTTTCTTTCTGCCAAGCAGATGTCGGTGGGGATGTGCCTTGTCACCAAGAAAGGCATGACAGACTTCTCGCAGGCCATGCGGGGACAGGTTTCCATCCTCAGCTTTTACTCAGTGACGTCATCACCACGCACCTCAGGACTGATGGCACCATTGCTGCCGAGTCCCCAGAGGCAGTGCAGAGTCTGCCTGAGGGTCAGTGCTCTGCACTGGGCGCCCTGGCCCTAGAGTCCTAAACCCAGAGTGGTGAAGGAGACCTTCACGACCTTCCATAAAGCTGCCTTTTCTAAGCTGGCCTGTCTGCGTCTGCTTCACGGCGCCCAGGACCATACAGACTGGGGCGTCCGCAGGCACCATGCACAGGCACAGAGGGGCCGCAGCAAGCTTCGCCCTAGCAAGACCCCCACCTGTCCCCAGCTCAGACCTCCCTGGTCAGCTCAAGTGTGTCTCGCAGTAGTTTGTGGCAGCGACTTAAATGGCCTTCTGTAACGTTTGTGTTAAAGCATGGTTGCATTCGGCACTGCAGTTCCGGGGCCGCCCGGCTGCATTTTAAGGCTGAAGCGCGGGCAGTCCTCAGCCTCGCCAGCCCCCGGGCTGCTGCACTGTACTGTTCCTGCCCTGCCCAGGGGGCCCAAGCCACGGCTGCAACCTCTCCTGGCTGCAAAGTGGCTCTCTCCTCCCACTGCCTCTAAAGAGGCGGCGGAGGGCACTGTTTGCTTTTATTAACGTCGGTCTTGTTCTCTGCATGAGGTTCCCCAGATGGAGGACAATAGTCCACTCACAGCTTCACCTTCAGAACTTGGAACTTCATCCAGACTAAGACTTGGCGCAAAGAAAGGCGGGACGTGATCTCCAGGGAAAGAGCCCCCCCCCCCCCCCCGGGGCTGGGCATTTGCGGAACAGCAGGGGCGCCGGGCCCTGAAGGATGCTCCAGCCAGCTGAGATGTCCACCTGTGTCACACCCACCCACGGGCAGCAAGGGCCGCAGGGTTGGGAGGGAGATGACCCCCGTCCTGGTTCCTTCTATGGAGTCACCCCAGCCGCCCTAGGACATGTTAGGGTTCAGCCACTTGATATGCAGCTGCGTGCACCCTCTCTTTCCTCTTTCTGCTTTTTTTTTTTTTCCTTCGGTGGTACTGGGGTAGAACCCAGGGGCTTTCTACCTATTTTATATTTTATTTGGAAACAGGGTCTCACTAAGTTGCCAAGAACCTCACTAAGTAGCTGAGGCTGGCTTTGAACCTGTGGGATCCTCCTGTCTCAGCCTCCCAAGCACGGGGATTATAAGCATACACCAGAACACTCAGCTCTCTTTCTGCTTTTTGCTTCCCTGTCTCCCGTCCTTCTCTCTCTCTCTTCTCTCTCTCTCACTCTCTCTCTCTCTCTCTCTCTCTCTCTCCTTCCTCCTCCCCCTCCTCCCCCTCCTCCTCCTCTCTCTCTCCCTCCTCCCCCTCCTCCTCCTCCTCCTCCTCCCCCTCCTCCTCCTCCCCCTCCTCCTCCTCCTCCTCCTTCTCTCTCTCTCCCTCCTCCCCCTCCTCCTCCTCCTCCCCCTCCTCCTCCTCTCTCTCTCTCCTTCCTCCTCCCCCTCCTCCCCCTCCTCCTCCTCTCTCTCTCCCTCCTCCCCCTCCTCCTCCTCCTCTCTCTCTCCTTCCTCCTCCCCCTCCTCCCCCTCCTCCTCCTCTCTCTCTCCCTCCTCCCCCTCCTCCTCCTCCTCCTCCCCCTCCTCCTCCTCCCCCTCCTCCTCCTCCTCCTCCTCTCTCTCTCTCCTTCCTCCTCCCCCTCCTCCCCCTCCTCCTCCTCTCTCTCTCCCTCCTCCCCCTCCTCCTCCTCCTCTCTCTCTCCTTCCTCCTCCCCCTCCTCCCCCTCCTCCTCCTCTCTCTCTCCCTCCTCCCCCTCCTCCTCCTCCTCCTCCTCCTTCTCTCTCTCTCTCTCCCTCCCCCTCCTCCTCCTCCCTCCTCCTCCTCCTCCTCCTCCTCCCCCTCCTCCCTCCTCCTCCTCCTTCTCCTCCCCCTCCTCCTCCTCTCTCTCCCGTACTGGGGATTGAACTCAGAGGCATTCTACCTCTGAGCAGCACCCCAACACCCCTAGCCAATTTTATTTCTTATTAGAAAACAGGGTCTCTCTAGGTTGAGTTGATGAGAGCCTCACTACCTGCTGAGACTGTCCTCAAACCTGCTGTCCTCCTATCTCAGCCTCCCAAGTAGAGGGATTACAGGCACACGGCACCACGCCCAGCTCCTTGCTGGGACAGTGGGTCCCTTCCCTGGCACATTCTCCGAAGCACGTCCTGAGGGCTCCAGGTGTGGCATGCTTGCGCCTCTCCTAGCCTGTGCATCTTTGCTAACAACGCCACTTATCTCCCTCGGAGTGATTCTGGTGTCTGTGGTGAGGCTGCCGATGGCGCTCCAGTGAGAGGAGAATCGTGCTCATGCACATGTTAGCCTTCAGCGGGTTGCTCCTGGTGGCGAGGATTACAGATGATTGTTATTTTCTTCCTTTTACTTTTCTATGATGAACATATTTTTATAAAATGTGCACAATGCACATATATTAACTATTAATAAGAAAAGATTACTAAAATAGGCTGTGAGCAAGCCCCAACAAAGGCGAGGCCAGGAGGTCACACGGAAGAGCAGAGAGGAGACAACGGGCGCAGTCAGGAGAGGCGTCGGCTGCTGAAGGGGCCGTGACTTGGCTCCATTGTGCCGCTGCATTAGGAGGTTGGCTAACAATTACCGCCATAATTATAATGATTTCAGGTTCTTCATTTGTGCACTGTAGTTTCATTTTTTGCTGATGTATTGTGCTTGTTCCTGACATCCTGCGGCTACAAAAGACGAATCCTAGCCATGCACCTTCATTCAGCAATTCCCTGCTCTTGGCCCGACACACCGCCATTTCTAAATTGCCTGCATATATTAAAACGAGAATTTCTTCCTTGCCTCAAGCTGCAGCACACCCAGCCACAGTCCTCCGGATCGCAGGTTCGTGGTCAGTCTCAGCAACCTAGTGAGGCCATTCGCGACTTAGTGACACCCTATTTCAAAATAAAGGAATAAAATAGGGCTGAGGGTGTAACTCAGAGGTAGAATGTCCTTGGGTTCCACCCCCAGTACCACACACACACACACACACACACACACACACACACACACAAATAAAACTCATGAGCATTTCATTCTATGTGATAATAGACCTCTGTGTGTTTTGCTATGATCACAGTGATTTTCTTACAATACTAGTAGAATCGATGCCCAGAAGGGCAGGAGATGCAGCTATGCAGGCCTCCGGCCACCTGCCCCGGGAGCCGCAGCCCATCTGAGCAGCACGGGTGGCAGAGAGGACACAGGCAGGGAGCGGGGCTGGGGCTCTAGTCCCGGCTCTGCTGCCCGCGGGGGCCTGGGGTCGCCTTGTGTCTGTGGGTCTCAGGAGCAGTGGGCAAGGTGTCCTCCCTCCTCTGTCAGGTTCCTCCAGCCTCCTGCCCCATGGGAAAGGGGGAATAGATGGAAATGTGTGTGTGTGTGTGTGTGTGTGTGTGTGTGTGTGTGTGTTAGTGGGGATGGAGTTCAGCCCTATTTTTAATTTTCTCATTTGATAACAGGGTCTCGTTAAGTTGCTGACAGCCTCACTAAGTTGCTGAGGCTGGCTTCAAACCTGCGATCCTCCTGTCTCAGCCTCCCAAGTACTGGGATTCCAAGTGTGTGCCACCGTGCCAGGGTAAGTATTTGTTTTTGTTTTTGGTGGTACTGGGGTTCCTGGAAGCCCTTCTACCTCCGGGCTACACTCCCACGGGCTACACTCCCATACCTTTTTTTTAATACCTTTTTTTTTTATGTGGAAACAGGGTCTCTTAAGCCAGCGCGGCTGGCTTCAAACCTGTGTGATCCTCCTGTCTCCGCCTCCCAAGCGCGGGGAATTACAAGCGTGCCCACCACGCCCGGCTAAGTATTTGTTTTTGATTGGCTAGAGTTTGTACAAACCTTGCCTCAGAAGTGGGGCTAGAGGAGTCTCTGCAATTTCTGAGACTGTCAGTAGGCACGGGAATGAAGGCTATATTCTATAATGAAGGCTATATTCTCAATGCTCTTTGTGTATGTGCATGGCACTGGGCATCAGGCCCAGAGGCGTTGTACCTCTGAGCTACAGCTGTAGCCTGTTGTTTTGTTTTAGAAACAGGGTCTTGTTAGGTTGCTGAGAGTCTCACTAAATTGCTGAGCCTGGCTTTGAACCTGTGATCCTCCTGTCTCAGCCGCCCAAGTAGTGGGATTACAGGCATGCTCCACCACGCCCAGGTCTGCAGCATCCGAGGAGACTGCACGCCGTCTGGCAGACCACAGACACTCCTTCTCTCCCGGTGTCTACCCAGGTTGCTTCGTGTGCATTGGCATGCAGACCAGTCTCTTTCCCTTCGACGGTTTAACCAGAAGCTCTAAGTATAATTAGTAGACATGCATTGCTGTCTTGCTGGCAGAGAGACAGAAAGCACGGGACCTGTTGGCTGTGCTGCCCCTGACGTAGGCACTGTGGCTGCAGGGGACAGTGAAGGCTATCTGCCTCTTGTGTTCAGGGAAGGGAGGCTTCCTGGGCCCGAGGCTTTGGCCTGTCTAAATTATTGGTTGGAAGGTTCCTCGCCTCTGATGAAGAGGGCACGTGGCCCATGAGGCGTCTCCCTCCACCGCCCGGCTTTGCACGCCGCTGCTGCCAGGTGGCGCCCTAACGAGCCCGGGCCATCAACCACAGCAGATGGAGCTGCGGGTAATTAAGTGTGTAATTTTGAGCTGCTCAAGTGAAATTGCATAGAAATGCATCATGAAACTGGAAATTACGTCGAATTACTGGCAAGGGGAGACCAGGCGTAAATGTAGCCTTTCACCAATGTTGACACACGTCCAGCACTTGAATGCGGCAGCCGAGCGCAGTTTCTAAGTGAGGCAGGCCTGGCCTGGGGTTCACGGTGGCCTCGAGTGGGCAGGCCGGCCACATGCCCTTTGGTTATAAGGACATAGGCCTTGGGAGAGGAGCATGTTGGGACTGGCCCTGCCTTGCCAGGGTCTCATGGCTAGCCACCATCAGCGGCTCCACCAAATCCAGAGCCCAAGGGTGACATTGCCACTCGCGGAAGTGTTTCTATTCCAGGCAGGAATAGAATACACACTCTTGAAAGTGTCTTTTTATTTTTATTTTTATTTTTTTGGTGGTACCGAGGGTGGAACCCAAAGGCTTTCTACCTCCGGGATATACTCCCAGACCATTTTCTATTTTATTTGGAAACAGGGTCTCACTAAGTTGCTGAGAGCCTCACTAAGTAGCTGAGTCTGGCTTCGAACCCGTGCAACCCTCCTGTCTCAGCCTCCCAAGTGCAGGGATCACAAGCGTGGCCACCACGCCCGGCTTGAAAGTGTCTTATGTATGTAACAGAGTTGGCTATAAATGAAAGTTACTTCTGGGGTCTGAGCCCCAGCCTGGCCCCACCTGCAGTTGGTTATCAGCATTGGGAGCCCACTGTGGCCTTTCTGAAATGCTCCCCACCCCATCCCCAGTTGGTCCCAGGCATTGCAGTAGCATGCCAACTAAGAAAGCCTTATGCTGGCAAGATGGCAAGACGCACTTCCCTGAAGTGTTTGTTTTTTTTGTGTGTGTGTGGTACTGGACGTGGAACCCAGGGGCTTTCTACCTCCGGGCTATACTCCCAGACCTATTTTCTATTTTATTTGGAAACAGGGTCTCGCTAAGTTGCTGAGAGCCTCACTCAGTAGCTGAAGCTGGCTTCGTACCTGTGCGATCCTCCTGTCTCAGCCTCCCAAGTGCGGGGATTACAAGCGTGCGCCACCATGCCCAGCCTTCCCTAAAGTATTTTGTGGAAACTGGATTTCAGAATAACAAAACCCCAGAGCACTCGGGGCTGCAGGAGGCAGGGACCCCTCTTGGTTACTTGTTTGCCCAGTAATTAATTTCTTCCACAGTGCAATTTGAGGGAAAGGACTGTATTCATTAATTTATCCTCCACCTGTCCCCAGGATTATTTTGATAACTTTCCCACAGGGGACTCTGCTTCCAGGAGGAAGGTTTCATAGCATCCAAGAGCTAGCAGCTGAGTGTAATGAACCATGCTGTGACCAGTGATTTTCATCACACGTGGAGGATGAGGTGACCCCCCAGCCCAGCCTGAGCACCTGTGTGCTCTGTGGAGGGTCCCTGTGCAGCTTTGCCAGGGCCTCTCCTGATGCCTCGTGGGGTCTAGGATGCTATCTGGGGATCCTGGCCTACACCGGCCCCAACAGCTCATGTGCCATCAATGTCTGGAACACATCTGTGGAGGATCCGGGCCAAATTCAAAGAGAACACGCACACACCATCCTGTGGCAAATCCGATTATCTGCAGGGAGCACGGGGGTCAGAAACACCTGGCGTTCCTGTTGCCCCCCCCCCATGCTGCTTCTTCAGACACAGAAATTATATTCCATAGCGCCAGAAATTATATTT
Source organism: Muscardinus avellanarius (assembly GCF_963383645.1). Taxonomy (NCBI): domain Eukaryota; kingdom Metazoa; phylum Chordata; class Mammalia; order Rodentia; family Gliridae; genus Muscardinus; species Muscardinus avellanarius. Next base: position 35,662,744 of record NC_137806.1, on the reverse strand, counting down.
AACCCTCATTTAGATTCAATCTGAATCAACTTAATGAAATGTGACTACTTCTCTAGATTTATAGAGGGAATAGAAATAGATCTAAGCCAGGAAGAAAGATGTTTGAGGGTTGTGTTCTGCCCAGCAGGTGTGGACCAGGCTCCTTCACCAGTGACAAGCGCTGTCGTCGTCAACTGTGATGGAGGAGGAAAGCTTGGCACCCCAGCAAAGCATCCTGCCCCTCTGTTCCCTGTTTGAGGGAGTCTGTGGGGCTGCCACACCTGCCCGACCCCCTGCATCTTCTAGTCCTGTGTCAGGCTGAGGCTGACAAGTCACTGCAGCAGATAAGAACCCACAGCACGGGGTGTGGGGCATGCGTCTGTAATCCCAGTACTTGGGAGGCTGAGATGGGAGGACTGAAGCTTGAGGCCAGATCCAACAACTCCATGAGGCTCTCAGCAATCTAGTGAGACTCTGTTTCAAAATAAAAAATAGAATAAGGCTGGAGGTAGAAGTCGGAGGCAGAAAGCTCCGGGTTCAGTTGCTAGCACCACACACATGCAACCAAGAACAAAAAGAAGCACGAAAGAAACAAAACCAGAATCCATGGCCATGCCATGGAAGGGGCGTTGTCCTGGCTGGGAGGCTGGAGGGCTTCGCTCCACAGGGACTGAAGGACGACTTGGAGCTGCACGGGACAGAGGCTGAACTGGGTTTGTTAGTAAACATTTTCCTGGGGCTGGGTGTGACTCTGGCTGAGTGTTATTCTAGCAGATGCAAGGCCTTCCCTTCGTCCCAGGCCCAGAGCTGCAGATAAACGTACAGATAACAAAAATAACGAAAACATCGTCCTCTTGTTGATTATCCCTGCTTGTTCTCCAGCTCATTCACGCACTCCTCTGAGACGTCTTTCTCGGGCAGCCGCTCTGTGCCAGGCCCTCCAGCCGCCCACCTCTCCCGGGTCCCACAGACACCTCCTGGGCCCCTGGGACCACAGTTCCAGGCGGCCACCACGGAGATCTCTGCACAGCCGGGGCCTCGCCAAGCTCACATTAGGCACTGAGCCCTAAGCGAGGTATCGTTCATGGCAGTCATAGTGGCCAGAGTAGAGGGATTGTCCCACCCTATCTGGGGAGTGACCTCAGGGCTTGGGGAGTGATCATGAGGTCTGGGGAGTGCCCACAGGGATTGAGGAGTAACCACAGGGTCTGAGGCGTGACCATGGCATCTGTAGAATGACCATGGGGCCTGGAGAATGACCATAAGGTCTGAGGGTGACCATAGGGTCTGTGGAGTGACCATAGGGTCTGAGGAGTGACCATGGCATCTGTAGAGTGACCATGGGGTCTGGGTAGTGACCATGAGGTCTGGGAAGTGACCACGGGGTCTGGAGAGCAATCACAGGGTCTGAGCATTGACCACGGTGTCTATAGAGTGACTGTGGGGCCTGGAGAGTGACCATAGGGTCTGAGGAGTGACCGTGGCATCTGTAGAGTGACTGCAGGGTCTGGGTAGTGACCATTAGGTCTGAGGGTGACTCTAGGGTCTGAGGAGTGACCACATGGTCTGAAGAGTGATCACAGGGTCTGAGGAGTGACCATGGCATCTGTGAAGTGACCATAGGGTCTGAGGAGTGACCGCAGCATCTGTAGAGTGACTGTGGGGTTTGGGGAGTGACCATGAGGTCTGGGGTGACCATAGGGTCTGAGGAGTGACCACAAGGTCTGGAGAGCCTATCACAGTGTCTGAGGAGTAGCCATGGCATCTGTGGAGTGACCGTGGGGTCTGGCAGTGCTGGCCACCGGTGTCCTGACAGCAAAAAGGGTAAAGTCCTGCCAGGAGATTTCAGAGCATGGAGGAGCCACGGGCTGGGCCCTGACTCCCCTCTCCCATGGTTCCACTGTGAGGAGAAGCTGGGCTGGATGGACATGGGTTGGGCGTGGCCCCTCAGGATGGGACCATGGAGGTGGGCAGCACAGCTGTGTGGCAGGGCATGGCTCTGTCCCTGCCTGCTGTGAAGAGGGTCTCAGAGGGTTAAATCTGGACCCAAATCTCATGGCAGCCAGGTCCAAGTCCAGGCCTGTCCACCAAGCCTGTGCCATTTTTCTTAAGAAATCTCATTGTAACCAAAGGCTACCGGGCTCTGTTGAGAGCTGACCTTCTGCCTTAGATTGACCTTTTCCTGAATCTGTTAAAAGGGCCCTTCCTATAAGAAGTCCCTCCAGACCATCACAGCTGGGGGCCAGGCCCTACCCTGAACAAGCCCCACGGGGCTGCCACAGCGCCGGCGCCCTGCTGTGTACCCCACAATGCCTACGTCACCGCTGAGGCTGAGCCCACCACAGCACCTGGAGGCCAGGGTTACACAGGCTTCCTTGCCATCTCCTTTACATCTCCTGGTGCTCTCTGCCCACCCCCAGGTCTCCTCCACCCATACCCTACTACACACAGATGTTTAAGTGTGCTGTGCTTTCTGAGAAAGGCCCGAGGCAGCCAGGACAGGGGCTGACTCGACCCCTTGTAGGGTGGCAGCAGGACCTGACCGTTGTGGAGGTGCTGGGTAGCCCAGCCAACATCAAGAAGCACACTGACGTGAGCCAGAGAACAGGGAGGGCAGGACTTGGGCTTCCATTAGATCCAGAGCACAGGTCGCCACCCAGGCTAAGTGAGGACACCAGAGTCTGGGTCAGCGGCCCCTGCACTTGCCTGCCCAGGCCCTTCCCAGGCCTCCTCCTTTCCTCTCAAAGTTTTTTCCACATGATGGTGACTTTATTCTCAATCTAATATTTTGGTCAACACGTCCTGGGATGTAGCTCGTTCCAGTTTTAAAAGGCGGTGTGTAGCTGGGCATGGTGGTACATGCTTGTAATCCTAGCATTCAGGAGGCTGACACCGGAGGAGCCTCAGCCACTACTTAGTGAGTTCCCCCTGCACCTCAGTGAGACCCTGTTTCAAAATAAAGAATAAAAAATAGGGCCGAGGGTGTAGCTCAGAGGTAGAGTGCCCTTGGGTTCCATCCCCAGTACCAAAAAAAAAAAAAAGGCTGTGTTCAGGTTCGTCTGGAAGGTTCTTGTTGTGGTGTGAAGTCAAGGACAAAACTCCAGCTTTCAGGAACCTGCTAAAGGAATAATAATGGAAGGCTGATGTTCGCATCCCACTCATTTTAAGCACATTTTAATTAACTCTGCCAGAGAAATAATTGGCCTGGGTCGGGTGGACCTGATTGAGAATATAAACAGCCTCTGCCAAGTGGTATTTATGCTTCGGCTCTGGTCTTGGGTGCACTTATCATATGGCTGGAATGATAATTTCCCACTGAGGGGGGATAAAACTAGTACCCAGGGCGTCCAAACGATGTCTACACATTTTAATCTCTGTGTAAAGAGGTGCTGGGAGAGTTTTGCCAAAGTTCGTTTTAAGGCAGTTGTTTGGAACTTGCATTATTTTCCTGAAGAAATACCATTGGTGATCAGCAGTTAACTCGCCTGGCTGGCGTGACAGTGATGGTAACATTCATCAGCGGGGCTGGGAATCCTCCTCAGAACCAGCTAGTCCTGGGCCCTGGGGGGCAGGTGCTGTTCAGTTCAGCGGTAAAGAAACAAGGAGAAAAAAGTCCCTGGGACAGGACACCGTCAGGTTCCAGAGATGTCGGGCCAAGCGTGATGCCCAGGACGGGCCCTTTCCCAGAGGCTGGTGGGGGCAGGGGCAGATGGCTGGCACTGGGAGGCAGCTGGTGTGGTCAGCTGCCAGTGGCTGGGGAAGACCCATACAGGCAGAGGATCAGAATGTCCAGGCTGAGGCTCAGGCATGAAGACGGGCAGTGATTTGCCTCTGAGAGCCAGCTTACACTGGGGCAAGTTCTGAAGCTGAGCCAGGTAACTACAGGGTGGAAGCTTACAGGGAGCAGCCGTGCAGGACGTGGGCCCCAGACAGGGCTGGCCGGGCTGGCCCTGGGTTCCACAGTGCAGGAGATGCTTCTTCCTTGTGGGTCTTCATTTTCTGTTCAAGGCAGATTTCTAACTTGGACCAATGACCCTCATCTCATCCTTTTTGCACCCTCCCCACATCCTGGTGCCCTGGATCCTCGGTGGCCTATCTGTGCGCCCAGCCCTCACCGCAGCCTCCTCTGCTGGACTGCTGGGCTCCTGCTTTGGCCCTGTATCCATGGCTCTGCAGAGCAGGCCCTGCACTGTGGCTTCGGGAGGAGCACTGGGCGCTGGGGCAGAGAGTGAGCGAGAGGAAGGGGCCCGGGTCACCATCACAGAAGGCCGTGGCCGTGGAAGGGCACGGTATTCATGAGCCGACCAGCCCTCCCAGTGAGAAAGGAGAACGGGCAGGAGGAGGCAAGGCGTCTCTGTGAGAGTGTGGCCACAGCTGCTCCTTTGCGGTGGATTTGTTTACCAGATGTGGCCTTCCAGAGGCCCCGCCTCTCGCTACCGCAGGGTCCAATTTAGGCAGGCCCAGCTGTGTGTGCCCTCCTGCCTGTTTGGCTTCAGGAGTGGAGCTGTTTCTCTCAACCCCTTCCTTCGGCAAGTAGTCTGGGTGACAGGGCTGCCGGTCTCTTTCACCCCTCATCACGCCTACTTCTGCCTACTCCCCTGACAGCCGCAACCCTGAAGGAGCGGGAGTGTTAGAGCGATTGCGTTTCTCTCACAGGCCGTCAGCACCTGTGAGCTGCAGCTGGCTGGTCGTCCGGCTCTGCTCCACAGGCAGGAGTTGCTGGCAAGGGGACAGAGGGGCAGGAACGCCGGTGAGATTTAAGTCAGCGGCTGTCGACTCTGGGCAAGTCCTGTGTGTGCGCGATGCGCCCAGGTACGCTCTCCTCAAAACTTGACTTCCGCGCTTCCCATTTTAAGTAAGAGGGCTCAGGAACTGATCCGTGTGTTAATAAATGGTCATCGAGTGGCAGCCACATGCCTACCACACTCCACAACCTTAAAGCACCGCCATGCTGGGACTTTTTAAGGGCCCCATAAAGCAGGCCCGGCAGGCGTCGTAATAACCCTGTTTTGGAGACGAGAAAACGAAGATTCCTGGAAGTAATTTGTCAACATTGCACCATCGAAACACAGCATGTCCTGCTGTCGAGAGATTCTGCTGAATCCAAGTCACGCGCTGAGAGGGGGTTGTCTCTGACTGTCTGTAGGCAGAGACCCATGCTCAAAATCAGAACGCCAAACTGCCCTTGATTTTCAGCTCTTCTGAAATGAAAGAGGCTGAGGTCAATGGCATCCCCGGCTCAATCAAGTAAAGATGACTAGCAGCTGGTGTTGCATTGAGCTTTTAACACGCGCTAGCTAGCCGCTAATCTAATCAAGTGTCAATTAACATATCCATCTAATTTTCATAACACCCCTGCGTGTGCTTTACAAATAATGAAAGAAAGCCAGGGAGAGGTGAAGTCATTTGCTCAAGACACACAGCTAATTAGAGTTTATATCTGAGCCCAAGATGTTTGAGTTTAGAGTCCAAGAGAATCCAGAACTGTGAACGCGGAGGGATCGACCAGCCTCCCGGGCCTGGAGGGAGCCCAGGGCTCTGGGCGAGGGCGTCAGGCTTCTGTCTCCAATGTGGGCGAGGGACACGTAGAGTGACCCTGGAGAAGCGTGCAAGGTGTAAGGAAGGCTTGGAAGCAGCCGGGGCCACAACCTGCAGAAGGGAACCCAGAGCTTCAAGATACCTGTGGTTCCGGAGGCAGAGGCTGAGGCCCAGCCAGAGACTAGGGACATCAGGAGTTCTCCCCACCTCGCCAGAAGCCAGGGAGTCCTGCAGGTCTGGGCTGGCTGCTCACAGGGAGCAGGGCTGGATAGGGACAGATCGGTCCCCACAGTCAACCCAGTGGGGACTGATCTATCCATTTATTAACACACAATCAGCCCAGGTTGGGGTCGACCCGAGAATGACAGTGCCCTCCCTGCCCGAGGCAATGGACCCTGAGGAAGATGACATCCTCCGGAGCCTCAAGCTGTCTGAGATTGTCACACCAAGGCCAGGCACATAACATAAAAAACTAGGTTACCGACATGACTTAAAAAACAGGCAAAGGAAACAACAGGTGATAGGAGCAGACCCACAGGTGGTCCAGTGGATGAAGATACCTAGCATGATTTTTTTTTTTATGGTACTGGGGATGGATCCCAGCAGTTTTCTACCTCTGGGCTACACTCCCAGACCTATTTTATATTTTATTTGGAAACACAGTCTCACTAAGTTGCTGAGAGCCCCTCTAGGTAGCCGAGGCTGTCTTTGAACCTGCGTGATACTCCTGTCTCAGCCTCTCAATTACTGGGATTACAGGCATGCGCCACCACGCCCAGCTCTAGCATGGATTTTAAGCTAACTAGGTTTAAGATTCTAAAGAAGACTGGGACGGGGCATGGCGATGCATGCCTGTAATCCCAGCACTTGGGAGGCAGAGATAGAGCATTATGGGTTCAGGGACAGCCTCAACAACTAGACGCTCAGCAATTTAGCAGGACTCAGTTTTAAAATAAAAATAAAAAGAGCTGGGGGTGTAGCTCGAAGATAGAATGTCCTTGGGTTCAATCCAAGAAAGAAAGAGAGAGAAGGAGGGAGGAAGGAAAAGAAAATATAACGAAAGCCACAGACTGGGAGAAAATATTTGTTCAATGCATGTCTGATACAGGACTTGTAGCCAGAATATATAAATGATGCTTCTAATTTGATTAATTCAATTATGAAAAAGGCAATGGTATTTTTAAAAAGCTGAAAGACTTAAAAGCACACTTTGCTGAAGGTCCAGGGAGAGGCCGCGAGCCAGGGAAGATGCCCGTGCTTTCCTGGGATTCCAGTTGTAAACACACCGTGAAACTCCCCCAAAACAGCTGCCGTCCTAAACTCACCCTAAGTGTTGGTGAGGGTGCAAAGCAGCGTGGCCACTCGTAACAAGGTTGGACCCACAGGCCCCAAGGGCCTTCCTGGCTGTTATCTCTAGGTAGGCCCGCAGAGACACCTGCTCCAGGACGTCTCTGATCACTAGGCGTGACCTGCATGCCCACGTTCCGCGGAGCACGCGAACCACTGTGCACCTCCGCTTAGTTGACGGCGACTCTGCCACAATGAGTTGCCTGCAGCAACCAGACGGTCCCTAAGTGCACCCAGGGACAGAAGCCAGGCTTAGAAGATGCCTCCCAGTTCAAGTCCACTGACAGAGCATTCTAGAAAAGGCCAAGTGGGCGAGCAGGACACTGGGTGGTAGTTGCCAGGGCTGTGGGTGAAGGAGGGCGCACTATGACGGGTCTGGGGGCCAAGATGCTCGAGGTGCCGACCCACAGCTGTATATGCTCATCCAAATGCACTGTCAAAACGCGTACATTTTCACTCTCAAAAAGTGAATTGTACGCCCGGGGGCCAGGCTTCAGAACTCTGCAGAGACCCAAATCCTTGGATGATCAAGCCCTTATATAAGATGGCATTGTGTTCACATATGGTCTACACTCATCTTCCTGGATACTTGAATCATATTTAGATTATTTTAATACCCAATACAATGTAAAGGCTACATCAATACTTGTTATACCATTCTGCTAAAGTTTTAGGGATTAAACCCAGGGACATTTTACCTCCAATCCATGTCCCAGTCCTACTTTATTTTTTTAATTAATTTTTTTACTTATTTGTTTTTATTTCTGTGTGTGTGTGTGTGTGTGTGTGTGTGTGTGTGTGTGTGTGTGTTACTGGTAATCGAACCCAGGGGGCATTCTATCTCCAAGCTATACCCCCAGGTCTATTTTATTTCTTATTTTGAAACAGGGTCTCATTAAGTTTCAGGCTGTGAACCTAAACCTCTACCTCAGCCTCCCACATACTGGGATTATAGGCGTGTCCACTATACTTGACTAAATGCAAAGTCTTAAGTTTTTTTTCTCTTGCAGTGCAGGGATTGAACTCAGGGCCTCACACATGGTAGGCAAGTGCTCTACCATTGAGCTACATCCACAGCCCTATTTTTTAAAATTTTAAATAGGGTCGTACTAAGTAGCTGAGGCTATCCTGGAACCTATGATCCTCCTGTCTCAGCCTTCCAAGTACTGAGATTATAGGCACGCACCATCAGGGCCAGCTATTGTTATATTAAACTTTTTTTCAGCCAGGCGTGGTGATGCATGCTTATAGTCCCAGTACTTGGGAGGCTGAGACAGGAGGATTGCAGTTTGCAGCCAGCCCAGCCTCAGCTACTTAGTGAGGCCCTCAGCAACTTAGTGAGACTTTCAAAATAAAGACTAAAAAAGAAGGCTGGAGGTGTAGCTCAGAGTTAGAATGCCCCTGAATTCAATCTCCAGTATTGCAATATGTGTGTGTGCGTGTGTGTGCATGTGCGTGTGCGTGTGTGTGTGTGTGTGTGTGTGTGTGTGTGTGTGTGTATTTCAATCTGTGGCTGGTTAAATCTGTTGATGCGGACCCTGTAGTTCAAAAGTGTTACTTTAAACAACACTTAAAAATATCCTTCCCACCAAGAAAGCTACAACCCTAGATGCCTAAATTATAACAAGTATTTAAGAAAGAGTAAAGCTTCCCTACAAAGAACAAAAATTCTTCCAAATACAAAAAGTGAAACTTCTCTTGTTTCTTAGACCCAAGTAAACTTGATCCCCAAAACATACATTCAATATACAAAAGGAAATTTATAGACCAATGTGACTCATGTACAACAATACTAAATAAAATATTAGCAAGCCAAAACCAGCAATATCTAAAAAAAGATTATACAGCATGATCAGGTTGGGCTTATTCCAAGAATGCAAGACAGCTTAACATTTGAAATTCAGTCAGTATGATTCATCATATCAACAGACAAAGAAGGAAAGTCATACAATTATCTCAACAGATGCAGAAAAAGCACTCGATAACAATTCTATATCTGCTATGATTTTTAAAAAATGCTTGGCAAAACCCCCAAAATGAAGACAAATCTCTTAATCTGATAAGGGTACCTTTTATAAACCCACAGCAAACAGTATCTCTAATGGTAAAATATTAAAGTTTTCCCTACGAGATCAGGACGAGGATTCGGCCGTCCGCACTTATATGACATTTAACTGTTGGTCCAGTACCATAAAGTAATGAAAATAAGCACCGGCCTAAAAATTGTAATACAATTATTACAACTATCTTTGTTTTTTGCATAAAATATAATTGTGTAGGCAGACAAATTATTTAAATCTATAGATCATTGCCAAAGACATGATAAATATAGAAACTATAAAGTAATTGTATTTCCATAGCAACCATAAACATAAATTAAACTTTTAAAATAGGCGCTGATGCCGGGCATGGTGGCGCATGCTTGTAATCCCTGCGCTTGGGAGGCTGAGACAGGAGGATCGCGCAAGTTCGAAGCCAGCCTCAGCTACTTAGTGAGGCTCTCAGCAACTTAGTGAGACCCTGTTTCCAAATAAAATAGAAAATAGGTCTGGAAATAGGTCTGGGAGTAGAGCCTGGAGGTAGAGAGCCTCTGGGTTCCACCCGCAGTGCCACCAAAAAAATAAAATAAAATAAAATAGGCACTGAATATGACAGCCTATAAAATCAGACAAGAGTAGACCTAATGAGAGTTTTTTTTTTGTTGTTGGTGGTGGTGGTGGTTTTTTTTTTTTTTTTTTTTTTTTGTGGTACTGAGGGTTGAACCCAGGGGCATTCTACATCTGAGCTACACACCCCACTGCCCCGCTCTATTTTCTTTCTTTTCTTTTTCTTTTTCTTTTCAACTCTGGGGATGGAACCCAGGGGCATTCTACCTCCGAGCTACACTCCCAGCCCCATTTTTTATTCTTTATTTTGAAACAGGGTCTCACTAAGTTGCAAAGGGCCTCACTAAGTAGTTTAGACTATCCTTGAACCACGATCCTCCTGACTTAGCCTCCCAAAATGAGATTTTTCAAGGCAATGAAATACTCTCCAGAGGAACTGGAGCAGGCCTACATGAAAGAGGACTGCAACAGTCATGGGCTGAGAATACAGAGGCAAACGCGGGAGAGACCCTGGGAACAACGCCACCCTTTGACAGAGGTTGACGCTGACTGGAAGACTTAGCAGGACTCCAATCGCAATCCTCACGACCTCTGGGCACATGTCTCCTAGCCATTTACAGTCCCACCCACCTGTCCCAAGCCCCCCCACATTTGTGTCCATTGTGTCCATCACGCTGACCCTTCAAGCAAACAGCACGGCAGAGCCCCCAGAGAGGCAGGGTGCAGAGGGCCTGCGAGGTGGTACCTGTGAGACGCCCAGACTTCCTACCCAGCCAGGATGCTGTGTTACCACCAGAGCAGGCTCGTGGATGCACAGAATTGTGGTGTCATTGAGAGGACTGACTTGTTGCTCAAGACAGAGTGCAGAGGAAATGGGTGCCTTCCACAAATGGGGCTGCCTCCGTTAAGTATTCAAATAAGAGAAATGAAACCTGCCCCTCCCGAATGGAGTCCAGCGCATGCCTGTAATCCCAGTACATGGGAGACAGACAGGAGGCCAGCATGCCATGACTTAGCAAGACTCTCTTTCAAAGCAAAATAAATAAATGAAAAGGACTGGGGCTGTAGCTCAGCGATAGAACGCCCCCGGGTTCAATCCCTGGTACCACACACAAAAATGTAGATTCCAAATAAAGGATAGACAGAGGCATGGGAGACGGAGGGCAGTGTTTCACAAGCACGCAGGGCACGTTCTTGGTGGCCTTGAAGGAGAAGAGTTGACAGCAGACCCAGAAACCTCTGGCTGTGAAGTGGGAGGCTGGCAAGGCCGCCGCGTCTACACGGAGCAGACTCTGCTCATCACCGAGGCCCGCTGACAGGGCCCCGCCGCCCCATGAAGGCGGCACATTCCAGGCCTCTAGGCCAGACAGACTCCGAGCCAGGCTCCCTGGTCTCTGGAAGGCTTGGTCACCCCAGGCGGCTCCAGCTCTGTCCCCTGGCAGGAGGCCCTGGGTCTCCCAAGGTGGCTGATACTTTATAAGCAGCAGAGGAAGTCTGAGATAGAAGGTGAGGCCACCAGCTAACAGAGGAAGCCAGCGTCTCGCTGGGTGACCCTCTCACACCTCAGTGCGGTCCTCGCAGCTGGGTCTCAAAAATGCCCTTGGGATTGAGCCAGGGCCTGGTTAGGAGCTGCCATCAACGTCAGCCTGGCAGAGGGTGTGAGGGAGGGCTTGGGACTCTCCAGGTATGTAGCTATCCCATGCGTCTCCGGCTGGACCCTCCCTCTCCTCCTTTCTCACAAACTCTTTTACTTAATTTGTGTGTGTGTGTGTGTGTGTGTGTGTGTGTGTGTGTGTGTGTGTGTGTTACTGGTGATGGAACCCAGGGGCATTCTACCTGAGCTACACCCCCAGCCCTATTTTTTATTCTTTGTTTTGAAACAGGGTCTCACTGAGTTGCAAAAGGCCTCACTAAGTAGCTGAGGCTGTCCGTGAACCTGGACCCTCCTTTCTCAGCCTCCCAGATGCTTTTAATATCCTCCCTGCTTTGTGTCTACCTCCCGATGTCTACCTTGTCCCCCAGGTGTGCGGCTCTCTTTAAAGTGCTCCATCTCTCAGTCCGATCTCTGCCAGTGTCTTCCAGGCCTTTTGCCCACCTCGGCACCTTCTCCTCCGCCTTGCGCCCACTCCCACCCCCTCTCTCCTCTCTCTCCTACTTCCTCCCATCCTCCCTCGTCCACCCGGAGGCAGCATCAGAGCAGAGCATCCATCTACTCCCAGTTATCTCCCCTCTGCAGACACGTTAGCCCATAAGACCACTCCTAAGGCCCCAGATTCCCAGACACACGCAATGGACACAAATGTGGGGGCTTGGGACAGATGGGTGGGACTGTAAATGGCTAGGAGATTTAAAAATTATTCCGTACAACCTCAGTCCTTGCTTATTTGCTTGGAAAGCATTCAAACGGCACACGTGGGGATGCAGAGGTTTATTTAGAGACACGAAGGCACCATCTGAAAATGGCCGTGGAGAGGGTTAAGGTCCAGCTCCGGAGAATATCAGGACTGCCCTCCCGGGCTGGAGGGAGGCCTGGGCCAAGGGGCTGTGCTCGGCGCGTTCATGAGGCAGGAGTCTTCCCCGTGCCGGGCCTTCCGTGGCCTCTGCGCTCTTCCTCATCTGTATTACGTTCTGGGGTGGTCCGCTGCCCTTTGCACACCACACCCTAGTGGCCCTGTGTGGTCTCCCTGCCCCCGCCTACAGGTGAGGGGCTCAAAGTGAGCAAAGGTCTGGGGACCTCGATCTGCTAGTGTCTAGCTAGCTGGAGGCTGACAGCTCAGCAGCCCCCTGGGGAAGTGGGGAGCAGCAGCAAGAGCGGTGGGCCTCAAACTCAAGGCTACTGGACTCTGCACAGTGAGAGCCACCAACTTCCAGGGCCATTGGCTCTGGACTACCACACCCTACAACGTGCTCCAGGCAGAATGTGAGGGGTGAGGCAAGAGGGGAGAGCAGGAAGGGAAGGAAAGCAAGCTTTCTGTGTGGTTTAGAACTCCCAGCTAGGGCGTGGTGGCGCACGCTTGTAATCCCAGCATTCGGGAGGCTGAGACCAGAGGATCGCGGTTCGCAGACAGCCTCACCTACTTAGTGAGGCCCGTTGCAACTCAGTGAGACCCTGTTTCAAAAAGTAAAAAGAATAAAAACTGGAGCTGGGGGTGTAGCTCAGAGTTAGAATGCCCTTGGGTCCCATCCCCAGTACCACAAAAATAAAACAAACAAAACAAAATAACAACAAAACCCTCCTGGCTGGGGCAAGCTGGCCACTCTGGGCATCTGTGTCTCCACCTCAAAAACTCCAGATCATAACTTAAGGTGTTCTTTTCCACAAAAAATACTCATAAACCTTACTCTTATTGATAAAAAAAAAAAAACAGCACCGAATCTAACTGCAGCATGGTTCATTAAAACAATTTTTAAAGTCACTTAAGCAATTAGCCAACAAGAGATCTTTTGAGTCAATGGTGTGCCTGAGCAATTATGAGCTGGCACAGTCTCGATTGAGTTAATTAATCAGGACTAACTGTCTCAGCCGTCAGCCCGGCGTGGACGCCTGCTGCCTCCTGCGAAACTGCCCGAGGTTTGCTCCGATAGTGAGACCCGGTGCACACTCCGGGTCTCGAGCCGCCCTGCCAGCCAAGGAAGCTGCTCCTGGAGAAGGCCGAGCTCACCAGGGGTGCAGCAGAGTGGGCGAAAGGCTGGCGGGAGCTCCCGGGAGGAGAGAGCGCAGGGAGACCCGGCCCATGGACAGAAATGGCGGGAGGGAGGCAAGGCAGAACGGGAGGCAGAAGGAAAGACCGCAGCCAAGACGGCTTCCCTGTGGGACAGGACGCCAGGCACTCCTACCCATCACACAGCTCAACCGTGTGCCAGGAAAACTGCTGCTGGTATTCCCACAATGCAGAGGAGTGCTCTCTCTCTCTCTCTCTCTCTCTCTCTCACACACACACACACACACACACACACACACACACACACACACACGGGTCTTACAAAGGGGAGCATGGATCAATGTGAGGGTTGCTGGGCAGCACGCCAGGGCCATGGACTGGACAAAGGGAGCCTGGTGGGTCACACACCCAGGCGGCTACCAGGCTTCCTGCCCTGGGATGTAGCTAGAGGCCGGTGCGGTGAGCCAGCCCTGCGTGCAGCCACAGGCTCCTCTGTGGCTCCCAGAGGCTCAGCTCAGCGAGGAATTTCTATGGAGGCAAAGTTAAGTTACATTCTGCCTGCAGACTCTTCCGTCTCCCTGGCTTTTGGCAAGCCCCTCATTTGCTGGAGCGCACATTTCTCAAAGGGGCCTACAGGCTGCTGAGAGAGGGCAGAAAAGAAGGCCAAGGGTGCGCTCGTCATAATTAGCGGCCCCCAACTCCTGTGCTGACGTCCCAGCACACATCTCAGGACACGCTGTGTCTGGAGATAGGTCTTGGAAGGTGCGACCGGGGTGCGCTTAGGCTGCTGGGTGTGCTGTGGTCTCCGGGAAGCCATTTTCTCTGCAGACACACCAGCAGGCTCCTCTGGTCTCTTCCAGCGGTGGTCATGAAGGCTGGCCTATTTCTGCGAGTATTTTCAAGCCATCCTTTGTGTGGGTGTTCAAGGCCGCCTCTGTGGTCTCCCGAGGATGGATGGCATCGTCCACGCAAAGTGAAAACAGCGGAGGAGCGATACCCATGCAGTCACTGGCACACCCCTCCTTTAAAGGGAAATAGATGCACCATCCATGAGAATACAAGAAATAACACTAAATATAACACGGGGTCGCACCAATGGTGGCAGACGGGTGGAGCTGGATCTACCGGACTAGACTCACAGTGACGGGGATTCTCCTGGCTCCTGGGGCGTCTGTCCCGAGTCACCTACAGTTATGACATGGGATTAGAGAAGGTGTTGGGGTGGGGTGTGGAGGTGCCTGCCCCAGGGCTGGGAGCTAGCCGTGCTCCCTCTCAGCTGGCGTGGCACCTCACTGACCTATGGGCCATCGTGGCCACAGCCAACATGCCGCCCCACGTCCCCGGGGTCCTGGGCCTCCAAGCAGTAGCCATGCTTACTGTGTCCCTCACACATTCCTCACCTGCCTGGGGCGCGGCACCCTGGAAGGTCCACGAGTGGACTTCGGACCACCGATGCCATGGTGGTCCACGTGGTGCTGATGGAGCCGAAAAGGCCCCCTGGCCCGGTGACAGCCATCTGGCATGACTCATTCCTCATGGCCTGTGGGTGCCGGTGCGAGCAAACACATTGCCAAGCTGCCAAGCATGCAGGAGTGTAACACACACAGTGATGTGTGGTGCGTGGCACTCGCTACAGATGACAAACAGCTCTGTGACTGGTTCATGGACTTACTGCACAGTACTACACTCACCATGTCAGCGCACTCCTCTGTCTTTAAAGGTCACTGCACATCAGCACTCAGTGCTGCTCCCGCACCAGCCTCGTGCATCTTGTGTTCCCACGGCATCGCGCTCACATGTTGTGTGTCCGACCCCAGCTATCCAGGTATCCAGATGAGCCTCTCTGCACAGCACTCTGTGACTTTCACATAACCAAAGCCACCTGATGACGCGTTCTCAGGATGCGCCCTGCGATGAAGCAGCGCATGACGTCGGCGCTGGTAGAGGCTGCGAGGGAAGAAGCTGAAAGGCTTTTCCACCAGCACAGGAGAGAGGACTCCTGGACTCCAGCTGGCGGTCAGCCCTGCGGGCAGCGCCCAGGTGCAGCCCGAGGCACTCAGGGCACAGATTGTCATCGCGAGCTGTGTGAGGGCACGCCACTGTCAGACCTCACTTAATGTGGCTTAGGTGCTGGCAAAAAGAAACACAGGAAGAGAAGTGAGAACAGGCACTCTTCGCTGCAGTGATAAATGAATATTTTATTTATAGGGCCATATCCCCCCAGGTACCTTGCTGTGGTGCAATGAAGTACATGCTATGAATTCCAAGCAGCGGCTCAACAGGCCATCCCGCCAGAGCTGCAGATGGACTGGGTGCTGCGGGAGTGGACCGGCTGCTCACAGATGTGGGTGAAGCGCTGGAGCCCGGGGCCTGCCTCCGTACGGCCATGCTGCGCCTAGCATGTTCATGAGCGTGAGGGATGGTGGGAGTGTGCCCTGTGGAAAGGCGGGGGCTTGGGGGCACTGGAATCCCAGGTCTTTAGAGTCACAATAGGGACTGCAGGAAAGTGCCAGCAGGTGTGGAAGTCGGTGCCCTCATGGGGGGCCCGAGGTGGGGGAAAGGCCCGGCTCTCCCCTGCCTCTCTTGCATCGCCCACGCAGCGTGTGGGTGTCCACGGAGCACCGACTGTTGTTGGAGCCACTCAGGAAACTCTCGAGAATATTTGTCAGGAGCCTTAAGCCTGTTTGTATCGTGTACTTTAGCTGTTTCCCTCCTAGGCAAATTGGATTGAAAAACAATTCAAAACAGAAACCTGTATTTCTGTACAAGATTTTCGCTTCCTAATAGAAAAAGTTTGAGCAGCCTGAGTTTCTAATAAGAAAAAAATAAATATAGTTCAAGAGCTATATGAAACATTATGGGTCCCCCAAAGTACTTACAAAACACAACAGCTTTTTATTTTTTATTTTATTTATTTATTTATTTATTTATTTATTTATTTATTTATTTTTGCGGCAGTGGGGATGGAACCCAGGGGCATTCTACCTCCGAGCTACACCCACTGCCCTATTTTTAATTCTTTATTTTGAAACAGGGTCTCACTGAGTTGCAAAGGGCCTCACTAAGTAGCTGAGGCTGTCCTTAAACCACGATCCTCCTCTCTCAGCCTCCCTAATGCTGGGATTACAAGCATGTGCCACCACACCCGGCTTAGTTTTTATTTTGAAAGAGAGTTTTACTAAGTTGCCAAAGGTCTTGCTAGGTTACTGCAGCTGGCTTCAAACCTGAGATCCTCCTGTCTCAGCCTCCCAAGGCCCTGGGTCACAAGTGCACCACCATGCCTGGCCGATCAAGAATTTCTAACTTAGTTGGCTAAAGAGTCTTTGTCGGAATGGATGCTGATTGCATCTGTTCTTCCCGTGTTTTGAGGAGAACATGCAAACGACCTCTGCTGTTGTCTTCACTTCCAAGTGACACTGATGGGCTTTCAAGGTCAGCCTGTGCATCCTTGGAGTTAAGCCAGCTTTGGGGCTTTTCCTGCTTGGAGAGGTCAGGTATTATTTTCATCGGGACCACCGGGGTCCCCTGAAAGGGACGGGGAGTGACCCTCTGTTTCATGTCAACAGGGACTTTGGAGGGACCCAGGAGCTCTTCCTTGAAGGTTGTGGAGAATTCCCTGCCTCAGACATCTTGAATTGAGATTTTCTTAAGGGAAGATATTCAAATTAGAGATTTATTTTAGAGTTACAGGACCAGATTTTTCCTTTTTTTTGAGTCACTTTGGTAATGTGCTTAAAGCTAGGGCTTTTGCTTTAGTTAAAAATTAGCATGCTTGACCATGGAGTGTGTGGTTCCCCCCGCCCTGCCACTGCTTTCTTAGATGTCTGTTGTGACAGCCTTTTCCATGCTGGGTGCCCTGTCTGCGTTTTCTCTATAATTTTTCTCCTGTCACATGTTCCAGGAGTTTGTTTACATTTTTCTAAGAGTGTTTGTTGATTGTGTGAGTGTGTGGGGGATATTGGGGATTACGCCCGGGGGTATTCTACCTCTGAGCTATACCCCAAGCCTCGTTTTTAAATTTTTATTTTGGCACAGGGTCTTGCTAGGTTGATGAGAGTCTCACTACTTTTTGAGACTGTCCTGGAACCTGTGATCCTCCATCTCAGACTCCCAAGTAGAAGGTTTACAGGCATATGCCAGTGTGCCCAGCTCTAATGTATTATTTCTTTTCAATTTTATTACTTTCCATAGACATTCTTTCTTCTACCCTTTTAATGTTTAATTTGAATTTATTTTTCTAACTTTTGACATGGTCAGATTTTTTTGAGCTTCAGTCTTTCTTCATATACATATTTTATGTGTGTGTATACGTATATTAGAATAAAATTTCCCTGTAAACATGCCTTTTGGAGCATCCCACAAGTTCCTAAATGTACTATTTTTATAATTATGCAAAGTTTTCCTATTTAACACATTATATTTTAGGAAATACGCATCTATGTTACCCATTACTTTAAAAAGTACTTAGGGTATGAGGATGTAGCTCAGTGGTAGAGTGCTTGTCTGTCATGCAGGAGGCCTTGGGTTTAATCCCCAAACTTGTAAAAAAATACTTAGAATGTATAAATTAAAAATGCATATATTAAAAAGACTAGAATTCAAGAATTCTAATTGAATTAACAGAATTCTCACTCAACAAGATGGCTGAATCTGAAATAGGGATCACTACAACCATCTATTCTCTTGACCCTGGCAAGCACGGCTCAGTAAGCTGTCCTGAGTTCAGCATGTTAGCACAAGGCGTGGGCAGCAGCCCTGCCGGCCCTTGGCAGCGATGGCGGCAGCTTTGAAGCCAGAGCTAGTTCCTGTAGTTTCTCGTGTGTCGGCCAGCTGGGCTTTTTCTCTGCTGTGGCATGTGCAGAGCATGAGCATCCTTGAGCTAGGAGGGGGATGTGGAAGTTCATGTGCATGCATGTGACATGTCTGTGGGTAACAGACTGAGCAGGTGAAGAGCGAATGGATTATTAGTACATTTTCTGTTGCTATAACCAAGTACCCAAGGCTGGCTACCTTCTACAGAAAAGAGGCGTATTAGCTTACAGGTCTGGAGGTTCGAGGGCAGGGTATCAGTACCAGCTCCCCTCTAGCGAGGTACTATAGGGATGGGACCACAAAGGCAGTGGGAGATCACCTCACAAGAAGTAAAAAGAGACAGGGGCCTGGGGCACCATACAACCATGTTAATGCCTTCAAGGCCATGGCCTGGGACCTGAGAACCTCCCAGGGGACCCACCTCCAAAATGCCCCTACCATAACACCACCACACTGAGACTCCAACACATGAGTCCTCAGGGCCGTACACGTGAAATACAGCAGAACATCAGGAGAGGGGCCTCGGGACAGCTCTGGGAACGATCATTGGGAGCTTGGAGCACTGGCAATGAGAGAGAATGGGTCAGGGGGACACCGAGGGAAATGATTTGATACCGACGTTTCTGAGCAACAGATGCAAACAACTTTAAAAAAGGCCTTGGTCTGGGAGTTGATCATCATCTATGAAACTTCTGAATGCTTTGGGATTCCACTTGGTCAAATTCACGGAGTGTCTGGAGAGTGCGGGTGTCCTGCCAGTCCTGAAGTGAGGAGCCAGAGGTCTGGCCCCTTGGTGACAATTCCCGGGCTGCCATGGCTCTCCTCACTGGTGGCCCGCCTGGAGACGTGCCCAGAAGACGGGCTCCTTTTGCAGCTGCCCGCCCGCCCGCCAAGGCTCGTCACAGCTCCTGAGCTTGAAGTCACTTTGGCTCAAGAGCTGTGCGTCTTACCAGGGAAACGGAGGGATAAGCACTGCTTCGTTTTCTTGAGAGGGAGGAGCCGCCGTGGGATTCGCCGGGCCAGAGGAGGCGCTTGCTTCTGCAGCGGCCCAGCTGAGGACCCTGTTTTCGTTGCTAGCAGTGGTCTTCCTGGAGTTTCTTCCTTCGTACTTGCCAAGTTCCATTCATCCCTTGTTATGTTGTAGCTGAGTTTGGGGACGTAGGTTACTCACACATATTTTTAAATCAATATGTGATTTTCTGCTCTAAACAATATCAGAAAAATAGGTTTTACTTTTGGCAAGAGAGCAAAATGTGATTTATTACTGGAGCCTGGTAAGCTACATGCATTTGACCATAAAGAATAACACCCATGGTGTTCTTGACTAATAACTTGTCTCAAGTGGAATTCACAGCTTTTGATGAATTAATGATCATGTTTGACAGACTAATTAAATTGCCTTCCTGAGTTCACAGAAAAACAGGTTTTTCCGAATTCCTCCAGAATCCTTTGTAGTTCTTAGAAACCAGCATTCTGTTAGTTTGTTTTTCTTTTTCTGTAAGAAAAAGAACTCTTGGAGCTGGGCGTGGTGGCGCACGCTTGTCATCCCCGCGCTTGGGAGGTGGAGCCAGGAGGATCGTGCAGGTTCGAAGCCAGATGTGCTGGCTTAAGAGACCCTGTTTCCAAATTTAAAAAAAAATATAAAATAGGTCTGGGAGTGTATGCCGGAGGTAGAAGTGCTTCCAGAAACCCCAGTACCACCAAAACAAAAAACAAAACAAACCTCTTGGAATAATCAACAGCTCTGACCTTCGAGCCAGAGAACCCCGGAACCCTAGAAGTGGTCGACGGTCACAGGCTGGGTTTTGAAGTTTGGCACCTTGGTCAGTGCACATGTTAGCCAGCTTCTCATTGCTGTGACAAAATATCTAATGAGAACAACTCAGGGGAGGAAAGGGCTATTTGGGCTCATGGTTTTATTTATTTATTTATTTTTTGGTGGTACTGGGGGTGGAACCCAGAGGCTTTCTACCTCCGGGCTATATTCCCAGACCTATTTTCTATTTTATTTGGAAACAGGGTCTCACTAAGTTGCTGAGAGCCTCACTAAGTAGCTGAGGCTGGCTCTGAACCTGTGCGATCCTCCTGTCTCAGCCTCCCGAGCGCGGGGATTACAAGTGTCAGCCACCACGCCCAGCTTTGGGCTAATGGTTTTAGAGATTCAGCTCATGGGTGGCAGGCTCCAAGGCAGAAACATGGAGGCAGGATATGGTGGAGGCTGCTCTTGGCAGCCAGGAAGGAGAGAGAGAGAGAGAGAGAATGAGAATCAGGGAGAGGGACAGAGAGGGAGGGAGGGAGGGAGAGAGAAGGGGGAGAGGAGAGAGAGAGAAAGTGAGAAGAGAGAGGAGAGAGAGGAGAAAGAGAGAGAGAGAGAGAAAGGAAAGAGAACAAACCAGGGAGAGAGAGGAGAGAGAGAAAAGAGAGAGGAGAGAGAGAGGAGAGAGAGAATGAACCAGGAGAGGGAGAGAGAGAGGAGAGAGAGAGAATGAGAATCAGGGAGAGGGACAGAGAGGGAGGGAGGGAGGGAGAGAGAAGGGGGAGAGGAGAGAGAGAAAGAGGGAGAGAGGGAGAGAGAGAAAAGAGAGAGGAGAGAGAGAGAGAGAGAGGAGAGAACAAAGCAGGGAGAGGGAGAGAGAGATGAGAGAGAAGAGAGAGAAGAGAGAGAGGAGGGAGAGAGGAGAGAGAACAGAGAGGAGAGGGAGGAGAGAGAGAAGAGAGAGAGAGAACGAACCAGGGAGAGGGAGAGAGAGAGAGAGGAGAGAGAGAGAGAGAGAGGAGAGAGAGAGGGGAGAGAGAGAGAGAGCGAGCGCACCAGGGACAGATAGAGTCCTGAAAGCCAGACCCTCAGTGACCCAGCTCCTCTGGCCACACCCTACATGCCTATGGTTACCACCAGGTAGATCGACTCACTAATCCAGCCAGGTTCAATGGCCACAACTGTAATCTATGGACAGATACAGTCCCCAGTGACCACGCCTGTAATATTCTCTTTTTTTGGGGGGGGGGTACTGGGGTTCCTGGAAGCCCTTCTACCTCCAGGCTACATTCCCAGACCTATTTTATATTTTTATGGAAACAGGGTCTCTTAAGCCAGCGCGGCTGGCTTCAAACCTGCGCGATCCACCTGTCTCTGCCTCCCAAGCGCAGGGACTACAAGCGTGCGCCACCACACCTTGTTGTAATATTCTTGATTGGCTGAGACATGAGGATTGAATGTTCAAGGTCAACAAGTGGTAACTTAGCAAGACCCTGTTCTAAAAATAAATAGCTCTGAAGTAGAACATCCCTGGGTTTAATCCCCAGGATCATACATACAAAAAGTGGTTGCTCCTTCAATGGATTAGCCCACTGACGCAGTCAGCACACTCATGAGTCACTTATTGCTCCCCTGAACACTGTGTCCATACCTGACCCATGAGGCTCTGGGGGACACCCCAGATCCAAGCCATACACAGTAGGGAATGCCTGCAGCTGTTTCTCTTAGGAGGATGCTGCTCCCATCACTGCACACAGGGGAAGGGGCAAAAGGCAGAGCAGAAGAAAACAGATGAGCCTTCCCCGGACGGTGCCCGGTGCCCCTGCGCCGGCTCAGCCCTGGCGACCACGAGGTCCCCAAAGTCTGCACCATGCTGGACCCAGAGAGCAACTTGCCTGAGCAGCCACACAGAGCCATCGGCACCCTCTTTCACCCATGCCATCATACCCCCAAACCCCAAAGAACAGGAAGCCCACGAGAAGAGCCATGGTCCCCTGGAGGACAGGGCTAACTTAGAGATGGGTTAGGGACAGTACTGGAGAAAGCCCCATGATACTCATCCAGTTAGTGGGAAACACCCTGCTGGCCCTAGCACATGCCAGGACTAGCTGTGAGGGTTAGGGTGCCAGCGTAGTGCGAGTGCGCACCCCAACTCCACAGGACTCCTCGCCACATGCTCCCCACTAAAGAGGGCCACGGGATGGGGCAGCATCCTTCCTCCCTGAGATTTCAGAGGAGCATGATCTCACGCCCTTTGGATTTGCAAATTTTAACAAATGTAGATTTGGAGCTGTCAGTACACACCTTTCCCCTGTGAAGAGAGCTTATCTAGCTTATATACCCTCAAGGAGAAGAGATAAAGGAGAGAGGAGAGAGAAAGAGAGAGATTGCTTGGTCTTGGGATCAAACTTTCCATCCCAGAGCAGGACTCTGGGATTTCCAGGAAGGAAGGGGAGATGAAAAATCTCATTAGCAGCGATAAGTCAAGATAAACAGAAGCAGGATCACAGCTACAGAGAACAGAAAGTCTCGAACCAGCATTTCTGGAACGCACACCCACAGGGATGCTCCCACATCCGGTGCAAGATCCCAGGCTCCACTGCGGAGTCCCAGTGGGAGCGGACCCCTCCCAGCCTATGTGAGCACAGCCGTGTTTAGAGCCCATCCACTCAGGGACTTCCCAGCTGGGCCAGCCTCCTCACTGGACACTGCTCTGCTGAACTCTACGGAACTCCAGCCACTCCCTCCGTGTGCACTCTCCTCTGCCCAGCTCTGTGTCCTATGGCTCTGGCCACATTGCTTCCCCCTCCCACTCCACCTCCTCAGTTCAGGAGATCTACAGCTCTGTGTGGGTCCCACTTCACTGAGCACAGCCTGGAAAACACCTGGGGCCCAAATGGAACTCCACCCCAGCACACCTAACAAATACAAAGCAAGCTCAAAATATTTCTAGGAACACAGAATTGTCTGGTGTCCAACAAAGTAAAATTCACAACGCCTAACATCTGGTAATAGATTACAAGAAGTGTAAAGAAACCTACGGTGAAGAGAAAGTCAGTCAAAACTGATCCTGAATGAATACAGATATTAGAAATGGCAGACATTATATTGAAACAGTTATAATTCCATTCCATATTTTCAAAGAGTTAAGTGGAGACATGAAAGATGTGTGTTTGTATGAAGACTATATATAACATATATATTTGATATATATCAAACTTTTGTACCTTTCAAGAAGTAGAAGCACAAATAAAAAAATAGAGAAAATAATACCAAGGCACATCATAATCAAATTGTCAAAACCCAGTAACAAATGGAGTAATTTAAAAGGAAAAAGAGAAGTTGAATATGGAAGGAGAAAAAATAGGATGACAGTTTCCGCATCAGAAAAGAGCAAAGAAGACTTCCGGGAAGATGGCGACCGAGAAAAGCGGGGCTTAAGAGCCCTGCTAACAACCAATTTCCATTACCACAAAACCAGCGCCTTTCATAGCCAGAAAACACCATCAACAGAAAAACAAAAAAACCACCAGGCTCCAGAGAGAAAGCGGACTGAGAACAGAGCTCAGGGCCACAGAGGAGACACACGCGCCCGAGGACGCGGCAGCAGCGCCATACTGCCGGCGGCAGCGGCGAACTCAGCGGACGGCTACAGCAAGCCGAGGTGAGCCGATGCGGAACAGCCAGGCGGGATCTTTCGGTGCAGAGAGGATTTAAAGCTCCCAGTGGCTGAGCTCAGCCCATGCTGCAGGGATTCAGAGTGGAAATAAAAACCAGAGAAGAAAAAATACGCCAGCCTCATGGCCGAGGGCGTGGCCGCGGCGCCATATTGCCACCGGCGGCGGAAGCAGCAGTGAATTTGCCGAATCCAGCACAGCTACATCTGCGTACTCAAGAACAGTGAGTCAAATTGTGGGCCACAGAGGAGAAATCCCAGTACTGTACCTCACTGAGGTACTCACTGTACCCAGTGAGGGAGTGGTGGTGGCAGAGATACCACACCATAGGAGAACGTGCAACCTGGCACCCCCCATAGTTTAAAGCAGCCTCTATTGACTCCCTGGGTCAGAGACTCTGTGATAAAACCCAGTAAAGGAGTAGTGAGGTCTGAGATACTACTGACTCGAGATCCAGAACACCTTAAGTGAAGTTATAGTGACCCAAGGGAAGAACCCAGAGAAGGCACAAACATCCGAAATCATGGGAAAGAGGAATAATACTGGAGCAATGAATGCCGCCCACAACCCCACAACATCAGAACCTGATAAAACAGAAAATCAGAGATTTCTAGAAGATCAAATCAGGAAAATAACTGTAGAAATAATAGAGGTGCTTCGAAAAGAACTCAGAGAGAGCCAAAAAGAGATAAAGGATGCAATTAATGAAGTAAAGGCCTCAATTCAAAGCACAAACAACCGATTAGACCACATGGAGAACAGAATCTCGCTCTTAGAAGATGAGCAATCCAAAAATGAACGCATGGTTTCTAATCTCGGAAAAAATATCCGACAGCAGGAATCTGACATTGAAGAAATAATGGGCCCATCTTAAGAGAGCTAACCTAAGAATAATTGGAATAGAGGAGGGAAAAGAAAGTGATACCAAAGGGATCAACAATCTCTTCAAGGAAGTAATAGCAGAAAATTTTCCAAACGTAAAGCAAGAGGTTGATACACAGGTCCAGGAAACTTATAGAACCCCCTTTAGACAGGATCGGAGAAGAGGATCCCCACGCCACATAATTGTCAAAATGACCAATGTGGAAGCCAAGCAGAGAATCTTAAAGGCAACAAAAACAAAGGGCCAAGTGACATTCAGAGGCAAACCAATTAGAATCACTCCAGACTTCCCAAACCAAGTCATGAGAGCCAGAAGGGCTTGGAGTAACATATTCCAAACTCTGAAAGAAAACAACTTCCAGCCAAAAATTTCCTATCCAGCAAAACTTTCTATCAAATTAGATGGAGAAATAAGAAGCTTCCATGAAAAACAGAAACTGAAGGAATTTATGTCTTCAAAACCAGCGCTAGAGAAAATACTCAAAGAGATTAACTACAAAGAAGAAATAGGTAACACTCACCAGAACCAGAGAAACAAGATTTTCCATCCAACAGACAACTAAGATTGGTTATCTGTGGAGATTCATTATTTATGTTAGTCTTTTACCTATCTCTAAATTGTATTGTTTGCCTTTATTGTTGTTAATTTTTAGGATTTCTAGTTAGAATATTAATATACCTTCAGATATAGCATTTGGAAATATTTTATCCAATTCTATTAGTAACTTTTAACTCTGTTTACATTGTCTTTGGATATACAATATTTTTTTTTTATTTTTTAGGGAGTTTGTATATTCTTCTGTTTCCTGTGCCATTGAAATCATATCCAAGAAATCACTGCCAATTTCAATGTTGTGAGGTTTTATGACCCAGATTTTCTTCTAAAAGTTTATAGTCTTAAGATTTATATTTAGGTCTTTTATCTATTTTGAGTTAATACTTGTATATGGGATTAGGTAAGGGTCCAATTTTATTCTTTTCCATGTAATTATTATTTTTCAACAATATTTAGTTAAAAGATTATTATTTCCACCACCAAATGTTCGTGGAAACCTTGTCAAAAATAACTTGACAATATAGGGAAGAATTTAGCTCTAGGCTTGTATTTAACTCCAATGGTTTATATATCTGCCTTTAGAACAGTACTACACTGTTTCAATTATTGTAGCTTTATATGGTTTTAAATCAGAAAATATATATCTGCTAGCTTTGTTCCTTTTCAAGATCGTTTTGGGTATCTAGAATTCATATTCCATATTAGGATAGATTTTTTTCTGAAAAATGAATATATAAATATATGATAGTTTCACCAAAAAAACAGAAAAAAATATGCTCTGGTAAGAAAGAAAGCAAAAAGTAATATTGAAATGTTATCTTTAAATCATCAAAAGCTTGGCATCAGACAAATGAAACTGTTATGTGAGATTATCATTTTTAATTTTGGATAAATTGCTATAATACTAGATGTCAACCACTAAGCCAAGCATGGGAAGGAGGGATGGGGAGGGAATGGGGTGGGGATCGGGTGGGGGCTGACTGGGCGATGTGTGCATGTATGTCTACAAAAGTTTGTATCCCACTATGATGTATGAATACAGTGCACCAATAAAATAAAAAAAATAAATTAAAAAAAAAAAAAAAAAAAAGAATCTGTGGTGAGACCAGAACATTTCACCCCTGCTTTGGAGAAGGACTTTATCAAAAAAAAAAAAAAAAAAAAAAAAAAAAAAAAAAAGAAAAGAGCAAAGAAGAAGTCAGTAGAAAACATCTTTAAAGTGTTGTTCCTGATCATTTGTCACATCGGAATTCTATACCTAGCCAAAGTATCTTTCAATAACGAAGACAAAATAAGAAGCTTCTCAGATATACAAAACTGGAAGAATTCATATAGCAGAACTATATTGCAAAGTATATTAAAATAGTCAGGCAGAAAGAAGTAATGCCAAATGGAAATTAAATCTACATAAAGAAAGAGCCATAGAAGTGATAATTATATGGATAATTATACAAGGGTTTAATACTTTCAAATACCTCTAAATTATTTAAACAAAAACAATGATAATGTAGTTTGAATTTTTTTGTGTGTGTGGTCCTGGGGATAGAACCCAGGGGCATTCTACCTCCGAGCTACACCCTGGTCCAATTTTTTTAGTCTTTTATTTTTTGAAACACGGTCTCACTGAGTTGCGAAGGGCCTCGCTAAGTAGCTGTGGCTGTCTGTGAACCACAATCCTCCGGTCTCTGCCTCCCGAATGCTGGAATTACAAGCATGTGCCACCACGCCCAGCCTAGCTTGAAGTTTAAAACAGAACAAAGTAAAAGTATGACAACAGAAGCCGGTGTGGTGGTGCACACTTATAATCCCTGCGCTTGGGAGGCTGAGACAGGAGGCTCGCACAGGTTCAAAGCCAGCCTCATCTACTTAGTCAGGCTCTCAGCAACTTAGTGAGACCCTGTTTCCAAATAAAATATTAAAAAATAGGTCTGGGAGTATAGCCCGGAGGTAGAAAGTGTGTGTGTGTGTGTGTGTGTGTGTGTGTGTGTGTGTGTTACTGAGGATGAAGCCCAGGGACATTTTACCTCTGCACTGCACTCCCAGCCCGATTTTTTATTCTTCATTTTGAAACAGGGTCTCGCTGAGTTGCAAAGGGCCTAAGTAGCTGAGGCTGTCCATCAGCCGCAATCCTCCTGTCTCAGCCTCCCAAGTGCGGGGATTACAAGCATGCGCCACCACGCCCGACCTAATAGAAGATTCTTAAACTCAAGGTAAAGTAAACAACGTCACTTCAAGTTAGATTACGAGAAGAGGTCCACCTTGAACTCTAAATCTGTGCCCAGTGCTCACAAAGCTGTGCAGTGATGCACACAGAGCCCCAGCCTCTGGAGAGGCTGGGGCAGCAGGATCACGTAGGCCCAGGATTCAAGGCCAGCCTGAGCAACACGGTGAGACCCTGTCTCAAAAATGTTTCTACTTAAAATAAAAATAAATAAATAAAAGCAAAAAAGCAAACAAATCTACCACAGAAACAACAAAACCAAGAGTAATTGTTAATACGTCAAAAGGAACTAACTTGGAATAATAAAAACATGCAGTTAATTTAAAGGAACGTAGGAAAGGAGAAAGGAGGGCCAAAGAAGAGGCAGGACAGTGAGCCCAGTGGTCAGAGCGAAGGCCAGCACAGCTTCATTACGCCGGGAGTTTTGTGTCAGCACCCCAACTAAAAGATCATCAGATTGGCCCTACTATACGCTGCCTCCCGAGACACATTTTAAATATTAATAATTAAGCTGCGTGTGGTGGTGCAGGCTTGTAATCCCCGTACTCGGGAGGCAGAGACAGGATGATCACAACAGGTTTGCGGCCAGCCTCAACTTAGTGAGACTCATTCAAAATCAAGATAAAAAGTAGGGCTGGGGATCCGGGCGTGGTGGCCCACGCGGGTAATCCCAGCATTGGGGAGGCTGAGACGGGAGGATCGCGGTTCTGGGACAGCTTCAGCTACTTAGTGAGGTTCTTTGCAACTCAGTGAGACCCTGTTTCAAAATAAAGAATAAAAAATAGGGTTGGGGGTGTAGCTCAGAGGTAGGATGTCCCTGGGTTCCATCCCCAGTACCACAAAAAAGACATATTAATAATTAATAATATAAGCCTTAAATTTTAACTAATTAAAAACTTTCAATGTTAATTTAAACACATTTTCAAATATTATTTATAATACAATATAAATTAGGCGAACAAGGAAAAAAGAAATCACAAGGGAAATTAGAAAGAATTTTATTTTATTTATTTATTTATTTTTTGCGGGTCTGAGGATGGAACCCAGGGGCATTCAACCTCCAAGCTACATGCCCTGCCCTATTTTTATTATTTTTTTTTGAAACCGGGTCTCACTGAGTTGCAGAGGCCCTCACTAACTAGCTGAGGCTGTCCGTGAACCGCGATCCTCCAGTCTCAGCCCCCGAATGCTGGGATTACAAGCGTGCGCCACCACGCCCGGCTCGAAAGAATTTTAAACTAAGCACAAAGAAAACATGGAAATGTATTGGGTACAGCTAAACTGTACTTAGAGGGAATCCTAATTCACTCTATAATGTTAAAGAAGAGGAAAATCCCAAACTAATGGTCTTCCCTTTTACCTTAAGAAAGTAGAAACGACAAAGGGTAAATTGAACACAGTAGCAGAAGAGAGGAGCTAAGACACATTAGGGTAGTAATCGATGAAATAAAAAACAGAAAAGCCACAGAGAAAAATCAGTGGTACCAAAAGCTCTTTCTTTGAGATCAATAGATTTGGTGAATCTCAAGGCAGACTGATGAGGAAGAAAGAGAAGACAAGTACCCAACATCAGGAATGCTTGCCCGTGCCTGGAGACGCCGAGGCGGACGCACAGCTCAGCCGGCAAGCCCAGCTCCAGCCCAGCTCCTGCCTGTGCACCTGAGCATCTGGGGCAACTTTAAATAACTTTTCCTCTCACCAGAAAGGCACCCGGTTTTCCTGGTTTGCTAAGATATGCTTCATCCCGGGATATCTTTTAGCAAACGAGAGCTGATGGACGTGCTTCTGAATGATGCATTCAAGGGCATGTCTGTGTCCACAGGCCCCTCTCTGGCCGTTACCGCCGGGTGGACGGAAGCGCTCGTCCGAGAAATCCTGGATTAACTCTGCTCACTCTCACCGCACACTTCCATGGGCTTCTGGGTCTGACTCTGCTGGGCTGGGGACTGATAAGAGAGAAAACGCTTAGCTTGCAGGCTTAGTTCCTGACTCTGAGGGACTGGAAAATAGGTCAGGTAAGAAAAATAAGAGTGTCCCTAAACATGTCTCCAGAATGAAGCCCTTGTCCCAACCCCCTTCTGCCTGAACACCTGGATCCACCCAGGCTCACAGAACTGGGGGACGTGAACTGCATCTTCACAGCTGACTCAAAGACTCCGCAGATCCCAGCTTCCGTAAATCCCAAAGCCAGGGGGCAGAATGTAAGCTCTCCTGCTACTGATTCAGCCCCTGTCTCTTAGTTCATTGAGTTACAAACGCTGCTTTATCTCCCACCCAAATTGAATAATGCAGGAAATTAGGCTCATTGTTCAATTAACTGAATAATTGTGCACTTAGTGTGTCCCAGACACTCCTGTCAGTGCTTTGAATTTAATAATAGGCTGGAGAAAAACAAAAGACCAGGGAAGTGCCCTCTTAAACTGCAAGCAGAGCCCAGCATGGCGGTACACCCCTGTAATCCCAGTGCAAGAGAGGCTAAGGCAAGAGGATCACAGGTTCAAAGACAGCCTCCTCAACATAGCGAGACTCTCGCTATGAAAAAAGTAGGGCTGGGGGTGTATCTTGGAGGCAGAACACCCCTGGGCTCAATCCTCAGGACCACAAAAATAAATAAAACAAAATTGCAAGTCAGTCCCTGTAGTGTGCCGGTGACACTGGAACTCACCTGCAGGACACCTGTTAAAGAGACATTTGGCAGCCATGGAGAACCACGTTGTGCTGTGGAGGGCCATGTGGCAGGGAGGGGGACCGCGCTGGGGAGGGTTCCTGAGCAGGGCAGGGCCAGGCATACCGAGCAGACTCTGTCCGGGGCAAGTGCCATCCAGGGAGTGCACGGACAACAGAGGCCTGCTTCCTGCTCATTGTCCCACAGTGTATGTGTATATATATATTATATACTGGTAGTCACATTTTAACGTATTATGATGCCAACTAACTCATTTTAATAAAAATTTTATTTAATTTAGTGTAATAATTAATTCAGCAATTTTTTTTCTTGTGTGTGTAATACTGAGGATTGAACTCAGGGGCATTCTACCTTCGAGCTACACCCCCAGCCCAATTTTATTTTTTATTTTCAAACAGGATCTTGCCAAGTTGCAGAGGGCCTCACGAGATTGCTGAGGTTGGCCGCAAATCTGCAATCCTCCTGTCTCAGCCTCCCGAGTATTGGGATTAGAAGCGTGCACCACCATGCCTGGCTAATTAAGTGAATGCACAGTGGAGCAGATAGTGCTGAATAATACTATTTTAACATAGAGCCAATGTAAGAAATCCCTAATGAGATATTTTACCTTTGTTGACTCATGCTGCTTTCAAATCTAGCATAGATTTTACACTCACAAGTCACAGTCCCACTCGTGGTTATTGGCTACTGGACCAGCGCTGTTCTAGAATATAATTCAGATACTGTCTTCTTGATATCCGAGGAGGCAGAGACTACTTAAGACACACACAGATTCTAAATGTCAAGGGGGTGAGATTAGAATCAAAGGGAAGGCTTGTTGGCTGGCTCACGTTTGGAGCACAGCTTAAGAAAATTGAAACTAGATTGTCTGCATCAGCTCCAGCTGCTGTAACAAAACACCAGGGGACGGTCACTTTTCAGTCCCGGAGTTTGGAAGTCCGAGATCAGGGCTTTGGGTGGCTGTTTCTGGCGATGTACTGACACGGCAGAGGTGAGGTGGGGTGGGTGTCCCACGAGGAGGCTCCACCCTCATCTGGCCTACCCCGATGCCATCAGAAGGGGCTAGAGTTTCAGCACATAAACTGGGGTCACGGGGCGTGTGGGGGGCACATTCAGTCCACCATGAAGGTCTGTGGGGCTGGGAGTCTGTGAGCGAGAGAAGGGGATGCCTCTCTTTCAGTTCCTGTACTCGGGATCTCAGGGGAAATGCAACATTAAGGGGGACAT
Source organism: Muscardinus avellanarius (assembly GCF_963383645.1). Classification (NCBI taxonomy): domain Eukaryota; kingdom Metazoa; phylum Chordata; class Mammalia; order Rodentia; family Gliridae; genus Muscardinus; species Muscardinus avellanarius. Next base: position 35,631,795 of record NC_137806.1, on the reverse strand, counting down.
TTCCTAGAAGTCATGACAGCTTTATTCACAACAGTAAGAACTGGAGGTAAGCCGAGGGTCCGTCCACAGCACAGTGGATGGATCTCTCCATCCCCACGCACACGGTAGGAATGAAGAACTACCACCGTGAAGCAGCTCTGATGCATCTCCTTGGAGTCATGCAGAGCACAACGCCTTTTCTCCAAAAGGAGGAAGAAGCCAGCATGTCGACGCATGCCTGTAACTACAGTACTGTAGAGGCCGACAAGGGAGGATTGCAGGTTCCAGGCCAGCCTCAACAACTGGTGAGGCCCTCAGCAACCTAGTGAGACCCTGTTTCAAAACAAACAAATAAGTAAGGGTAAGGGGTGTAGCTCAAAGGTAGAATGCCCCTGGGCTCAATCCCCAGTATCCAAAAACAAAAACAAAAAACAAACAGAAGAAAAAAGCATAGAAGAATATGACAAAACACATGGAGGGATTAAAGAAACAAAACAAAAAACTCTGAAAGAATAAATAATTTCCATGGTTGGTCTTTAAAAAGACCAGCAAATGGCTAACATGTGTGTGTGTGTGTGTGTGTGTGTGTGTGTGTGTGTGTGTGTTCCAGAAAGGGGCAGTGTCTAAGTGCTGGAGGTCAGCTGCAGTGGGCAGGTCCAGGCCAGGAGGACCCTGGCCTTGTGTCCAGTGGTTTTTGGTGGCGCCTCTCCTGCCAGGAGACCTCGCTCTGTGGCTTGCCATCCATGAGGGCCTTAGCAGATGACCCTGCAGCCCCAGGGCTGTTTCCTGCCCTCCCCCTGCACTTCCTCTGACCACAGGTCTCAGCCTGTGTGGGCCAGGGCCCATTGGATCCCGCTGCACCCTCCCCGTCTCTCTTTTTCTGCAGCTGTGAAATGGGAGAGTTAATCTCTACCAGTTGTATGGAGTCCTGAGTCACTTTGGTTATGAACCATTTTCCAGAGCTCTGAAAAACAGCCACGGTGAAATACAAGAAGCTTTTTAGAAGGAGGCAAGGCTGGCTGCCAAGGAGAGCTTGGGCCATGATTCTTGAAGGGGAAAATTCAGACCTTTTCATGATTAACCACTGGGAAACAGGGAAAAAGGAAATGGCAAATTTGTACCAAATCGCTGCCCTTGGAGCAGACGCTGCGTGCTGGAATCCATGCTCCCCAGGGCGGAACAGGGCCCTGCATCTGAGTTTCTTCTCCTTTGCCTTTTCTCCTGATTCTTGTTTTCCTCCTAAAGGTAAAACATATGGGCTGAACTGCCTCCAGGAATGCCTGCCCTCCACCAGAGGCTGAAGAGCCATGGCCCAGGCAAGGGGGCGTGGTAGAGTTGGAAGGCTGGATGACAGCTCCTGGGGGCCACCCGCCCAGGACGCCCAAGCGGAGTCCATCCATCTCCTCCAAAGCAAACACTGCAGTCAGTTCACAGGCTCCTGCGTCCTTACTTCCCTCCCCACTGGCTACGTATGTTAGTTTAACCCGCGCTGAATTATTTATTGGGAGCGAAGTGAGGAAATCGGGGAGAAATTCATTCCCTCGGGAGCGACAAGGAAGTAGGAGACACTCACCGCGGTGTCTTAGCCAGAAAACAGAGCATAGCTTTCTTCTTCCGTTAGTACCAAGTACAAGTAATGTCAGCAGGTGTCCTTGCGCGAGGGCTTTTGAAATGCTGCCAGCACGGAGTAGCTGTCTGCCAGAAGTAGCTAGCTGATGCCCAGGCCCCGGGGAGCGGCCCCGGGCCCGTCAAGCGGAGGGAGGCTCGGCCTTCAGCCCTGTGCACTGGCGCCTGCTCTGGACACCTGCTCGTTAGAGCTGAGAAAGGCCCGGGTGTTGCTGATTCAGTTGTTTCTCAGCTACAGGACAGCTGGACGCAATGTCTGAATGAGTTGCCTGGCTTCACAGGGGCAGACACACGGCCCAGAGACAAGTTTGTTTCAAACTGAAGTCAGCTCACCGTCCCTGGGCCCGTTCAGGTGACAGGACTTCCCCAGGGCGCTCACCGCCGCGGGCCAGGCACCTCTGAAAAGCTCTCTCGGTGGTCTAGAAGGGCTAACCCGCCTCCGAGGCCCCCATGCCTGCGGACCTACGTGAGAAAATGCTTCTGTGTGAGGAGCGAGCCGGGGCCAAGGCTATTTTGGTCCTGTCTCCACGGTTTGCTGCACATTAGTAAGTGCTGCTGTTTATCCTGGGTTCTGCTGTTGCTTTCTCTGGAAGCTCTGTGGTGTAGATGAGACCGAAGGCAGAGGGGCCTGGGTCCGGGGAGCGCCCACCATAGGCAGTACGCAGCGCAGAGAGCGGAAGCCAGTGGGCCACGGAGCCTTCTTGCCAGCTGGGGCCCCCGCCAAGCTGAGAGTTACACCCATGCTCTTTCTGAGCGGACAGACTCAAACGCAGACTCGCCTGGAGTTAACGCGGGCACATTCCTTTGGCGCCAGACTCCCTGGGATCAGACCCCTGGTGCTGTGCCTGCTCTTCGGCCCTCCGCACACCGGCACCCTCAATTTCAGAGCCGTCCACAGAGCAGCAACCACGGGTGCCCCAGCAGGCACCACAGGCCAAGCACAGTCGCTTAGAAAGGTGGAGTGGCCTGCCCAGAATCGCAGACTTGGTAAACATGTGAGCAGAGGTTTAATCCCAGACAGCCTGATGCCAAAATGAAGATACCAGCCTGGGCCCCGGGACCGGCCGTGACTATAAACACGCACCAGCCGGTCAGCTGAGGCCGCTGTAACAGAGTGCGCAGCAGCCGGGCAGACTCGGCGGCCGCTTGCTTTCCCCCAGGCCTGGAGGCTGGATCCGAGTCACAGGGTCACACGGCTGGGTCCCCTGAGGCCGGCGCTGTGGCCTGCAGACGCCTCTTCTCCTGTGTCCTCACATGGCAGCCCTCTGTGTGCCTGTGTCCTCAAGTCCTCTTCCCATCAGGACTCCAGTCAGACTTCACTGGGGCCCACCCTATGGGCTTCATTTGAACTGAGTCCTCTTTACCACCCCTGCCCCCAAACAAGGCTACATTCTGAGGTGGTTAGGACTCCAATGTACGGCTTTGGTCCCACCCTATGGACCTCTTATTTATTTATTTATTTATTTATTTATTTGTAGTGCTGGGGATTGAACCCAGGGGCATTCTACCACCCCCACCCCCCACTCATTTTTTAAAATTCCTTATTTTGAAACAAGGTCTCACTAAATTCCAGAGGGCCTCACTAAGTAGCTGAGGCTGGCCTCGAATCCACGATCCTCCTGTCTCAGCCTCCCAAGCACTGGAATTACAAGTGTGTGCCACCATGCCTGGTTTATGGACCTCTTTTTAACTTGATAATCTCTGTGAAGAAGGCCCTGTCTCCAAATACAGAAGCCTTTCTGGACTTGAGCCAGAAGCTGCCACAGAGAGGTGTAATTTCTCACCATCCCTCTCATCTAGGAATGACCACAAACAGCCCCCACGGTGGCCTTGGGGTAGCAAACCAATTCCAACAAGTAGCCAGCGAGCAAGCGTGGGGTCTGTGGGTGAGAAGTAACTGCAGCTGTGGTTCACGCCCCCAGCAGTCTCCTTCCTTTCTTAAGAGCTCAGCCCTATGTTTCAAAGTCACCTGTTCTATTTTGGTTGTTATTTATAGGTGTCCTATAAGCAGGGATGTTTTCAGGTCATCAAATCCAGCCCATCACCAAAAATCTAAGTCCTGTGGGTAGAGGGCAGACCGATAAGTTAGCAGCAGCGTCTGGGCTGGGCCTGGGGCTTCGCTGCACATTTCTTGACGGCACAGGGAAGGCTCTTCTTGGGAAGCAAATGGCTTCTCAGTAAAAGAGTCACATCTACGCCCTCTGTCATGCATTAGCTGAGGACCCGTGACAGGCTGGGCACGGAGTCCAAACTAGAAACAGAGACATAAGACAGGGAGAAGCACACTGCGCCTCGGGTCCTCCTGGCTCGCTGCTAACTTACGCGCACAGGCGTGCTCTACGTGAGCGTGGGCCACGGCTGCTCAGGGACGCTGGAGAGCTGCCAGCGCCGGTGACATCTGGACTCTGGGTGCAAGACCAGCGTTCAGGGCCTGCTCCTGTCGGTGCTGTCCGTCTGGCATTATTAAGTCACTGTTAAGCCTTATGTTATTAAGTGGGGCCTCTGCCCCTGGGTGCTCTTTAGCTCTCTGCACACCAGCACGCTCAAGTTCACAACCAAGTACCTGTAGAGAGAATGAGCAGGGGGCCCCCGCAGTGTGCTGTGTCCCGAGAGGCCCAGGGCACGGCCCCACCTCCACGGCCCTCAGAGCTGGCCTGTGCCACGGCCACAGCCAGGACCTGGCCCTTCCGACCCATGCAGTCCTGCTCCCGGGGCTGCCTGTCTTGCCCTGGGGTGGCCGCCTCTCTGCTCTGACTGCCAGACTGCTCCCCTCTGAGTGAGCGTCCTTTCTAGCCAATTTCAGACTGTCATGATTTGCGTCTGCAAGGTCCCCAAAGCCTCACGTTGAAGGCATGGTTTCTGACCTGGACGTGGTGGCACACGCTTGTAATCCCAGCATTTGAGAGGCCGAGTGAGACAAGAGGACCGTGGTTCACAGCCAGCCTCACCTACTTAGTGAGGAGGCCCTTTGCAACTCAGTGAGACCCTGTTTCAAAATAAAAAATAGGGCTGGGGGTGTGGCTTGGAGGTAGAATGCCCCTGGGTTCTGTCCCCAGTACCGCAAAAATAAACAAATAAATAATAAATAAATAAATAAACAAACATGGTTTCCGACGTGACAAGGTCCAGAGGTGCAGCTTTTAGACAGAGAGTGAACCGTGAGGTCTAATCCACCGAGGGCAGCATGGCCTGCCAGAGGCGGGACCCAGGGAAGGGTTATCTTGTTCCTAGTCCCTCTTTCTCTCCTCCTCTGGGCCCTTCTGCTTCCTGGCTGTCAAGAGCTGAGTGACCAGCTTCCCTCCACAGGGCCCTTCCACCCCACGCTCTGCCGCCCCTGGAGCCCAGAGCAAAGGTGCTTCCCGCTGCCTACCAGGCCCACCGCCAGCTCCTGCCTGCTCCCTGGATCCACAGCCTGCCAGGCAACTCCTTCCACAGACCTCCTCCAGACCCCAGGCAAATCCCGCGACCTTCGTCCCACCAGATTCCTAGGTAAGTTTATTGATGCTGACGAGTCAGTATAATATTCCAGAGACACACCCACCCGTTCCTTCAAAGAGCTTGCCCTCAGTGAGGTACTTATTAAGTCCTGGACGCCACAGGCCAGCTGTAGACACAGCTACCCAGCAATTGGAATGTTCCAGGAACACACTGAATTCAAAGTGTAGCCCCAGCATAGGGTGGTGTGTGTGGAGGAGGCTGAGCTTGGCCATGAACCTCTGGAGGGAGACAGCCGGGGGCTGAGGGCCAGCCAGTCCCAGCCGCTCCGGCCCAGGCCAGCCCTGGTTCTTAGGATCCTGCTTACCTTGATGGACACTCTTGACTTGGCTTCCAGACAGCTGGAAGAGTGGCTGCAGAGGCTGGAGCACGGGGCCTCTGGCTCCCTTCTCCTTCAGACCCTGCGCGGGCTGGGTTTGTGTTTCCCTGGGTTGGAATGGACTCTGTTACGGTGCAGTCTGGAATGGGGCACCGTGGGGCTGTGGTGCCCGCAGGTGTGTCAGGACAAGGAGGCCTGTCCTGCAGCGAGGGACCCGCGGGGCTGCTTTGCAGAGCTGGGGACAGCATGCACTTCCAGATGGGCTCCAGGATCCTGAGCAGGGCCAAGGGAGCCTGGAGGCTGGGAGGCTGCCTGAGGCCTGCACTGAGCACCAGGTGTGGCAGAGGTGTTTAGGGGCAGAAGAGCGGCCCAGAAAGAGGGTGCTGGAGGGAGAGGAGGACGGAGGGCGTCTGTCTGCCAGCACAGGGGAGGGCGTGAAGCAGTACCAGAGCCAAGGTTGGAGAGGAGTCCGTGGCTAACGCGTTCTCCCAGACCCTCACACCTCTCCAGAAGGTGCAGGTTAGGGCCAGGTGCTAGTTTCAGCTGCGACTTTGCAGAGATGTCCGGAGTGGAGGATGAGTGGTGTGAGACTCAGTGTCCTCAGAGGCTGCAGGTCCAGTGCTTTGTGGATCTCCTTGTTGGAGGCAGGAGGATTGGTTCCACTCTGCTGGCCTTAGGGAGGCACCATCAGATGCAGAACACCCTGGAGCTGAACACAGCCGCTGCAGATGTATTTCAAGGCATCTGGATGAGGCAATCAGCTTTCTGGAGCCCGTTCTCTGAATCCTTGTCTACGAGCTTCCCAGTACTGTCCATGTCCACCTTGGGTGGGGGCTGGACTGCGGAGGGAGCAGGGAAGTGCAAAGCCAGTGCTGGCAAAATTCCAGAGTGACCTGGAGGCACACCTGTGACCCCAGGGACTTGGGAGGTGAGGCAGGAGGATCCCAAGTTCAAGGCCAGCCTGGGCAACTTAGTGAGACTCTGTTTCAAAATAATATTTAAGTGCACGCTTGCAATCCCCGCGCTTGGGAGGCTGAGACAGGAGGATCACACAGGTTTGAAGCCAGCCTCAGCTACTTAGTGAGGCTCTCAGCAACTTAGTGAGACCCTGTTTCTAAATAAAATATAAAATAGGTCTGGGAGTGTAGCCTGGAGGTAGAAAGCCTCTGGGTTCCACCACCCGGTACCACCAAAAAATAAAAAATAAAATAAAAACAAAATTTAAGATAGGTGTGATGGCACACATTTGTAATCCCTATACTTGGGAGACTGAAACAGGAAGATCACAGGTTCACAGCCAGACTTGGCAACTTAGTGAGACCCTATTTCAAAATAATAAAGTAATAAAATAAAATAAAATAAAATAGGGCTGAGACTGTAGTTCAAAAGTAGAATGCCCCTGGATTCAATCTTTAACATCAAGGGGAAAAAAATTTTTTTTAAGCTGGGGAATAACTCAATGGCAGAGGGCTTGCCTATCATGCACATGGGTTAAGGTTCAATCTTTATTACTGCAGAAGATGTGCCCTGGTGAAGGCCACTTCCAGGTTCACAGATGGCACCACACTGCGTCCTCAAGGGAGGAAGGGCAAGAGAGGAGGACTCTCTGGTGCTCCTTCCATAAGGTGCTAATCCATTCACGAGGTCTCCACCCTCATTTCCTAGACCCCGAAGGCCCCATCTAATACAGCACCTTGAGGGTTAAGACTCAACATGTGACTTTTGGGGGAGCACACACCTGCCCTTCCCACAAGAGGATGGTGTCTCCACCTGATGCCACCCCTTCCAGGGGGACCACAGCTATACACATCTTCCATTTACAAGGAGCAAACTTCACAATGACAGGGGCCTCCCCAGGGTCATGGGACCAGTAATAAGAGGCCTGTAGTGGAGGCCAGGCCTTGGGTTCCCTGACGGCACCGGCCAGTCTACAGCTACACAGTTCATGCAACTCACCCTGGCGTCCTCTCTTCTCCCCCCAGGGAGGGACGAAGAAACAGCCAGGACTCGGCTTTGTGAGCCTCTTCTCTCTGACTGGGAGCATGCTGGACTCTGGTTTTGCAGCCTCCCCACGGCGCTGGCTCCCCGGCCACAGGAGACACTCATGTGGCTCTTGGTCCATCAGGGCCTCTGGCTACAAAGGAGTCCCGTGTGGCCCTCCTTCCCTGGGGCAGAAGCCCCTTAGTCCCCGGATCCTCCACACCCCAGGAAGGTCCCACCAGTGGAGGCTTCAGGATGCTGGGACGGCCCCAACCCCCGACTTCTGTAATTCGGCTGCCTGTGGCCAGCCCAGGTCCCTCAGGCCCCTGGATTCGGGAAGTACCTCTGATCTGGGGGCTATATTGCTCAAAGCCACAGGTGACCCCAAACCAGGCTGGTCTCAGATAGCAGCCGCGGAGGCAGAGGGAAAGCTGCATTCTCCTTGGTCTGCCTTCAAGGGCAGCGTCTCTGCACCTCATGCAAAGCCGCTCTCATTCAGAGCACGTGGCTCTGCCCACAGCAGCCCTTCAGTGCCGCCGCCGCCGCCTCTCCCCCACCTCCCTCCTCTCTCTCCAGTCTGTACTCCAGGTTTCTGGCTGGCCCTGAATGCTCTAGCCCTGGTGCCTGGCTCCTATATCTGATAAGGATCAAACACTCGGAGATGTTCAGCAGCACAGAATTTCTAAGCGAATGACTGGACGGGTGCATGAGTGGCACTCTCCTTCCTCCTCTCATAGCTAGCATTCTTTCTTGCAGACTTACCTCGCTCTTCTTGGGGATCACGGGCCTCTTTCCAGCTCGGTGAGGTCTCCGCCCAGCATGCACTGTGTGCTCTGTGCTTTGCCAGCGCCGGCTTCCCAGCACACACCACTGGTCAGCTTATTCCATGGCTGTCCACAACTGTTTGCTGTAAAACTGTCCTCGTTTAATAAAGATAGTAAACAGCCAGGCAGGATGACGAATATCCTGTGATCCCAGTACTTTACAGGCTGAGACAGGAGGATCACAGGTTTGTGGCCAGCCTCAGCAACTTGTGAGACCTTCTGCAACCTAGTGAGACCCTGTTTCAAAATAAAGAATAAAAATTTGGGCTGGGGGTGGAGCTCAAAAAAAAATAGCAAACATCTCTGCAGGCATGGTGGTGCACACCGGTAATCCCAGGACTTAGGAGACTGAGACAGGAGAATCACAGGCTCAAGATCAGTCTCAGCAACCTGGCAAGATTCTGAGCAATCTAGCAAGACCCTTTTTCCAAAGAAAAGATAAAAAGGAGTGGGGGTATAGCTCAGATGTAGGATGCCCCTGAGTGGTTCAATCCCCAGGGATGCAACACACACACACACACACACACACACACACACACACACACACCAGAGACGGTGAACATCTACAGAGTGCTTCATACCGTCTCTGTAACAACCAGGGTGGGCTTCCATGGCCAGAGAAGAAGATTGAGTCCCCACAAAGAGTTGGTGATGGGACAAACCCTAAGGGGAAACTCATGGCTCTCAGGGGCCCAGGGCTGCCAGATCAAGCCTGCTGGAGCAGGTGGGGGGTAATTCTGTGTCCTCTTGCCTGGGCCTGGGGATCCTAGGTGGCTGGTGGTACAGGACTTCTGGTGTGTCTGAGAGGCCTTCCAGGGAGAGGCATCCCTGATGGGTGGGCCGAGGGAGGAAAGAGGCTCTCATCAGGTAGGTGGGCACGTTCAGCCCCCAGGTTCTGCATAGAGAAAGAACAGACAGAGGGCAGAATAGCTGTCTGCTGGATCAGGGACACAGTGCCTTCTGCCCTGGGACACTGGCTGTCCTGCTGGAGGACATGGGCTTGCACCATGACCACTGCTCCACCTCACCCGAGAGGCTGGATCATGGACTCCCCCATGTGCGGAGAGACTGGGCGTCTTGGCCTTTGTGACCAGGTGAGCCAATCCCTGGCCATAAATCCCTTCCACATGCCCAGACAGCTATCCTGTCAATTCCATTTCCCTGAAGAGCGCTGACCTTCTTGCAGGGTCTCTCTGCTTTCCTGCTCCTGAGACCAGGATCTGGGCAGCAACTGTGTTCACCCAGTTGTCATCATCCCCTGACAACTGGGTGAACACAGCACATTCTCCATCTGACCCTGGCTAGTCCCCCTCCTTCCTGTCTGAGGGCTTGCTCCCAGCCAGGAGAGATTATGAGATGCTTGGAAACTAATAGTTACTCTAGTAAATATGTTTCACTCTTATGTGTACATGTGCAGAGAGTAGAAATCCTGGATCTTCATATTTTCATATTGTATTGATTGCTTACTCTGAGTGTGTGTGTGTGTGTGTGTGTGTGTGTGTGCACACACACGTGGAAATGGGGGTGGAACCCAGAGGCATTCTACCTCCAAGCTACACCCCCAGCCCAATTTTTTATTCTTTATTTTTGAAACAGGGTCTCACTAAGTTGCAGAGGGCCTCACTAAGTAGCTGAGGAGGGCTGTGAATCCAGATCCTCCTGTCTCAGCCTCCCAAGTACTGGGATTACAAGCATGTGCCACCACACCCGGCTCCGATTAAGTTTTAAATTAAATAAATCTCCCACTAGCCAGACAGAAGGCAGACACACACTGGCTGGTTCTGCAGGAGTGTGCTCAGTGCTCAGCCTTGAGGACAGACGGAAAGAGGGAAGGAGGAATGGAGAACCTGAACATGGCACTCCTCCAGATTCCTAGGTATCATGATGATCAGAACCGCCTGCCCGCGGCCATCCAAGGTGCCTGGTGCCATCCAGAACCAGTGCCCACGCGCATATCTTTCTTCAGGTTGGTGCTTTCCTTTCCTAAGGGCACACCCTAGTGCCCCAAAGACCCCCCTACTGGAAACACACTCAAGGTCCTACCAGCTCCCAGCAGACCCAACCGTGGGGAGACTGAGCTGGCTGTTCTTAGTTACTCATGCACTGGGCAGCGTCCCTCCCATCTGAAGGATGGTTTCGTAAGGTGGCTTGTCAGGAACCAGAGAACAGCGCAGTGCCAACACGGGATGGGCTGGTACCGGCGGCACCGAGTGGCCTTCCTCCTGGGTGCTGGAGCTCAGTGGCTGCTACACAGCACCAGCCAGGTCGACAGGCCCCTTCCCACTGGTCCTGTGAATCTCCTGGCTGCTGCGGGAGCTTTCCTGCTTGGTCACATTTCAGTTTGGCCATGCGGCACGAGACTCCTCTGTCTTGTTGGTTGGGGCTTAGAGCAAGAGTTCAGTCCAAAGCAACAGTCTCCCGTAAGTTTTATTTAACAACACATCCTCCCAACTGCGAGAGGGAAGGTGCACCAACCCCAGAGCCAGAGCACTTGCGTTCAGGGGAGCCTGGATAGGAAGGTGAGCAGGAAGCAGCCCCCGGGCAGGGCAGCCATGGTGCCCTTTGGGATTGGTGCACAGGTTCCAGAGATCAGGACCACAGCTCCGCTCTCTCCTGCCCAGCCTGCTGTCCCTCTGGGCTCTCCCAGATGGAGAGAGAGTCCTTCTCCCATGGCCCCCAGACGCCTCAGCCCGGGAGGGGATGAAGGCCGTGTCTAGATAGGATGTGCCCCATGGGCTGGCTTCTGGAGACCCCATAGGAGAGGAACTCCTGGTGAGCTCTGCCCACCAGGGCTGCTGACCTCCGGAGACACTTGGCAGGGCCGCTTGCCTGAGGTTACATTGCCTTTTCTAAGATGGACCTACATCCTCACTTTGTGACCCAGAGATTAGGGCTCAATAACTTCCTCTGTTGCTCCGACTCCCCCAACAATAAGACTAACCTTAGGAAATCGTTCGTACTGGTACCAAATAGTAACCAGAAAATGTGCGGGACTTTACCTGCAGACACAAAAGGTGAACCAGTGAGGCTTGTTCTTCGGTCAGTACCCACGACGTAAAATTTGAATAACTAGGATTTATCATGTGTGTAGTACGCCCCAGACACTTTCAAGCACGTGGCTTATCTTGTGCTTGGATCTTCCCAACAAGCCCACAGGGCAGATCCTATGTGGCAGGTGATCTAGAGGCATCTTCCTGTTTTCATTTTGTTGAATGTTGGCTTGTTTGCTTGTGGTACTGGAGATCGAATCCAGAAGCACTCTGCCATGGAGCTATACCCCCAGATCCATTTTATTTTTTATTTTAAAATAAGATATTTCTAAATTGCTGAGGCTGGCCTCGAACCTGTGATCCTCCTGTCTCAGCCTCCCAAATACTGGAATTACAGGTGTGCACCACCATGCCTGGCTGCTTTTGTTTTTAGGTCAGAATTTAAAATGGAAGAGGTAAGGTCAAATGGAAGTACTGAAACCCTTTTGCTCTGCTAAATTACTTAGGATCTGGGGTATTTGCCCTTCAGAGGAGGAGATGGCATCTGGAGCAGTGCCCTGGTGTGAGGAGACTTCTCCAGCCCAGTGTCCGCAGTTGTTCCTGCCATGGAAACAGGAGAGGAAGCTATATCTTCCTGCCAGCTTCTGCTCCTGTTCAGAAAATCCCGGTGTCACGGCAGAAACATTAAATTATTAAAGGCTGTGCCTACAAAGCTCAGGAGAGGTGTTTATGAACGCCACTGTGACCATTAAATCCACTTTGCTGTGGGCTGCGACTTTATTTTCTTGAATTCATGGTGACGTGCTGCTTTGAATCATGCAGGGTAGCAGGCATGGCGCTTTATGAGGTTGTTTCAGGGTTTTAAAATCACTGAGTGTCTACAGGAGAAGGGACAGCAAAGGAAGGCTAACCCACCCAGAAACAGCCCGGAGTGCGGTGTGCGGTGCACACTTCAAAAGCACAAAATGGCAGGTTTGATGTTAGGTGCTTGTGCGTGTGTGCATGTGTGTGTGTGTGCGCGTGCATGTGTGTGTGCATGTGTGCGTGTGTGCATGTGTGTGATGCTGGTGATTGAACACAGGGCCTCATGGATGCTAGGCAAGCACTCCACCACTGAGCTACACCTTCAGCCCCATTACACACATTTTTTTTTTTTTGTGGTACTGGGGGTGGAACCCAGGGGCATTCTACCTCTGAGCTACACCCCCAGCCCTATTTTTAAAAATTATTTTGAAACAGAGTCTCACTGAGTTGCAAAGGGCCTCACTGAGCAGTAGCTGAGGCTGGCTGCAAACTCCGATCCTCCTGTCTAAGCCTCCCAAATGCTGGGGTTGGAAGCATGCTCCACCGTGCCCGGCTTACATACATGTTAACACATGCAAAAAGTTCTCCCAGTCTGGACTGAATGAAGTACTTAATCAGATACATGTTGCAAGTGAGTGGACGCTGTCCTCAGTGTAGACCAAACATGCTTGTCCTTCCAGAACGCCAGGATTTGTTGAAAGGCAGTGAATTCACAAGCCAGAGCCCTTCTGTCGGTCGCCACTCACCAGATACTTGTGGCTCACCTCAGTCAGGCTGGCAGTCGCCATTCACCAGATACTTGTGGCTCACCTCAGTCAGGCTGGCAGTCCCAGCTTCCGTCATCCTGATCTTTACTTCTAGTTTCCATAACACTCAGGCCACACATCAGAAGTCACCCGGCGATACATCCAGGTTGCAGAAATGCCAGGGGTTAAGGCAGCCGCAGGGTTCAGCTGGCTTGGCCAGGAGCAAAGACAGAGACTGACAGGAACGCAGTCTTGGAGGGATAGGAGTTCAAGAAACCAGCCCCAGCCGGGCGTAGTGGCACATGCTTGTAATTCCAGCATTCAGGAGTATTGTGGTTGATGGCCAGCCTCAGCTACTTAGTGAGGCCCTTTGCAACTTAGTTATACCCTGTTTTAAAATAAAGAATAAAAAAAATAGTGCTGGGGGTATAGCTCGGAGGTAGAATGCCCCTGGGTTCCATCTCTAGTACTGCAAAAAATAAAAAGGGAACCAGTTCCACAGAGGTGTCAAGGCAGGGTCCAGACGGAAGGCAGCTTCAGGCTCAGAGTGTCAGTGTGGAGCAGGAGGAACCATGCTGAGCCGGGGACAGAGGATGGGAGGTTCCTTGCCGTGGCAAATTTTCAGGAAAAGACTGTGACAAGTGGCCAGGTGAGGGAGTTAGGGCACGCTGCGTCCAGTCCTGGGGGTTCCTTCTTCGGTGGGTCTCAGGAGAGGGGTGGCTTCATCTCTGGTCTGGTGTGCGGGACAGTTATGGGCCTGAGTTTTCTGAGATGGGCTGACACACCGTGCCCCTCTGTGCCTCTGATTTGATCGTAAGTTCATAGGTGATCGTCGCTTATTAGCGTGATCCAAGTATTAGCTTGTGCCTGGCGGCTGTGCTGTACAGGTGGCAGGGTCAACTGTCAGACAAGGTATGGGGCCGTCCCACCTCTGCCCTTGGACTCAAATGAAGAAACTCCTGCTGGACCACCGCTTTGGAAAATGGAGTGGCTGGGAGCCATGTGCGGGCTGCGCACTGCCATTCCCCTCCCCTGAGTCACGTGTAGCAGGACGCAGCTGCTCTCCACATGGTGAACACCCTCTCCCAGGCTGCGGGCTGAGCTCGCATACCCACCAGAGTGTTTAAACACAAACAGCTTTCATTTTGGCCAGCTTCAATTTACTCTTTTTTTTTTTTTTTTTGAGAGGAGGTCCTACTCTGTGGTCCAGGCTGGCCTCTAACTGCTGGTCTCATGCAATCCTCTGGCCTCCTGAGTAGCTGGGACTACAAGCCTGTGCCACCAGGCCCAGCTTCAATTTATTTAATTATTTTTATAGTTTATGCTGATGTGTCCTTGCAAAGAAGTTTTTCCCAACACATGTCACAATTCATTCTTATTTTTCTTCTAGAAGTGTCTTATTCATTTATTTGTGTGGTATCAAAGATCAAACCCAGGGATGCCTTACCATAGAGCTGCATCCCCAGCCCTTTGTGCTTGTTATTTTGAGACAAGTTTGTTAGTTGAGACAAGTCTCACTAAGTTGCCCAGGTTGCCCCAAACCTACGACCCTCCTGTGTCCGCCTCCTGAGTCCCTGGGATTGCAGGTGTGTGCTACTGCGCCTGGCTTAGGGACTCTTCTATAGTTTTAGTCTTAAGTTCAGGTGTGTGGTCCAACTTGATTGATTTTGTGATCCTGGGCCTGGAGGTGGCCAAACAGGTTCCTTTTTGCAGGTCATCTCAGGGCGTTTAATCTGCTAGCGTCTGTACTGAGCCTGCTTCGGAGTTTAAAGCATCTCCCAACTTATCTGAGCACGGAGTGTCCCGTGACGCCCCTCCATGGAGAAGCTGGTGTGCACACCGCACAGCTCCGTCTCCCCGCATCGCTGCAGATTAGGAGGAGGGTGCGTCTCTCTGCTGAGGTGAGGGGAGCCTCCTGGACTCTGTCACCACATTAGCCGCGCCCCATCAAGGAGAGGGCCGGATGGTGATGTAGCCGACTCCAGCCCCTCTCAGCAAGGCCTGGTTGGGTTCCTCTGCTAACGGGTAGCGTTTGATTCTCAGGCATGTATGTTCAGAGTCTGCTTCAGCAATGCTGTTCTTGAACTATGCTAGTAGTTCTCTTTGAAGCACTGGCTGCTCACGTCAAGTGATGGCCTTCTCCTGCAGCCCATCAGCAGGAACCCAGTTGATTAGAGGTGTTTTAAGGAAAAAATACTCTCAGTTCTCATCCCTATCCCACCAGTAACCAAAGAGTGGCACTGGGGCAAAGAGTGGCACTGGGGACTTTTTGTGGTACTAGGGATTGAACCCAGGGGTGCTCTACCTCTGAGCTGCATCGCCCCCCTTTTGTGGTATTAGGGAATAAACCCAGGGGCATTCTACCTTCAATTATACCCGTGGTCCTTTTGTGTTTTTTTTTTTTTTATTTGAGATAGGATCTCCCTGGGTTGCTGAGAGTTTTGCTACATTGCTGAGACTGTTTTCCACCCTGAGATCCTTCTGTCTCAGCCTCCCAAGTACTGGGATGAAAGGCATGTGTTCCCACCCCCAGCTTCCCCAGCCCTTTTAACTGTATTTTAGACAGGGTCTCACTAAGTTGCTCAGGCTGGTCTTGAACATGCAATCCTCCTGTCTCAGCCTCCTGAGTCCCTGAGATTATAATACCACTTCCAGAGAGAGAAGTTGTAAAATATGGGGCTTCTACCTCTGCTTCTCACTGAGCACGCGTGATCTGCCAGGAGAGCTTCTGTCCCATCAGAACCAAGTCTCCCTCACCCTGACCCAGCCCCTCAGTGGCTTTCTGGGATAATGATGCTTGCTGGGCCTGATCAATAGGGACAGAGGAGAGGCAATAGAATGATCATTAGAAGAAGGCTGGAGGCCTGAGTCCTTGGTGCTAGGTAACTGACCGGGAGGAAGGAGACCGTGACATTCTGGTTCTCACTGTCCAAGCCCCGGCAGAGCGGTGGTCCCGGTTAGGCCAGGCTTTGACACCCAGGAGGCGATACAGTCTGAGCAGCTGGGCTGTAGTCTGCAATGTGCTGCTGGGCATGGACAGATACAGACCTAGTCCGTTGGACAGGGACACTGAAGTGTGCAAGGTGGGCCGTGGCCTTCCAGAGATGGGCTGGTGCGAGAAGTATCACCGTGTGATAAGACTTGCACTTAAGCCCTCCGTCGCAGAGGAACTCAGCAGAGTGCAGTGGGGTCTGTGGTGTCTTCCCCGTGTTTGGGTGTTTGCTCTCCCTCACCCCCAAGTCTAACAGCACACTGGCTTTAATTCCTCTATCTCCCCCTTGCCAACATGGTCCACGTGCTTGGGAAACGTGGGGCTTGCTGTAGTTGCAGGTCTCCTCTACCCCACCTCATGGGACCACGATGACTTTAGTCAACGATGAGACGATGGTGAACCCGTAGACACTATGGCAATGACGTCACAGCCGGCCGGGTGTGCATGCAGGAGCCCTGCCCCGAGATGTTCACACAGACACAGAATTGGAACCCACTGGCTATGCATGACTGATTGACAGATGGGGGAAATAAAATTCATTTTATTTGTTAAATGACAGAACCACTTACTTTCCTAATGTGTGATGAGAATGGACATCCCGCCTTCCTGTGAACATGGGTTTTGACTCTGGCACCATGGTCAGAGCAGTGAGCTGAGCAGATGCGTCCATGTCCTCGGGAGCTAAGGGGAGCACTGAGGGGTGCAGGAGAGCCACTCCTGGCCTGGGTGAGCGGTCTGCCCGCAGCGCTCAGTCTCTGAGCAGGCCACATTGCTCCACGGCTGCAACATGCGGCGCAGCAGGTCCCAGCAGGTCCCAGCAGGTCCCAGCAGGTCTGGGCCGCAGCCAGCCTGGATCTGCAGACCTGCCACTGTGAAGCCCCTTCGGGCTCAGCCCACCGAACAGAAGGGGTCCGCTGCCTCTCACTACTCCCCACAACTGGCTGACTGCCGGAGAGACAGAACAAGCTACAGAAAATGTCACCCACAACCCTCAGACAGATCAGTGGGCTCATTGCAAAGTTCCCCCACACTTGCAGTCTCTGGTGAGCCTCACAGATGTGGCCTCAGAGATGGGCAGGGTGGGTGTCCTGAGAGCCGGGCTCCCTCTGGCCTGGAGTGACCCTGGCCCCTACTGCCTGCTCTTCCTAGAGTGCTCCAGAGTCTAGCTCCAGCTCTGCTTCTGCTCCCTTCAGCACCCCAGCCACACCTATCTCCCCTTCACTGCATCCTTCCAGGACAGAGTCAAAAGCCAGGGAATAAGTGGGGTGTGGTGGTGCATGCTTGTAATCCCAGCATTTGGGAGGCTGAGACAGGAAGATTGCGGTTCACCGACAGCCTTAGCTACGTATGAGGCCCTTTACAACCCAGCGAGACCCTGTTTCAAAATAAAGAATAAAAAAAAAAATAGGACTGGGGGTGTAGCTTGGAGGTAGAATGCCCCTGGGTTCCATCCTCAGTACCAAAAAAAAAAAACAAAAAAAAAAAAAACAGGGAATGAGATGAGGCTGGGCGTTGGGGACGGGAAGCTTTTTCCATTTGGAGACCAAAGGAGATTTGGACTGCACCCTGACTGTGTCCATCCTCTACACTGCGTCTATGTTCTCTATTGGCCACTCTGTCCTGGTATGTCCTGCCCAGCACCTCCAGCACCTGCCCTCTCGCTGTTGCCTGGCTGTCTGCCTCGCATGCGCAGGCATGGCTATCACTCGGGATGAGTCCCTTGAGGGGACAGGCAGTTGCAAAGTGCCACCTTGATTAGAACTTCTCAGGAGCAAGGCTCACTTATTCAAAGTCAACTGCGTTCAAAATGAAAACAAAACATTTTCATAAATCATTCTGCGCAGAGCCGCTGCCACAGCTGTGTGGCAGAGCATTTGAAAGGCAGTTCTGTTGGTCTCTGCCTATCCCCACGTCGACAGGGCCGGTCTTGTGGCTTCTGCAGTCTGGTGCTCATCCTGGACACCCGAGCCTCCTCTGTCTCCATCTCAGGCGGGTCCTCTGAAGGGTGCTGCCATCCCCACCTCGCACTGCGGTGCTCCTGGAGAGCCGTGGGGCTGGGCACCATCCTTTGTGCTCATCTCTCCACCCTGTACACAGGCTGCAGGCAGAAGATGCCCTCTGCTCTCCACCGCAGCACCAGAACAGAGCTCCACATGAGTGGATACTCAGTAACTCTGTGTAGTGGGCGACATCCCAGTGGCATTTTGCACTTTGAGACTTTTATCCTGCAGGGTTCTGGTGGTGTGCAACTGAAGTTCCAGTCCCTCAGGAGTCTGAGGTAGGAGGATCACTGCTCAGGGGCTGCCCACTACCTATGGGGCAGAACCGCCCTTTGCTTGTGTAGGCAGACACGCCTTAAATCCCCACTGGGCTCTGAAGCTGAGTGTGTGCTGGCCTGGCGCACCTTGAGTCAACAGGTATGGGGGCACTGTGGGTTTCTGAGCAGTGGAGGGCACGCTGCCCCCGCCCTCATGAGGGCTCTGGGCTCACTGCCTGGCTGGTGCGGGCCACAGGTGTGGGGCCCCTTCCTCCCATGCTTCTCTGAGCCCCTCCAGCCCCTCTGTCCTGGGCTCTCCCTCATCGCTCCCTGGTGCAAAGTTGAATCTTTTTCTCATTCTCCTTTAACGCTGGCCCAGCTCTGGCTCCCCGCCCTGCTTGGAACTCCCAGACACACCAGTTCATGCTGCCTATTTGGGAGCTGATTTAAGGACTTTCTTTCCTGGCATCCTGGACACCCTGGCTTGTTTGCTTCTCTTGCTGGTTAAGAGGTTTATAACAGAGACTCGCTTCCTGGGATGAAGCTTGTTGCTAACAGAAGTATAACCCTCGTGCTGTTTTGGGAACTTTCAATGAATTATATCCAGGGCAGGGGGTGTTCATGGAGCTGAATTTAACCGTTGGCAGTTCAAGGACAGGAACCACATAGGGTATTTTTTGTTTGTTTATTTATTTATGTATTTATTGCGGTACTGAGGATGGAATCCAGAGGTATTCTACCTCCAAGCTATACCCCCAGCCCTAGTTTTTATTTTTTATTTTGAAACAAGGTCTCATTGAATTGCAAAGGGCCTTGCTAAGTAACTGAGGCTGTCCATGAACCGTGATCCTCTGGTCTCTACCTTCTGATATTTTTCATTATTTGTAAAAGTTCTAGGCCTGGTCCAGACCCATAATAAATACCTGTTGGTTGTTTGGTGGTCAGGTAGGCATGCCGAATGCCTCTGTCTGGCTACAGTACCTAGGGTTTTTTTTTTTTTCCAGTAAAAATTGTGATTTTATTCATCAGATTTTCTTCACTTTCCCCTTTCCTCCCAACTTTTGATTTTGAAATGTCTAGGAAGGACATAGACACAGGTTGAAAGAGTAGAATAATTGCAGCCTCATTTACTGTTCATCAGGACTCAGCAAGAAATTTTTTTTTTATCAGGCATGGTGGTGCATGCCTATAATCCTAGTACTTGGGAGGCTGAGACAGGAGGATCACAGTTTGCCGCCAGCCTCAGCAATTTAGTGAAGTTCTCTGCAACTTAGTGAAACACTATTTCAAAATAAAAAATAAAATAGGGCTGGGGTGTATCTTAGAGGCAGAATGTCCCTGGGTTCAGTCCCCAGTACCACAATAAATAAATAAAATGTCCACGTTAATAAAAATCTCTTTCTATGTGTATATCTATATAGCATTTCTAACTCCCTCTCTACATATGAATCCTTTTTTTGCTGGGTCATTTGAAAGTAAGATGCAGACTTGAAGACAGCTCATCCGTAAGCACTCTGGCGCACAGTTTCTGAGACAGGAACACTTTCTTCTTAACCACAGTAGCGTCCCTCCAGCCACAGAATTAATAATCATTTCAAAACATAACCTGAAGTTCCTTCCTGCACTCTTTGATTGGAGAAGTTCACCTTTTGATCAGGTGCTAACTTTATATCCCTGAGCTGAATTCCAGGTCTGGTTCCCTACAAACCCTTCCGGATTTGTGTGTGTGGCCAAGACCTACAGTTCACACGAGGCAGTTGCCTTCTCCGGGTCTGGGGTGACAAAGGGTCGTTCAGGCTCCAGAGGTGGGTTGTTTCCAGAATAGACTGTGTGGTCACCATGCAGGGACAGAGAGGTTCTGCTCTGGATGGCTGCCCGGGTCTGGGCTGAAGTTTCTTTCTATCCTGCTGCTGTGGGGTCACAGACAGAGCTCACTGTCTGTGAACTTTGTCCATTTGTGTGTTACTGGGCTCCTGGGGCACTGGTTCAGTAGGCCTGGGGTGGGAATACACACACACACACACACACACACACACACACACACCCCACACACACACACACATATTTTGCAGCAAATGGGAATGGAACCCAGGGGCATTCTACCTCAGATCTACACCCCAGCCCTATTTTTTATTTTGAAACAGAGTCTCACTGAATTGCAAAGGGCCTCAGTAAGTAGCTGAGGTTGTCTGAAAACTGCGATCCTCCTGTCTCAGCCTCCCAAATGCTGGGATTACAAGCATGTGCTACCACACTAGCTTAGAAACTTACATTTAATTTAATTTATTTTAATTAATTAATTTATTTATTTTGCGGGTCTGGGGATGGGACCCAGGGGCATTTGACCTTTGAGCTACACCCTGCCCTATTTTTTATTCTTTATTTTGTAACAGGGTCTCACTAAGTTGCAGAGGGCCTCACTAAGTAGTAGCTGAGGCTGTCTGCGAACCGCGATCCTCCGGTCTCAGCCTCCCGAATGCTGGGATTACAAACGTGTGCCACCACACCTGGCTCAGAAACTTACATTTTAAAAGAGCTCTCCAGGATTCCAGACTGGGCAGGGAGACAGGAGGTAGAAAGCCTGTCTCCACAGCACTTCTCCACATCTCTCGTGGGCTTCTAGAAGATGGTTCTAATTCTCTGCAGGAATAAGTGGAACATAAAAGATACAGAGAGAAAGAGAAGAATCCCCAGGATACCTGCGTGGGGCAGTGGGAAGGCCTCCCTGGGCTGGGGACTGGGAGAAGGGTCCCTGCTGCGTCCCGCTCGGTTCTGTGTCTACGGATCGCACCTCACCTGCTCCTCAGCCTCAGCTCCTTGTGGTCCAAGATGAGCAGTCACGCGCCCTCCTCCTGGGGACGCGGGCGTCCTACCTCAAACACACTTGCAAACCAGGCACAGGTGTCGAGGTAAGCCAGGGTGTGCTCACCCCAGAGCCTGGTCGACCAGGACTGGAGGGCGGGCTCCTGGGAGCGTAGGCTTGGGGCCATCCTACAGGAAGGCGGCAGCCTCTTGGGGACAGGGAGGGAGGGTCTTGCCAAGGCAGAGGGCATTGGTCAGTGGCCACGAGGGCTCCTCCTGCTCCAGGACACAGGGCGGGGAAGCTGCAATATGAGCACATCAAGAGGGAAAGCGGCTTGGCTGTCACCTCCGTGGAGCAGGGACAGGGCAAGGTCCCGCGGCCCTGGCACTGCCGGCAGGGTTCCCAGCTCCCAGGCTCCCAGAGCATCCCAGGCCTCGGGCCTCGACAGAGATGGTAGTGCAGGGTGCGCTGGCCACATGGTCTCCGGGAGGCTTGGGAGGGAGGTGTGACCCAGCAGGGGACAAGAAGGGTCATCTCTCAGATCATAGCGCGTATCCCCAGGGAGGACATGGAGCCACCCTGAAGGGGAATAAAGGGGCCTCCCTTCCCCACATCTCAGCAAGAAACACCTTGTCATGGCCAGTGACGTCAGGATCGTGCCAGGCCCATGGGGCCCAGCGTTTGGGTGAAAAAGAGCCACGGGGAATGAAGGGGACAGGCTGACCCTGGAAAGCCACAGTGGAGCGTAGGTCGGGAGAGGAGAGCCGATCTCAGCTGTGCAGCCGCCCTGAGGCCGGTGCCACCTCCACAGCCAGTGGTCACCCCAGTGGGGCCGGGCTGCCTCCGCACCCAGAGGTCTGCCTGCAAGAGCATTCCAGCCACTCTGGCCCAGCTGTGTGGGCATGGCCGCGGCCCCTGCCACAGACACGGGGAGGCCTCGGGGCACCTGCTCTGGCCTTCTGTTCTGATGATGAATGGGCATGACTTTTCTAGATGCCTTTTTTTGTTTTTTTGTGGTGCTGGGGATGGGACCCAGGGACATTCTACCTCCAAGATATACCCCTAGCCCTATTTTTTTTATTCTTTATTTTGAAACAGGATCTCACTAAGTTGCAGAGGGCCTCACTAAGTAGCTGAGGCTGGCCGCAAACCCGAATCCTCCTGTGTCAGCCTCCCAAGTACTGGGATTACAAGTGTGTGCCCCACGCCCCGCTTCTAGCCTTAGAGCAAGAGGGTGGCGGCTCTGTGTCCGTTACTGTTTCAGTGAAGTGTCAGATTCATGCAGAAAGAATATGCAGTGTAATCGTATAGGCTGCTGGACTTCTGCACCAGCTTGACGCATCTGTGCACCCTACCCTGGGTGGGGGCAGAAGGACCTCCGCAGCCGCAGCCCCCGGCCCCTCAGGTAACTGGTGTCAGGGATCTGGAGGTACAAATTCTTCTCGCGCTCACTGTGGCCCGGGGCTCTCTGCTACTCCTTCCCCGGCACTGCACTCAGGTGAGTCGAGTTCAGGCCCTGGGCCTTGCTCTCAAACCGGAATCATGAGAGTGTTGACTTCACCGGACTGTCTCAAAGCTTTCATAAAATAATAGTACCGAGAGCATTCCTGTTAACAGTGCCGGCATATGGTAAGCCCATCAGTAACGTGTGCGCGTTAGAGGTGACTGGGTCCTTTTGTCCAAAGCACATCGGTAAGCTAGCTCTCAGGCAGGAAGTTTCCAGGAAGTTGCTGTGGGAGGTCTGGGCCGTAACTGGGCACTGGAGTCTGAGCTTAAGTCGCTGAGATCTACTCAGCTGTGTGGCTTTCACAGTATGATTTCAGCATCCTGCATTGTCTTCTAATCTGTAAAATAAAACTAATAATCAGAGTCTACCTACTGCAAGTAAAATCACTTTTTAAAGTGTCAAACTTAGAGAAAAGTTGTAACAACAGCACAGAGAATTCAGGTCTGTTTCCCAGACTCACCAATTTTTCTTTGTTGTTGTTGCTGTACTGAGGATTGAACTTATGGGTGTTCTACCTCTAATCCACACTCTCAGCCCTTTCTATTTTGAAACGGGGTCTCACTAAATTGCTGACGCTGTCTTTGAACCTCCAATCTTCCTGTCTCAGCCTCTCAAGTACTGGGATTATGGGCGTGCTTTCCCACCACGCCCAGTGGACTCACCAGTTTTTAATATTTGCCTCGTTGGCCTTATCATCTTCTGTCTGTATTTTTTTCTGAGTCTTCCAAGGGAGGCTGGTACATATCGCATCACATCCTTTTAACTATAGATGTTTTAACTCTTGTTTTGTTTTATTTTGTTTTGTTTAATGGTACTGGAGATTGAGTCCTGAGGCATTCTACTTCCCAGCTATACCTCCAGTACAAAAAAAGAAAAAAACTTACATCCATCGCATAAATAGGCTACGTGTGTGTGTGTGTGTGTGTGTGTGTGTGTGTGTGTGTTACTGAGGATTGAATCCAGGGTACCACTGAGCCACATCCCCAGCCCTTTTCATGTTTTATTTGGAAACAGGGTCTTGCTAAGTTGCTGAGAACTTTGCTAAGTTGCTGAGGCTGGCTTCAAACCTTTGACCCTCCTGTCCCCGCCTCCCACTTACTGGGATTACAGGTGTGTGCACCATGCCCGGCTGAATACAATACAGTTTCCTCCTCAAGCATCTGTTGGTGGACTCTTGGGTTGCTTCCATCTCCAAGTATTGTGAATAACGCTGCTGTGGACCCAGGTGTGTAAATATATGTTTGCTTTCCAGTTTCCAGTTCTGTTAGAGCCACGCCAGGCAGTGGACTTGATGAACGGTCTGGCAGTTCTGCTTTTTTGTACTTTTATTGGTGCATTACAGCCTCTCGTCACAATGTCGTTCACAGCGATAATGACCTGCACACAGCGGCAGCAGCAAGTCTACCTCAGTTCTTGAAGAACGGTTGCCTGGCCTTCCCAGCGAACAAGGCGACGCTCACGGACATCTGCTCAGGTTCCTCAGGAAAGGCAATGCCTGGGGTCTGGTGTGCTCTGAATTTCTGCACCCACCACCGGGGTTTGTCTACAGGCCTGCTGCTTGCAGACTGGATGTGAAAACCCCGCGCTGGACTGTCTCTCCTTGAGAACCTCGTGAATGCCACTCCGACACTGCCTTGCTCTTTACGCTGCTCTTAAGAAGCCCGACGTCAGCCTGGTTTTTATGTCTGTAACTCGTTTGATCTTTCTTGCCTTTGAAGTATGATAGTTTTACTAAGATATGTTTTGGAGTTGATTATTCCACACCATTTTCCAAGATACACGGAAAGTACTTTCAGTAGGTAGGTTACAAATTTTCCCAGGTTCCTGGAATTATTTTCCCAGACCAGTGACTAGTATTTGTTTGTTTGTTTGTTGCTTGGTTGGTTGGTGGAGCCCAGGGGCTTTCTACCTCTGAGCTACACTCCCAGACCTATTTTATACTTTATTTGGAAACAGGGTCTCACTGAGTTGCTGAGAGCCTCACTGAGTAGCTGAGGCTGGCTTTGAACCTGCGTGGTCCTCCTGTCTCAGCCTCCCAAGCACTGGGATCACAAGCGTGCGCCCCACGCCCAGCCAGACTGCAGTTGTAACATTGGCTCTGTTCCTGGCGTGGAGTTCCCACCTCAGGGATTTGTTATGTGTATTTGGCTCTTTTCCCCCCGGCTTTCATTTCAACACTTTCTCTCTGGATCTTTTTACTTCTTTGTCTTGTTTTCAGTTTCTTGGCTGTGTTCTGCTGCTTTTCAAAGCCCTTTTTTACCTGTCTTCATCAGAATATATTCCGCGTCGAGAACCTTGTAATTATTGTTACTGGGACAGTTCCTGACTTTATGTCTAATTTCTTTCATAAATTTGATAAAATCATCATTTCTAATTTTTGTTTAGTTTATTTAAAGTTACTGAATTTCTGTTCTAGTTGTATATGTGTGTGTGTGTGTCCAAACATAAGATCCTTTGTTCAGTTTGATAAGCAGTGTTAGTTTTCTTCTGCGTCATGGTGTGTGTGTGTGTGTTACTGGGGAGTGAATCCAGGAGCATTCTACCTCCCACTAAATCCCTATCCCCCCCTTTTAAATTTTGAAACAGGGTCTCACTAGGTTGCTGGGAGTCTTCAGTCTCACTACATGGCTGAGGTGGTCCTTGAACCTGCAATTCTCTTGCTCAGCCTCCCAAGCACTGGGATTACAGGCCTGCGGCACAATGCTTGGCTCCTTGGGGAGTTTTTTTTTTATCAGCTGAAATGTTGTGATTCCTTATATTTTGTCATCAGGAATGTGATGTGTTTTGCATTTTCTTTCTGCTCAGCTTTTCTGCCATTTACAGCGTTTCCTGTGACTGGCACCTGGGGCTCCCGGTGGAGCATTTAGCCATTAATGCCCACTGGCCGCTGGGGAGGGCCTGGCTGTCTTCTCTTGTTTCTGCAGGATCTTGAATTTGCCCTCATTCCTCTCACTCCCAGGCCTTCAAAGGGCCTGCTTGTCTGACTTCCGCTAATAAGCAGGGCTTGTTCTAGGCTGCCGCGTGTCCCGTTCCTCCCAGATCTCTTTCCTAGCACAGCAACGCATGGGACTTGTGCTCGGCTTTGGTTCTTGGTGTCGGGTTTTCTCTTTACACACGGGCTGCCCTGAGCTTTAAGTCCTTGGCAGCGGCCCAGGGAGTTCTGTGGCAGCGCAATCTTGCCTTCCTTCCCCATAAGCAACGTGCAGCCAGCCTGCCATTTTCTGTCCTAGGACTGTCTTCCTGCCCCTTGCCTGGTGCAGGATCCGGCAGCCACCGGACTCCGAGCTCGCGGAGCGCTCGCCCAGCGTCCAGCACTGGTAATGCTTCTTTCTCAAGAGCACTGGAGCCTCTTCCAGCTACAAGGGCGTCTTCAAGGTTACACGATGCTCCACAGGGAGCCCTGTTCCTTGCATCTTTGGGACGGTTGTGTGCCCCTCGACTCCTCTCCTCTCTCAAGAAAGCAACCAATGAGAAAGAAAAAGATTTAGAGATGTATTTTACCTCCCTTCTTCCCCAGTTCATGTTTACTTAACACAGCCACCACTTGGCCACTAAGAGTTCTGTTCATCCCCACGTTTTAGAAAATCGCCTTCCCGGCTCCTACCTCGAGGCCTGACCTCTGCCTAAGCACATGCCTGAAATCTATACTTGGGGACCAGGGACGCAAACCACAGCGCATCCACGCGCCCGCGGATTGCAGGGCGGCGCCATCCCGCGAGTCCCGGGGCCCCGCGAGTCCCGGATCCACGGAGCCAGGCCGGCCCCGCCCCGCCCCGCCTCCGCCCCACTTCCGCGCGCAGCCACCTGTCACTCAGGCCGCGGGCAGGGGCGGGGCGCCGCAGGGGCGGGGCGCCGCGGCCTGAGTGACAGCAGGAGAGGCCCCGCCCCCGCCCCGCCCCCGCGCGCTGATTGGCTGCCCTTTGCTCCCTGACCCGCCGCCGGGCCGCGCTTCCTGCCGGGCGCCGAGCGCCGCCGCCCGCGTCCCCACGTCCCCGCGCCCCCTCGCCGCGCGCCCGCCCGCCCGCCCGCCGCCGGCCAGGCTGCAGTCGGCGCCGCGCCGAGTGGGAGGATGCGGCGGCGCTCGCGGATGCTGCTGTGCTTCGCCCTGCTGTGGGTGCTGGGCATCGCCTACTACATGTACTCGGGGGGCGGCTCCGCGCTGGCCGCGGGCGGCGCCAGCAGGAAGGTGAGTGAGTGGCCGGGCCTGCGTCCCGATCCCCCGGCCCTGGGCTGCGAGCCCCCGCGGCCTCGGCCACCTGGCGCCCGCCCCTGCCTCCTCTTCCCCATGGACCCCTGTGCTCCTGATCCCCTAAGCCCTGACACCTGGACCCCTCGTGGCCCCCATGACCCGATCTTCCTGATCCCTTGGGCCGGGATCGCCAGTCCCATCCCCGGCAGCCCCTGCCCACCCGGCTCCCCCATCCTCGGGGCCCTGCCCACTTGGTGCCCTGACTTTGTCCACTTGGTGAGGGCTCCAGCCAGCCCTGCCCCGTGTGTAGGGGAGTACTTGGGGAGCAACGAGGATGGGCATCGCACAGGCGGAGGGGTGTGGACACTAGGAGACAGGGATCCAAGTTTCTTTCAGACCTTGACACAGGTGACAGCAGACCACAGCCCTGCCTCCTGCCACCCGGCAAACCGTGGGTTCTTTGCCTCTCGGGCAAGGGGCGCAGGGACCCAGCTGGCCCCAGGGAGCTCAGGGACTATCCTGGCGACCCCTGCACCTGCTCTACTGCCCAGCCAGGCCCCCCTGGTCTTCCACTCCTGCAGGCAGTTTCCCAGCCCCACTCGCTCTCCACAGTTTTTCCGTTTTCCAAGGGTGCCAAAGGCGGGGTGATGGGGCCTGGGGAGCACTGTGCAGTCCTGCCAGGGTACCTGGAGGATGCGGGGCATCAGAGAAGCCAGCAGGCAGTTCCGCACCCCACTCCTGTGCTGTGGGGCTCTGAGCAGCCACCTGGACCCAGAGGTTTCTGGTGTTTCACTGGAGCTGGGCCTCCAAAGCAGCACTGTCTTTCCCAAAGTTCTCTAACCCTTATTACTGTCCGAGTTAAAGGATCACAGCCGGGTCAGAGCCGAGGGGAGCTTACTGTAGCCCAACAGACTTCAGCCTCGAGTCTGACCTAGAAGTCAGAGCTGGGCTTGCCACCTCCAGGCCGACCTCCTGGCTTGCTGTTCATTCACTCCCATCTGTAGGTTAGGTAGGTGCAGGTGTCATGTTTAGCTTTTGGTGAGTTTCACAGATTCTATTCATTTCCGGGGTAGGATTGGAAACTGCCTCCACACTTTGCATTTCTGGCCTTGCCTTGAGTTGAAATGTACTCTTGGCCCTGTTTTAAAATTGTCTATGAACGTGAACCCCACACAGCTGGAGGAAGAGGGTTGGGTCCTTTGAAAACCATGGTGGTTTATTTCAAAATAAAAAATAGGGCTAGGGGTGTAGTTCGGAGGTAGAATGCCCCTGGGTTCCATCCCCAGTACTGAAAAAAAAAACAACGTGTGGTGTTAGACTGGAATGATGTTCACAGACTTGGCTTCACAGTGAGCTAGCCCCTAGTATAGCTTTAGCCT
Organism: Muscardinus avellanarius; assembly: GCF_963383645.1. Lineage (NCBI taxonomy): Eukaryota > Metazoa > Chordata > Mammalia > Rodentia > Gliridae > Muscardinus > Muscardinus avellanarius. The sequence goes on along the minus strand of NC_137806.1, from coordinate 35,603,905 downwards.
GGCCTACAGGGGAGGGCTTGGCAACCTTTCTGTCCTTCCAACAAAGAAATCTAAGTTCAGCCACGTCCTTGGGGTTCCAGTTGGATTCGCTCAGGGAATTAGGAAGGCTGCTTCCTCACCCTGGGGACTCCAGCTGGTGGGCTGCTGGTGGGTCTTCCTCTTAAAGTCTTCGGCTGCCTCTCAAGTGTGATTCTTTCTTAGCTTAAAAACAAAAGTCCTCCTGGCCTGGTGAAGCAGGGAAGTCAACAGGTACACAGGGACTGGTGATCTGGGATGTTATCTTTTTGTCAACCAAGCATAAAAGTTCAGTGCCAGCCCTTGGAAAGGTTAGTGACTTGTCCGTGGAGGAAGAGTGTAAGTGCAGTCGTCTCTGAAATTGCGGCAGAAAACTCACCACCCAAGAGGGTGGACCCCAAGGTAGACAGGAGAGGCCCTGAGAACCCTGCTCTTGAATTCCTAATCGATAGGAGGACAGCTTCCTCTGGATTTTTTCTGTGGGTTTAGACAGTAGGAGTCTCTCCACATTTAGTTCACCCTAGATAAAAGGAAATGTGCAGTTTGTTTAGCTTGTAAAGTGTGGACATAAAAAAGATAGTGGAGTGTGCCAGTAAGAGCAGAACTGAAATACCATAGTATTTTAGACACAAGTGGACTTAGGTTTCTTCTCTTGTTTCATACTGTTCAGGTGAGGGCTGTAATTCCATTTGCAGCCAATTTCTCCATGTCCTGAGGTTTTTCACGGGCACCAGGCTTCCGTAATAGGCTTTGGACTGGCTCAGGGAGCCACACGAGGATTTCTCCTGCTCCGGCAGCTCAGCCTGGCTCCTCCTCGCTGTGTGCCCTGCCTATTAAGTAACTCGTCACAGAACTGTTCTCTATTTGGCAAAATGCTGAAAGTCAGCGTAGCTCCTCAGATTGAGATTTACAAACTAAGCAGGAGTTTGTGCTGAAGACCGACCCCCCACCCCCACCCCAAGCTGAACCAGGGTGCTGCGGCTCGGCGTGTGCAGAGCAGTTTACCTGGTGCTGTTAACACTTGGTCTACGCTTGCATAGGTGCCACCCTCAGGTTTTGCTTTCTTTCTGAATTGGTGATTTGTACTCAAGGATGCCTTTCTTTTGAGCATCTTAAATGCTTTAAAATTCTAATCATGTTAAGTCTCCTGGGCCCTGGGATGTTCGGCAGTGGCTGGAGCTGCAGGGGAGAGGTAGGCTTTCTGTTGCAATGAAGCTGCTTCGGGTGAAGTGTGGCCCGCTTGCTGGGAAGGATGGGTTTCCAGTGGGAGAGCCCGAGCCTGTTGAGAGGGTGCACAGCCGCACAGCCGTCCTGTGCCGCTGCATTGTTGGGGCGTCCTGCAGGGTGGGCTTCCTGGGAGCCCATACAGGCACTGGCGCTGTGCTGACACTCTGGCGCCCAAGGCAGAGGACTGAGGAAGCTCCTGCAGGTGGCCTTGGGGAAGGGGCTTTCTTAGAATGGGAGGCCCTCCTGGGGGCTGCAGAGTGGTGCCCTGGAGAGGAATGCAAGAGTGTGCAATTGGAGAAGGAATTCAAGGCTGAGCTGTAGAGGGCATCAGCTGCCGAGCCGACTTGGTGGCTCCGAATCTGGCTGATGGAGGGGAGCAGAACCCTCCGAGTAGGGAGCTGTGTGGAGGGAAGCCGCGCTGCCCTCCCTGGCACTGAGTGAGACCTCACCTCTCTGCTTAGTGGCCTTTGCTACTTGCTGAGCCTCTATGCCCCTCAGTTTCCCCATCTGTACAGTGGGGCTAAGCATTCTTACACCATGGCCTTCCTGATTAAATGCTGTTTGTAGGATATGGTGAACAGTGGGCACTAGATAACTGATGCCCAAGGAAAGAAAAAAGAAAACCCTACATAACCCCCAAGAGTGGAGTGAGTCCTGTGTCATCTTGGTTTCTGGAAACCTGGCTCCTCTGGGGCTTGGTGCTGAGGATCCTGAATGCCTTTAATGACTGACCTTTTGCAAGTCCTCTGGCACCCTCGCCAGCTCCACATCCTGCTGTGGTGCCACGGAGGGTTCTCATTAAGAGAACCTTCTCAGCCAAGAAGGTGGTGGGCGCAGGTGCAGCTGGCCTTGGGAGACCTGCACATAGGGTGGCGGTGGGTGTCCTGTGGGGGAGGCGGCTGTGACCCCCACTCTCCATACCCACCCCTCCTGTGATTCAGGCTGGAATCACAAGCTTACCTGGTTTTGGGCGGACACAGTCTACTGCATGGTTTCCCAGGGTCGGCCGGTCCAGAGCCAGCCTGTGGGCGCATACATACCCCTTGCTGCCCAAGATCCGATGGTTTTCAGTTTAAAGTCCATTTGAGATGGTGTTGTGCTGGCGGGGGTAGGGTTGAGCAGGTATGTGGCCGGTCTGCCAGAGGGTACTGTAAGATAAACCTCCTGAAGGAAAGTCAAGTCCCAGCTTGGGACTTACCTTGGTGGCTGCCTCTGGGCACTCAAACCCAGTGGAGACAGATTGTGGCTGATAAGCTGCAGAAATAATGAGGTCTGCCCTGGTCCTACAGCAGGAAGGAAATGGAGCTGCCGCAGGCAGGCGGCTGAGAACTTCAGAGGGGATGGAGACCCTGCACTGTCAGTCCCTGTTGCCTTGCTTCTGGGTCCATGGGTCCAGGAAGAGGCGTTAGAGAGGCCCACTGGCCGGGGCTGGGGAAGATGTGCGCATGCTTTCTCCTGGCTGCAGTCCTGGGCTCAGGGAGAGGGTGGCCCTCTGGGAAGATATTTGTTGGGTGTTCCGGTGGGCGAGGCTGCTGCCCTGCCTGCCTCTCAGAGTGCCTAGAGGGAGGTGGGGTGCCAAGGCTTACTGGTCAGCCTGGATGCTCTGGCTGAGCTCTGGGGAGGCGGGAGGTGTTCCTGGAACCCAAGATGTCTCTGATGGGCCAGGCAGAGTCCACAGGTGAGGAAACCTGTGCACCTGGCCAGGCCCTCTCCCTTTGTGCTCTGGACCCTTCCTCTCCACTGTTCCAGCATGCCATCTGCAGGGTGACACTGTGTAGCCAGGCCACGGGGACTGGACAGGGAGCTCTTTTTGTGGGGTGTTTCAGCATGCCGTTGGCAGAGTACCCGCTCCCCCAGCCCCTGCCTGTTCATGTTTCATGGTCAGCAGCAAAGGGGGACTCCTGCTACCTCCAGGGCGCCGCACCCATGGAGGGTAAAGAGCGTGCAGCAGCAGAGTCAGGCATGCTGAGCTCTTCCCTGCAGGCGCCTTTTGTCCAAGGAGGTCAGGCCCACGTCCGCCACCTCAGGGAGCCCTTCCTGCGAGCAGCTCTCAGATTCTGTGTTGCTGCCAGGGCCTCCTTGGTAGGCACTGTGCCCATTTCCAGGAGATGGAGAACCAGGCTCAGTGCTAATTGGTCCTTTCCTGCCAGCCTCCCCTGCTGAGTGCCCTGTGCAAGAGCCCTGCTCCTGTCTGGTGCTCTGCTCCCGTGGCACAGGCGCACACCCAGTGGTGTTCTGTACAGATTGCAGGGCTTAGTGTGCAGACACGTGGACAGCAGCGACTGGTCAGGACTGGACTGGAGAAGGCAGCCCTGCTGTGGGCCTGCCTGTAGAGGTGTACTGGGGCCAGCTGGGTGACTGTGCCCAGGGGGAATGGCCCTTCTGCCTTCCAGGAGTTCCCAGGGAGCAGGCAGTCTCAGACCCCTCCAGCGCTAGCTGCCCTGCCCAGGGCCAGCATTCCCTGTTCCTCCCTCCAGGAGGGGTGCTGGGAAGGTGGCGCAGAGCTGCTGGCTTTTGGAGCCCGGTTGGGATGAACATGTTGACGTGGATGAGCATGCTGGGGGCATAGTCGCCCTGGCTCAGGGTTCCTTGGCTTGACACAGATGATGTTGGGGCTGAATAATTCTTCGCAGTGGGTGCTGCCCAGTCTCAGCACCGGTCAGCAGCCTCCCGACCTCTGTCCACTGTGCCAGCTGCCCCACGGTGGTAACAGGGACTGCCAGGTGCCTGTAGGGGCAGAGGTGGCCAGGGCTAAGAACCGTGGCTACCGTTGTTACCTTGGTTTGTTTCTCCTCCCTGGCCCATGGTAGACCTTCCAGTGAGGAGAGCTCTTGGTGTGGTCTGGGGAGCCCATCAGACTTATTCCTACATTTAATAACTGCGCTCACGGCACCCACCACGCACCCTCGCATTCTAGGAGCTCAAAGGGTCCACTGGCACTCTTCTTCCAGCAGCCCTTGTGTTTCCCCAGTGGGCTTAGGAAGAAACTGAGGCACACAAAGGGGCTGCGGCCATCGACCCTGGCTTCCCTGGCCGGTCCTTGCTCCCGTCTGCCTCCAGGGTTGCCCCTCTGGGACATCCAAAGGTGCCCTTAGCCATGCAGCCTGGACAGTGCTGCTGCTGCTGCACCGGCTGGCCTGGCTTTCTTCATGTTTGCCTTTCGCTCCATTAAGCCCTGCTCTTGCCCTCTTACCTGCCCTGTCCTGAAGACAGCAGTCCTCGGGAGACTGCAGGCCCTGTCCCTTCTCTTACCCAGTTTCTCCTGAGACCTGCTCTGTGCCGGGCATGGCTCTGGTGCTGGGGAATCTGCCAGGGAAGCTGGTGGGCGAGGGGTCCCCGTGCTGGGAACTTCCACTCTAGGGTGCTGGGGTCCTGGAGCACAGGTGTGCAATGCTTTTTGCACCTGTGGGAGGTGCTGAGCATTGAGTCCTGGGTGTTGGGCTGGGCCCCAGAGAAGGGGCTTCTGAGCCAAGCGAGGAGGAGCCCAGCCCTTGGGCTGACTGCTTCAGCTGCTGCCCCTAGTTTCAGCCATGATGGCCTCTACCTGGGACCTCTGCACTCCCTGGTTTCTTTGCCGAAGGAGAGTAGGTTTCCCCGAAGGTTGCTGCTGTCATGTGGTTATCCTGGGTCTCTTGCCTGCATTCCACCTGGTGTCTGGACAGCGTGTACGCCTGGTCCAAATGGCCTGCCCCACCAGGCCCTCCTGCAGTGCTGGGCTGTGGAGGTGCCTGTGGCTCCATCTGTGTCCACTCTTATGGGCAGCCCTGCACTGTGAAGGGCCAGCTTGTGGGCAGCGGTCCACCCTCAGGTGCTCCCTGAAGGGACACCGCACATTGTAAAGTGCCCCATCACACACCAGTGTCTCTTGAGAAACTCTCTGCATCTGGGGCACCGGGCGCATAAGATCTCCACCACCGGGGCGGTGTGGGGTGGGTCCTCCACGCATGTTTGCAGGACGCCAGAGGCCAGAACTCTGGTGTCCCCAGCTTGGGAGAGGCTGTTCTTGGCCACACGGGCTGCACTGAGGCTCTGTGACCTATGGTATTTTTGTGGAGAGTGAGATGGAGACCCGACTTCGTTGGCTGCAGTCACTTAAACAGGCAGATTAGTGGGAATTTATAAGTCCTGCTGCCCTGCCCTGCAGCTGAGAGCAGCAGCCATGTGGGGTCATCAGGTACGTTCCGGGTACCTGGCAGCCCAGAGCGAGCCTGTTGTGGCCTCCTGGCCCAGGAGTGGTTGAGGGCTGCCCACGCCCTGGAGGTGCTGCTCTGGAACCTCGGCACACTTCAGGTGGAGGTCTGCCTCAGCTGATCACCACAGGAGCTGGAGGGGCTGATGCAAATTAGAGACCTGTGTTCTGGGGCTGCCCGTAAATCAAGCACTCTGTTATTAGGATTTGGGTAATGGAGATGACCTGCATTGGGGGATTTGTGTGGCTGCTCTGGACTCTGAGCTGCTCACCCTGGGATGCCTGGAGCTTTCCCCGTCCACACCCTTCCTCCCTCAGGCTTTCCCACTGACCCAGATGCCAAGCCTTTGCCTGTGGCCCTCACCCTGCCCTGCCTGTCCCTGTGCCAGCGAGCTGACCCGGCTGCTTGTTTTCCCACTTTTTTTCATCACTAGCTTCCCATATCTGGCAAATCCCTCCTCATCAGTGCTGAAACACCAGTATCTGTAAAATACCCCATTGCTTTATGTCCCACTAGGAAAGAAAGAACGCTCTCCGCTGAACCATGTCACAGCGGTTTCTTATCAGTTAACATTTTTATTTTCTACTTATTGAAAGAGCTCTTTCAGACGTAATTAGGCTTTGATTTTTCCATGTATCACTCCTGCACATAGATCCAAAAGAAAACATACGTGGAATGCACCAGATAAGGTGTTCATAAAACTTTTCCAGTTTGCGGCCACCGGAGTCACTTCTCGTCTGTCTTTCTCAGAGTCGTCTGCATGGCATTTCCCAAGAAAAATCTATAAAGCACTAGGAGCTCACGACAGCTTGGTGCTTATACAGCTAGCCAGCCCTGGACTCCTGGGATGGCTGAAGTGTCATCCCTGACCCTTCTTGCCCCAATCCCGGCCCACGGCAGTTTCAGATGTTGCCGACCAGGAGATACTTCACGTGTTAAGCTGCAGACGGGCACTTAGAATCGCTCCAGTGGCATTTGTTTGCTTACTCTCACGGAAACCAGCTGATCCGTGTGTCTGACAGAGGAAACTGTGTTTGACAGTGCCTGCCTCTGTCCACTCCCATTCCTAGACCGCATGGACAGAGTGCTTCTGCTTTCTATCTCTGAGGGCAGCTGCTGAGCAGGGCCCAGTTCAGAAACACTTCTGAGCATCACTTATGTGCAAACAGGTTTCTGTGCTGAGTGTGCATGTGTCTTCCTTGGGGAGTTTGCAATCACTGAACCACTGAAGGAGCTGGTGTTTTTTTGTTTGTTTTTAAAATTTTGTTTTGTTTTGAGAAAGAGGCTTTAAAAAAACTGCGGGTAAGTCTGATAAGGCCTGGAGAGAAGGTAGAATTAAAGCTTTGTCATTTTATATGTGGTGATAATGGCATTAGAGTTGTAGTTTTAAGTCTTCATCTTTTGGAGCTATAAACTCAAGTCTATGGATAGAATGATATCCTCTCTGGAGGAAAAATATAGAACAAGGGTGGCCCAGTGTGTTGTGGAAATTGACCAATGGGTTCGTGGGGGTCATTATGCTCTTTCATTTTCTTGTATTTCTGAAAAATTTGCTTTAAAAATTTGAAAATAAGTTTATAGATAAATGTGGCTTCAGCTAATGAACCAGCTGAAAGTGCAGTATTCCAGGTTTGTTAATTGGGTAAGCATCACAGCCCTTGTGTAGTTCAGGAGTGTGGGTTAGGATCCTTACCCCGCATGCGTGTAAGAGTGTGGGCCAGGTCCTGGGCCTCGTGCAGTTGAGGAGTGTGGGTTGGGGTCCTCACCCCGTGTGCAGTGCAGGAGTGTGGGTTGGGGTCCTGGGCCTCGTGCAGTGCAGGAGTGTGGCCGGGGTCTTGGGCCTTGTGCAGTTCAGGAGTGTGGGTTAGGGTCCTCACCCTGCATGTGTGTAAGAGTGTGGGCCAGGGTCCTCACCTCGTGTGCAGTGCAGGAGTGTGGCCAGGGTCCTTTTTGTGGGTGCTCACAAGGAGAGGCTCTTTCTTCCTGTAAGACTTCTGCAGCTGTTTGAGAAGTGACCTGATGGTGAGGCTTGGTGTGGAGGTCGGGTGGCTCTGGGGTGGCTGACCCCTCAGCAGCTGCTCAGCAGCAGAGACCCTCACCCAAGGCTTGAGCGGCTCTGAGCATCCTGACCCCCGCCCCACGCAGTTGAGAGTCTTCATGTCTGTCATCTTGCCAGTTTTTCCGCATCCTGGGCTGTTTTGCTTGCTGTTCTGAACCGTCCATTGGGAGGTGTGGACAATTTGGGAGGCTTGTGGGAGACTTTTAATAAATACACATGACTCCTTCTTGTTCCTTCAACAGGATAGGTGAAATATGCAGAAGCCCCACATTTTACATCGTATTTGTAAACGGGAGTCTTGAAAACTACAGAATTCTGCATATTTTCTGACTGTACCTCCTGGTAACTTCACATCATGTGAGCCTCACTGCTGGGATGTCTGAAGCCTCCAGGGCCGTTGCTTGTCCTGCTTCTCAGCGTACCTGGAAGATGTCCAGTGCACTTCCTTCCTGCGTCCACACGTGCCATTTCTGACTACCTGAGGGTAGCAGCTACACTGAACCCAGGCCGTGCAGTAGCAAACTTGGGCTGTAGTCTTATTTATTTTGGCACTGGGCCTGAAACCCAGGGGTGTTATACCTCTGAGCTATACCCTCAGCCCTTTTTAAAACATTTTAATTTTGAAACAGGGTCTTACTAAGTTGCTGTGCACTGCAGGCTTTGAACTCGTGATCCTCTTGTCTCAGCCTCCTAAGTCCTGGGATTACAGGCCTGTGCTACTGTGCCTGCCTGGGCTGGAGTTTAAATTTTCCTCTAGTTGCTCAAAACATGGCTTTGGGGAAGGCCAGCGCTCACTTTCCTAGCTCTAGGGGTGTGTCCCTGCAACATCCAGGTACACATAGCAGGCTCCCTCTTGCAGAAGCCAAGCGGCAGCTCTAGTCCTAGAAGGTGCTGATTATAGATGGGGAGCTGTCTGCTTAACCCTCCTGGGAATGCTGACGTGGACAAGCAAGAAGGTGGGGGCTGGGAGGGGCACAGTCTGGGTTCTTGGGTGGTCTGAGCTGTAGGCTTGGCGGGCATCTGAAAGGGGTGTGGCTGTGGCCCCCTGGCCCTCACGGCAGGATGGGGGCAGGTGGGGTTCTGGTGTGTGTCCCTGTGACCTAGGAGGGTGACCTAGGAGACCACACACCATGGACATCAAGAAGGAAAGGCCCCTGAGCATTTGCCTAGGAAGATGTGAACCAGGCATCCTTGGCTTTAGAACAAAAGGGACAGAGGTAAGGTCCCATCCTGACAGGAGCCTGCCTGCTCTCTGGCGTTGTGGCAGTTTATTTAAGGGGGTTTCTCCCTGCTTGTTCTGGAGAGCGTAGCCCTGTCGGCCTGTGCAGGCCCTGATGGGCACTGTGGTCATACCACCCATCTCTGGGCTCTGAGGCTGTCTGGAGGTGAAGCGTTTCTCAGTGTTGTTGACTTGGGTGCTGCAGCGAGGAGCAGGCAGCCTCGTGGAGGGCTGCTGTGTGTTGAGGCCTGAGCTGCCCACACAGTCCTAGTTGCTGGGGCCCAGGGAGCAGGCCTGACACTGGGCCCTGAGAGCCATGGTGCAGTTCTCAGTCAGTGTTTGACTGGACACCTGTACCAACTACTGGTGCTGGTGGAGGTCTGGGCAGGGCAGCTCTGGAGGCCCCTGTGGGGGCTCGGACAGTTTAGCCTGCTTCTGACAGCAAAGCCCAGCACTTGTGCGTGGGAGCTCCTGGTGGCACCGCTGGCCCTGAGGGTCTTTCTGGCGCCGGTGTGACTTGGCAGAGAGGACACAGTGCAGGGGCTCGGGTCTGGGCATGCATGTTGAGCAGATCAGGTGCTCTTGTGCTGGTGGGGGCAAATTGGTATGCGTACATGCTCAGGATGGTTTCTGGTGCATGCATAGTAAATGCTGCAAGTGTTAACTGCTGCTGTTAGTGTTAACCGTGCATTGGAGGTGGGGAGGCGCCGATGTACCCTGTGACGTGCCCAGGAGCTCCTTAGCCCGTGAGCCAGCCTCCCCAGCTCCACACCCTTTGGTTGTATTGAAGGTGCTGGGGATGAGGGGACTCCGGTAGCCTTTGCTCCTCCTCTGTGTGAGGAAACTTAGCCAGACCGGTGGGGGGTGGTCAGGGCCCTGGGTGGCGCTGTGAGCGCCCAGCAGAGCCCAGCCTGAGGAGGCAGGTCTGAGCCCTTCCCTCTCTGGGCCGGGAGACCAAAGGTCACTTCCCAATTCCACCCTTTCATCTCTGGTTACTTTCTTTGAAAAATTATGCCAGGATGTGGTTTTTAACCATGTGGCTGTATAATTAATTTTTAAACTAATTGGCAATTGGTGTTTTCAACCCCTTGAGCTGTTATTATCTGCATGTAGTGTGTTATTTGAAAACTTTTCCACAAGGTTTTAATTGGTAAACATTCTCTCATGTTTCGTTAGCCCAGTTTCTGGCTTGCTTTTGAACCTGTGGGTGGGTGATAGGTACCAGACAAATTAATAATTGCGTCAGCACCTGCAGCAGTGCAGTGGAGCCCCCGCGAGGCCGAGCACTAGTTCTGTCAATTAGCCAGGTGTTCCTGTGGTTTCTCTGATACCTGTAATTAATGCGACCTGCAACCAGATTGCAGATGAATAGCTATGCCCTGGGATGGTTTTAGGGAGTGATCGGGTGAGGAAGGGTGGGTTTGGGCCCTGCCTTAGGCCTGGACTGCGGCCTCCATTCCCTCATGTTGAGCGGGCTGGTGAGCCCCTTACCTGTCTGCACAGGTGCTCCTGGGGTCGCTCTGGCCACGCCCCTCCAACCCCGAGGCTGCGAGGCTGCGAGCCCACACAGGTGTGGAGTGTTGGGCCAGGGGTATAAGTCAGGTGCTGGGCGGGGAGGCGAGGCTTTTACTCCTTCCTGGTTTGCCTGCCCTGGGTGCCTGAGACTGCTTTGGATCCGGAAGGCCTGATTCTGTTTGAAGGAGCTTCAACAAGCCCCCGTGCCTCCTTGGTTCCACGCCAAGGTCCTCCAGTGGGTCAAAGCACAGTGGACGTTCGCGGGGCGCCATGAGTGGTGGGCCGGGGAGTGGGGTGGCGTGGGCTGGTGGTGCCTGCCGCCTGGTGTTTGGCTGGCTTTTCCAGGTCTACAGACATCTGTAGGGTGAAGCCCTGGGACCCTCCTGTTATGCTGGTGCCTGTGTGCTGCGTCTGAGGTGCCCTTGCTGTGGTCAAGGTAGGGAACCGGCGCCATTCCTAGGGAGCAGGAGCGCTGTGCTGCCTACTGGCTGGCCAGACCCCGGCCACATTCATCAGCCAGGCCGCTCAGTCTTGGGCTTCGTAAGCAGGTGCTGCTTTGTACTCAAGGAGTGGAGACGGGGTTCAGGGGCGGGGCACGCAGGGGGAGGAGGAGAAGGCACTGTTTTGGAGTGGCCTGCTCCTTCTGCTCTTCAAGGAGTGTTTCCTTGTTGAGCCCCCTCCCAGCATCTCCTCTTCATAAACTGCAGTCTCGAGGACCCCGTGGGTTGAAGTGCTTTGGGCCAGGCCACCTGGGGACTGGTGTACTGTAGGTGCAGGTGCAGGCACTGAGGTTCTTTACACTTTAGGACTTTTGCATTTGACTCTGGTTGTCTCAATGCCGTGTGTGTCTTTGCTAATCACTTATAGAACTCTTGATATGCCACTGGCTTCTGGGGAGAACATTCAGGCAGGATGGACTTGTTTGTGAAATGTCGGGGCTCCTCTGAGTCCATACGAGGAGAGCAGTAACGTTGGGTTGCACACTCTCATCTTCTGGCAGTGCAGCATTCCCTGGTGGAGAACTTGCACAACCGGCAAGCTTGGTAAGAAGCTGGGGCAGCCGGGATGGTTCTGGGGAAGGTCCAAGCCAAGTGCAGTTAGCGCCTGTTGAAGTCGGCCCAGAGCCCGTCTTGTCTGGGGCTGGCTGTCTGCAGCCCTGACCCGGCTGGCGAGGAGCTGTGCCCCAGGCCCAGGTGAGTGTAGTGGAGGCCCGGTCGCCCGTTGGCTGTGCGCTCCAACAAGCTGCTTTCTTTCCCCGGGCCATGGCACGGTCTGTTATTAAAGGGGGGCCACCATGTTTTGTCTTTTCGCATTTAAACTCGTGTGCTTGCCCAGCATACCTGGGTGGCTGGCTTAAAAGGTATCTTTGCAGCAGGACTAAAAGTACTGAAAGAGTTGAGCAGGCAGGCCTGGGGCTTGGGGGTGTCCCTCAGAGTCAGGCTGGGTTTGTGCTCTCCCCCAGTCCTCCCCGGGTGTGCTTGGAGGTGGAGTGTCTGCCTTCCACAGGTGGGAGCAGATCCCAATTCCTGACTTAGCTGTGTCAGGTGTGCTCGGGGCTCCTCACGAGGCGGCAGGGTCAGGTAATGATGTGCATCTGTCATGCGCGGAGCTCCTGGCTGTCTGGCCACTGCTTCTCCAGGCAGCCCTCTTCCTGCAGTGTTCCTCGTGCCTCCCTGTGGGCTGAGCTGGAGTGACTGCAGTTAGCGTCATTGGTTCCACGCTCAGCTGTTGGAGACACGGGCCTGTCACTCTGATGGTGTGGCTCAAAGGATGCCGGTTGTCTGTCTAGCAGAACAGAATGTCCCAAGCCGGTGCTGGCCAGCACACGATACGCGTCCGCTCGCCGTATCCGAAGCCCGGGAGCACTTTCACGACCCACCTTACAGGCGAGGATGCCGTCGAGAGGAGGGGCGGCGTGTAGTGCCTCTGGTTGCAGTGGCAGTGGTGGAGTTCAGACCCACCCTGCTGGCCCCCATGGCCCGCCCTACCACCTTGCCCACAGTGTAGACCTCGGGAGAGGAGGGCGTGTTGGACCACTTCCTGAGCCAGGTGCGAGTTCCGGGGGATGGCCAGCCTCAGGGTAGTGACAGTCAGCGTCCTGTGGCGGAGGGTGGTTTGCAGTAAGCCTGGCAGATTTTCCTCTGTCTACATGATCCTTCCTCGCTCTCCCCATGAATCCAGGCTGTATGGTGACAAGCAGGAGCCAGAGACGCTGTGGGGTGACTCTGGGCTTGCAGGCTCCTCCGCCTAGCAGCCTGCTGTGCCCCTGAGCCCACTGGCTGCCTGGCTGTGAGGCGTGTGGGCCACCCTGTGGAGGAGGCAGTGTGAAGCCCTGGGAGGGGCGCCTATAGCCTCGCCTTCGGGTTCCAGACCTGTCCACTGTCGCCTGGAGGTGCTGGGACAGAGAGGCTGTTTAAAGCTGTTCTCCGGGATAGCTTTCGAGCGGCACCAGTGACCTGATTGATGTGGGTCTAGCGCTTGTCTAGACCCGTGCTTGGCCAGGCTGCAGGGTGGGCAGCTTGCTCGGCCACCTGACAGCAGGGACAGTGGGAGGCCCCTCCCCCACCCTCCATGCTCGCCTGGGTGCTTTCAGTTTTGAGAAGGGAAACCAGCAAGGCACTCGGGTCTTCTCATCCCAGCATCTGCCAGGTTAGGTTGAGCCAGGAGAGAACGTTTCCCCTTTTAAGAGGGTTCCAGTTACTGAGCTGAAATATTAAATATGTACTTATCTGTGTAATTATGACTAACACAGCCCTTATCAGCACAGCTTAGGCGTTTGCTTAAGTGATCTGAATGTGACATTTGTTAATGCATGCATCTTAGGAAGAATGAGGCAGGCTAGCCAGAGGAGAGGCTGGAGGGCAAGTTCCCCGGGACTGGGACCTTTGTGCTCCCTCCCAAACCAGACCTCTTCCAGCTCTGTTTGAGCACCATCGTCTTACTTGAAAGGCCCTGTTCCACCAGGCATGGTGGCTCACGCTTGTAATCCCGGCATTTGGGAGGCTGAGACAGGAGAATCTCGGTTCGCAGACAGCCTCAGCTACTTAGGCTCTTTGCAACTCTGAGACCCTGTCGCAAAATATAGAATAAAAAACAGGGCTGGGGGTGTAGCTCAGAGGTAGTGCCCCTGGGTTCCACCCCTAGTACTAAAAAAAAAAAAAAAAAAAAAAAGCCTGCTCCTCAGTTCATAACCACTCTGGCTTTTCTACTCTTCCCATCCTTGGCAGCAGGTGCTGGGCAACTGTGACCATGTTGAGTCTCCTGGTTTCCTTCCATCTCTTCTCGAAAGTAGAGCTAGTGTGGTAGCTTGATGTGGTTGACTTTCATACAAACACAGAATCAGAGACCTGGTATCTAGAAGCCAGCTTTCTTTCTGGGTCTGATTTGCACCAGGGCCTCCAGCCCAGCTTCCTGCAGTGGCGGACAGTGGACAGATCCTGCAGAGTGGACGATTCCTCCATTTCGGCCTGAACGGTTTGTTTAAAAGTGACATGGCTCCTGTTTGCTACTGAGCTTGTCCTGAGCAGTCAGCATCATGGCCACTGTCCAGAGCTCACGGGGAAGAGGTGGGTGCTGGGAAGATCTCCTTGACACTGTAGAGTTCAGGACCCGGGTCTCGGGACGTCGGCAAAGTTCCACACCAAATGCTTCATAACTGTCAACCCACGTTCTTAACACACTGGGAAGTGTCTTCAGGAGGTACCACTTTTATCATTGAAATGAACAATTTTAGTGAACCCGATGCATTTCCCTTTTTCTTATCTGGTGTTAACTATGCACATTTATATACGCCTTTATATATTTGTATGCACTAACTCATTTGGACCCTTGAAACAAAATGAGAACTAGTCCTAGTAAAGAAATTTAAATTGTGGTAAGATATTAGTATAAAACTTTGTTAACCACTTCTGACCATTTTAAGCATATATGCTTGGACGTTAAGTGCATTCATATTGTATAGTCATCGTCAGTGATCTCCAAAACTTTATCATTCCAAGCTGAGACTGCCCCCACCAAACAGCAACTCCCCATCCCCTCCCTGTAGCCCTTGGTAACCTGTTGTTCCCTTCTGTGTCTCCGGGTGCTGTCCTGAGACCTCCCACACGTGGAATACAGCACTTGTTCCTTGTGACTGTCTGGCTTCTCTGCAAATATCAAGAGCTGTGTATGTTTCAGAAGTTTCTTCCTTTTTAAGGCTGAACATATACTGTTTGGCGAGATCATGTTACTTTTTTCATCCAGTGATGGATAGTTGGGTTATTTTTGTCTTTTTGCTTTTATGCTGTTCTTTGCATTTTAATATTAAGATGAGACTTTATAATTTCTCCTTAATATCTGATGAAATTCTAAGATAACTTCTCATAGGGGAGAAATCTAGTACCATGAACACAGATCCAAATACACATTGTAATGCATACTTAGCTTAGTTTGGGACTTTCATTCTGACTCTTTAGGTTTGTCCTCTATCAAATAGTTGCTACAGCTAGTTCTGCTTTGGTTTCAGGGATCAGTATGAGTTGATAATACATGGATGCATTTTGTAAAACCAAGTATCCGATGTTTGTAGTTAACTCCAGATATCCAGAAAGTTAATTCCGACTACTAATACCAGATCATAAATTCTGAATTTTTTAATTTGCCTACTGTAAACATTTACAGTAGAAATTGGCATGACTTTAATTCTAGAAACCTCAGACACTCCATGTACATTATTTTTAGCCCAGGCTAGAACCAAACAGGGCTATCTGTGGGGTTGCTAGGTTTGAAACTGATCTGAGTGTCACACAGGTTCCTGGAGCAAATGTGGAAGGAAGCATTGACCCTGTGGACTGAGGGTGCCCCTCAGCACGGCTTCCTTCTGTCTCCTCCACTCGGCTCGGCTTGTAAAGTCTGAGGTCCATAATGTGGGAGAGCATTCTCGTTTAGACTGCATGTGTGTGAATTGTGTAGCTCCTAGATTTGCTGTCTTCATTTCCAGGATGTTTTTGAGTGCTGACTTGGACACTCCAGGCTGACCAAGATGTGTGAGGTTCAGGGGAATTCATCCCAAGATGAATCTGGGAGCTTGGCTTGAGTCCAACCAGTGGGGTGTAGAGACCCAGTAGTGCACGGAGCAGGCCAGTCCTGTACCGGGTAGGAGTTTGGAACACATGCAGGAGAGGAGGCCAGTGCTCTGGCAGCCTCCCATAGCCGCAGGCTTTTGGTTTTCTTCTCAGCAGTGTTGGCCTTTGACCTTCCTTGGCCTTCTGCCTCACTCCAGTGGCTTGTGACATCCATGGCTCTACAAAGCACAGACCATGTACCTGAGTGTCTGCTTACTGGCCTGCAGCGTCACAGCCCCTGCCACAGGCTGGCTTTTCTTGGGGGCCTGTTGGGTCTGTCTGATCCTGGGTGCAGGCTGCCCTGCTGCATCAAGCTTGGGGACTCGGACCTGAGCTCAGGTGAGGGCCTGTGACATTAGGAGCATACCGTGTTGGTGTCTCAGGGAGTCTGGCGTGATCAGAGTTGAGCGTGAACTTTGCCGCAGGTTTCTCCAGACCTTTAGCAAGTCCTGATGAGTGTCTTGAGTCTGCCAAGTCACAGCTCGCTGCTTTCTCTGCCTGGGGAGATCTCTTCCCTGATGAAACCCTTTGAGCTGGTTCCTGAGAAACGTCAACTGGGCTTGGCCGTGCTACGCTGTGTGGAGAAGTCGCCTTGAGCCTTTGGGTGCCATTCCTGCCCTCAGGAGTTCCATGGTATAGGTTGACCAGGCTTTGGCCTTTGTTCTGGCACACAAAGTCGAAGTCCATGGATTGTTCAGTGAATGATCAGGGAAGTCTTTGCAGTTTTAAGCTGCTATGACGAAGGAACTTACCCAGACGCTGTCTTTCTAAATTTTAAGCAGTGTTCAAGTATTTCCCAAATAGGTCTGCACAGCTGTGCGCCTCGCCATGCAGGCCAGAACTCTCAGGGTTTCCTTCATCCTCACTCAGACCTGGGAGGCATCAGTCTATCCAGCTGCTCCTGCAGCATGCAGGCAGAGAAAGCACTTGCTCCAGGTCCCAGACCCCCTAAGTTAGGAAGAGTGTGAGAAAGCAGGGTGCCTGGTCCAGAGCTTGTGTGCGTGTTTTGGCATTTAGAAAGTGCGGGTGAGTATATGGATGCACACACAGGTACAATGTTCTGTGCATGCAGTCCCTGGTGGTGGTCCTTATGCAGGGAATAAGGTCTTGGTCAGAAAGCCTGCATGTTTAGCCTACAGGTGGGGCCTTGCCACAGGGCGTGTCTGCCCCTCTGCAGCGAGCCTCCTGTAATCTTGAATTTTGCCGTGAATGTTAAGTGAACACCTATCCCCATCGTCCTTTCTTTCCTTTGAGGGGCAGGGGCCCCTGGGTTTGTGTCCAGCTCCATCTGTCACCTGGCTCTGTGCCCCATGTGCCTGGCTTCACGCATGGTAGTCCTCCCCCAATGCACAGGCCTGTCTGTGACTTAGTGGGTGTTCTCTGGAGAGTCCAAAGTCTCCTTGGCAGGTTTCAGTGACTTTGTTTGGGCCTCCCTTTGCACATGGGAATGCCTTCTGAGCACCTGAGGCCGTGTTTGGGGAGGTTGGTTTCCTTTCCAGGAGAATTAGCCACCAGGTGGAGCATCCCCGTGCCTCCCTTCCCTTCCCGAAGCCACCTTTTCTCCCCAGAAGAACCCGACCTTGAGCAGGTTCCCACCATCAGTCTGAGACCCTGAAGAGAAGAGCCAGTGGCTTGCCTGTTCAGCTAGAGGATGCGGATGGCTGCAGAGATGTCAGCGGAGGTGCTATGGGTGGGGCAGCTGCTCCCAGGAAGAGATTCCTATGGGGTTTCATGTGTGGCTGCTGGGAGATGAGTGGATGGCTTAGTGACAGAGGAAGTGGGAGCACGTGTTTGCCCTGCAGGCAGGGTGGCGATTAGCCCCGGGCTGGCCTCTGCTCTGCTGCTGCAGCTGGCTCTGGTGGCCCTGGGGTGATGGAGGCCATCTCGCCTGATCCTTCCCTTCTCCATGTACCCTGCCGCTCAGGCTCTAGCAGCAACATCTCCTCAGCGACTGTTCCCTTCCCGGGTGGTGGTCCTTATGCAGGGAATAGGGTCTTGGCCAGGAAGCCTGCCTGTGGTCCCTTAGCCTAGGGATGGGGCCTTGCCGCAGGGCGTGTCTGCCCCTCGGGGCTGCTCCCACTGCTGGGCTCCCCGTAGGGCAGGAGGCAGAGGTCAGCTCTCCCTCTATTTGACACAACTAGGATCTCTCCTGCTTTCTCCAGTCTTAATGGAGCTGCTGTCAGGAAAGCAGGAATCCTGTCTTGTAGGAGATTCGCAGAGAAGGCTGAAGCACCCTCTTCTGAAGCTTTGGAGTAGGTTATCAGCAGTAACCGGGGCTTTAGAGGTCTGTCTCCCCAGCCTGGCCACTGGGATCCTGGCTTTCCAGCATCTAAAAGTGGATGTTTAAGCCTGGGCCTGCTTGGATGACATGGGAGTGTGGAGAGGGGCATGTAGGGGGCGTTACTTCATATGGCCACCCACTGGCAACGAGTCTGGGACGCAGGATTTACCAGCAGGGTGCTGAGGATGAAGGCTGGTTCCTGTGCTTCCCCCAGGTCTGCCCCAGGAGGTACCGCTGCTGTGCCTCTGAGCCCCAGGCCTCCTCGCAGCCTTGCAGGGCCTCCTCACAGCTGGCATAGGGCAGTGCCACGTGGGACTGCTGTCCTCTGCTCAGTGTGGGTCTGCAAGTACATACTTGGAAAATGAGTCCGAGAGGGAGAGCGGGTGGGGATGTGTGGGCGGGGCTGGCGCTATCTCCGGAGCCACACCCAGGGCTGTGCTCAGCTGGTAGGTGGGGAGGTCTCCTGACACCCCACACCCTGAAGGCTCCTGTGGAGAGGGAGGTGCTGCCTAGGGCCAGATCTGCTCAGTCCTTCCTGGAGGTGTGTCCTGCCAGTTAGATCTGCTCAGCCTCCTTCTGGGAGGTGTGTCCCAGTGTCTTCTAGGTCCCTCTATTTAGCCGCTTGACTGTTCCTAACCCTCAAGACAGTGTCCTGCGTGGAGGCCTCTGCCTGGGCACGAGAGTGGGGTGGGAAGGCGGGAGCCCCAGGAACCCTCCACGGATCCATCCCCTTTCAAAAGCAGAGGACTGGGCAGGACCCACCACCCACGGAGCTTTGTATCTGAGGGTCTCCAGCCAAATCTAGATCTCCTCGAGGGGCTGGGAGCCTGGAATTCGCATATGTTCCCAGGGGCCATGGGAGGACGCATGACAGAGCCAGAAGCCAGTCACTGGGTGCAGCTGGCCTTGGGTCAAGACTGGCACACCTGAGCCGAGTCCCCACAGCTACTGAAACTGCTGGCAGCTTGGCCAGTGACCAAGCTCTGTTCTTGTGTAGCTTCTTCCCTGGGAAGCAGCGGGGACGGTTCCTTTCCTTCACGTGGTAGGGTGTTGGAGGTCAGGGGCAGGAAGACACAGCAGCGTGCGTGGTGTCTGCCACCCTGGGAGGGCAAGGGGCCTCTTCCCTCGCGGTGGGCATGCACCCTGCCTTCTGGGTGGCTGTGGAGACCTCGTCCCGTTTACATGCATTGTCCCATTTAATCCTAGTAACGGCACGTGGAAAGGCAGGAATGCCAGCCGTCTCACTGGTGAGGTGGAGGCCTGTGGCTTGGCCAGCATGGGCGTCCTTTGAGGGCCCAGGGCTGGCTGCTGGCTTGGCTGCTGGGCAGGGCCCCGGCGTGCTGTGCAGAGAGTTGCATCCCCCCCTGCAGACCAGTGCTTTAGGAAGACGGAACTTCAATCCCAAAGCAAGGAGCCTTGCAGAGTTAGGGGGAAAGGACAGCAGCAGCCTTGGACAGCGGCGATGAGTCTGAAAAGTTATTCCCAGCTGTGGGAAGACAGCTGCTCATGGTTCAGGAAGGTTATGGTGTGGAGAAACGAATTCTAGTTTGTTGTGGAGCAAGTAAGTGCAAGTGTATGTTACAGAAAGAGGTTACAGTTGGGAGTGGTGGCACACACTTGTAATCCTCATACTTGGGAGGCTGAGACAAGATTACAGGTTCAAAGCCAGCCTCAGCAACAGAGCGAGGCTCTCAGAACCTAGTGAGACCCTGTTTCCAAATAAAGAAATAAAATCACGATCAGCCCCCTCAGCTTGAGGGTAGAATGCCTCTAGGTTCAATCCCCAGTACAAAAAAAAAAAAAGTTACCCTCTCTCTTACCTGCAAATAGACTTCTGGACCGTGATGGAGCATGCACCATGTCCCGCTGCTGGAGCAGGTGTTTGGAAGGCATTGTGTGCGAATAGTTAAGCAAAAATCTTCCTAGACTTGAGACATTAACCCTGAGAATCGGTTTGGGGAGGAGAAGCAGGGCTGTGGGTCTCTGCTGGGTGTTGTGGCTGGAGTGAGGCTGCCTGTAGGGCAAGTTGTGGGTGAGCTGCGGGTCTGGCCCCTCCAGCTTGGGTTCTGGGTCTGCAGCCGAGGGCAGGTCTGGGCCTCATGTTCTGTTCAGGTGTAGACGGGCAAATACCTGAAAGGTGTGACTGGGTTTGGACACGCTCCTTCCTAGTGCTTCCCACCTTGCGTGAGGGTGGCGTGCTGGGTCAGGATAAATGGAGGAGAAGGCAGGGTCCAGCACAAGCCGTGCAGAGCCCGTGGACAGTTCTGTGGGGCAGTGGTGGGGCAGCTTTACTCCAACACGTGAGCAAGCTCCTCTGAAGACATGCTAGAGATCTGCCCGGCTTGTTGGAAGTGATCGATCTGTGATAAGACAGGTATGTCCTGATAGAGATCCGTCCAGGATGAGAGATGGCTGGCAAGGTTTGTACTACATACAGCATGATACTATTTAGAGCGTCATACTATACAGCAGATGAGACCTGTAGGGTGAGACTTGCCCACCCGTGGGAAACATGGACAGCTGGACCCTGGCCTAGGTTGTGCTCTCCACTTTCCCTGGGCACATATGCTTATTTTCTGCCCTGGCTGTATGTAGGGCAAAGACAGGCTTGTCTTTCTTTCTTTCTTTTTTTTTTTTTTTTTTTTTTTTTTTTTTTTTGGTGGTACTGGGGTTCCTGGAAGCCCTCCTTCCTCCGGGCTACACTCCCAGACCTATTTTATATTTTTGAAACAGGGTCTCTTACGCCAGCACGGCTGGCTTCGAACCTGCGCGATCCTCCTGTCTCCGCCTCCCAAGCGCGGGGATTACAAGCGTGCGCCACCACGCCCGGCGACAGGCTTGTCTTTCTGAAGGGCGCTAGGCCTGGGCTTGCAGCCTCCTGGGTGTGGCCTTGCCCAGGCTCCCTGTGGCCTTCTCCTGGTTCTGCGCCTTTTCCTTGCTGTGTGGGAGAGTGCCTCTTGGATCCTCACTGGCAGGCAGGAGCAGACCCCTTGCTTCAAATTCCTGTAGCACAGCTGGGCTTGTCTAGACACTGTGCACATGCGTGTGTGGTGCTGGGGTTTGAACACAGGGATATTCTACTTCTGAACTGTGCTCCCAGCCCTCTTTTTTTTCTTTATCTTGAAACAAGGCCTCCTTAAGTTGTAAAGGGCCTCACTAAATAGCTGAGGCTGACTGCGAACCTGTGACCCTCCTGTCTCAGCTTTTTTTAAATTTTGAAGCAAGGTCTCACTAGGTTGCTGAGGTTGGCCTTGAACCTGTGACCTTCCTGTCCTGGCCTCCCATGTACTGGGATTACAGGCATGTACACCAAGCCTGGCCCTATCTGGGCGGTCAGGAGGGGGCCCTTCCATGAAGCAGGCCTGTCCCCTGCTAGGTGCGGCCTTGGCCCTGCTGGGTCTCCCTAGGATTCGTTCCTGCAGTCTGGCTGGTGGTGCTGCCCGCTTACAGGCTTCCTCGGAGCAGGGGCTGCTCTGCTGAGTCACTGGCTGGGTCTGGCTTGCAGTGGGTGCCCCTTCAGTGGGTGGGGAGGAATGTGTGTGGGTTGGACATGTGCGTCTGTGGAGCATACAATGGCTGGTGAGCTGTTGGATGTATGTGGAACTGTGTTTGCGGCTGTTCTTGTCCAAGTCGCTTGTCCATCACGATCTTGGGGGCTGGGGGACAGGGACAGGAGTGACTTGGGTGTGGTCCTAGGCTGGGTCTTAGCACCCACCTCAGCGCACCCCCCCCCCCCGTGCAGCACAGCACCAGGCTGGGTAGCGAATGTGCCTGGCAGCGTGTGTGCAGGGCCGTGAGCTGCTCAGTGTGGCCCCTGCTTTGTCATCCGTCTGGTTTTTAGGTGATTCCTGTTCCTTCTCAGCTGCCCCTTGCAGGCTTTTTGTCTCAGTAGGTTTTTCCGTGTACTTCCCTAGTAAAATGAGACAGGGCATGCAGATGCATCAAGTTGAGAGGACTAGGGCCTCACTCTATGTCCTCAGAGAGCTGGGGAGGATGTTGTGTGTGGTGTCCTGGGGGAGGCACCTGGCAGACCTCGGTCCTTCCAGGAAATCCCTTCTCTCTGATAGGCACGAGATGGCACACCACTCTGCCGGGGCGGGAGGAGGAGAAAGTCCTATTTGGCAGTGGGGGGTGTGTGGTACGCATGTCTACACTGTGCACATATGTACATGCCATGTGCTGTGCACGGGAATTTGACATGCATGTGTGTATATGCACACACAAGTGCCCGCAATAGTGTGTGCATGCACACACGTTACACTTGTGTCCACTAATGGTGTGGGTTCGGTGCATCTACACACTGTGAGCTTATATGCGTGCACGTGAAGATTCTCCCGACTCTGCTCACACGCGTCCCAGGCATGTGTGCCGACATGGTAGTACATGTTGGTCTGTGTGTCCCCATGCACACGTGTGC
This sequence comes from Muscardinus avellanarius, assembly GCF_963383645.1. Taxonomy (NCBI): domain Eukaryota; kingdom Metazoa; phylum Chordata; class Mammalia; order Rodentia; family Gliridae; genus Muscardinus; species Muscardinus avellanarius. The sequence goes on along the minus strand of NC_137806.1, from coordinate 35,581,880 downwards.
CTGTTTGCATACCGACTGTATGCTCATGCGGGTGCACACGTGGTTCCTGTGTGTTTGGGTGTGTGCATTTCAAGTGAGCCTCCCTCTTGGCCTGCCCTGGTGGCTCCCCCAGCTCTCAGGTGACCCGAGGAAGCGTCCACTTCCAGGCAGAAGCCCCAGCAGGCAGGCCTGCCCTTGCCTGCAAGACTGCTGGGAATCGTTCAGTCTTAACTTGTGATTCTCACTCCTTCAAATCCCAGAGCCAGCGCTTGAATGGAAGCAGATTTACTGTTATGCCTCTCACTTTGATTAGCTTGTTGGATTAAATTAATTGTCAGGTTGCCTGGAACCAAAGCTTCTTAAAATGAAAACTTTCACTGGGGAAATTTATGCAAGATCAAAAACCGGAAGGTTTTCAGGTGGAGGCAGGAGAGCGGGCTGAATGCAGATCGGGCTCTGGCGGGTGCCTGCTGTGGCGCCCTCCCTGACTACCTGCATCCCTTTGTTGTTTGTTTTTAAACGTGTCTCCCTTTTAAGGAGCCTGTTGGCCACCAGTGAAGGCAGCTGCCTTCAGTCTGGCTTAGGGAGGGGAGGTGGGGCTGTGCCGGCTTTACCCAGAAGAGGAAGGGACTGCTCTAGAGGGTGTGGGACAGGATGTGGAGCCCACCCAGACCTGTATAGCCACGGTGGGTCCAGCTCTGCTCCCCAGGCCAGGTGGCTGCCCTGCTTATTCTGCAGGGGGTTTGGCTCAGGAACCCTTGTCTGCCTGTGCTGAGTCCGGCTTCTTGCTAGACCGAGCCAGAACCTCCTTGGGAAGAGATGCTTTTGGTTTAATGGGGTGTCCACCACAGGTTGGAAAGGGGTTGCAGGCGCTTTTTTTCTGAAAGGGCCGGGTGGCTTCTAAAGGGCATGCGTCAGGTCTCAGGCTGCAGTGAGGAGCATGTGCTGAGCATTAGCTTGCTTCTGTTGCATGGGGTCTCAGATCAGAAGGCGTGCTGTCCCACGTGTGACTCGCACACTGAACTGGCAGGTGTGGTTGAGGCGAGGGAGGGTCCTTGTCACAGGTGGCAGGAGGACGGCCTGGGACCATTGAGCCTCCCACCCTTTCCAGCTGCATGCCGTCCCAAATAGCTGGGGCAGAGCCCTGGTTGTGGTCTGTGGATGTGAGAGTGGAGGAGATGGACTTGCCGTGGGGAGGGCAGCATGCTGTTGGGGTTCCTGCCCAAGCTTGCCCCTCGCTAGCCTAGGGGAGGTACCTGAGTGCGCAGCCTGGCTCCAGAGTACTGCTGGGTTGCTGGTCAGGACGGGGTAGCCAGGTAGGATGTCTCCATGGACGGCGGAATGCCAGATCCTCTTTTCTGCCTGTTGGCATGGCTGACCACTGTGTGGGGGTGGGAGCTGGGGCGCAGTCTTGAAGGCTGAGGCACTTCCTGCCCCCCCTCTGGGAATGTCTGTGGGTACGCTGAGCAGTCTGCAGGTACCTTCTGCCCAGGGAGTCCCCACCCCACCGGGGCCGGGAGCAGCACGGCATCCGGCCGGGCTTGGCACTTGAGTTCACACTCTCTGAGCCTCAGGTTCTTGTCCTCATGAGAATGCCAAAGTGGCTGTGAGTCCTGGCCAGGAATCAAGTGAACCGTGCACTCAGCCGCCACCTGCAGCGCCTCTGGGCGCAGGAGGGCAGAACATCCCTGCCTCCAGGATCTGAGCCAGGCAGCTGCAGCTGAACCTGCACAGCTGTCAGCCCTGCTGCCTGCGGGTGATGGAGGCAGAGAGTGCCAGGAGCAGGTGCCCGTGTCTTGCTGCCCAAGGCATTAGGTGTGCTCTTCAACACCGAACCCACTTTTCAGAATCCGTGGGCACCCATAGGCCCACCTGCCTGCTGCCTCTCCTGAATTCCACAGGCATGCAGCTGTCCCCGTCTCCCCTGACCCACAGCCTTCCCACCAGTCCCTAGCCATGCAGGGACCATGGCACCTCCTCGCGGGAGGGAGCCCTGGGAACGGAGGGCCTGTTTTGCTCTGAGGCTGTATGAACCGTCAGAACTCGCTTGTAGTCCTGTGGAGACTCAGTGAGGCGTACGTGGGCAGAAGCCGTAGCTGGGGCCGTCACAGCAGACCGTGTGGAATCGCCTGCCTCAGGCCGCTTGGCAGGAACAGGCAGTGATCTGCAGCCAGCAGGCATTTCTGCACGGGGAGATGTCACCCATGCCCTGGGCACCTGGGAAGCAATTCTCCGGCACCCTCTGATTCTCCAGGAGTCTGGAATTTGAAGCAGCTCCTACTTCCTTCTGCTGTTGTTTTATAACACTGGGGATGGTGAGGAAGTGCCGAGGCAGGCTCTCAGCCCTGGAGGCCCAGATGTAGCAATTCCAGCCTGGGGCCCTGGGCTTGGGGCTCTGCCCACTCACTAGCGCTTCTCACCCACAGCTGGCCTGTTATGGGGGCCACCCTCCGTGGCTGGCCTGGTGTCTGGCCGGGTGCAGGCAGGGATGGGCGCCTCCAGGCCTAGGGAGGAGGGTCTACAGGTGGCCAGATACATGTGGAGCCGGGCCTCTGCAGGGACAGAGGAGACAAGAGCAGAGTGCCTTTGCCTTCTGCCCCTGCACAGCTCCACCAGGTCCCTGGGACAGGGCTAGTGTCGCCCTCCCTAGGCCTCTGCAGCCTTCGTGCCCTTGGCTGTGGCTCTGCACACTCACGAGAGCTCTCTTTCTACAGCTCCTATCGCTCTCTAGATGCTCCACGTCTTTTGGCTTGGCTAAAAATAAGTTGTTTTTCCTTCGTTCTCCTGGTGTAGAAATCAAAGCGTATTTGTACTTCTTCTGTCAGAGTTGGACGTGAGATCAGCACGCAAAAGGCAGACCACTTATATTCTGGTTTAGTGTCTCGTTAGGGAGCTGGCAGTCAGGCGAGAGGAGCCTGCACACTACACTGGGGCACTGTGTCATCTCCCTGCCTCCAGGCTGCCTCTAGGCAGCGGCTCGTGTTTCTGGTCCTTTCTCTTAGTGCCAACAACATTTTCACCTCCTGTGGAAGTATTCGCTGGAGGACATGGCCACTCTCCTTCCCTGCTGGGCTGAGCGTTTGCGGGAGGCGGGCCCGTGCTGCTTGCGGGAAGGGTAGATGTAGCAATGGAGAAGGGGTCCAGCATCCTGGGACGGGTGCCACTTGACTCCTGGCCACGAGGTGTACTTATCTGGAGGCTGCTGGAGATGGATGGCCACACCGGGTTGTCCCGGTGGCCTTGGGTCTGATGCTGGAGGGCAGAAAGTCGGAGCTGTGTGCATCCTCTCTGTGAGGTGACTCTGGGGCGGGCCCTTGGTGTATTAGTCCAAGAAGTGAAGGTCCTGGGCTTTGGAGGTTGACAAAGCCTGGGGGTTAGTGTGTGCATTCTGCCCGTGTCTGCCCAGCCAGGTGGGTAGTGGATGCCTTGTTTTATGTCTCAGCTGTGTAATGGCAGACACACAGAGTGACTCCGTGTCCATGGGAAGCTGTGGGATGGATGCTGTGACCTAGCCGTAGACCTCTCTTGGTCTCCCACCTCTATAAGATTTCCCTCCCCAGAGACCAGCAGTCACTTCTGACCCATCCCTGCATTGCCCAGTCTCTGCTTGATCCCTAGAAACTCATCCCCTCGTGGTTAGTGCCTATCTGTGCCAACTGTGGTGCAGATGGGCATCCTCGCTCTGTGACCGCCTGCGGAGAGTGGCCAAGGGCTGTGTGTGAGCTGCTGAGGCAGAGGCCAGGAGCTGCCCCGCTGGCCTGAGTTGGAGCTAGGGCTCCTGGGCTGGCTCTCTGGTGTGCCATGGGAGCCTGAGCCGTAGCACCCAGAGGGCTCCACAGCTGCAGCAACGGCTGTCTCATGTATTATCAGGGTGCCCTTTTGCCCCAGTAACTCGAGTTTGGATGAAAGAAGCAAACTCGTTGTAAACCTCTGAAACTTTCTGAAGGCTGTTTAAGAGGACATGCTAGCCACCCCCTGCCTTCCTCTTCCCCAGCTGTTTCAGTCAGCAGCCTCCCAGAAGGAGGCTGGCTCTGTTGGGGTCTGGGGTGGGATGTGTGTCATCTCATTCTGACAGCGCAGGCTTTTCTCTTGTGTAAGCCTTTTTTTTTTTTTTTTCTTCCAGAGCTCTTGGCCTCTTTTTAGCCTGTAAGCTGTGCTTACATTCTTGCCTGAGTCTCCTTTGTAGGTTGCTGGAGTGCTGGACTCTGTTGTGCATGTGCTGGAGTTCAGCACCTACTGGGCCTGGTAGGAGGGTGGGAGTCTAGCCCCTTTCCCATCCAGGGATTTAGCCTCTGGAATGGGGCTTATTTGCATCCGGCTCCAACTGTGGCTTTCTGGATGGAAGCCTGCAGTCTTGGGAACACAAAGGAATTCATCTCTGCCTGTCCTTCCCTGAGGAACCCGTCCCTGCAGTGTGAAAGCACCTTGCTGAACCCCAGCCAGGGCTAAGTTGGTACCACAGCAGGCAGGCAGGGTGTGCACCTTTCTGTATTTCTGCTCAGCTCTTCTGTGTCTAAAGAGCACTTCCTGGGCTGTTCTTTCTCTTGGAGTGTGTTCGGGATTCTGTGTGGCCTTATGGACTGGGTTCTGTAGCTTGGTCAGCGTAGACTGTGGAGTGGTAGATTGCTATTGCCCTCTCTCTTCTCTGGCTCCCCCCTGTCCCTGCCCCGGCTGGTCTCCAGGTCTTCCTGGTGGGAGGACTTTTGGGGATGGCCCGGTAGAACTGGGTAGGGGCTCAGGCCTTGTCTGCCCCTTGCTGAGTACAGTCCTGGACATATTCCCACTGGAGTAGTGACGTAGGTGAGCCCTCCCTAGCCAGCCTCGCTGTTGCTGAGGTGGTTACTTGCAGGGCTACCTTGCTCCTGCCTCCCCCGGAGGGGGTCTTCTCAGAGGGAAGGCACAGGAAGCTCATGTTGTATATTGGAGGAGACCCCAGGTGTCCTCTGCGTGGTGGCAGCACACACCTTGGTCTGTTTCCAACCTGCTGTAGGGGACAGTTTTGTCTGAGAATGTCTTCTGAATGTGCCATCTCCATCCTGCCAGAGACTCTCTGCCCCCCACCCCATTCGTCCTGAACGCACCATCTCCATCCTGAGACCCTCCCGCCCCCCCACTTATCTTGAATGCACCATCTCCATCCTGAAACCCTCCTGCCCCCCCCCACTTATCTTGAATGCACCATCTCCATCCTGAGACCCCCCTGCCCCTCCATTTATCTTGAATGTATCATCTTCATCCTGAGACCCCCCCTGCCCCTCCAATTATCTTGAATGCACCATCTCCATCCTGAGACCCCCTGCCCCCCCAATTATCTTGAATGCACCATCTCCATCCTGAGACCCCCCTTGCCCCTCCAATTATCTTGAATGCACCATCTCCATCCTGAGACCCCCCCTACCCCCCCAATTATCTTGAATGCACCATCTCCATCCTGAGACCCCCCTGCCCCTCCATTTATCTTGAATGCATCATCTCCATCCTGAGACCCCCTGCCCCCCCAATTATCTTGAATGCACCATCTCCATCCTGAGACCCCCCTGTCCCCCCAATTATCTTGAATGCACCATCTCCATCCTGAGACCCCCCTGCCCCTCCATTTATCTTGAATGCACCATCTCCATCCTGAGACCCCCCTGCCCCCCCAATTATCTTGAATGCACCATCTCCATCCTGAGACCCCTCTGCCCCTCCATTTATCTTGAATGCATCATCTCCATCCTGAGAACCTCCTGCCCCTCACCCACCCATTTATCTTGAATGCACCATCTCCATCCTGAGACCCTCCTGCCCCTCCCCGTTCATCCTGAATCCATCCAGGGATGCCCCTCCCTCATTCATCCTGCAACTCAGAGCGCAGGAGGAACCTCCTTTGTCCTTGCCTGTCTGGGCCACCCCCATCCTGGGAGATGGATTACAACTCTTGTTCTCTGGGCCCTGGCAGGCTGACAGCAGGCAGGGCTGGCCCCTGAGGGCACTTATCATTCACTTTCTGCCCCAGTCTGGTGGAATTGATACGTTAATAATAAAAGCTGCTGGTGCCTAGCTCCTCTTACACACTTGCATATGCAGATTTCTCGGGTGGGGCAGTCTGCCAGTGTCCAATTCATAAAGACTCCTGGAAATGGTTTCCTTTTCACCCATTGTTTGGGGAGAATAATGCGTCTCTGTCAGATTGGCTTCTTGGGCTCAGCTTCGGTTGAGGTCTGTGGAGCTCCCAGACAGAATGCTCCCCACTGAAGCCGGGTGCATCCTGAAAGCCTGAGCACTTCACTGTTAGTTCTGTTGGTCCCGTGAGGAGACCCCCAGGCATGGGGAGGGGTGTGTTCTTCTCCACAGGGGCACAGGCTTGTAAAGACGTGTCTGAGCCCCACCCACCTCCCAGCAGCTCTCCCTGGGCTGGCCCAGAGCCAGGCGGCCACCAGGGAAAACCAAGGCTGAGGGGATCCCTGTGCCCTTCTGAGGAGTAGAGGGGGTAGGGTGAGCCTGCCCCAGCACCTCAGAGGGGTGTGTGTGGGATGGGTCTTCCCAGAGTTCTCGCAGTTAAGATGGGGTCACAGGGTGGCTCTGGCCCACTATGGTCCATGTCCTTGGAAGAAGGGGGATTTGGACACACAGGTGGGAGAAGGTGGTGCCTGCTTGCCAGGAGAGGCCCAGAGCAGGCAGCCATCCACCAGACCACCAGAACTCCTTGGTCCTCCAGGGGGCGTCCTTCTAGGGCAACCCTAGGGTGCCTTCCCAGTGGAGCCTGGGTTATAAACACACCTTCTGATGTTGTTGATACAGGCAGAGGGGGCCTGTAGTGTTGGCACTTCACGCCTGTGCTTTGTAGGCTTCCTGTGACCCTGTTGGCCCCTTGGCCTGGGTTCTGCGTCCAGGCTCAGGGCCGCCCAGGGAGACTTGCGCTCCTCCAGTTTCGGTGTGCAGCCAGGGCAGGCTATGCTGTCCTGCAGGAGAGCTCTTACTTTGTGCTGAGCTCCCTCCTGTTTGAGAGTTCGCCGCCCACCCTCTGCGGGGTAGACGCATCCACAGTGGCTTCCATGCGAGGGCATCACACCACTGAGCCGAGCTCTCCCTGGCTCTGGCACTCTGGCCAGGTTCCCGCTCTGGGGTTGCCCTCTGCTGCTGACCTCCAGGGATCACCCACCTCATCGCTCACTTGCAGACAGAGCCTCTGTGTCAGGTGTCTGTGAGCTGAGAATGAATACCTCCAACCCCGAGTGTTCTTGGGACTACCTCGACTCGGAGGCCAAGGTGAAGAAACTCACCCATCCCAGGATCTTTGGAGACAGTTCGGGAATTGGAATGTTTGGGGGATAGGTTTGCCTCTCCCCAAGTGTTAGGGTTTTATGGCAAACAGTATCTCCTCTGTGGGGCTGGCGGGGACAGGCTAAACTCCCAGTGCAGCCTCACTGGCAGGGCCAGGCTTCATGAGTCCTGAAGCTTCTGCCCTTCAAAGACTGTCTCTCAGAGAAAGGATGAGCCAAGCTAGTTCCAGTGAGCAGCACCCATGCAGGGGGTCCCCAAGCACCTGGCCAGACGGGGAGGGATGGATTGGGGCTGCAGCAGACGAGCTGCCTGAGGGTCACTAGGAGAGCCAATATGGACGTGTGACAGCCATGGCCAAGCTGGTGAGCCTGAAGGTCCTGCGTGGGAAAAGCCGGCTCAGCAGTGACCAGCAGGCGAGGGCTTGGGGGCCAGAGTTGGAAGCCTCTGGTGTGGCTGCCTGGTGGGGCCAGGGCCTGGGCAAGCCGGCTGCAGGTGATCAGGGGAATGGAGGGTATCATTGTGTTTCTTTAGGAGAGGGGATAGTTATGCTGGACATGTCGTCATTTGTATGTCCAAGCTTCACCTCCGACCCTTCCCGGGGCAGAATCCAGCCCAGGGCCTCTGCCTACTGTAGTAGGGAGCTGGTGTCGTCGTCCAGGGCACACACTTGCTTTGGTTTGGAACATGCCAGGTGTGTCCTAGTCAATGTCTGAGAGGTAGCGGTGAAGAGGGGCGCAGGGAAGGCCAGTGCTCTGCTCAGAAGCTCGTGTCTTGCCTGGGAGACGAGGAACGAGCTGCGTTGAGAATACTTTGATTCTCTGACTGGATAATGATCGAGTGCAGTGGAAAACAAGGCTGGACTGGGCCTCGCTGTGTGGAGAAGCCACCACTCAGGAGCCAGGGTTGAGCCCAAGAGAGCGGGCTGAATCCCTGGCTGATCAGTGGTCCTCCGGGAGAGCTGCACAGGCCAGCCATTTCCCTTGACTCAGCTTCCTGGTGAAAGTGGGGGAAGAGCCAGCACCTCCCGTGCACTGTGGATGGGAGCAGACGGAGGTACGGGAAAGCCCGAGCCCAGACTCAGAACATCCTCTGAACGGCCGCAGGTCACTGCAGCTGGTGGACGGCTTCAGAAAACAAACCTGACACCAGCACCAACTGCACTCCTGTCCACTGCAGGCAGGGATGCAGAATGGCATGCAGCTTTGGAAGAAACCCTGGCCGCACCCGCTGGCAGCCCCACCGCAGGCTTTTGTCCAGGAAAGGGAAGCGTACGTGCCTGTGGAGTACATGCTTGTGGAGTCCGTGGTAGCTTTGCCCAGGTACCCACAAACTGGAAGCTGTCAGCAGGAAGCCTCTGGCCTGGCTTCTGTCCCCACAGTGGACTCGGTAGCTCAGGAGGCCGGCTCATCACAGCCTGATGGATCTTGGTCCTCTGTGAGAGCAGTGGCGTGGAGGGCCACGTGCCCTGTGATTCTATTGATGACGTTCAAGAGAAGGCAGAAGCACAGGGAAGACGGAGCAGAGGGCCGGGCTGGTCGGGCATCACCTCAGGCTGGCCAGGGAGCCTTTGAGTGAGGAGCTCTTCTGTGTCCCGTTGTGCTGGCTGCATGCTTGTCGAGACTCGCAGAGCCGAGTGCTAAAGAGTGCGTTTTACTGTAAGTGAATTGCACCTTCACCCCAAGGTGGAAGAGAGCCAGGGCCACACCGGGGTGAGAACGACGGGTCCTGGTGCGCAGCACGGCTGGCCCAGCTGCCTGGGAGCACTGCCAGGGGCATCTGCAGGAGCTCGGCAGCACAGAGGCCACGGGCGGCCTCAGGACGGGAAGGACGAGGTGGGAGGCTGGGCCTGGACACAATGGTCTGCAGAGGGATTCTGGACACACTCGGGGCCCAAGGCCAGCGGGTGCTGCATTTTCTTAGAGATGGGAAAACTATGAATGAAGTCACCAGCTTTTACTTGGAGCAGATGCTAGGTCTCCTGAGACGCTCTGTCAGTCTGACAGGGCCTGTGGTCTGCAAAGTGCTTTTATTCAGGGTCCCTCTGTTCACACGAGAGTCCACTGGGGTCCTGTGGGAGCCCGGCAGCTGGCATTGACTCGCTCTTCTTGTACCTCCAGGTTTCCATAGCAACAGCCATAGACTGTCCACTCCTCGTTACCGTGAAGCCGTGGTTGAGGATTTCCTCCATAACTTCATTCTGCACCCATGTCTCCATTATCTGGCTGCCTAGTAAACCACGCCGATGCAGTGGCTTTCACTGGGAGTGACCGGTCCCTTCTGCCCGTCGTGGTTGGCCAGTGGTCCCTCTGGTCTGCAGGGCTCATGTGTGCCTTGTGGCCAAGCATCAGCAGGGATGGCTGGTCCAGGGTGACCTCACGCCCATACATCGCCGGCCCTTTTCTAGGTGCTTTGGCCATGCATGGCTCCTGAGCCTTAGCCTAGACCAGCTCATGGACAGTGGTCTTGGGCAGCATTCCAAGAGGGCAGGTCCAGGTTCAAGCATTTTCAGGGAGCCAGAATAGCACTTAGGTAACCAAGTCCAGTGTGTAGCTCCAGCTGTCTGGGGGAAGTAGCAGAGAACATGGCCGATTCTGACCTACCATAGTCCACTCCCTTAAGCCTGTTCTCTTCGTGACACACTTTGGGATGTAGTGCCTGAAACTGGGTCTCTGGTGGTGGACTTGTGATTTCATTTGCGTGACAGAAATGTGGTTGGTTGGGCGTGGCTCCAGTTGGACTGGCGCTGGGACCCCGAGTTGGTCTCTGGCCATTTGCTCTTGGCAGGCCCTTGAGTCTGTTTCTTCATGTGTGAAATGGACATGATGGTGTGACCCCGCGATTACAGTGGGGCTGTAGTTCTATCCTGCAGGCGGGCTCTGCCTGTAACTCTTCTCTCTGTGCTGCAGTTCTTGTTCCCATGACCCTGTCGGCTTCTGTCTCTGGGGAGCTGGGAGTTGAAAGGTTCCGCTGGCCACAGCTGCTTGGCTGTATCTGTGCCTCACTCTGCTCATTTCTGTCGTATTCTGGCATAGGCTCCCTCTTGTAATCGACCTGGTCTCCTTTGTAGGGAGGTGGGGTGTTGACCTCAGGTCAGGCTCACTAGCAGAACACCTCAGAGATATAAACCATGCTGGCATTCCCGGCTCCAGCACTGCTGTTGCGATCTGGGATCCTGGAGCTGTTGACCAGGCTTCTGCAGACTTGGTGCAAGTGAGCTTCACGCCCGCCTGCTTCCTTCCACCGGTGACCCCTGCTGGTCTCACAGCACTGGCTCCCTGGGTCCCCAGCACTGCCGTCCCCTGGCACAGCTGGTCTCCAGGGAGGTAGCACACTGAGGTGTTGTGATGAGGCTCCTGTACCAGGACAGGGCAGAGCTCCACCCTGATGCCCTGAAATCTCTCGTCCTGCAGAGAGGAATTAGTTCCTACAGTTTTAGAATTTTGAACCTGGACCTTTGTCATTTCAAAGCCAGCGGGTACGTGACTCTTTGCCTTATAGAGAGTAAGGAAATGGGTCAACAGGTTCTTTGGAGCTCAGCATTTTAAGTTTTTCAGCAGGAAGCGTTAGTCCCCAGCCTTTGTGGGCAGTGGGCCACGGTCTGGGCACCACTTGGAGGAAGGTCGTGCCGGGTTGGTGCGGCACAGGGCTGACTTTTCGGGCCCTGCTGTGTGTCGGGTCATCACACAGGTTGTCCTCATCCTTGGACAGAAAGCATGGCTCCTGAAGCTTTGAGCTCACCTCTCAAGCCTGAGCTGTGTGCAGCAGGTCACCTTTTCCTCAGTGCTACCGTTAGGGTCAAGCAAGACTGTGTGGATGGAGAAGCAACGTGTGCAGACAGACACTTGTAGACGGTTAGTTTCCAAGCATGGGTTTCTTTTTGGAGTGTGTGTGTGTGGTACTGGGGATGGAACCCGGGGGCATTCTACCTGCGAGTGTGGACAAGAGACCACAGGAGGAGGGGCTGTCTCCGTTTGCTGTCTGAACACCTGTGTGCCAGCCATGTGCCAGGGGAGTGTGCTGGGTGTAGCCATCCTGTGCTGGGCAGTCAAGGTGTCGCTGTGTCTTGTGCGCGCCCTCGGTTTCCTGGGGGACGTTAATACTGTACCTTGGCTGCGATGAGGACTGCAGAGAGCTCCTTGTCAGTGCCCGCACCAGGAGCTCACACACGTTCCTGTGGGTGGTGCACCACCGATGCTGAGCTGGGGAGTTCTCACCTGTGGCTGTCCATGGCTCCTGGGTATACAGTCATCCATGAAGGCATCAGCAGTGCCCAGCACTGCCTCCGGTTTAGCATTTGACCCAATTGTGGCCAGCAACTCACAAGCCCGCTGTGGTCTTCCATTAGCTGTTTTGTGGTGAAAATAAAGGTTCAGGAGGGAAAGTGGTGCGCACTGAGGAGGTGGCCTGGTATTGCTGGTCCAGGCACCGGCTCGCTGCCCAGGCCGGCAGGGACCCTGAGCCCTTCACCCGGCACTCCTGTCATCCCAGCCTGTACTTCCCTGTGGCTGATGATTTGGGGACAGCTCACACTGTCCAGAGGCTGGTTCTGTCCCCGTGGGCTCCTAGGCACAGGGCTGGTCACTCGGGCCCCTTGGTCAACTGTCATGCTACCCAGTGATGTGAAGTGCCACGTGAGTCTAGCCAGAGCCAGATCTTGGTTATTCATGGAAATAACTTAAGAACCCAAAGTACATTGGAGAAGTAGGAAGGGCGCCTGACGCTCTGACTGCAGCACAGCCGCTTCTGGCATCTCACTCTGGACTGATCCGTCTGGGCTTTGTTTTTACATAGCTCTCAATGCGTGCATAAAACCTCATCTCCTGCTTTTCCACTTGACCTGAGCTTTCTGCCTGTGCTATATGTGATGTGATCATTGTAACTATAACTTTTAATGGTTGCATCGTTTTTTAAGGAACCGTAACATTAACCTTGCAGTGGAGGATATTTTCAGGTTTTTTTCTATATTTTTCTCATAAGTAATGGTGTAGTATTTGTATAGAATTTATTACTTATTTGAGTTTGCTATAAATTTGCAGAGGTCCAAGGGCAGAACTCGGGAGGGAGGGAGGCTCCCATGCTGACCGGAGCCCTGGGAAGTAGAGCTGAGCAGGCGCTCTGTAGGGGACATGGACATTGCACTCGGTTCCTGTGATCTGATGTAAATGACCTCAGAAAAGGGCTTGGGCTGGCCGGGTGCAGTGGTGCACTCCTGTAATCCCAGCAACTGGGGAAGCTGAGGCAGGAGGACTGCAAGTTGGGGCCAGCCTGGGAAACTGGCAAGACCCTGTCTCCAAATAAAAAGGGCTGGGGATATAGCTCAGCAGCAGAGCGCTGGCCCAGCACATGTGGGGCATGTCTTCCATCCCCAGCACTGTAAGGAAAAGGAACTTAGCCGGGCATGGTGGGCACGCTTGTAATCCCCGCGCTTGGGAGGATGAAACAGGAGGATCACGCAGGTTCGAAGCCAGCCTCGGCTACTTAAGTGAGGCTCTCAGCAGCTTAGTGACACCCTGTTTCCAAGTAAAGTATAAAATAGGTCTGCGAGTATAGCCCGGAGGTAGAAAAGTTTCACTCCCAGTACCACCAAAACAAACAAAAACAACAAAAAACACTTGGCGCTGTGGAGCAAGCAGTGATTTGACCAGGCTCCAGTGGCACTGACCCGGTTGGTTCTGCACCTGCTACCTCCCTCCTGTGCCTGCTAACCCGTGAAATGGGCTAATGAGGTGCAAATCCTTGCAAAAGGAGAATCTGTACTACCCTATGAGGAGAACAGATTGAGCTGGGAGCCCTTTTCCCCGCCAAGGAGAACGTTGATGGCGACCGGGGTTCTACTTTGCCAAGTGCTGTGTTCCCACTCACTGTCCCTCATCTACCACCTGCGCTTTCCTCGGGTGGTAGCGGGGTGAGCCCACGGTGCTCCTGCCCCACCCCCATTGCTGTTCTGAACCCCTGCCGCTGCTATTGCTTACTTGGTGTTCCCTGCCATTCTGAAACCTGTGTGGCCGCTGTCAGTTGCTTACTGGTGGTGGCAGGCAGGACAGCTGGAGTCTTCGCAGGCCACACAGCCTTGGTCTGGCTGCAGGTGGAGGTGCACCTGACGGCAGCAGTGGGAACCTGCCCACCCCACTGCGCACGTGTCTTCTCCCCTCCTCGCTGTGACCTGTCCTGGGATGCGCTGGTCCTGCCTGGCTCTCCAGGAAGCTTTGGGAAGAGGCCTCTCCTTTCCCTGGCTTCCCTGCTGCCTCCCTCTTCCAACATCTAGGTCTAGTTCTGTCCTGATGTCCCAAAGAGAGGAGCGTTGACTGGGTCCCTCCCTCTCTGAGGCCCTTGCTGGGGCTGGGGGTGGTCAGTCGTGCCATGTGAAGAACACTTAGGAAGCCAGTCCTTCCCACGCACACTGGGCCAGCCGCACCTGGGCTCTGTCTCCAGGAATGTCCAACTCCTTTGGGGGAGTTCAGAATCAATTTACCAGGTACCTCTTCCCTGAGTTCCCTTGAAGGGGGAGGAGCAGAGAAGGTGGAACTTCACACTAAAGGCCTACTGGGACCTCGAGATGCACATTGGCGGATGTATGCTCAGCATGCTTAATGTAGTACCTTCAGAGCCGCACACAGATCTTATTTGTAATTTTTTAAAGCTTTAGACTTACAGGAAAATTGAGCACTACAGAGTTCAGATTCCCCACATCCAGGTTCCCTGAAGCCACGTCTTCTCTTTTTCACAGTATGTGGAGCTCTGGCTTCTCAAGAGTCTCGAGTGCTGTGCAGGAGTGGCTGTGGTGGTGTCCTAACCAGGCTCTGTCGCGCAGCAGAGCTGAGAGGTGGACTTGGAGGGAAGGCTCGTGACCCCTTGCTCCGAGCGTCGCAAGGGCCACAGGGAAGAGCTGCCCAGCTCAGTGCATCTGGGGAGCAGAGAGGGAGAAAAGGCCGGGCACAGAATGGACCCTCAGTAAGACGCACCCCGGGCCCACCTTTTCCAACAGGGACCTACCTCCGAGCGTCTCCACTCCTCCCACCAGTGGGCACCCAGCCTTCAGACGTGACCCTTTGGGGAACACTTCAGATCCACCATGACAGGTGGTAACTGCTGAACAGTCGTTAAATAACAGGGAAGAGGGTGACAGCCGGTGAGAGAGGGCCAGCCACTCGGGTATTTTGGGCATCTAAGCTGTGTCTGAGCATATGGCCCAGTAGCCGAAATAACTTCACAGTGACAAAATGTGTTTCGGTAGCGGAGATTAAAGGCAGCCTATTTTCTTTTTTTCTTCCACAGTAATGTTTTTGTGTCTCTGTTAACAAATACCATGCTAGCCACTTAAATGATACGGAAGGCAGCCTTGCGTAACTTGGCAGTGCTCATGACGTCTGTCCTCAGTGGCTGTCTAGTTTCAGTGTGACACGGGTTTATTCTGGTGATGCCGTGCAACGTGATCGTTGTCACAGGTGGCACTGTGGGGTGGGAGGTGAGGGTGAGGGTCCACTCCTCAGCCCCACGTGGGTGGCCTTGGCAGCGTGCTGGCCTCTCCCTGCTAGTGAGTCTTACGTTGGATGTGGTGGTGTTAGAACCTCCTTAACACTCACCGGGTCCTTGACAAGTCTCTTCTTGGAGGTGGAGTTGGATTCCACTCCCCTTCAGTGGGGTAGGGCCTAGGAACTGGCTTTGATGGACAGACAGGGCCCCAGGAGGTGCGGCAGTGTCGTCCTCTAGGAAGCCTGCCACCATATCAGGGACCGGAGCGCTCGTGAGGAGGTCTGCGGGAGAAGGGAGGCCTTCTGCAACAGCCGTGCCCACTTTTTTTCTTCTTACTTTGGAATGGAGGTAATCATAGTTGCAAGTCTCCTAGGGATATTCCTTTAATGACTAAACCTGTATTTATGCTTAATTCAGGAAACTGACCTATTGGATCTGCTGTTCTGGAAATCATGCCATTGAAATGTCATTGCCAGCCGGGCGTGGTGGTGCACGCTTGTAATCCTGGCTTTCAGGAGGCTGAGACAGGATTGCAGTTTGCGGATAGCCTCAGCTACATAGTGAGGACCTTTGCAACTCAGTGAGACCCTGTTTCAAAATAACAAAAACAGGCCTGGGTGTGTACCTCGGAGGTAGAATGCCCCTGTGTTCCACCCTCAGTACCGCGAAAAAGGAAAAAAAAAAATTGTTGCCACTCGATCTGCTTAGGCATGGGGTGGGGTTTATTTATTTTTTTTTTTTGTGGTACTGAGGATGGAAGCCAGGGGCTTTTCTACTTCCGGGCTATATTCTCAGACCTATTTTATACTTTATTTGGAAACAGGGTCTCACTAAATTGCTGAGAGCCTCACTCAATAGCTGAGGCTGGCTTCAAACCTGTGCCATCCTTCTGTCTCAGCCTCCCAAGGGCTGGGATTACAAGCATGTGCCACCACGCCCGGCTTGTGGGGTTTGATTGTGAGGGTGAAGGCCGCCTCTTGGCCCCCCGGGCCTCCCCTGGAAGGTCTTAGTTCTGGCATAAACCGCTTCTGCTGTGTGCACTGCAGGATGTGTATCTTGAGCTGTGAAGAGGAACCAAATTCAAATATCTAATAGTCACAGCTGCCAGGCCCCTCCGCTGGCCCAGGCCATCTGCAGCACGAGGTTCAGACTCCCCCACTCAGGGCTCTGTGGCCGAGTCAAGTGGACAGTCGCCCTCCTCTGTGTTTCTGGGCCGGCTGGCCGCAGACCTTAGACCTCTGACAGCATGTGGCTTTCCGTGGAATGTGCGTGCGTGTGTGTGTGTGTGTGTGTGTGTGTGTGTGTGTGTGTGTGTGTGTGTCGGGGCTGGATTGCATCTTAGGAAAGTGAAGACAGCACACCCAGCGCAGGCCATTCATTACTCTCCCATCTCACCAGCGTGGGCATGTCTTTCTGTCTGTCCGCCTCTGTGCCCCTCTCTTGAGGGGGCAAAGTGCTCAGTGCGGCGCTGGCCTGGGTGTACAGCCTCTCCATACACTTGCTCTTGGTACACTTCCAATTTAAACCGAGCCACTGCAGGTGTAATAAGACTTTTAATGTATGTAAATGTATGGGAGGGGTTGTCGGGAGAAACTTCTGCCAGGAAGTGGGCGAGTGAGTAGGGCGAGGGCTTGCTCCTGCTGCGTTTGGTTGGTGGCTTTAACACACTTGGTGTGCTGGGGGCCTCGGGAACAGGAACAGGCCTGGTGAGGGCCCTGGGCACGCAAGAGCATCTAGAGGTGGCATCATGACACAGTTGAGACCTGGACTCCTGGGCGCCGGCACAGGACTCCCAAATTTGATCCTGCCCCCATGGCCACCCGTGATACAAACTCCTGGAGCATCCGCTTCCCCCTCTAAGGTGGAAGGTGGCAGCATTGCCGGGAGACAAGCGCGTGATGTCTGGATAGGGCTTCCACCTGGGCCAGATAGCACTGGCCACTCCATCTCCCCTCCCTCCATCCAGCAGTCAGTTAACTGGCAAAGTGCAGGTTTGATTTTCAAGGCTAGAACAAAACAGTCACTTCCAACTGACGTCTTAGAAACATTTTCTCGGGGTTTTGTGATATGTTGAGAATCCACATCTTGGGGCTTGGCTCACTTGAGCCCGAGCCTGTGATCTGCATCCCGACTCACTGAAGAGGCCAACGTCAGGGTCTCACCAGCTGCACAGCCTGGATAAATTGCTTAGCCTCTCTGGTCCTGAGCCCTCTTCATAAGACAGGATTTTGACGGGCAGTGCCTGGTGCACAGCGCATCTCCTGCTCTGTGCGCTGCTGGGCTCTGCTCTTCGCACAGCCTCACTTCTGGGGTTAGTTACCATGGGCGTGTTGATGGGCAGGCGGAGGGGAGACTCCCACTTGTGGGAAGAAGGAAGTGTTTGCTTTTTGAAGAAACATTGGTGGTTGGCCTGGTGTTGATGTGGTGAGAGCTGCAGGTCAGACATGATCCTGAAGTCTCTGCCAAGGCAGCATGGACTCTGCTTCTCAAGTACAGCATAAATGGCTTGGTGCAGTAGCCAGTCGGTGTGGGGAAGCATGGCCATGTGGCACCGTAGGCTGGCCACACAGTGAAACTCGTTGCTCGGTTGGGTGTCGGCCGTGCGACTCTGGCAGCTTGCTTCTTGCTGGCTCGTATCCGTGTGTTCTCGCTGTGTCCAGGGGTGGGTTTCTTTCCCTGCTTTGCATTTGCTGCAAAATCTTTGCCAAGAGTAAATTGCAAGCCTGCAGCTAACAATCTCAAAAGCTAGTTACTAGTATCTTTGCAAAACATTTTTACCTTTTTATAGCAAGAAAAAACAAGTTGGGAAACGGATGCATTTAACACACTTGCTACTATGTGGAAGAGCACCTCAAAGGGACCTGGGCGAGGGCCTGAAATGCTGGTGCTCGCCAGGGCCCAGGGCCCAGTGTGTGGCAGTTCCTGGGTACCAGCAGGGGTGGGGGCAGGGCCCTGGGTAGAATGGCTTTTCCCATCCTGTATGCCATCCAGGACCCTGTGTGCGGTGGTTTCTCTCGTCCTGTGTGCTACTTGTCTTCCTAGGGCAGCACTGATGTGACAACCCAGCTCTTCACTCAGCTGCAGAAGTCGGGAAAGGTGGAGCCATCACTCTGGGAGAGGGGGTGAGGCCGAGCTTATTTGTAGTTACTAGACATGTTCAGCAGAGATGCAGATTATCAGCAGAGCAAGTTGCATTTGGAAATACACATGTGTATTGGCACAGGCCCAGGATGGCCCTTCGTGCAGCGTCAGCGCAGCACACAGCCCGCAGCTCTCAGCCGGCTTGGCCCAGAGGAGAGTGGGGGCCTAGAGGATGGTCCCGCTGGCCACATCCCATGGGGTCCACTTAGCAAGCGTGGCTCGGCAGTGCCGGGCCCTGGGTGCTTCTGCTGTGACAGGAATTGCATACAGACACCCTACTTATTTTACACAATCGGATTCAAGTGGGTGGAAATGCATTTGGCTCGTGGTTGTGGGGCTGCAGTTAGATTTGCTGCTGTTGGATTAGAGCAAATTGTTTGCCCAGACAAGTGGGAGGTTCTGCCAAGCTTTGGCTTTCTTGGGTTCCCCCAAGGAGCTGTTGGTCTTTACCTGCCGCTCTGCTCCATGGCCCTCGCTAGTGTGCTAGGCAGCAGGCAGGCACCCCAGAAAGGCCCCCTGATCACCAAGAATTCCAAGATCCACATTCACCTCCATAACTTTGACCACTATGGAAATACTTATCCGACCCACTTTCCCATCTCCCTCACCCTCAGCACGGGGATTCAGGGCCACGCTTCCAGGGATGTGTGGTCAGCATCAAGGAAGAGGAGGAAGGTGTCTTGCTCTGTCTTGACTGCCTGCTGGCCCCGAGGTGGGGCTCCGCCCTGCCCGCCGCTGCCCCAGGACCTGTGGGCATCAGGAGGTCCAGTGCGTGTTACAGAAGCAGTCGACTGACTCACTTGGTATCTTTGTTCTGTAGGAGGAATGGAACGAAATTGACCCCATTAAAAAGAAAGAGCTTCACCACAGCAATGGAGACGAGAGAGCACAGAACGTGGACACCCTCCCTCCAGGTACTGCCGGGTGGGAAGGCCGCCTGCTTTGCCACTGGGGGTGGATGCACTCAGCATGACACAGAGGCAGGGCAGGTGGCTGTGGGCAGAGCGGAGGTTCCCAAGCCAGCCGGACACAGCCTGGGAACACTGCTTCCCACTTGGGAAATTAGCAGGCCGTAAATGAGGTGACCGAAATGTGTCAAAAGAGAAAATAGAATGAAATAGGAAATAGAGTGGTCTGTATTCGTTCATGACAATTTAAAAGTAGGCTTTATGTGTTAGAGCAGTTTCAGGGTAACCGCCGACTGGGTGAAGGGGCAGAGTGACACGTAGCCCTGCCTCCACCCACAGAGCCCCCCAAGTCTCCAGGCCCTCTCCAGAGCGGGGCACGCATGACAGCCTGTTGTGTCTGGAGTCCACGGGGCTCCGCGCCTGGTTCTGCGCGCTGGGTGGGTGATTGTCACTGTAGCATCCTCCTGGCACTGCCCCAGCACCTCCATGTGCTGCCTCCCTGACCGCAACCGCAGACCCGCGTTGGCCTGCAGCGGCAGTTTGCCTTTTCCCATGTGGAGCGGCTGGGATCATACAGAGAGCAGCCTGTAGGACCCTCAGAGGGGCTTCTTGGCGTGGAAGGTGCACCCAGGCTCCTCTCACGTCTTCTCACAGTTCCACGCTGTGTAGCCTTTCTCTCAACAGCGCGCCAACTTCCCATCTGGATTTACCAGTTTGCTTTCCACTCATCCACTGGAGGACATCATGGTTGCTTCTGTCTCTTGGCAGTTGTGAATACGGCCACTCTAGATATGTGTGTATGTTTTTACCTCATTTCAGTAACACTAGGGACAGGACTACATGGACAGGTGGTAGGGTGGGTCAGTTGTAAGAAGCTGTCAAGCTGTCCTCTACCCTGGCTGCCCACAGTGGTGAGAAGGCTCCTGCTGTCAGCCTCCTGGCCTCCTGCCCTCCTGACAGGGTTCTTCCTGCCTTCTCTCTTTCTATACATAAACGGGATGGGTCTCCATTTACTTAGTCCTTTTTGGTATTTTTATCAAAATTTGATAGTTTTCTTTATATTCATCTGGCACATATTTTGTTAGATTTAGACCTAAGTATTTTTTTTCCTCAGGGCACTAATATAAATGGCATTGTATTTATAATTGCAAATGCCAGTTGCTCATTCCTGATATATAAGTAAGTTATTGACTCTTGATTATTAACTTTTATCTTATAATGTTGCTATAATTGGTTCCAGAAGTATTTTCTGTTGGTTTTTTCAGATTTTCTACATAGATGACCATGTCACCTCTGAACAAAGACACTTATTTCTTCCCTGATTTGTATACCTTCTGTTTCTTTTTTATTCTGTCAACTAGAACTGGTGGTGTGACGTTAAAGGGGCCGAGGGGATCTCCTTGTCTTGTTCCTGGTCTCACTGGGACAGTTGGTGTTTCTTACCAATAAGTAGGATATTGGTCGTGGATCTGCCGTAGGCTGCTCTTTGTTAAGTTGAGGGAGTTCTCCTCCCTGTGCTCTGTTTTCTGAGTGTTTATTATGAAGAAGGTGTTGGGTTTTGTTACATGCCTTTCCTATATTTATTGATATGACCATGCGATTTTATTCTTGAGCTCTTAGTAGGATGGAATACATTAACCGATTTTCTTTTGTCCAATGCCTTGCATAAGTAGGCTAAATCCCACTTAGCTGTGGCACAGGACTTTTATATACGGTTGGATTTGACTTGCTGGTATTTTGTTGCAGATTTTTGCATTTGTTCATAACATGTTATTCTTATGTTGTCATCTAGTTTTGGCATTAGGAAAACACTGGCCTCACAGAATGAGTTAGGGAGTATTCCCTTTGCTTCTGTATTTTAGAAGAGAATATAAAGAATTGATGTAACTTCTTCATTAAATGCTTGAAAGACTATACCAGTGGAAAAGTGGTGTTCTGGAAGTTCATCAATTATTGATCCAGTTTCTTTAATAGGTATAGACCTATTCAAATCATGTCTTGTCTGAGTTTTGGCAGATTGTCATCTTGGTTATCAGACTTATGTGCACAGAATTCCACTACCTCCTAGAGCCTGGAGTGATGTTCTCTCATGTCTGACACCAAGAATGTGTCCACTTTCTTTTGGACTTAGCTTGGCTAGAGGCTTGTCAGTTTTTAAAGTCTTTTCAAAGATCTGTGGCATATCTGTGTGTGTGTGTGTGTGTGTGTGTGTGTGTGTACACATGTGTGCATGCATGCTACTGGGGATTGAACCCACTGAGCTAACCCCCATTCCTTGTTTAATTTTTATTTTGAAAGTCGCACTAAGTTGCTGAGGCTGACCTGGAACCTGCAATCACCAGGCATGCACCATCACACCTGGCTTATGTGGGATGTCTTTCTTCATCTTTTCATTTCTGATCTAAATGTCTATATTAAAGTGGATTTCTTGCAGGTGGCCTGGGCAGTGCTTCTCAGATCCCTCTGACTGGTCATTTAGGTTCTGCTGTGCCCCAGCAGGTAAGGCTGTGGTCAGATAGCTTCTCTTGAGGCAGCTTGAGGGTGGAATGCCCAGCTGGGCGTGGTGGTGTTTGCCTGTAATCCCAGTACTGGGGAGGCTGAGACAGGATTGCAGGTTTGAGGCCAGCAACTTAGCAGGGCCATTTCAAAGTAAAAAAATAAGGTAGAGCTGAGGATGTAGCTCAGAGGCAGAATGCCCCCGGATTCAATCTTTAGTACCTGCCCCCCAAACCCCACACCAAATGGACTGCTCTGGCAGATTTCAGAGAAGGCTCCCTTTCTTCCCCTGCTAGAGCATGAGGGATTCTGCTTCCGTGATTGCGATTAGGACCTGCTGGGGCCTCTGCGTGCCCCTGGCTGGGTCCACACTGAGCCTCCAGTAATTCATCAGCTGCATTTCAGGCTTCCTGCCTGGGACAGTTCTGTAGAGCTGTCAGCTCAATGGACAGTTGTGATTTTCTTGTTCACTCCTCTGTTCTTGCTAATTTAGAGACTTCATTTCTATGCTGCATCTGGGAAGAGTTGAGTTTTTTTTCAGTTTGTTTAGCTTTTGTTAGGGTGGAGTAATAATTTCCAAGCTCTTTACATGGTGTCTGAGAAACTCAAAGCCCATCCACAAGATGTCCACTCTGAATTTGTGTTTCCTCCTGTCATTGGAGAGACACCACCCCGAGAGTACAAGCATTTGGGAGGCTGAGATAGGATTGCGGTTTGAGGACAGGCTCAGGTACTTCGCCCTTTGCAACTTGGTGAGACCCTGTTATAAAATACAGAGTAACAAATAAGGCTAGGGGTGTAGCTAGAGGGAGAATGTTCCTGGGTTCCATTCCCAGTACTTGAAAAAAAATAGGCCTCCTTTTTTTTTTTTTTTTTTGTGGCACTGAGGTGGAACCCAGGGGCTATACTCCCAGACCTTTTTTATACTTTATTTGGAAACAGAATCTCGCTAAGTTGCTGAGAAACTCATTAAGTAGCCGAGGCTGGCTTCGAACCTGTGCGATCCTCCTGTCTCAGCCTCCCAAGCACTGGGCTTCATGGCCATACAGCACCTGCTGGGATTACAAGTATGCGCCACCACATCTGGCTCCAGCCCCTAGGCCTGCTTTTCATACTCTTTGCTGTTGTGTGTTATCTTCAGAGAAACAGAAATGTGCTTCTTTGCCTCTTTTTGGGTTATTATTCCTAATTTTTGGTGAATATACTGTGTCCTATTTTGTCAGTGTCTTTTTCTGTTGAAGCTTTCTTACTAAACCAGCACCAAACACGCCTTTCCCTTAGGAATTCTTCGTGGATAAACAAGTCTTCCTGAGTGTGGCGGGTGTGGCTCGAATCCCTTGGTCTCAGGAACCGCTGGCCATGGTGGTTTCCAGTGTACAGCTCAGGAGCTCAGTGGGTCCCCATGTATCTGCCAGTCCCAGTAGCAGTAGCAGGTGGGTGGAAGGGTACCCCGCCAGCAGGTGCTGTATGGCCATGAAGCCGGCTGAGCGCTGAGGGAGCCCGTCCTGGGATGGTGGCCTTCAGGGGGCGACCACGTGCCTGATGGGCAGAAGTGTCTTTAGACCACCCTGACTTGTTCACACTAACAAGTTGTGGGCACGCTGCTCTTTGGACTGCTGATGCAGCTGAAGCCTGTTGGAAGTGAACTCATAACAGGTGAGAAGGCGAGAGCGCTCTCCTTCATACCCACAGGACTGTCTGTAGTCTGCCCCAGAAGCCATGCTCGAGGGTCGCCACGGCCACAGAGGCCAAGACGTCATTCCCCCTTGACTCTTGTGTAGAATTTGGACACAAACACTGAAATGGCAGTTTGAGGTGGGGTCATGGGTTGGGGCAAGGGTGGCAGGCAGACAGGGAGCTGGGGCTCGGTCAAAGATGCACCTGGTCCTTGGGCACTGCACCCCAGTTTTGCTTAAAGCTAGCTGCAGATGTCGAAGGAACAGTGATCTGGCACAAGGAAGGGCCTGGGTTTGAGGTGGGCTCCAGCTTCTTAGAGTCATTATGTCTCATCAGTTTGATTTCTGAGCCTTAGTTTTCTACCTTGTAGATGGAGACGGCCACGTAAGACAGTCTGCATGGTTATGGTAGGGTAGTCTGGTGCAGACTACCAGAGTGGGTAGTCTGGTGCAGCAGGGGACCGAGGCCACCCGACCATGGATGCTCTTTCTCCTTCTGTCCTTTATGTATCAACTTCGAATCTGGCTAGTGGACTCACTGGTATTTTAACTAGCATTTGAAATGAAGGAGATTGGTGTAGACTGTGTACTGCAAGCTCAATTTAGTATGGTTAAACACTGCGTAGGGGAAATAGTTTTTACTTGAAACTGAGAAAAGAGACACGTTGCAGATTTGTGTATGAAGGTTTCAGATGGGTGTGGACCTTAGTGCGCGTCAGCTTCTGTTGACTTGAGTTCATTTGAGGCTGTTTTGTGAGGACTTTTCTCCTTTAAAATCTGACATTTTTGTAGATTTACTTTTAAGTTGCTTCTTAACGCTTCTTGAATTTCCTTTTTTTGTACCAAACTTAATGAATTGCTTAGGATTTCTTCTTTCAAGACAGTTTCTCACAGGTGAACAAAATTTCCTGTCATACCAGATATCGAGTGACAAAGTGTTGTTTATATCTTTGTCATTGAATTAGATATATTGTTTGTTATCCCGGCCCTCTCTGTGTGGCATCACACCCTTCTAGAAGAAGGGCATTAGGAGTGTTCTTTTAAGCACAGTACAATTACATTCAATGTGACATCAGCCACAAGGCTGAAATCAATCTGAAAGCCTTCCTCTGGCTTTAAATTATTCTTCCCCTTCCTTGGCTGTTTTCCCAGAAGAGGTGGCTCTGTTCTGTGTGGGGCCTCTGTTTTCCAGTCTTGCCCTGAGAGAGTTGGGCACGGAGCTGTGTGCCCAGCGATAGCTGTGGAGTCGGCCATCTCTGCTGGCATCCACTGAGACACTTGGTGTTGTGCCCAGAGGGGCCTGACCGCACACCTGTGGGGACACGCCTGTCCTGGGAGTGTGCCTGGTTGCCTTGATCTCGCTCCTGGGGGTCGAAACCTGCGTCTCTGCCTGCCCTCAAGTGTCCAGTTTTCAGGCTCTGCCGGCCCATTGCTCTGTCAATTGTTTATTGGCAGTTCGGTATCAGTCATATCATGGATTCAAGTACAAGGTTTAGCAAAAATAAAAATTGTAAGAAAGAAAAGACATTATTTGGAAATGGAGTGTTACTCTAAGTTAAAATATATTGGAACAAGTTTTCCAAAGGCAAGCAGGCCCCGACTGTAAAAGCCTTACCTTTCTGGAAGTCTATTTAGGGGTGGGTTTTGGGGCCCCCCTGAAGTGGTGTCCTGGGCAGCTCTGAGCACCCCTTCTGGCCCAGACCTGTGTTCACTTACAGCACTATGGCTCCATGTGGTCTCAGTGCCAACTGCCCTCCTGCCCGGACTATCCCGAACTAAGCCAGGAAACAAAGGATTGTGGGCTGAGAGGTGTGTGCGACTTGAGAGCAGGTTGAGGGGTTAGGGGAGAGGGAAGGACTCTGAACCCAGGCACTGAGCCGTGGGCCAGCAAAGGGAGGAGGGGAAGCCCTCAGCAGCGCATAAACCTGAGAATGCCCTCTGCAGGGGACTCCTCAGACCAGTGAAGGCTTTGTTCCTTCCTTCCAGAGGCTGTAGAGCCAAGGCTTGACCTCCTGTGTGGGTGGAAGGGCAGCTCTGGGCCTGTGCTGGTCAGAGGGGCTTGGGCGGGGCTCTCTTGCCCCCTTGCTCCCAGCCCCGCTTTTGAGCACAGCGGGGCCTCTCAGGATGTCCTAAATGCATGGCTGGGCTTTGTCCTCTAAGCACCTCTTCCAGGCAGCAGTGCTCCTGAGTGAACACCGAGTCCAAGCACCTCCTGGCAGCCTCAGCTGGCTCCCAGGTGCACTGAGTGCAAGCACCTCCCTTCTGCAGTCCAGGCTCACGCCTGAGTGTACGCAAGTCCTACACCTTGCCCTTCATTGCTAACCCCCTGGCTCTGTTCTTTGTGCCTGGGACCCTCCAGGTTGACCCTCCGAGTGGTGCTGTGCTCCCCTGGGTGCCGCCACACTGCCAGTGAGAAACACCGTCCAGTGCGGCATTCTTGGGAGGCCTGTGCATGGCTGTGTAGGCTGCGCCAGCCTTCAGTAAAGAGCGCTGAGCTGGCTGCCTCGGTGCCCTTCCCTCTAAGAGGAGACCTAAGTGTGAGCAGTGGCTGGGTCCCCGGCCCTGCACACAGCCTCTGTGGGTCAAGCAAGCTGAGGCTGCAAGAAGGACCCCCAAGGGTCCTGGGTACTGTTTTCACATTGTGAGGACAGAGAGCACTTCCTCCTGTTTAAGCTAATGAGAATGTTAACAGAACAGGTACTGGTTTATGTGCTCGGGGCACCGCGGGGAGGAACAGTGACCCCCAGGGAGGAGGAGCTCGGGCTTGGTGGCTGGGACAAGTCCAGCTGTGGTGTGGTGTCTGGACTGGTCTCGCCTTGGCAGTGTCTCCTCTCGTTGCAGAGGTGGCCGGGGCCTTCAGAGTGGGCGCCTTCACCCACTGCCTGTGGGCCCGTTCATGGGCACACCAGGCACAGCATGCTTGGGTACCACCCTGAATCCCACAGCTGTATGTGTTTACGGGCGACTCACACACGACCTTTCCCACATCCCGTGTGCCCCTGGTGTTACCATGAGCCCTGGGAAAGTGGGGGAGCGGGAGAGGTCATAGAGGTGCCTATTACGCTTATGTTGTCACCCTTTGGTTTAACTTGGCTCACTGGAGGGCCCCGCACTCCCGTGCCATAGACCGTGTGTGCTGGTTTCTCGCGCTGGGCTCCTGGACTTGCTGGTGCTGGCCCAGGCTGTTTCCAGCCAGCTTGTTGCCTAGACTGCCACAGGAGAAGCCGCAGCTCTGTTGTCCCTGCTCGCTGTGGTCTGTGATGGCGCCCTGGTCTCTCTAACCCTCATCCAGCACCCTCCACTCTGTTCTTTTCAGGAAAGGTACGGTGGCCAGACTTCAATCAGGAGGCTTATGTTGGGGGGACAATGGTTCGCTCTGGGCAGGACCCCTATGCCCGCAACAAGTTCAACCAGGTGGAGAGTGACAAGCTGCGGATGGACCGAGCCATCCCCGACACCCGGCATGACCAGTGAGTACTCTCTGAGGCGGGATTTCCTGTTCTCCTGGAAGCAGCTGTGTGCTGCCAGGCTAGAAGTCCTGAGGTGTGTGCAGGGGGCTTCTCTAGGAAGGGCACGAGTTTCTGGGAGGGATCCCTGCCCCTTCCAGGTGGCCCCAGGTGCATGCCCCATGCCCTCTTCCCCAGACTCAGTAGCCTGGGCCAGATGCTCCTCAGAGGCCTCCTCACAGGATCTGCACCTTGCCATGTAGACGAGGCTGTCTTTGTGGCCTAGGCAACAGTCGGCAGCTGTGGCGCAGCAGTCCTGCCAGGTGGCTTTGGATGGCGGCTCAGGATCTCGCCTTCGTGAGGTGGTGTGTGTGCTCTGTCACTGGTGGGCTTCAGAGGGGACGGCGTCATTCTGGGTTCTCCTCAGCAGGTGGGCTGAACTCCTCACGTCCCCAAACCGTGATGCTCCTCCTTTCAGTGTGCTTGGAGTGGAGTGTGCCCAGGCAGGTGTTCGCCTGTCCTTCACGACAGGAGCATCTTAGCAGGTTAATTTTAGTTCCAGCCTATGCGGCACATTCATTTGCATGTGTTGGAGGAGCAGCTGGGAGGCCTTCCGCTTATTGGATTTGGGCTAAATTAAATTCTACCAGCATCAACTGAGTGCTCGAAATGGAACCGATTAGTGTCCTCCAGGTGTCACCTCTGCGGTGCCCAGGCTGTTGCATGTCAGCGAGGCGGTCGGGCCGCCTCTGACTTCCCCAAGACTCTGACCTTCCCATGCCAGCGGCCCTCCTCCACCTCTTGGTCTCTGCAGTCTTTGTGGAGTTCACGGAAATGCCTGTACAGTAGCCTTCAGTCTTCAGCTGGGACAGATCTGAGAGCAGAGCGGGTGAAGGCTGGTCAAGAACAAGGTTTTTGGAGCCTCCAGGCCTGGCTGGGAACCCCAGGCCTCCAGTTTTCCCTTAGGGCTGTGACCTGCCACAGAGTCGCTGCTTTGTAACAGGGAGACCTGTCTGAAGGGTTGGTTCCCTCTCTGCCGTGCCCCCCTCCTGCCGCCGCCATGCTTATCTGGCTCCCATCAACACCATGTGCCCCACAGGCACCCACTTTCTTCTCTTCATCTTCTGTACTCACCAGAACAGGGAGTCAGATCCAGGAACTGTTCACACACCTCAGCACTCAGGAACCCCAGTATCTGTTGAAAGTGAGTTGCTCAGCACAGTACCTGACATTTGTTGAGTGCCACCCAGTTGTCACACACCAAGTGACGGAGGCATGAGAAGGGAGGTGGAGCGTGCAGCAGTGGGGGCCAGCACGCAAGGGGACTGCGACACTGCCGGCTCCCCAGGACGGAGCATGCAGTTTTGACCTTCCTCGTCACCTCTGGACAGATGCTGGCGGGTGGGCGGCAGAGGCTCAGAGCCTTGGAAGCAAGGAAACAAGGAAAGCCTTTTTAAACGTATCAGATGGCGCTTCAGGAAGAAACCTCCTGTGGGCAGGAAGCACTCCATTCTGCCTTCAGGATAGGGCATCTCTCCGTGGAGACAGGAAGGCATGGCCTGCCCCTCTTACCAGCAGTTTCTCACAGTTTTTCCTTGGAAAGGAAAAGGTTCTCAGTAACCTTGCTCAATGCTCTTTGAAGTTTCAGATAGATTACGAAGACCTGAAAGCAGTTAAGTCAATGAGCATTCTGGAGATGCCCCTCTCTTCCCCAGGGAGCTGCAGCTGCTGTCCGGCAGAAGGAACGGGGAGTGGCCTCAGAGGTAGCCAGGTAGCCGCATCTCCCTTGAATGTGTGGCTGGTCTGGTTGGGTGTGCGAGTGGTTGGGGTAGGCGCACAGCTGGAGGGACTAGGAAGAATGGCCTCGCCTCCGCCGAAGTGGGTTCTGGAGTGGAGTGGCCAAGGGAACTCGTGGGGAGTCAGGATCTGGACGAACTAACTCACCTCACCGGAGGTGCACCTGTTCTGTGGGTGGCTGGATGCTTGTCTGGCACCCAGAAGAAAGGTCATAGCAGAAACATAAATTTGGAAATATTGAGCATATGGGTGGTATTTAAAGCTGTGAGCCCAGATGTTGCCCTCCAGGGAACAAGTGCAGATGGGAGAGGCCTGGGCCCAAGCCCTAGACGCTCCAGCATCAGAATCTTCAGCTGTGCATGGGAGCTGAAGACTACCACTGGGAGAAATGCCTAGCGCTGTGGGGTGCTGTCAAGCTCAGGCTACGTTCCAGGATTGGGATACAGTCCCATAGGACTGCTGTGAAGAAGCCCGAGGAGCCTGGGAGTTTCTCCTTGAGTGTGTTCAGCCAGCTGGGCCAGGACAGAAGTGTGGGGCCTCGGGAGTTTCTCTCCAGTGTTGCCCAGCCCTGGGCCAGGATAGAAGTGTAGGACTTGAGGCTGTTTGGAGCCCGTGGGACTGCATCACCTCCAGGGGCTGCAGATCTGATTTTGTGTAGCTCCCATAGTGGGGTTTTGCCCCGGCCAAACCCCTCAGTGCCCAAGTGCCTCATCCCCGTTAGTGGAAACCTGCAGGCCAAGCTGCTGCTTTCTTCTGCTCCCGTGGGACCTGCCTGCTCCAGTCCCCTCTGGGTGTCGAAGTGTGTGCTTCTTGGCTCACGTGGTCCATGGAGTCTTCTGTCCCTTTAGCCAGCAGCCCAAGGGCCAGTTCTTATGAACTGAGCCTTGTCCCCAGATTCACATGTTGAAGCTCCAGCATGACGTGACCATCTCTGGAGGCAGAACCTTCACAGATGATCGAGGTCACGAGGTAGCCCTGGCCCAGTTGGACAGCTCTGCTCAGAAGAGGGACAGACGTCTCTGCCCACCACGTGGATGTGCAGTGAGTGGACACCAGACGTGTGTCAGCCAGGGAAGGCTGCACCTGGACCCAGCCCACCCACACTTTGCCTGGGATTCAGCCTCCAGAACCAAGTAAATGGATATTGGTGGTATTGTTTTGTCAGCAGAGCAGAGCAGACCTGGACAGAGCAGAAGGGCCACCTCTTGGCCAGCAGGCTGGTGGCAGTGCCGGGCCATCAGTCCTGATGTGCCTGGGGACACAGCCCTCTCGGGGGTGCTATCCCGAGTGTTTGTGGGGGTCCAGAGGCCCCTGGGGGTTCCCTGGTCACAAGCTTCAGCCTTCTAGGAAGTGCATCTGATGGAAAGCGGTTCCCAATCCACGTGGAGCCCAGAGTGTCTGTGAGCTCTGCTGAGGGCAGCTCTGGGGGGTTTACTCAGTTGATGGAAAAGGAACACTCAGCCTGAGCAGCTGTACTTTGCACACTGATACTTTGTATATCGCTGGCATCCCACTTCTTTTGCTTATTCTTGATATAGTTTTGTCTCCTATTTTTCATTTTGGAGCACCATTTTGTTTTCGGTTTGTATCTTAGTTCATTTGCTGTTGTTATAATGGAATACTGTGACTGAGTAAGTTATGAAGGGAAGCTCCTTGCCTCCCAGTCCTGAGGTTGGGAAGTCTGGGGCTTTGGCGCTAGCACCTGCCCACCCCTGGTGAGGGTCTTCAGCTGTTCCAACTTGTGGAGAGTGGAAGACAGGGTGGGCGTGTATGGAAGGGAAGCAGGCCAGCTGCTCTTCCTCCTCCTCTACCTCCTTTCCTCCTTTTCTTTTCCTCCTCTTCCTCTACCTCTTCCTCCTCTACCTCCTCTTCTCTACCTCCGCCTCTCTACCTCCTCCTCTTCTACCTCTTCCTCCTCTACCTCCTCTTCCTCCTCCTCTACCTCTTTTTCTACCTCTTCTTCCTCTTTCTCCTCTTCCTCCTCTTCCTCTACCT
Organism: Muscardinus avellanarius; assembly: GCF_963383645.1. Taxonomy (NCBI): domain Eukaryota; kingdom Metazoa; phylum Chordata; class Mammalia; order Rodentia; family Gliridae; genus Muscardinus; species Muscardinus avellanarius. The sequence continues at coordinate 35,551,703 of NC_137806.1, read as the reverse complement.
CCACCTCTTTCTCCTCTACTTCTTCCTCTTCCACCTCTTCCTCTTCCTCCTCTACCTCTACCTACTCTTCTACCTCTTTCTCTACCTCCTCTACCTCTTCCTGTTCCTCCTCTTCCTGTCTCTTCCTCCTCTTCCTCTACCTCCTCTTCCTCCCTTTCTTTGTCATCATCCTCCTCGTCTTCTTCCTCCTCTTCTCTTCCTCTTCCTCCTCTCCTTTTCTCTTCCTTTTCCCCCTGCATGGACAGTGCACTTCACTTACATCCTTAGCCTTTTATTACCTGGATTTTTTCTGCAATTGGTTGAAAACTTTGCACTCATCAAGCGTGATGGTGCACACTTGTAATCCCAGTACTTGGGAGGCTGAGACAAGAAGAGCACAGGTTCGAGGCCAGCCTCAGCTTACTTAGGCCCTCTGCAACTTAGAACTTGTTTCAAAAATAAAGAATAAAAAATCAGTCTGGGGGTGTAGCTCAGGGGTAGAGTGCCCCTGGTTTCCATCCCTAGTACTGCCAAGAAAAAAAAAAAGTTTGCCTCCTACTCCGATTCATTTAGCTTCAAAATTTTGTTCATAAAAATTCAGCAACAACAAAAGGTGATCAGAGAAGTATTGGTTTCATGCCAAGAATAAAACAGCGTATTTTAAAACGGGAATTAGTGTGCTTCCACGTTCTTCCTCCCACTCCTGGTTTTGTTGATGCTATCTGGGATTCCACACAGATTGCTATTAAATTATGATTGTCTTAAGAGTATTTAATTTGCATAGTATTTGCACAAGTTCAGCAGGCTGTTCTGCTGAAATAGTTTCCTACAATTTTATGCCTCAAGTTGAGTTCTTTCCCTTTTTAGCGAAGAGCTTCCTGGGATTTTGCAGAAGTCTCACTGTATGACTGGAGCCCTTTCTGGGCTTTTGCCCACCTAAGGCCGCTTCCGTTTCCTACGTAAGAACGCAGAGTGCATCGTGTAGATTCTCTTGCCTTTTTTTCCTCTCAGATGCAGAATATATTGTTATTAGCTTCTGAGTCAGGAGTGTCATCCACCTTGTTATCACCTGCGTTTCACAGACACTAAATTTCAACTGAAAACTTTTCCAAGAGCTATTGGAAGGAGGAGGAGGAGGAGGTAGAGGAGAAAGAGGTAGAGGAAGAGGAGGTAGTGGAAGAGGTAGAGGAGCCCGGCCGAGCTCTTCCCCCCAGAACCCCTCCCTGAGCACCCCTCCTGCTCGGCTGAGCTCCCCCCCACCCCAGCACCTCTCCTGCCTGGCCGGGCTGGCTAAGCTCTCGAGTGGTCTCGGGATGGGATGCGCCTGCCCATGTTTGCGCTCTGTGATTGGTGCAGCAGAAAGCCTTTGTCAGAGGCCAGCACCAAGCTCTTGGGCTTCCCAGACTCCAGCAGCACTGTGTGGAACAAACGTGAGCTTTGCGGATTTTGTTCTGCAGTGTTCTGTTATGGCATCAAAAAGCAGGCCAGACACTAGTCACTTAGGTTGCTTGGTATTTTCCTTACAGAATTGGAGTCAAGTGGGCGTTCTAGGGAGGCGGAGCATATTTTCCCAATGACTGGTTGTTCCTTTGACCGCCTGTTTGGTTGGAGGCCACCTCAGGAGTGTGGCTTTTCTGCCAGGCCTCGCTCCTCCCTGGGCCTTGTGGAGGAACTTGAACTCTTTACTTTCTCTCCTTCTCTCACGTGTGTCTCTCATCAGTCTCTCTCCTGTGTGTCTCTTGTCTCTCCTGTCTTTCTCTGTCTCCTTCGTTACCCCTGCCTTGCCTACCTGCCCCCTTTTCTCTCTTTCTCCCTCCCTCTCCCTCCCCTTCCCTCTCTTCGCCCCCCCCCCCCCGCCTTCCCTTCCTCCCACTCTCCCTGCAGGCTTTCCCCCTTTCACAGACTGCAGCTCTCTACCTGTATTCCACGTGTACCTTGGAGCCTCTTTGCTCGGCTCCTTCTCCGGGTTATAAGAGATGCTCCCGCAGCCTCCAGTGCCCACTGACCACAGCTGCCCAGTGCAGATCGAGCCCTGTGTTCCTTATGGGGACGGTTCCAGATTTCAGAGCTCTTTCCTCTGTTTTGCTTTTCTGGTCATTGTGCAAGGTTGTAAGTGCTGTTTAGGTGAGGAGGGATGGGTGTCCCTGGAGCCAGTACCCAAGGTCACTGGAAGCCCTTTGCAGGAGCACCAGTGCAGCCAGAGGACGGGGCGCGGCTTGCTGCGCATGGGAGATGTGCTTCTGCTCCTCCCACGTTGCTTCACCATCCACAAAGCGTGGCTGTGACTGTTCCCCTGCGTCTTGATCACTGTAGAAGACCACGTGCTTTGGGCAGGCCTCCTCTGCCCTGAGCCTCGGGGACCTTCATGGGGATTCCCCACGCACCTGTTGGTATCTAGTCAGGATTCAGATCTGGGTAGTGAGTACTCTCAGGAATTTAAGAATAGGTTTAGGGTTAAAACCTTGAATCTTTTTTTTGTGTGTGTGTGGGTATGGGGATGAAACCCAGGGGCATTCGACCTCCGAGCTGTACCCCCTGCCCTAATTTTTATTCTTTGATTTGAAACAGGCTCTCACTTGAATCTGGTTTTTGAAGTCTGCATTTTAACAGGAAGGCTCCAGAAGGACCCTTTGCCCCAGAGCTTGGGGCAGTGAACGGGGCTGGAGTTGGCTCCTCAGCCCCCGCGTCTCAGTGTTAGCTGCTTCCAAAGGGCAGGCGAACCTCAGCTCGTCCTGCTACTGACTTCGGATAGACCTCGACTCTGCTCAGGACTCAGCAGAGTGGAAGGCGCGGGCTGCCGGCTCCCCCGCTCCGTGCTGGGTTCTCACGCTGCCTCTGAGCCAGCCGCTGAGATGGGCTGGCAGAGATGTGGCTCTTAAAATGCAGAATTTCTTTCCTTTCTTTTTAAAGAAATCCCCAGCTTGCTGCTCCACGTGGTTCTGTGTGCTGTGCGGGCTCATCACGTCCATATGCAGGCGCCGCACACGTCGACTCCCGGGGTGTGAAACACTCAGTATCACTTGTTATTCCTCAGCCTTAAGAATGGGGCCCCTCTTCAGGCGCACAATTGCCAAAGCCTCGCAAAACTCGCGGCCTTATGAATATGGAGAGGAATTTTAATAAAATGGAGCAGCCCTGCGTGTTCTGAAGTGTTTCCAGAGCCCCTGAGACTTCCTGCCGCTCATGGAAGATGAAGCTTCCTGCAGAGAATGGGAGGCTGAGAGAATAGGGCGCGATTGGATCAGCTCAGCTGGCTCCTTCAAGGATGAAAATGCCCAGGTGTCTCCTGCACCCTCGCTGGGCTGCCGTGGTACTAGCCCTTCAGCTGCTCAGCCCAGCAGCCCTGCCCCAGGAAGGGCTCCTGACCAGGCCTCCGCTCCAGCTCTCATTTCATTAGCATTGCGAATTGGGTTCTTGGGATTGATGCTCTTTGGTAATTTGTTTGTAGTAGAAGCCTTATAGATTTCTCACTTCCTTAATCTAACACTCTGTCAATTCTTGAAATTGGAAATAGAAAAACTAGCCTATCAGTCTGCTTGTCAGTAAAAGCTCAGACATAATGAGCTTTGTTATTAATTCCAGAATGTGTTTTCTCCCCAAACAGCAGTGGCTGTTTTCTCATGATTAATTAAAACAAGCTAGCTGAAGCAGCTAAGACGGCCCAGAAAAGCCCCTCTTGCAACCCTGGCCTGCTGCTTTTCTTGCTCATGTCCCAGACAGGCTTCTCTGGGACTATTTCTTGGTAGTCAGGGCTGTGGTGGCTGCGCCCTGTTTCTTGAGGGATGCCTCCTCCCTCTGTGTGTCACTGTCTGCTTCCGTGCTCAGCCACTGGGGCACATTAGCCATGGCTGAGCTGCACAGGTTAGTCAAGACCCACCTCCGTTTCCTGTTCAGGACAGATGCTGTCTTTAACCTAGGAGAGGGAAGACATGTTCAGAGTCAGCCCAGGTGTGGCTTCCTGAGGGCCTCCCCTCTCTCCACTGGCAGCACTGTGTTCACCTGGGGTTGCAGGAGTCTCCACAGTGCCAGTGGCAGGACATCGTGTGGGGAGATGGCAGGTCTTTCTGCTGCTCCCTGCAGGGCCTGTGTGAGGCCAGTGCCCAGCGCTTCCCAGGCTCCTGCTTGAGCTGCTGTCAGCAGGGCAGCAGAGGCTCTGGCCACATCCACAGTTGACCACTTGCATGGCCCTCAGGAGCTCTCCACTCTCCCCAAGGGTATTGTCCTCAGGATCTGGAACCTCATACTGTGCTAGAGTCTTGGAGCTGTATGAGTTCCTTTTGTAAAAATAGTGCTCAGTACCTTCTGGTCTTGTGCCTGCCTGTAGGGCTGGGTGCAGTCTGCTTGTGTCTGCAGCCCCAGCTGCAGGGAGGGAGACTGTGTGCCCCATGGCTGCTGGTTGAGGCATCCCCACCACTACAGAGGTTGCTAGGAGAGGGCCTGGCAAGAAGGGAGAGCAGCCACCGGGCATGTGCTAGTGAGAGCCGAGTTCCAAACTGGAGGAGCGCCACCGCTGTGGACCCAGAGGCTAGTGAGAGGAGTGGGGGTAGGAAAGCTCGTTCCTGCAGTGGTCTGTGCCTTGGGCCTTCTCTGTACAGATCCTCCAGGATCTTCCAGTGCTTGTGTGCAACTCCAGTGCATTCTGTTTTCCTGCATCCCGCAAGCCAGTAGCTTCCACAGCCGCCGGGCTCCCCACCTGCCCTGCAGCGCATGCCCCTCCTTTGAGGGGCCACCGCGCCTGTGCTCCTCATGCCAGCAATCCTTCTCTGCCCTCAGGTGTCAGTGGAAGCAGTGGAGGGTGGACTTGCCGGCCACCAGCGTGGTGATCACGTTTCACAATGAAGCCAGGTCGGCCCTGCTGAGGACGGTAGTCAGGTGAGCCTAGGAGACCTGCTCAGCGCACCTATTGCGTCCAGGGGAGGTGCCACTGGGGAAGCGATGGAGCCCTGACTGCTTGGCCCTGGGAGGGGCTGGTGGCCCCCCAGTGAAGCACAAGACTGAGAGGATCCTCCCAGGCAGCCCCCCACGAGGCCCATGGCCCTTGTCCTCTATCTTTCCTCAGTGTGCTGAAGAGAAGTCCACCCCACCTCATAAAAGAAATCATCCTGGTAGATGACTACAGCAACGACCGTGAGTACCAAGCGCCGCCGAACACGGCCTTTCTGCTGGCACTCGCCTTCCCGTGGGTGGGGCCAGTGCAGAGCTGCCGGGCAGATGCCAAGCCAGAGAGGAGAGCCCCCCGCCCCCGGACCCGAGGGGAGAACCGGCGGCAGAGAACCAGAAATTGCTGTGCTCCCCCGTGGACTCGCCCCGTGTGGCTCACCATGCTCTGCTTCTGTTTTTTCTCCAGCTGAGGACGGGGCCCTCTTGGGGAAAATCGAGAAAGTGCGGGTCCTTCGGAACGATCGGCGAGAAGGTGAGACTGCTTTCCTGAGCCATCATGTCAGTGCCTCCCAGTTTGTTTTTGCTGAGCCCGGGGTGACAGGAGCATGTGCTCCGGCTCAGGACAGCGGCTGAGCACTCGGTCCCCTGTTCCCCAGAGCTGCTTGGGAGCCTTGTCCAGTGCACGGGAAGGACAGCGGAAGCTCAACTAATTGAGATGGTGTGTGCGTCAGGACAAAAGTGCAAGCTCACTTCTGCTTGTGTGTCAAGAAATCAGCTGCTCTTTCACACCCAGGGAGCCTCACCAGCCCCCTGTCTGCAGTTTAGGTTTAGCCCTGGGGTTCCGTGGCTCCATGCTCCGGACATCTGATAAATAGCAGCTCCATATCTGACACCTGCTGCCGGTGAACCGCCCACAGCAGGGTGGGCCGCGGTTCCATGCACAGGTCATTCTGGTGCCACCCGCACCAGCCTTGGTGTTGACTGGGCTGGAGCCGAGCTCCTGGAAAGCAGTACAGTTGGGGCTCTTGGGGACTTGCTACGTGCCTGTCTGGACTTAGATCAGCATGGCCAGCAGCTGAGGCGTCTGCATGTGTGAGAGCCTGGAGGCTGGGTGTGAGACTTTTCGGTGGGCCTAGGGAGGCTTTCAGTCTCGGGAAGCCCCAGACCGGTAGCCCCATGGTCCAAGGTCAGTGTCACCCAGGAGAGGATGCTGCATTCCTCAGCCGTGGAATCTTTCCCTCCACTTCCCTGTGTGGACAGCTAAAGTCCAGGGAAGAGAGTGTCCTTAGCAGGAGCCTGGTCGTCCACAGAGGTGGAGCCTGTGACAGCCGGCCTGAGCAGCACCGGTTCTGACCAGTCTCATCTGCTTGGCGTCCGTCCATGACACATCAACAGTGGGTGTTCTCACTGAGCGAACTGCCTGCCAGACGCGGTCCTCAGGCCCACAGTAAATCCAAATCTTACAACCTGCTGCATTATTTTTGTCTCCTAAGCCTACAAAATAATTATGAAATTTAACCCAAAAATGTTGACCACCTCACACTCTCACCTAAGAGGAAAAAGACTGGCACAGATAAAGAGGAGGGGGAAAGAAAGAAAGGAGGGAGTTAGCAACATGTTGGTTGTTTGCAATTGGTGAATCACTTGTTAGCCCTATCGGAGAGACTTTGCAAATTCAGACTAGAAATTGTTTGTCTTTTCCCTGCTCTAGCTTGTAACTGTATAAGTCACTGAAAATCCCTTTTGACTGTAAAAAGGCAGTTAAGGCACCTGTCCTCAAAGTGGTCACGTTCTTCCAGATGCTTGTTAAAGGATCTGTCACTCTGGCATCTGGTGGAAAGGTACTGTTTATAAGACGACTCTGTTATGAAAATTTATATGTTAGCATCACATGTGTATACAGTTGGGCCAGTAGTATAACTGATTTTATGTAAAAAGCCAGTCATTTATGTTATGTGATAAGTCTTAGAAGGCAGATGTCTGCAAATGCACTTAGAGATATTACAGCCCCTAAGGTGGGTGCTGTTAGCTCTCGAGGTAGGGGCTGACACCTTCTGTGGTCAGCTAAGTGAAACTGTCCCATGCCAGAGGAAATGGCTTTTCAAGACCACATTTCAGACTTTTGGTGGAAGACACCTCAGTTCTGTGATGTTCTCTCAGAACACAGTACTTCTAAGAAGGTTGTCTTGTGGGTCATCTGGTTAACTACTGAAGTTCCTGTAGAAGTTGGCCTTGGTGACCACAGGTGGCCCTGATGCTGCCAGACAGGCTGTGTTTGCCCAGCAAGCACGGGAAGGCTTGTCGCCCTGCACCTGGTGAGCTGCAGGCAGGTGCCAAGGTGATTGCTTTTGAACTGCTCCCACAGGCCTGATGCGCTCCAGGGTCCGGGGTGCGGATGCTGCCCAAGCCAAGGTCCTCACCTTCCTGGACAGCCACTGTGAGTGTAACGAGCACTGGCTGGAGCCACTGCTGGAGCGTGTGGCTGAGGTGAGGCCCCAGTGGGTGGGTGTGGCCACGTGCTGTGGGTCCCCGGGTGCTGGGAGGGCAGACAGTGTCTCTGGGTCGTTAGTCTGGCCTGTGGGGGCCATAGGGATGTGTGGGGAGGCAGGTGGAAGCCCATAGACAAGGCAACTCTTTGCTCAGGACCAAAGAGCAGCTCGCAACACTCACAGTTATGGAGCTCGAGAACTCAAGGCTAGCAGTGGCCATGAGTGCACCTGACGGGGCCCCTGGGCAGTGTCACAGGCCGGCTGGCCGCTCCAGGAGCATAGAAGAGCGCAGTCACCAGGTGCAGGTGGGGCTGTGGAGTGGCCCCTCCCTGCCAGAAGCACCATCCCAGTGTAGTATCAGTTTATGCGTTCTCTCTCTGCCTTCTGCTTTCTTATTGACTTTCCTTCTTTCCTGCTGTGAAAGTGCTTTCTTGGGGGAGACAAGACCAGCGTAACAAAGGAAGTAGAGAGTGAATGGATCCTGCTTCAGCCTAACACAGTTGTAGCTGACAGTCACCAAGGGCGATTACGACAGTCGTGTTTACTCCACTTCACTGGGCCAAACAGCACACCAGGCACTTCCTATATGCTGCGTTTTATACAGACATTGCTGCACTAGATGGGTCAGGAGACAGGGTTTAGGAATTCCAGTAGTGTATCCAAAGCCCCACAGGTGGCAGGATTGTAAGCCCTAACTGAGCCCCTCTGTTACGCCTGCATGACAGCGCCTACCCCAGCATTCCCATCCACCCTGGCCCTGCTGCTGCCAGACCGGCCTGCCACCGGGTTGGTGTGTGCACGGCCACGGGCTTGGGGCTGGACTGGTGGAGCGGTCTCACACTCTTCAATGTTAAGAAGTGCTGAGGGGGCTGTCCTGGGTGGGAGGCGGGTCCCCGGTGCCCCTGGATGCTAGATGTCGTATGCTGGACTTTGACGCCTCCTGTCCTCTTCTCAGGACAGGACGCGGGTGGTGTCGCCCATCATCGACGTCATTAACATGGACAACTTCCAGTATGTGGGGGCCTCTGCTGATCTGAAGGGCGGTAGGTGTCAATTGGAGCGCTGCTGTCCCGCATAGCATCGATGAGCCCGCCCTGTGGTGTGAGCTCCCTCCACACGATGGGTCACTAAGGGGAGTGGCCGTGTTTTCCGCCCCTCTGTGCAGACCGCTGCTGCTGCTTTGTGAGGGCCTTGTCCCTGGGTGCAGTTACACTGACGTTTCCAATCAAGGGGATGAGGCCTTCTTCTCCCATTGGCACTCTGGGTGGGGGCTCCAGAGCTGCCTGCCTCCGGCTCTGAATACAGGACTAGTTTCCTGCAGGGCCACACAGCCCAGCCACTCTTAAATATCTTCCCCAGGAGTGGTTGGTCTAAAGTTCCCCCTCTGAACTCATTGGAGGCCCCAGAGCTTTTGCTGGTGTGGACTCTGTCAGCCTCTGCTGTTAGTTGTCAAAGCCAAGACATTATTGAAACACGAGGTGTGGCACATACGTCTTCCCATTTGTTGTCCCCGGCCACGGCCTGTTAGACCCCACCGTCATTGAGGGGCGAGGTTGAGGGGGGCACCTGAGGTGAACACGGAAGGTCTTTTGACGACATACTTCCGGGGCTCCAGGGAGCTCTGGTCCACCCAGGAGCCTCGTGCTACCATGGGAGCTTTGGATCCAGGCCCCGCGAGTCTGGCTCACTCCTTTTCATGGGTCCCAGAGGGCCTCACCATGCTCACTGAAACCCGATAGGTCAGTAGCCTCGGGTGGGAACTCCGCCAGAACCAAGGAGTCAGAGGAAGAGACTCAGCCTTGAGCTCTAGTACTGTACTCATCAGAACCCCTGGGCCCTCGCCAGGCAGAAAGGCCCATTCCAGCTGGTCAGCACCCTGCGATGTGAAATGGGGGGCTCTCACATTTTTAGTGGAGTGGCAGAAGATGGACTGTTTCAGAAAGACCCATGGACAGAGGGTCAGTAACAGAAGACGGCAAAACTGTAAAACTGGGTCCAGTCCCCCAAAGCAGAGCATGGGGATCGTTCGGCAAGACTCGGCTACACTCCTACATGTCGGGTTTTATTTGTCTCTAAGTTTTCATGCCTTGTCCCCCTTGAAGCGGGTCCAGTTGCCATCAGGCACCAAGGCCTGGCAGCAGGTGCCCCTCCCGTGGGTGGCACTGGGCATCAGACCCTCGGGTGTGCCATGCTGCAGGATGTAGACCCCAGTCCTCGTCACTTTCCACACTTGTCCTTACAGTTGTTTTTCCGGTGATGGGGATGGAGCCCAGAGCCTCACACGTGTTAGGCACGCACTCTACCACCGAGCTACGTGCCGGTCCTCTTGTGTGTGCTAGTATTAGAAAAGCCTGAACCGCCTTTTCTTTGGGGTTTGGAGATTTAAGCACGTGCCCTCTGCCCCAGCCCTATCACCTGTCACTGTTCCCTGCACGTCTTCCTGTCTGTCTCTTTCCTTTCCTTTCTTTTGTCCTGTTCAGATACCATCCACTAATAAGCCGTGAGGATTGGGGTGCTGGGGGCCCTGGCAGCCATTGCTAGCACCCCCTTTTTTTCCTGTCAATAGGTTTTGATTGGAACTTGGTGTTCAAGTGGGATTACATGACGCTTGAGCAGAGGAGGTCCCGGCAGAGGAACCCAGTCGCCCCCATAAAGTAAGTACTGGCATGCTGGAACATGTGCCCTGAGACCCTGGCTCTGCCGCCATGTCTCTGCCTCCGCTCCAGGCGAGTCGGGGAAGGTTTCAGTCTGTGCAGGACTGGACAGCCAAGTCCTTCCGGGTTTCCTGTCCTCCAAGGCAGTCTAACGTGTGCACCAGGCACATCCGCAGTGCTGTGTGTTGGCCGGGCGTGTGACGGAGAGCTCTCAGCAGCGTGGCCTCCAGCCGTCTCGGAACCAGTTTCTTAGGAGCCCTAGCCATATGCCAAGGCTTTTGGGATGTTATGTTTTTGAACTTCATAATTACTATGTAAGGAAAGAGAAGCACAGAAAGGCCGTGTACCTCATTCAGGACAGCCTGCCAGAGTGTCCAGCCCTGGCCACTTCCCGCAGAAGGCTGGCTCAGTCCAGCCCTGTCCCTGTGGCAGCATCCAGGAGGGTCCCGGGAGACACCAGGAGCTGGCGGTTGTGCGGTGGTTTGGAAGGCCAGTGTGTGTCATTTGGGGCCCAGGCGTGGCCACCCACCTGGGCCCTGGCCCTCTCTCTCTCTTCAGAACCCCTATGATTGCTGGCGGGCTCTTCGTGATGGACAAGCTCTATTTTGAAGAACTGGGGAAATACGATATGATGATGGACGTGTGGGGCGGGGAGAACCTGGGTGAGTATGAGCCTCGGGTCTGTGGACCCAACTGTGGCTGAGTGTCTGTGGGAGGCAGATGCCCCCAGGAAAGCACTTCAGAAGGCCTGAGTGGTGTTCCTGGCGCAGAACCAGCCTGTACAGGCACGCACAAGGCCTCTCCTGAGAGTGCCTTGGGTGGGCATGAAGGGTGTCCCAGGTCGGGGCAGGAGAGGCTGGAGCTTGGGCAGTCCTCACGTGGAAACCAGACTCTGTCCTTTCGCTTCACCCAGGAATTTGGAACACGTGCTCCCAAGGGGTTGCAAGCCAGACCTAGAAGTGAGGTCGGGCGCTGGTGGCTGCTTCGGCACCACGGAAGCCACAGGCAGCCCTGGCTTTGCATCTCCTTGGCCACCTCGCCAGGGGTTCTTATGAGTGTGGTTAGTTAAGTAACCCGTGGAAGCTGTCTGCACGCAGGACTAGGGCAGCGGCATTTCACGGAGTGGGCTGTCTCGGTGGCTGCCTGTGTTGCCAGCGTGAGAGGGAACGGGCCCTTCCTCGCTTGGTTTGGGCTCGCATGCTCACCGAAGCCTTGAACTTTGCGCTTGTACTTCCCGGGCTGGTCCCCTCGGCTGTTGGTGAAGCTGCTTCTCCTCCACCCTTGGGTTGGTGTGCCAGGGCTGGGAGGGTGGAGGAAGGGCACCACTCTCATTTTAAGCAGCGTATACTTGTAGCGGGGACTCTTGATAGTTTGTTAGTTTAAAAGCCTAGCTTCACCTGCCGTTTCTTTGCTGTGTTCTGATGTTGAAGTCTGTGGGAACGTCTCATCTCTGAGGACCCTTCTTCCGGCTTTGATGTTGAAGTGGCTTTTGCTGTCTGCAGAGTGGGAGGGGCAGCCGAGTCAGTGCTCCACTCGGGAGTTTTCACAACACAACACGTGGGCTGGGGCAATGTCATTTGGGCTCCAGGACGGTTAGCCTGAGGGAATACGGAGTCACTCCAGAGGCTCACGTGGCCAGGGCGTCGGCCAGTACTTTGTGTGACTCGCAGCTAGCTGCTCAGCTCGCCAGTCTCAGGAGGCCACACCCAGAGGGAGGGCAGAGCTTGTTTGTGGGGTCCTAGGGAGCATGTTTCTGTTAGGAGGTCGGGGCGTCTTCTTCTCCCCACCGGCTTTGAGAGGCTCACAGCGGGAGGCTGAGCAACAGAGGGTTTGAGTGCCACCAGCGTAGAAGGAACTGCAGTGTCCCCGGCCTTGGAACCCACCCTAGGTCTCCCAGCAGGCCCTTGCTGCTAAGCATGCCCATATGAAAGCCTTCCAGCCAGGCGTGGCACATACATGTAACCCCAGTACTTAGGAGGCTGAGACAGGAGGGTCGCAGGTTCAAGGACAGCCTCAGCAAGTAGTAAGACTCTAATGAACTAGTGAGACCCTGTTTCAAAATAAAAATAAAATAGGGCTGGAGGTTTGGCCTGGAGGTAGAACACCCTCAGGTTCAATCTCCAGTAACACACATGCTCACACACAACTGGTGGCGGCTAGGAGGAGGTTGAAAGTGCCTTTCAGAAGGGCAGTGATCAGGCAGGTGTGTACTGGAGGGCACAGCTGGTGCCTGGCCCAGCCCTGTTGCCTCCATCCGACCATGCTGGGGCACAAGAACCAAGACCTTGGGGACCCTTCGCCTGGGCCTTGGGAGCTGTGGGCGAGGCCCAGGCCACGCCATGGTCCGTGATGTGCAGCGGGCTTTGCAGGGCCTTGAGGCTTGCGACACACGAGGACAGGCATGGTGTTTGCAGTTTGAGGGATGGGATCTTCCCGTACATGGAAAAGCCAGATGTGTCCTGGTGCGTGGTCAGAGTTAGCATTTTAGAGGAAGGGGCAGGCATGGCCTGTTGGGGTTTGACTGCAGATGCCTGTCCACTTTCAGTGTGGCCTTCCTAACGGTCCTGGTACTGAGCGAGTCCCCAGGGGCCACTCCATGGTCATGAGCCAGCCAGTAAAGGCTTCAGTGCCCGCGTGCCTTCGGAAGCTGAGACGCCACTGGGACGTGTGTGACCTTACTCCGGGAGCCCTTTGCATTCAGAACAGACTGAGAGCCATCCTTGTCCTGAGACTTATAATCCAAATCCAAATTTCCCCACACATGTACTTCTTGATTGAATTGCGAAGTCTTCACGACCCTAGCTGTTTGAGTATCCTCCACCATAGAGGCTTGGGGACTGTGTCCCAGGGAGAGCGATCCTGCCAGGCTCCTTTGCTGTGGGGAGCAGGCCCGTGCGGGTGGGAGGCTTACACAGGTGGGCTCTGGGGTCACTGGCTCTCCTTCCGCTCCAGAGATCTCGTTCCGCGTGTGGCAGTGTGGCGGCAGCCTGGAGATCATCCCCTGTAGCCGCGTGGGACACGTGTTCCGGAAGCAGCACCCCTACACCTTCCCAGGAGGCAGCGGCACCGTGTTTGCCCGGTGAGTAACGAGGGTGGGCCCTGCAGAGTTGGCCTTTGTGCTGTGGCGCATCCTGGTGAGGTGGCGCCATCACTGAGCAGTGACACTTGCACAGAATGGTTAGACACGCACGGCTGTGCCCCCCTAAAGGTGCTGGGGGACCTTTAAGGAAGACTTTTTATTCCATATTACTATCTAAGGTACAATTAGAAACAACACTGCTGTGATCCACTTTGTACTGACAGCGTTCTGGGGCTGGGAAGCCTGGGGTCGGGGTGCCACCCCGGGTAAGCAGTGCTCCTTGTGCAGAGCGGCCGAGAGGGTGGGGCACAGAGCCCTGAGGACAGGGCCACGTGGCCCCTCACCTCTGCGGCCCCTCACCTCCAGTTTACAGTGGCAGTTAAGCTTCAGTGGGAGAGCTGGAGCGTGTTCCAGCCGCAGTGCATATTGGATCCTGGCTGTGCCCAGCTGGTACCACGGCTTACAGAAGTGATCCATGGTTGGCAACAGATCACGTTGCAGGAACAGAGATGCCGGATGAAGGGTTAGAAGGGAAGTAGCCACATGGCACTGTCAGACCAGATTCTGCCTGGGACTCCTGAGATGCGGAAGCAGGGCCCTCCCGGTTGGACTGGGAGAGGTCTCCCTTCAGTGCACCCTTTGGAGGGAGTGGACAGCCAAGTACAGTGGTGTCAAACACCGTACTGATGAGTGCTGAGAAGAAAAGATATGGGGAAGGGAGGCTTGTGGGTTGAGAGTGCGTAGAAGGGCTCTCTGAGGAGGTGGTAAGTGAGTCAGACCTGAGAGAGGTAGCCCAGGCCCACTGCTGAGATAGGAATGCAGACTGCCAGAGGGAGGCGGGTGGGGCGGGGCTGGCAGTAGAGGGGGGTGCGGGGGAGCCAGAGGGAGGCCAGGGTGGCTGCCCGAGAGCAGGGCACATTGGAGGTGAAAGCAGCCCTGGTGGGGCTGGGTATTTGGGCCCCTGGGTGGTTCGGGGTGCCAGAGTGGGGGCTCTTAAGACAGGAACCTCCTGGGGGAACTCACTGCCCTCTGAGCACCCTTATGAGTACACCCAGGCCCTTCTGAGATGCCGCCTGCCCTCCTGTTCTAGCTTTGGCTTTTGCTGATAATTTGAGCGGTGAAAGACAGGAAAGCCACTCTGTGGTTAGGCCATTGTCTGCCAAGCATGAGCCCAGGCACTGTGGGGGCTGCCCTGCACCACGCCTCCAGGCTGGAGCCACACACGCCCAGCAGACCACTGCAGAGGGGCGATGCTGGAGAAAGCCATGCCTCATTGAGATTTGCTTTCCTTCCAGCAATACCCGGCGGGCAGCAGAGGTCTGGATGGATGAATACAAGAACTTCTATTACGCAGCAGTGCCTTCTGCCAGGAATGTTCCTTACGGAAAGTGAGTGCCCGGCTGACCCTTGTGCAGGCTGGGAGGCCCGGGCGGGGCGGCCCAGCACCAGGCCTGGACAACGTTGCCATGCCCCACCCCAGCCCCATTCCCATGCAGAGTCCAGGCCGACGCGTGCAGGTGGCTGAAGTCCTCTTCTCTCATCCTCTCTAGCATTCAGAGCCGCGTGGAGCTCAGGAAGAAGCTGAGCTGCAAGCCCTTCAAGTGGTACCTGGAGAACATCTACCCTGAGCTGCGGTGAGTCCTGGGACCTGCAGGGCAGGGGTGCAGGAGGTGACGGTGCATGGCTGGTGCACAGAGCGTGTCTGAGGAGCAGCAAGCTCCCCTGTGCCGCCTCTTCCACCTCAAGGGGCCCCGGTGGTACCCACCTCGCGGTCACTGGCTTGGTGAGTCACGGTGCCAGGTGGGGTGAAGTGAGGCTGAGGACCTGGGACTCAAGCAGCCCTGCATCCTCCAAAGACCGTGTTGTATGTCAGTCCAAGGCACGTGGCTTTCACTCTGTGTTCTGCTGCCATGCACATGTGTCGGGCCCCTGACAGATCCATGCAGGTCCTCCTCCACCCCTGTGAGCAGGTCCTCCCTTCCCGCTGTGAGCAGGTCCTCCCCCACCCTACCCCCAATGTGAGCAGGTCCTCCCCTATCATCCCCCATGCTTCCCCACCATGCTGTGAGCAGGTGTCCTACCCCCACCCCACCCCGTGAGCAGGTCCTCCCCCACCCCCGCCCCCGCCCCCTCCCGTACCAGGAGCAGGTCCTCAGACAATTGGAAGGTCACAGGATCTGACCCCTGCTCAGTCTCCTAGGTGGTGTCCTGCAGACCAGCTGGGTGCAGGGACCTTTTCCTTCCTGGAAGGACTTTGCTGTTGCAGGAGAAGCAAGGACCACTTCCCCCTCCCCCTCCCACATACAGTCCTGCAGTCTTAGGGCTCCGCCCAGAGGCTGTGGGGGCTGTGTGCCAGCCTCACTCCTAAGGAGCTGAGGAGCAGTCCTCGCATTGCTTTCCAGGGTTCCAGACCATCAGGACATAGCTTTCGGAGCCTTGCAGCAGGGAACCAACTGCCTTGACACTCTGGGACACTTCGCTGATGGTGTTGTTGGAATTTATGAGTGTCACAATGCTGGGGGAAACCAGGTAGGTGTGGGTGAGCCTGGTCCTGCAAGCTTGTGGGGGAACAGGGGTGGGCTGCTGAGCCTGGTCCTGCAGTCTTGGGGACGGGGGTGGGTTGCTGAGCCTGGTCCTGCAGACTTGGGAGAGATGGGGATAGGGGACTGCTGAGCCTGGTCCTGCAGGCTTGGGGACAGGGGTGGGCTGCTGAGCCTGGTCCTGCAGACTTGGGAGAGATGGGGGTAGGGGACTGCTAAGCCTGGTCCTGCAGGCTTGGGAGAAACGGGGGTAGGGGACTGCTGAGCCTGGTCCTGCAGGCTTGGGAGAAACGGGGGTAGGGGACTGCTGAGCCTGGTCCTGCAGGCTTGGGGACGGGGGTGGGCTGCTGAGCCTGGTCCTGCAGACTTGGGAGAGATGGGGGTAGGGGACTGCTGAGCCTGGTCCTGCAGGCTTGGGAGAGATGGGGGTAGGGGACTGCTGAGCCTGGTCCTGCAGGCTTGGGGGACAGGAGTAGGTTGCTGGGCTTGGGTATAGTTTTGGAGGGGTCAAGCTGGGTTTGGGGGCTGGCTGCCACCTTCCCAGTGCGGAGGTGCCCACTCCTTTGTGTCATGGCTTCTATGGCTGCTGGCTCTGGGCATAGACTTGGCTGACTGTCTCCCTGTCCCCTTCCTCTGGCCTTCACTGTAGTGACCAGGACATGTGGGTCACTGCTTGCCCATTCACCTGCTGCCCAGGCGTGGACACAGGGTCAGGGCTCCCTGTCATCTTCCTGCAGGTGCTTGCCCCAGTGTCCACACACCTTCTCTGGCATCTGGTAGAGTGTGGTGTGGACACCTGACAGGTGTCACAGCCGCCACTGGAGCTCTGGTCTCCTGCCTGTTCCACCATCTTGGCTAAGATGTAAAATGTGAATGATTGAATAATATCGTCTCCTGCCCCTTAGAAGGCAGTAGCTTAAGACACAAAAGGTTGATTGTTCATCACTTCTGTTGATGCACTCATGCCTTCCCCTTGGGACGCTGACACCCGCCACAGGCCTCGATCCCGAGCTTTGTGCACAGCGTGGGCAGGGTGGTGTGCTCTTACCTCCTCCTGACCTGGAGAGGCCTGCAACTTTAAAAAGGCGATCAACTCGCCAGGCGTGGTGGTGCATGCTTGTAATCCCTGCGCTTGGGAGGCGGAGACAGAAGGATTGCGCTGGTTTGAAGCCAGCCTTGCTTGTTTAAGAGACCCTGTTTCCAAATTTTAAAAAGTATAAAAAATAGGTCTGGGAGTGTAGCCCGGAGGTAGAAGGGCTTCCAGGAACCCCAGTACCACCCAAAAAAAAAAAAAAAAAAGGTGATCAACTCTGTATGCTCATCCCAGACCCTCCCTCAGCTGGAGTGTTTCTGAGGGGCCACACATCCTAGACCCTCCTTTGGCTGAAGCCTTTCTGGGGGGGCGCACATCCCAGACCCTCCCACAGCTAAAGTGTTTCCGAGGGGTACCCGATTTTGTGTGGTCCGTGCCGGGCTCTGGTGGCTGATCCCACCAGCAGCACTCTCGCCTGGCTGGCACACAGAACCCTACCACCTGTTGTAGGCATGGGTCTCAGGAGTGGAGGCTCTGTGGGTCTCTGTCCAGGCTGAGGCACCATGGCTCCCTGGTGCCCTTCTCTGCTGCTGTGTGGATTGGGTGACATCTCGGGCCCCTGACACTCCTCTGGTGCACGCCCGTGGCCTGGGAGTTTAATCTTAATGTTCCTGCTCAGTCTCAAGTAGTCTGGCTTAGACTGAACGGCAGTCACCCTGTCCCCTTTGAGCTCACTGGTGACTGGAGCTCCTAGGATGCCCTTTTGTGGGAGGGGGGGGCAGCCAGGGCAGCTGCTGCGAGGACAGGAGGTGTCCTCGGGTCTTGGTGTCTCCCCCGTGACTCAGGCCACCGGGGAACGAGAAACAGCAGCCTGCCAAGCTAGGCCTGCTTCCTCTCTCTGCTGCTACGTGGCCATTGCTCTTCTCCCGGACCCATCCCTTCATCTTGGGCAGCTGTGTGTTGAGCACCTGCCGTTGGCCAGGCTGCTCACTCCTTTCTGGCTCTCGGCCCTTCATTGGCCATCCGCTGGCACCTCCCAGGAGCATTGACAAGCTCCGAGGTCACCAGGCTGCCCGCCCGCAGAGCGTGGCGGCCTCTGTCTGGTCGAACAGACCAGAGGAAACTCTTTTGGTCCTGAAGCGCCTGGTTGACTCAGTGGGTAGCTGAGCTCAGGGTTTCTATGGAAGACGGGCAGTAGGAGGTGGACACTCAGCAGTACCGTGGTCTGTCCCACTTAGCCATGCGCCTGGGGACAGCACACCCCAGACCCACTGTGGCCAGCAGATCGTGCTCAGTGCTTTCCAGTGGATTTGTGAACCATGACGGAATGTTCTAGATCTGCACTGGCCCCTGCTGCAGCTGCCAGCCATGTGTGGACGCAGGCCCTTGAACCCAGGCCCTCCCGACATGCCTCGTGTGGATTGTTTTGTTCATATAGTTTAAATCTGAAACCGGCGTGAACTTTGAACTCTGGCTGTGGCCAGTGAGTAGGTGCGGTCAGGAGGCAGCCGAAAGCCCACCCAGGCGCCTCGCATAGACCTACCATGCTGCGGCCTCGCCGCTGGTGGAAAGTGACACTCTTGGACAGAAATATTCCCTACCAGGAATGGGCCGGTTCCCTGCAGAGGTCTGCTCTCTGGGTTCCGGCAGAGCCTCACACAGGAAATGAGCAGATTGTGGCGTGCCTTTTAAGAGTGGCAGCTGAGAAAGCACTTCTTAAATATTTATGACTGTATTTTACAAATTTAGAGCATCAAAGGGCAACTGCACAAGGAGACAGATAGCTCCTGTCTGCATACCTGGTGGTAAACATCGCCAGGCCTGTCTTGGGTATCTGAGCAGACAGGCTGCAAACATGTGCAGATGTGAGCTTCCGCCGGCCGCAGGCTGCCCAACATCAAACACCTGCCACGGGGACAGTTGAAACCCTGCGGGACTCGTCCACTTGGGGCCTCCACGAGCCACAGTCCCCGAGGTACAGTGCGCCCAGGCGAAGGCGGTGATCCCCTGGGCCCTGCGGTATGTTGTGCACAGGAACTTGTGTCCTCTCTGCACTCAGCACTGATGCATCTGGGGCCAAGCAAATTGGAAAACAGCAAACTCTGCTCACAGACCCTCCCTTCTGACACCAGGCCCTAGGCCCTCAGTTTTCAGTTCAGTTCCGATGCTAACAACCCAGAATCGGGACAGACTCCTGGGTGGAGGGCTCAGTCTGCAAGTCCATGCCCTCTTGGACACCAGGCAGAAGCCCACTGTTCCCTGTTCTCTGACCAATGGTGTAAACTTGGGTTTCTGCAACCCCCAACCCCCAGTTTCCATCATGTCCTGGAACTACTCACAGAAATGGCTGAATCACAAGGTAACTGTTCACTGCAGGACATGCCTTGGGGACGGCCACATGGAGGAGACCACATGCAGAGCTAGAGAGGTTGCCCTTGGGTGCCACCCTGCGTGCCATCAGTATCTGCCAGGCCTGCAGCTCTCCAGCCTCGCAGCACAGGGATGAGCCTCTGAACTCCATCCGCAGCCCCTCCCACCTGGGGTGGTGGTGCACTTGGATTCCAGGTCCACCCTTGGTGCAGTCTCTCTGGTGCTCAACCCCGCAGCACAGCAATGAGCCTCTGAACTCCATCCGCAGCCCCTCCCACCTGGGGTGGCAGTGCATCCGGCTCCCAGGTCCACCCTTGGTGTGGTCTCTCTGGTGAGCAGCCCCAGCACGAGCCACTGAGGCTCAGCTCATTAGAACAGAGCTGGCCGACCAGGAAGCTTCCCGGGTTGGGCTCCACCAGGAATGAGGAAGGAGACCAAGCCTTGGGACACAGCCCTGGACACCTCACCTCGAGTGACAGCGTCCTAAGGCGGTGATGTTGGGGCTGTCAGACTCAGAGCCAGCTGTGGTGTGTGGAAGTACAGGACCCTGGAGGGCTGGAGCTCAACTCCAGGGGCCGGCTGTGGGGTCTCTCCAGAGAATGCTGTGTGGTACCGGTGTCCCGCCTACATGTTTGGGTGCTACAGTGTCCCAGCCACCTGGACTTCTCTACTCTAGCGCCCTTCGGAGCTCCACAGGCTGTGTGTGAATTTTCAAGAGAAAAGTGCAGCAGGGATTCAATGTTTCCAAATCTGACTTCACCAGTAAGGAAAGGTGATGTGTGAAGCCCAGGAGGTGAGGACTTGTCTCACTCCCCACAGGAGGGACCTGCAGCGGGCTCGGGTCTCCTGGCTCCTGGTCGCCCCCTCCGTCCTCCAGGAACATGTAGTGGAGGCCGGGAGTCCTGCATGGGGTCCTGCAGTTAATGGACTCTTCAGCACCCCCCGGGTCCAGACAGTGGGGCTTCTGCAGCAGTCACTTCTTCCCTCCCCTGTCCTTTGAGGGCAGAAGAGTGGTGCCTTCGTGTCCTGCATGGGACTAAAGTGAAAGGAGGTTTGTGTCGTGTGGCAGCAGCACAGGGGCCATTGCGATGCAGGGAGGAGCCGCAGCAGCTGGCCTGAGCTGGATCGGAGCAGAGCCAGGCGATGGGTGCCCGGGGCTCCGTGTTGGAAGTGGCCTCGCTACTCTGGGTGCCAGAGGGCTCCTCCGGCAGTGGTCCCCTCCGTGGATCACGTGACTGGGATCATGGGAACCTCGCCCTTTTACGTGGTCTTGTCTAGCGTTCAGCGTGCGGTTTCTCTCAGCCCATTAGTGTGTTTTTAAAGCATAGGCGGGAATGTTTGAACACTCTCCTCCTCAGTTTTCTTGTCTATAAAATAAGAACCACCGCCTCTCGTGGTTCTTCTCTGTAATCGGCCTCACAGTGGAGTAGCATGTGATTGCCCGTGAGCGCCGGGGCAGACTGGCCATGCTGATGCGCGGCTAGCCCGTCAGTGCTGAGAGCCGCGCGAGCGTCAGCAGGTGGGGTGGAGAGCTCCAGCAAGGCTGTGTGTTCGCGGGCTCGCTCAAATCTGCAGGGTTTGCACCTCCAGCCATGCTGCATTCTAGATCTGTGTCCAAACCAGACCTCTGCCCGGCAGTCATTCTGGAACAGTTGGACCCCATGTCCACCTGGGGCTAGCCAAGCCAGAGCTTCAGTTTCGAAACTCACATTTTGTTTTGTGGGACTGGGAATTGGACTCAGGGGCATTATACCTCCAAGCTATACCCCCAGCCCTATTTTATTTATTTTGAAACAGGGTCTCACTGAGTTGCAGAGGACCTCACAAGTAGCTGAAGCTGGCTACAAACCTGTGATCCTCCTGTCTCAGCCTCCTAAATACTGGGATTACAAGTGTGCGCCGCCACGCCTGGCATGAAGTTCACGGTTAATCTCAGAAGGTCGACGCGGCACCCTACCTTGCATTCACCAAATGATTAACGCTGCGAGTCTTGGTGACTGAGGTGTGCACAGCCCTTTGCTCATGTCGGTCACACAGTGTCCAGGTGTGGATTGACCACACAAATCCTATGGTGGATGTTCCTGGTGCCAAAAGCAGCTCACTGGCTCTGAGTTGGCCCCGGGGCTGCGTCTAGCTGCGCAGCATGGCCTTTGCACTCTGGGCGCCTGCTGAGCTCCCTTCCTGTGCCTGACTGTGGCTTTCTGTTCCAGGAGTGGGCCTTGACAAAGGAGAAGTCGGTGAAACACATGGATCTGTGCCTCACGGTGGTGGACCGGGCGCCTGGCTCTCTCATCAAGCTTCAAGGCTGTCGGGAGAACGACAGCAGACAGGTATGGTCCCAGCGCCCAGGGTGCCAGTGGCATCCTGTACTTTGGGGACGTCGGTCGCAGTGTGCGCTCAGCACACTGGAGTAACGCCCAGCCACCTGCCTGGCCGCAGGCGATGCTGATGCTGCCCGTCACAGCCATGCCCTCCTACAGCACAGAGCATTTCAAAGAGAGGTTATGTGGTTGGTTTTGTGTCTATTAAGTAATTTTCCTATTTAAATTTGTAAAAGTTCCAAATGGTGGGAGTTGAGTGGAAGAGACTTCACGTGTCCAGAGGCATGGGCAACGTGCACTGATCGCATGCGCCTAGGAGGGTGTGAACACAGGCTACCCTGGTCAAAACTGCCCCTTGCTAGAACTTTGAATCTGGATCACCCGGGCTGGTGATGTGTGGTTGGTATTTCCTGAGAGCCCAGGGTGGCGGCTCAGCTCGGTAGGCCGGGTGTTGAGAACCTTTGTAGCTGGTCCTGCTTTCTGCTTGTATCTACACACTGCTGGCCCCACCAGCCCAGAGGATGTGCTTTGTGAGCTGGGTCTGCCTGCCATGTTTTGTAGTGGAGACTGGGGGAGGGGTCTTTCTGGACCCCTGGGGTGATGGTTAGTAGAAATGGGACAGAGGACCATCCTGCAACCCCTCCCCAGGAGATGGGTGAGGCATGAGGCTTTTAGCCAGCACCTCTCGAAGGGCCCCGAGGCCCCGAGCTCAGCACCCCCCCCCCACTGCACCTGACCTGTTGGGATCCAGGGTTAGGGAATGTTTGCAAAGGGCTCATCTCCAGTCCCCCTACTCTGTAGGACCCCGCCCAGCTCGGCAGCTGTCCCCTCTGCAGGCCCTGCTCAACACCCTCAGTGTTCCTCTGTGTTGATGTGATGGTGATGCATGCAGCACCTTAGAGAGTTAGGCTCAGGAAGGCCACCACCCCTGCATCTGTCCTGTGCCACCAGGCTGGCGTCAGACCATCCAGCACAGCCAGAGTGGGGTTTTCCTGTAGGTGTTATGATGGGCAGAGCTGTCCTTGATCCGAACGAGTGACAGAGCCCTGCCCTAGCAAGTCCCTAAAGTGTCTTTAAAACATATACTTGCTAGCTGGGCGTGGTGTCACATGCATGTAATCCCAGCATTCAGGAGGCAGAGACCGGAAGATCACCGTTGGCGGACAGCCTTAGCTACTTAGTGAGGCCCTTTGCAACTGAGACCCTGTTTCAAAAATTAAAAAAAAAAAAGACTAAACCTAGGCTGGGGCTGTAGCTCAGTGGTAGAATGCCTCTGGGTACCACCCCCAGTACCACACACACACACACACACAAAAAAAAAAAAAACAGAAAAAAACCCCACATAAACACATAGTTGCTTTAGCCATTCTGCTCACAAGACTAGGCGTGATGGAGCACACCTATACTCCCTGTACTTGGGAGGCTGAGACAAGAGGATCACAGGTTCATGGCCAGCCTCAGCAGCTTAGGCCCTCTGCAAATTAGTGAGATTCTCTTTCAAACTGAAAAATAGGGCTGAGGGTGTAGCTCAGAAGTAGAATGCTCCTGGGTTCAATCCCCAGTACTATGAAAATTTAAAAACAACTTGAACAGGGAGTTCTGCTTCGGCAGCAGTTCTTGGAAGCCCCGACTGTCCCCATAAAGGCTTCCCAAGGTGGGAAAGGCCTGCATTTGGCATAGGTACCCAGGTGGTATGCAGCAACGGGGCTCTGTTGCGTCTTAGCTGAGCTTCCTGGAGGCTGTTTGGATACCACGGACGTCTGCCCGTGCCACCCCACCCCCAGTCAGATGGACCCTCTGAACTATAGGTCGCCTTAAGGATAGACCCAGGCTTTAATCTCCAAGCCCTGTGCTCCCTCAATGCCTGGCTCCAGACAGGCAGGGTGGCTGCAGAGGCTAGAATCCACCCTGCCCCCTCACGCCCTCACTCATGGGTGGGGTGGGGGCAGGCTGCAGAGCTACTGTGGCAAGGCCTGGGGTGCACTTTGCTGTGCCCCCGCAGCAGGCTGCCCAAGCCCTCCCACCTCCTCGGTCACTGTCTGGGATGCTGGGTCTCCAGGCATGGCTGTACATTCTTATGATGTCACAGAGTTGGAGGGAAAGGGGCCCACAGATCAAGCCCAAGAGTCAGGATTAACAAAAGTATTAACGAAGGCCTTCTGGTGCACCAGGGTATGATCAGAGCCAGTCTCCACTAAGGAAGGAACAGCTTTGGGGTGAAAACAGTATGTTACTAACAAACATTAGCTGTTTTACAGGGGATGTTTATATCACTTCTCAACAACAGGGCCAGGGCCCTTGGCTTCCTTCCGGCATGGTGGGCTGGTTCTAGCATGCAGCCTGGGTGCCAGTCGTGGCTCAGCTCTGGTCTGGGAGCAGCACACGCGGAGCTCGCCAGATGCCCGGGCTCCTGTCCTGCAGGACACGGAGCCGGAGCCTCGGGGGGGCTCAGCGAAGGCACCCCCTCCTGGGCAGATGTGAAGATGGTGCCTGCACACCCGTTCCGTCCACACGGCATCGCTTCTCTCCCCTTGGCCTGTGCTGTCCTGTCTACCACGCAGGAGGCCTTGGGCTGGACTCCAGCTGGGCAGAACCCAGCTGAACGGCTGTGTAGGGCATCGGCCGCCTGGGAATTAACACAAATTCCCCTGAGCAGGGTCTTGTGTCCCATTGCCCAGGAGCCAGTGAGGGGATGGGAGGGAGGGAAGAGGGGCAGCGGAAGGCACACAGCTTCCTGGGCCTCGTTGGCACACCGGGATGCTGGCTTACAGGTTGGGCCAGGAGGAAGGAAGGTCATCTTGCCTGCTGTGGGTGCAGCCAGAGGCCCCAGCCAAGCTGCCTGCTGTGTGGCTCACACCACGTCTTCCTTGCTCTATTGCAGAAGTGGGAACAGATCGAAGGCAACTCCAAACTGCGGCACGTGGGCAGCAACCTGTGCCTGGACAGTCGCACGGCCCGGAGCGGGGGCCTGAGCGTGGAGGTGTGCGGCCCGGCCCTCTCACAGCAGTGGAAATTCTCGCTCAACCTGCAGCCGTAGGCGCCCAGAGGCCCCACCGCCTGTCCCCGGTGCCGTCGGCAGAGCTCGGTGATCATGTCGTTGGTTGTTTCTTAAACTTTCCACGAAACTATATACCTCAGTATTCCATCATGGTCTGGAAGTCGGAGAGCCCCAGCCAGGCGAGGGGCCGTGCTGAGCAGTGCAGCCAGGCTGGGGAGTGCTGCCCTCCCGGCTCTGTGCCCTAGGCCCAGGGCCCTCCTCCTTCCACCTGCCTTTGAGGGACAGCCCAGCCATGGCCGAGGCGTGGTGGAGAAGCAGCTGCGTGTGCCCGTTGAGGCGAGGGGTGTGGTGCCCTCGCGGCAAGGACTCCCCGCTCCCTGCTTCGGATCCCATCCGTCTGTGGTTCCTGCCGAGCCAGCTTGCTTGGGTCTGCAGGTTTCCTAGTCACCCCTCCCTCCTTCACTGATGTGCTTGCTGTATTTGAACATGAACTTTTCTATGGTGGGACACTAAATATAAAAATATATAAAGAAAGAATGTACGGTCAGTTCCCTATGGTTTCCCTAGGTCACCATCTTGTGAACTCCCCACAGGCAGCTCCAGCGTGGAAGGCCGCCTGTCTGCAGGAACCTCGCCAGCCAGCAGGTGCTACGGTGGCCGGCTGGGCTTCCCCGTTCTCTGGGCGGCTCGGCTTGGGAGTCACCGCTGTGTTGGAAGGTCCGCTTGTGTCTGTCAATATCTGTAAACCTGGATGGGTTACTTGTTTTGGCAAGTGTTGCTTTGGTTTTCTTAATTAAATTTCTTTTTTTAAGGGGGAGAAAACCCCAACTCCACAGCTCCTGACGTGAGCTGTAGTGCCCCTGCGAGCCTGCGACAGGGCAGACCGGGTACCCTAGACAGCGCCACAGGCTGACGCTGGGCTCGTGGTGATGCCTATCCATCAGGACTCGGGAACCACTGAGCTGCCAGCAGGGTGTTGGGCTGGGCTTGGCCTGTGGTGCCCTTGGAAGCCCATGGGGATGGAGTCCTTCATAGCTGTACCCACCTCACCCACGCCCCAAGAGTCAGGCTGCTGCTGGGGCTCAGAGTAAAGAGGAGTCAGGACCAGTGCCACTTGCCCTGGGGACCCGGCAGTGAGGTGGAGCCTGTGGCCGCCGGAAAATCAGCCAGGTGTCAGCCTTGTGCTCCAGAAGGGCCCTTGGAGCACACGGCCATGAGTATCACTCCATGCCAGCCCCCTCCTTCCTACCCCTCCACAGGACCCGCTGCAGAGGGCCATGGCTCCTGAGCTGGGCTTATCACAGACGCACACCTGGGCCCTTGGGGACCCAAGACTCTGCGGAGGCACATGCTCTGCCTGCCTGTCTGCCAGGAGAGAGCGCTGCTGGTCTCCACGTATAGGACAGGGGCCTGTCTGCCCTTTAACCCTACCAGCAGCCAGCACATCTGAGCAGACAGGTCTCTAGCAGGTTAACTCCACACGCTTCCTTTTTTAAGGTAGGCGCTGAGGGAAATCACTGATAGATCCAGCACAAGGCTGCTGAGGGCTGACCCAGGAGCCACAGGGCGGGAGCTGTGCCCGGCCACCACCGCATCTCTGGTTCTGCTCTCAGACCCTGGCGCCCCACGAGCTGCTTTGGCTGGAGGACCGGCCTCCACGCACCTGCGGCCTCCTGGGCTCAGCACCTGTGTGCTTGGCGACCTCCGGCCATCTGGGTGCTGGCACTGAGCTGGGTGGCCTAGTGCACAGGTGGGCTGGACGGTCCCGGAGGTGAGCCATGTTTACATGACACAGCGTGCCAAAGTGACCTCCTGTGCTCACGTTCCTTTGTAGTCAACCGGGACTGTCCCACCCTACTCCTCTTTTTAAAGCTAACCTTCCAAGAGCCCTTCCCACAGGTGGGCTGAGGCAGTCTTCTCCGCGGTGGTCCCCATGTCCGTAAAGGCTGAGATGATGGTATCTGTGAGTATGTTTTGCAAATTCAAAATATAGTTTGGTAATTTTTTTCCAGTTGATTTTTGAAAAAGAACTGCTGTACAGAGCTTGTACTTTGTCCATTTTATAGATGGAAACCATCCTTGAAATTGTTTAACTTAAATAAAGAGAAGATACTTTATAGATAACGCCATCAGGTAGCAGCTGCCGTCTCTCCTGGTCTTTGAGGATGCGTTGACTGGGTCGAGGGCCATCGTCATGTCTGTGCTTGGGGACCTGCTGGGCTGCCATTTCGCACCACCCTGTTGAAAGCCCTTCTGATACTCTCATCTGTGACCATGACCCTTAGTGTTGGTGAGACTCGGGTGGTGTGCCAGGCACCTGCCAAGCCCTTGAGTACTGTTTGCCGTGCCTGGAGGACGGCTGCTCAGGCAGCCCACTCCTGGGCCTTCAGCCACACCCTGTGCTGCTCCTCGGGCTAGGGGCGCTCCTGGCATGAAGGCACTTGAGTGTATGTGCCTGTGCGATCTGTACCTGGCCCTCCCAACCCAGCGAGGCCAAGTAAGCTTCTGCAGATGCCTTCAAATCACCCAATGTGAAAACAGCCCCCCCCAGACACGGGAAAACATGCTCCAGTTATTCAGCAACGGGAATTGATGCCGGGCATGCTCCTCCTGTCTCAGCCTCCCAAATGCTGGGGTTACAAGTGCGCCACCAAGCCTGGCACCTGTGGCCTTTTAATTGAGACGGTTCCAGATTGAGTGCATTCACAGGAGAGGGGAAGGCTAGTCCTCACTCGGCTCACCGCAGTGAGGTTCTTTGTTCCCATCATGTCAGGTATCCCGTGGGTATGTGTGTGGCCTCTGAGCCTCGTGATGTCACAGCTGATTTTAGGTGTTGTTTGTGGGATCCAGGGTGCCCTGAGGCAGGAAAAGCACTTTTCTGTGCAGTCTGAGGGGGGAAAGCCAGTTCCTCAGAGACCCTGGTAGATCAGAAAGGCCCTCCACTTCCTCCTGGAGTTGGGTCCCCTCTCCCCTCCTGCCTTGGACATCAGAACTCCTGGCTCTTGGCCTCCAGACCCTGCGCTCTTAGGCCTTTGATCCTGGGCTGAGCCACCCTGCCAGCAACCCAGGTGAGCAGAGTCCCCTCATGGGTCAGTGCACATGCCCTGCTGGTCTATCTCTGAAGGACCCCAACCGATAACATGTGATTTTGTCTCCCTTCCACCACAGCGTGAAATAGGCCCAGGTCTCAGAGTGCAGGAGACCAGTGTCCTCTGGGCACACCCAGAGGGCTTCCCAGGCTCCAGCAGTTGACCATCAGCCTGGGCTCCAACCCCTATTCTGAGTGCAAAGTTGGAAGAGATGGTGCTTGTGGACAGGCCTGCCTGAGCCAGCCTCACATGCAGGCCCCAATGGCATCTCTGTTGGGGAAGAGCAGCTGGCATGTGCCTGCAGGTGGGAAGCTGAGCTGCAGGCTGCGGGAGGTTCCTGTTCCTCACGCATGGTGTATGGTCTGGGCTGTGGCTGGCCACCTCCTGTCCATGTTGGAGCCAATGAAGGTGAAGTGGGCAGACAAGACGCCAGAATACAGAAAGGGCAGGGCCGCCCAGGTGTCTCCTGAGGTCCCTGCGGAGCCACCGTCTAGCCCTTTTGGCCTGGACTCTG
This sequence comes from Muscardinus avellanarius, assembly GCF_963383645.1. Taxonomy (NCBI): domain Eukaryota; kingdom Metazoa; phylum Chordata; class Mammalia; order Rodentia; family Gliridae; genus Muscardinus; species Muscardinus avellanarius. Next base: position 35,523,756 of record NC_137806.1, on the reverse strand, counting down.
GCTCTGCACCCGCACGGCGTGTGCTGTGTGCTGCTCTGAGCTCCAGCTGGTGCCACCCGGGTCTGAGAGGCTCCCAGAGGCTGCGGGAGGGAGGACAGGTGTCTCGTGTGGCCCTAGGACAGGCTTGAGCCTGGGCTGTGGGAGGGAGACCTCACCTGGGTGCCAGCGTCCAGGTCAGAGGTGGGGTGAGAAAAGCAGATCCCCACATGGCCAGGTATAGCCGCTAGAGCCTGGCCGGCTCCCCACGCACCCATGGGGCTCTCATGGGCCGGCCAGGGCCAGGGACGGACCGGGGACCCAGGGGACTGTTGGAGTGCTGTTCAGGGAACGTGTGGAGAGCAGGGTAGGGTGGGGAGGGAAGGACATGGTGATGTGCGGCCTGCACTGGTGGGGTCAAAGCCCCAGCGTGCCGGCCCTCCTGCAGTGGCCCTGCCCTGGCATCGGCACCTCCCTGCACCTCCAGAGCCCCCGAGTAGGTACACACACTGACTAAAAGCTTTCTTTTTGCCAAGACCAACTGCTCTGGAAGTAACAATAGGTTTTTTTTTTTTTTTTTTAATGGGAGAACAGTCACCTGACTTGGGATAGCGTAACGATGCGGGAGCGGTGGCTTTGACTTGAATGGCCCTGCGTTCCAGGCCACCGTTTCCTGCAAGCCCTTGCCCTGTCCTGGACCCACCATGCTCATCTCTAAGCTGGAGGGCTGGTGTGTGGGGCCGTGCAGGTGTGCCCACAGGCTCGGCTGCAGACAGAGGGCCTCGGACTCGGCCTGGGGTAAGGTTGGTGTCCCACGGCAGCAGCACAGCCCAGCTGCGGTATGTCCTGGGCTCTGGTGGTCTCTGTTTGGCGTTCCGGAGGGGAAAGAGGGCTGACCTTGCCATCCTGTGGGCCCCAGCTCCAAGCACACCCTAATCTTGCTTTGTTCTTGTGGTCTTGAGTTCTTTCCCCCCTGGTACCCACATCCCTGCCCTATCTGTCTGCAGAGTGAGCAGGGGCTGGATTCTGTAGGCACCCGGTGTTCCTGCCCCATGGCTTTATGGGGTCTCAGTCGTGATGACTTGATTATCTGGCTGCCTTCTGGGGATGCTTGTTCCCACTATCTGTGTGTGGCTGTCTGCACACGCGGCTGTCTGTGCGTAGCTGTCTGCATGTGGCTGTCTACACGCGGCTGTCTGCACATGCCCACGTGTTCCAAGCTACAGTGGCTAGTTGAGCCCTGAGCACCTCAAGGCTCATGTGGCGTGCTCTGCCGCCCTCTGCTGGGCAGGATGCGAAGGGCATCCCTTGCCCTCTGCCGGGTCCTGTGAGCCGGCTGTGATTTGGAGTGGCGTGGTGTTCCCCGGCTCCTGTGTGGAAATTTGCTTCCCACTGTGAGGCAGTTGGTGGAAACAAAATCTACTGTGGTGTCCAGAGAGGGCCCCTGGAGGACTAGAGGACCATCGGGATGGAGCCCAGGACAAGCCCAGTGCTCATGAGCGGAGGGAGGCCCCGGGACACCCTAGAGGAGCAGGCCGGTGCGCTCCATGTCTTGCACCACCGCGGGACTCTGCCCAAGACAGGCTGGCGGCTGCCTCAAGGCCAGCGAGCTCTAAGAGCCTGACGGAGCCGGCCTGGGGCTTCCCACTCCCTCCAGCAGGCGCCATTCTGTCCTGGAAGGAAAGGGAACTGCCCTGCACACACACACATCATACAGATACCACACACCAACGCACCACACCTACACAGACCATATCACACAGCACCCACACACCACATCACACATAGACACACCCCACATCACACCTAGATCGCACTACGCCACGACTACTACAAATACCACATACCATGCCACACCCACTACACACCACACCCTTGCCACAACCACTACACACCCACATCACCAAAAACCCACTACACACATCACATACACCCCACCACAACCACTACACCAACTACAACACTACACACACCACACCCATTACACACCATACACCCCTACTACACCCACACCACACCCACTTAACCCACTACACACCCCCGCCACACCCACCGCTAACACACCCACTTATACCCAATACACACCACACCCCCGCCACACCCACCACACACCCCAAACATACCCACTACACACCCCACCACACCCACTTATACCCACTACACACCACAACCCCCGCCACACCCACTACACACCCCCAACACACCACACACCCCCAAAACCCCCGCCACACCCACCACACACCCCACCACACCCACTTACACAACACACCCACTGCACACACCACACACCTTATCACACCCACTATACACCCTCAATACCCCCACTTACACCACTGTATACACCACACACCCCTACCTCACCCCAACACACACCCACTACACACTACACACACCCCGTCACACCCACTACACACCACACACATCACATCCACTACACATCCATATACCCCACTACACCCAGACCACACTCTATACACACACTACACACCCACTACAAACACCAGACCCCCGCCACACCCACTGCACACCCCACTCTCCCAGCAACCCTTGCCACACCCACTATATACCCCCTACACACCACACACCAGTCACACCCACTACACACCCATTACAGACCACAACACCCCTGCCACACCCACCACATACCCCCCACACCGACTACATACCCACTTCACACACTACATACTCATTGCCACGCCCGTCTCACACCCCTGGTAGCTGTAGCTCCGCAGGCCCCGTAGAACGCTGGCCTTCACCATGGACAGACGGGGGCATCAGAGCCCAAGTGCCACGGCTCCTGAGCAGTCAGGGCAGCGCCGCCCGCACCAGCAGACCGCAGGAGCCCCGCCTGGGACGTCACGGTGCCTGCGACCGCCAGGGCCCAGAAGCATGTGTACGTGTGTTTTCCTCTTGGTACATACCTGGTGGAAGTGTGACTTATCAGTCAGGCACACAGAGGGTCAGCACAGTAAGGAATGATTATAACAATAGCATGACTTGCAGGAATTTCCATTTAATACTTCTGGGTTGCAGTCAACCCACGGTGGCGACCGAAGCAGCAGGTCGGGTATCCACCACCAGCGGATGTTTCTGTGACCAAAGCAGCAGGTCGGGTATCCACCACCAACAGATGTTTTGCTGGTCAAAGTTTAACTGAAAAACTTTTTGTATGGCACTGGGAATTGAACCAGGTGCATTCTACCTCTGAGATAAACCTCCCAGCCCTATTCTTAACTTTGAAACAGGCCCTCTGCAACTTAGTGAAACCCTAAGTAGCTGAGGCTGGCTGCAAACCTGCAATCCTTCCGCCTGCGACTCTCAGATACTGGGATTACAACCATGTGATGCCACACCCGACTTCTTAGCCCTTTTAACACTTGTTGGTTGGTTTGAAACAAGGTCTCGCTAACTCGAAGGCCTTATTAACTTGCTGAGGTTGGCCTTGAACTTGTGAACCTCCTGACTCTGCCTCCCAAGTACTGGGATTCCAGGTATGCACCACCATGCTGGGCTGGATTTCTTTTATCAACTGCTCAGTGTTCCACAAAACCAAGAATAGCTAGGTTCATACATACCAGTTTGCACAACAGGAAAACAAGTGTGAGAAGGGTCGTTTGTATTTTTGACCCTGACCTTAGAAACAAATCCACATATTAACAAAGAATCAACATCTAAATAGACTTTTATTTTTATTTTACCTGTTTGGACAAAAAAGAAAATCCATCGGCTCTCGTCAGTCTCCCTCAGTGTTGGGAACACGTTAACTCAGAAACAGTGGACGTTGTAGAAAAGCATCACAAATTAAAAATATATTTCTCCGTGTGGTAAAAGTACTTTCGATCAAAGGACAGAGCATGGCGTGGGGGACGCAGTCTGGAATTTGGCCAGAGTCCGTGACCTCGGCTTCCAGCCACCGGGCGAGGTGGGATGGTGTGGCTGGCGACATGGGTTCACCGAGTGCGGACGAGGAGAGACCCCCCCAAAGCCTGAGCAAACATTCTGCGTTTGTAGAGACGAGGTTGTTATGTAAGTTGGGCTGGAAGGGGCTCGAATAACTCAGAAATTACTTGTTTCTTGTCTGGGGGGACCACTTGCCCGAGGTTTCCATGGAGACATGTAAACTGGCTGGAAAGAGCCCTAGGGAGATTTGCACACCCAGCCTGGGCTGTCACTGCACACGAGAAAAAAAACAAGTAGCAAACGGTTCTCCATAGAGAACTGTGTTTTCAGCAATGCTACATAGTTTTCAAAACAAGTAATTTGTCAACAATGAGATCTATGACAAAGCTCATGGTTCCCCGGACCGCAGTGGCGTGCCGTCCTGGGAGCCAGTGGCCCTTCCTGCCCGGCCACCAACACTGAACAGTGGTCATGCGAGGGACCGGAGGGGCGGGAGGAGAGGACAAGCCCCTTTACAGTAGACCTTAAGCAACAGTAAGAAAATAACCTGAAGATATTTAAAAAAATAAAAAACAGCCCCAGCCTTCGCTGCAGTCCTCCAGTGGCTCCCTGGGGGCCACTCTCCCACCAGCCCCATGGCACCAGGTTGTATTTCTACACTGCATGTACCAGGCAAGTGCTGGAAACCCCTGCTTCCCGTGTGTGGTGCAGAGCCCGCCTGTGCGCTCCCCGACACGGGCTGGAATGTGGGAGCTCCCGTGTCAAGGTCTCCCGGGCTTTGCCAAGCAGGCGTCTGGCTCGGCATGGGTCTCCAGTACCTTCATGGTCACAACCCTCTGATGGCTGCCTTCCTGGTTTTGTAGGCATCAGAGGATGGACCAGCTTGGGATCCGCGTGGCTCCCCTGTCATCAGGTGGCTGTCTGGGAGAGGACAGGCTCTCCTCTGAATGCAAACCCTACCCTCTTGCACACGGCCCGACGGCAGGCGCCTGGCAGGCTCCCCTCCTCTTCTCCCTGACCTGCCTGGGCCGGCCTGGCCTCAGTGGGCCGGCGACGCATCCTCCAGGCCCAGCAGCTCCCTCACAAGTCTCTCTCCAAACTGCGCCCGGCTGTACCTCTTCACATGGTAAGCGTCTGACATCTTGTACAGGATGTAGGCATTGTTGATGGCGATGCTGATGGCAAACCAGAATACCTGCTGCCAGGTCTTGTTCGGCTTGTGGGAAATAAAGTACCTGAGGCAGAAAGAAGAGGCAGGCTGACCTCCCGCAGGTGGGTAGGGCAGACGCGGCTCTGGTAAGGCTTTGTCATGGCCAAGAGAGGGGCCGGAGCCCGGTGCCTGCGGCTCACAGCATGGCTCACCAGCCCTACCCGCGGCTCTGGTAAGGCTTTGTCATGGCCAAGAGAGGGGCCAGAGCCCGGTGCCTGCGGCTCACAGCATGGCTTACCAGCCCAGCCCCACCAGTTTCCAAAGCCCTTCTCCAGCCTCGCCAGTCCCTCGGCTCCAGGCCTGCAGCACACTCCCTTCCGCCCAAGGGTTGAGGTCCCCCAGGGGAGGCCTGCTGGGCCCTGGGTCTGACCTAAGAATGCCGCCCCCCAGCCCCACCACCTTGTCTTACACTCTCCGTCTGGGAGTGTGCCTCTGTGCCCTGGCTCTAAGGCACTGGAGGACCCGTGTCCTCAACACTGCCTGAGTGGACACTGTCTACTAACTGAATGGGCCTCCACCAGGTGTGGCCACAGCAGGTGCTCCACAGAGGTTCCCTGGGGTTGAGACTGCCTTTCACAGGCACTGAGAGCCCTCAGAGAGCCGGGTCCTCTCCTTCCCCACCGGGAGGAAGGCTTGAAGCTGTAGACTGCCCCTAAAGGGCCCAGCACTGTCCGCTGCCTGGTGAGGCCCCACCCGAAGGACTGAGCAGTCTCCTGCAGCACAGCAGCAGTCCTGCCCAAGCTCGCCCCCAGGACCCTGGCTGGGGGCACCATGGCCGTGCCTGCCGCCCACTTACTTGCTGTACTTATCATCATATCTGCAGATGTAGCTGAGGTGGGCAGCGAAGGCTTCCACGGCCAGCGGGCAGGGGATCTCCCCGCTCCTCCTCTTGATGATGACACCTGCGGGGAACAGGTGCTCAGTCCCCTCCCGCCCACTCACACCAGCAACAGGCAGACAGTGGGCGGGGTGTGTGGGCAGTCAGCACCCACCAGAACCTTCAGAGGGTGGGGACTGAGCAGGCTCTGACAGGCCCTGGGAGTCCACTGAGATGCCCATGTCACGGGCACTCACAGCCCCGGAGGCCGCTCACAATGGTACAGGCAGGTGGGGGCAGGGCACGTGTGGCCAGAGCAGCAAGCCCTTCTTTGGGCTCTATCAAGGTGGGAAGGTAGGAGGGGCTGCCATCCCTGCAGGCTTGACCCTGCCCTGCAGCCTCCAGGGACTCCCAGGGCCCTGGGCCTGGAAGGAAAGCACCCTGACTCCAGCCACGGCCAACGCCACCACACAGCCCTGAACGCTTCCTCTATGCCGTGCAAATGGACACCCAGGGCACCCCAGAGTCACAGTAGGGCTCTAAGTCCCACTGCGAGCCCCCATGGTCCTTCCTCTCTGCCAGACAGGTACAGCCCTGGGCCCGCTCAGCTCAGGGATTGCCGTTTCCTCTCACTGCCTGAGATTGTAGGCAAGGTGCCACCGGGCTGTTTTTAAGGGGGATTAGTTCACAGGATTGTAGAATTTCAGCCATTTGTAAGTGGACAAGGTCAAAATAAAAATGATATGTCCCCGGGCCACAGGGAAGTCTCTGGGGCCGGCCCCTCCGGCACCTGTGCTTCCCACCCAGAGACACACAGGCCTCTGGCCAAGCAGAGCTGGGAGCTTTTCTCCCCAGAAATAGCGGCATTTCAAGGGAGAATGTCTCGGAGACCTTGAGAAACGTGAGTAGACACTGTATCAATGTCTCCTTTCTGTGCATCTGTCTCTGTGACCTGCAGGTCCCCCCGGCCCTGCTGAGAACTGGGTTCCCTGTCCAGCAGCCCCCACCCGCGTGGCCAGGTAGACACCAGCCACAGTACTACAAGTGACTCACGTCCGCACGCTCACGAGGCCCCGAGGACCTTGACCTCAAGCGGATTCGAAAAGGAAAGCAATTTGGAGTTCGGAAGATCCCTGGCTTCCTAGAGGCTGCACTAAAGATGAACCCGTCTCTGGGATGTTCAGACCTCATGGAATACCGTCTACACCTGGAAATCCTTCAAGCAGAGTATTTCTGGTCATAACGAAAGAGAATAAACCTGAGGTCGAGACGCAGACCTTAGTTGGTCCTCGCCCTATTCCTGCAGCCTCTCGTGTCCTAAGACAGGGTCTGGCCCAGGGTAAGACGTCCTGGTCACCCAAGGGTTTGCATAGCTGGACCACAGAACAGAGCAGAAGCCACCCGATGCCACCGTGCAAACAGGACGCAATTGTAACCAAGAGCTGGAGTCCTGGGGACGCTTATCCCACCCGGGCCCAGAGGAGAGAACAGGATCAGGCTGCCTTTGCAGAAAGCCATACTTGTCACAAATCAAAACCAAAGAAAAAGAAATGCAGAAAAGAAATTTGCTACAGGCAAGAAATTTTGCTTTCAAGTTAACGAGAAAAAGACAAATACCTCAACAGAAAAACAAAGTCAGGAAAAAACCAGAGTCAGCTGACACCAGGTGTGGTGGTGCATGCCTGTAATCCCAGGCCTTGGGAGGCCAAGACTGCAGGTTCAAAGCTAGCCACAGCCACTCTGGCTCTCAGCAACATAGTGAGACCCTGTTTCCAAGTCAAAAAAAAAATTTTTTTAATAGAGTTGGGGGTGTAGCTCAGAAGTAGAATGCCTCTGCATTCAATCCCCAGTACCAAAAAAAAAAAAGTTAGCCAATACCCGTGTGAAGAGAGGGTGACCTTGCTAACAATCACAGCAATTTGTATTTTAACAGTGTAGCAGTATCACTTTCTGAATTAAAATTTTAAAAGAAAAAGAAGCATGAGTAAAGCCAGAGGCGCATGATCCATGACCTACCCCAGCAGTGAGCACAGCCTGTGGCCACACACCAAAACCTTTTCGGCGTTCTACACCGAAAGCCAGTGTGCTGTCTCCACAAGTGGCTCCTGCCCTTTTACCCACAGCATCTACTTTTAGATTTATCTGACGTTTGCTCTACACTATTATTCACATTGTGAAAAAACGGATCGTTAATGGGAAAAGGTTAGAGGAATTATGGAATGTCTAAAGGGATGAAGAAGGAGATAGTGGTTTAAAATCTTTTTTTTTCAGTATTGGGGATGGAACCCCAGGGGCATTCTGCCTCTGAGCAACACCCTGGCCCTATTTTTATTTTTTATTTTGAAACAGGGTCTGAGTTGCAAAGGGCCTCCCTAAGTAGCTGAGACTGGCTTCAAACCCACACACTTCTGTCTCAGCCTCCCAAATGCTGGGATTACAAGCATGCGCCACCATGCCCGGCTAAATCACAGTTTTAAGTATGCTAAAAAAAAAAAAACTCCCTCATTAAAAAAGATCTCGGCATGGTGGCGCGCTTGTAATCCTGGTGCTTGGGAGGCGGAGACAGGAGGAGCCCGCAGGTTCAAAGCCTCATTTACTCAACTCACCCTGCCATGACACACCCTTGCGGAGGCCTTCGGTGGGAGAGGACTCTGGCCCCACTCCAACATTCCCAGGTACACCCACCCTCCGAGGCCCTGACCACGTGGCCTCGAGAGCACGCCCAGCCACACGCTGAGCCGGACCCACGATCGCCGCCACACGCAGAGGCCCATCACACACACACAGTCATGCAGCCTGGTGTAAGGGAGAAATCTGGGAACAAGAGATAGTGTAGCACACATGCATACACACATGAACACACAAGCCAGAGACATACTACACACATTAACATAATAGGCACATAACAGGTACCCAGGATACAAATGTATACACACAACACGTGCCACAGAAACACTACATACGTTACATAGCATGTACTAACGTGTAGACCAGGACACATCTAAGCACACACACCACAGCACAGCTATCTGTGTATGCTACTTGACGGCAGCTGTTTCTGTGCTGTGTCTCTTCCTGCTCTTCTGTTTTCGGCAGCTTAATACTGTCTTCACTGTGGACTACGTTAAACAGACTTCCTGGCTAATCCTGTCGTCCTGTTAGCCCTTGTAGAATGGCAGGAAGACTCCACCAAGTCCGGGGTGCCTCCCCCGAGGAAGGCACGGAGGGCGGTCCCCAGGACCCCAGGTGCCATGTGGCCATACCTGGGGGCCACGCGGGTCCCGCCTCACTGACCGACACAGTGCCCTGATGACGGGCAGGGTCCGGTGGCGGCTTCCCGCACCCCACATGCTCAGGCCTCGCTCGGGCTCAGCGACCCCAGGGCCCCGCCGTGGGCCTGCACGCACCTTGCTGCACAGGGGAGTAGGCGTTGGTCAGGAAGCGGAAGTGCCCTCTGTTGTACCAGCAGATCAGGGACATGTTTCCCTTCACCTTGATCCGATGCTGGCCGCGGGCCGGGGGCGTGGCCGGGTTGGTCAGCATGGACGGCGGGAGTCCTGTGCAGTCGCTCTTCCGGGAGCTGAGCAGGCCGCAGCAGTAGATCCCTGGGGGCGGGGGACACAGTCACACACGTGCCCACTCTGCACCCCTTCCCCCCAGGGAAGGACGGCGGCAGAGGCTGCCCTGGGAGGCTGCCGAGGCTTCGGCCTCTCCCCTGCGTCTCCCCGAGGCCTTGACAAGGATCTATACCAAGACTCAGGGAAGGCCTTAACAGAAGCAAGGGGCAGCCATAGCAGTGGCGGTCCTCGTCAATCGAGGACGCCCAGCACAGTACTGAGCATATCATACTGCTTCCAGAAACTTCTGTATTTAGGTTTCCCTGCACATGTCAGAGAAGAAGAGGCTGATGGGATCCTGGGGCCAAGCCCCCCAGGTCACAGTGTGGGGGGCAAAGACAGGCATGACAGGGGAGGGAGCCACCAGCACAGACAGTCAGAGCCCTGGGGCAGCACAGCGGAGAACCACCGCCCCCAGTCGCTGCAAATGAAGCTTGCAGCGCCCAGGAAGAGCACAGCGGCCTCAGATGCTTCTAAAAATGGGCATTATCTAACCTTCCCTGGAAAAAACCCAAATTGCAAATCTACTTTCTTCCAGCCGAAGGCTCTTTCCCATCCTCCTAACTGCTGAGCCAGGGTGCACCCTTCCTCTCAGAATCCCTGGAACGGCACACCCAGCTCCCGGGGAAGCCGCCCTGAAGGCCCCAGGTCCTGCTCTGCATCCCCATGCTCCTCCAGGATGGTCTGACTACAAGCGCCAGCCCCCCAGCACACGGGCACCAAGCTGGCCTTGAACCTGCCGCTCACCTGGGGGCTGCCCAGGCACACGTCAGCGGGGGCACGTGGTGCTCTGAGGCCATTCTTAGGCAAAGTGAGGATCGCGTGAACACAAGCTCTGTGACAGTCCCTCTGATACGGGACCAGCAGGGTGGACGGGCTAAGGGCGCCCGAGCAGGGGACGCTCTGGGTCAGGTCGGCCCTGGCTGCTGCTGCTACTGGAAGCCGGTGCACAAGCAAAGCCTGCTCTTGCCATGTGACCACTGAGCCCCACAGGGCACCAGGCTGTGCAGACCTGAGTCAGGGCAGCCAGCCCAAGCAGCAGAGGCCGGGCCCCTCACCTCCCTGGCTACCAAGGCCCTGGGAGAGAGGCTGCCGGCCCTGAGATTTGAGAGGGTCTCGTTTAAGGCCAGCATCTGCTCCAGCGAAACGGGACTGTGATTCTAGTGGCTGCTGTACAGAGCTGGGCACTGTCTGTGCTTCTTCCTCCAAGAGGACTCAACCCCAAAGCAAGCGAGGCCAAGGCCACAGCGGCTGGCCACGGGCTCCCGGCCAGCCCAGACCTTCTGTTTCTGCCCAGTCTCTGCACAGAACGAATCACGCACATTGGCCTGCAGCTCTGAGGCCCGCCCAACAGACTGCTCTAGGTCTTGACACAATCTTCATCTGCCAGCTGGGAAGGGGCCATGTCAGTGGATCATCAGCTCTGGAGCTCCAGACCCTCCCTGGGGCTATGCCTGGGGGGCTTTTGGTGGCCAGAGCCTAACAGCGCAGGAGTCCTCAGAAGACAGAAGAGCTCTGCCAGCACTCCTTACGACTGCCGTGCCCAGCGGGGCTCATGGGTCGACACGAACCTGTCCCCTGCTCGCCTGCAACCTGCGGTCAGTGCGGGCCACCACACCCTGGCCCCCATGACCCACCTTGCTTCTCAAACTCCTCAAACAGGGTCAGGCTGGTGATGCTGGGCCCCGTGAAGATGATGTAGTTCTTGCCGGCCGCGCTCCGACACAGGCTCCGGGCCACCATGCTGTGCAGCTGGGGCTTGTTCTTCAGCGCATCCAGGCCATCAGGGCCCCCGCCTTCCTTCAAGTGGACGTAGATCTGTAAAACACACAGAGGTATCAGGAGAGAGCCCACTGCTGCAGGAAACAAGGGTCCCTTGTCATTGGGCCCCAGTCACCCCAAGGATGCCTGCAGCCTGAGCAGCTGGGGCCCCAGCCCAGTGCAGCTATGTGGAAAGCTGGGAGAGAGAAGGGAAGGCCAGCAGCCTGGGGTGACCCTGGCAGCCGGGGCCGATGCTCCCTGGTCCTGAAGCACCGCATGACTGGGGTTTATCATAACTAAACTAAAGGCTGCCAGGAGAAATGGGACAGAGGTCAGAAACTCACCTGCAGGCCCACGCCCAGCAAAGGTGATGAGCAGGACCTGACAACCCTTAACTCTGTTCCCTGCTGCTTATGGGACCACCACCAAAGGATGGATGCAGGAAAGAGAATGGCTTTAGAGCCCAGCGCACACGCCTGTAATCCCAGTACATAGGAGGCTGAGACAGGAGGATTGCAGGCTCAAGACCAGCCTCAGCAACCTACCAAGACCCTGTTTCAAAAAGAAAAAATTAGAAAGGGGCTTAGGGTATAGTTTGGAGGTAGAATGCCCCTGAGTCCAATCCCCAGTACAAATGAATGGATGGATGGCTTTAGGGGCCGCCTGGGCCTCCTGTGGTGGCAGCCGTGGACAGTCACCTGGGTGGTGCTGACTGGCACCCTCGTCTACAGTGCTCCTGGCCTGTGGGCTGCCTGTGTCTGCCCCACCCAGGGACATGCTGACCTCAGAAAACCCAACTGTCCAGGAGACACAGAGCTGCTAAGAGAGGGTGCTCCAGGTGAGATGCCAGTAATACCCCACCAAGAAGCACCAGCGGGCCACGTGGTGCACCCAGCCGTCCACCACAGCACCCAGTCGTCCACCTCAGCACCCGGCCGTCCACCTCAGCACCCGGCCGTCCACCACAGCACCCGGCCGTCCACCACAGCACCCGGCCGTCCACCTCAGCACCCGGCCGTTCACCTCAGCACCCGGCCGTCCACCACAGCACCCGGCCGTTCACCTCAGCACCCGGCCGTCCACCACAGCACCCGGCCGTTCACCTCAGCACCCGGCCGTCCACCACAGCACCCGGCCGTTCACCTCAGCACCCGGCCGTCCACCACAGCACCCGGCCGTTCACCTCAGCACCCGGCCGTCCACCTCAACACCCGGCCGTCCACCACAGCACCCGGCCGTCCACCTCAGCACCCGGCCATCCACCACAGCACCCGGCCGTCCACCACAGCACCCGGCCGTCCACCACAGCACCCGGCCGTCCACCACAGCACCCAGCCGTCCACCACAGCACCCAGCCGTCCACCCCAGCAATGGTCCCATCAGATGCCCCAAGGGCTTTTGCGAAGTCCAGGGGCCTCCTGACTTCCTTGAGCAGAGGAGAGTGGGGGCTGACTCTGCATTCAGGACAGGACATGGGAGTGCAGCTTAGCAAGATCATTTTAGAAAATAAATCTCCAAGAAGCTTGGAGCTGGGGACTGTCACTTGATGCTGTGTCTGGTCTTGAAGCGGGTGCAGCCCCGACCTGCTCCAGGCCATCTCTACACTAAACACCTGGCTGGGCATGTGGTCATGTTTCTCCAATTTAGAAACACTATGAAGCTGGGTGTGGGGGCGCACGCTTGTCATCCCAGCATTCGGGAGGCTGAGACAGGAGGATCCTGGTTCAAGGACAGCCTCAGCTACTTAGTGAGGCCCTCTGCAACTCAGTGAGACACTGTTTCAAAATAAAGAATAAAAGAGGGCTGGGGGTCCAGCTCAGTTGTAGAATGCCCCTGGGTTCCATCCCCAGTACTATAAAAACAAAAACAAAAACACTGTATACTGGCTTTTTTTTTTTTTTTTTTGGTACTGGGGGTGGAACCCAGGGGCTTTTCTACCTCTGTTCTACACTCCCAGACCTATTTTATACTTTATTTGGAAACAGGGTCTCACTAAGTTGTTGAGAGCCTAAGTAGCTGAGGCTGGCTTTGAACCTGTGCGATCCTCCTGTCTCAGACTCCCATGCGCTGGGATTTACAAGCATGCGTCACCATGCCCAGCTACTGGTTCTTTTTTTTTAAATTTATTTATTTATTTATTTATTTATTTATTTATTGGTGGTACTGGGGGGTGGAACTCAGAGGCTTTCTACCTCCAGCTACACTCCAAGACCTATTTTCTATTTTATTTGGAAACAGGGTCTCACTAAGTTGCTGAGAGCCTCACTAAGTAGCTGAGGCTGGCTTTGAACCTGTGCGATCCTCCTGTCTCAGCCTCCCAAGTGCGGGGGTTACAAGCGTGTGCCACCACGCCTGGCAACTGGTTATTTTTTTAAAAGCCACTGACTCAGTGGCGTACTCCACACCCAACTGTTGGCTTCGGTTCCCAGGCTGGGGTCTGAGTGAGGCATGGATGGCCCTTCTGCTCAGGGTAACACACACTGAAGAATGTGAGCTGGCATTCCCCACCTGGGGCTCAGGAGCCTCTGCTGGGTGTGCTCAGATTCCATCACACCTGCTCACCTGTGTTCCCTGACACACAGCCCCTCCACCTTCAATGCCAGCGATGACGGGCTCTCTTCCTCTCGCGCTGCCCATCTCCTCTGCAGGAAGAGCCTGCTCCTCTCGAGGGCTGGCTTGTGAGTTAGGCCGCCCAGGATCATTGCCCCTGCACCGACTTAAAACCACACTACATTTGCAAACTGAAAACCCTGTTTGAGTGAGCCACAGGCAGGCCTGTGCATGGCGTCTCCACGGGGCATCTGCTTCACCTGCAGGCATCCTGGGCATCTGCAGGGCTCCAGGCCACGCTGCTGAGGGAGTGCACCCAGTGGAGGCGGCGTGCCTTTGACTCACCAAGTAGACTGGACGGCAGTGAGCCCACCTTCCCGGCCACGCCAGCCCTGGGGAGGCCTAGGGAGAGGTGCACAGAGCTAATGTGGTGCAGGGAACGTTTTCTTCAGGGACACTTCACCATATGATTTAGAAACCTTGACCCACAGCCATTATGGAAAACAGTTGGTTGTTGTTGTTGTTTTTTTTTTTTTTTGCAGAACTGGGGATTGAACCCAGGGGCATTCTACCTCCAAGCTATACCCTCAGCCCTGTTTTTTATTCTTTCTTTCTTTCTTTCTTTCTTTCCTTCTTTCTTCCTTCCTTCCTTTATTTATTTATTTATTTTGTGGTACTGGGGTTCCTGGAAGCCCTTCTACCTCTGGGCTGGGCTACACTCCCAGACCTATTTTATACTTTTTTATTTGGAAATAGGATCTCTTAAGCCAGTGAGGCTGGCTTCGAACCTATGTGATCCTCCTGTCTCCACCTCCCAAGCGTAGGGAATTACAAGCACGCACCACCACACCTGGCTTTATTCTTTATTTTAAAACAGGGTCTCGGGAAGTTACAAGGGCCTAACTCACTAAGTAGCTGAGGTTGGCCACGTACCTGCAATCCTCCAAGTACTGGGATTAAAAGCGTGTGCCACCACACCTGGCTCTCAAAATGTTTACTGACGTATATGAAGAGAAGTCTGATTAAAATCATATGAGCAGGTAAAACAGAAAACAGTACACCTGAGTCCTTTTTTTTTTTTTTTTGGTACTGGGTATTGAACTCAGCTACCTCCAGCCCTATTTTATTTTTATTTTTGCAACAGGGTCTCGCTAGGCTGATGAATCTTGCTACTTGCTGAGGCTGGTCTTGAAGCTGTGATCCTGCTGTCTCAGCCTCCTAAGCACTGGATTTACAGGTGTGCGCCACCAAACCCGGCCATACACCTGAATCTTGAGGAGTCGTGGAGGCAGAGGCGGCACAGGCAGGGAGGGTACGATGGGCATGGACTCGGCCTGTCCATGGCCAGCTACCCTGCTGCCTCGGCGCAGAGGGAGCACGCACCTCGGCCGCAGCTGGAGTGGGGCTTGACATAGTGGGTGCCAAGGAGCCAGGCCTGGGTCAGCAGAGGCCGCATGCCCACTCACCTGGATGATGAAGCCGGTGGAGGAGCACTGCCGGACCCAGAGGCTGAATTTCCGCTTTTTCCTCTTCCGCAGCTCACGCTCTGTGCACGTGGCAATGAACACGGGATCCTCGTCAATCAGGGGTTCATGTAGCACCTGCCAGGAGGGGAAAGCAGAGGCTCTCAGGCGAGGCCTTGGCCAAGTTACTTTTCTTCTCTGATATGGAGCATCCTAACCCAGAAACGGGCTGTATCCATGTCCTCGAGAGGACCCAGCAGGAAAGCCCGGGCACTCAGCTCACACCTGATGCAGACACCTGCCAGTGGAAACCATCACTACTGGGGAACTCCTGGATGAAAGCCCCCAGCCCCAGCCCTCACCTAGCGGGGCATCTCCAGCAGCTGGCCTCTGGTCTCTGGTTGGACACCTCCAGTGGGCAGTGCCCACTTGCGCCCAAGGAAGCCCTTTCCACTGCAGATGGCTCCTAGGGCTAAAGAGTTCTTTCTTTCATTGAACTAAAACTTACCTACATTTTTTTTTTTTTTTTTTGGTGGTGGTACTGGGGTTCCTGGAAGCCCTTCTACCTTCGGGCTACACTCCCAGACCTATTTTTACATTTTTATTTGGAAACAGGGTCTCCTAAGCCAGCACGTGCGGCTGGCTTCGAACCTGCGCGATCCTCCTGTCTCTGCCTCCCAAGCGCGGGGATTACAAGCGTGCGCCACCACGCCCAGCAAACTTACCTACATTTAACTCAGATCCACGAATCCAACGTCTACCCCATGAGAGACGAAGATGCGACATGGACTTTCTTTAGTGTTTTCCCTTCCTTCTTTCCTTCCTTCCTTCCTTGTTTCCTTCCTTCCTTCCTTTTTCTTTTCTTTCTTCCCTCTTTCTATCTTTCTGTTTTTGGTGCTGGCAATGGAACTGGGGCCGTGTGCGTGCTAAGCTCGAGCTCTACCTCTGAGCCACCCCACCCCTCTGGGTTTCTGAAGCAGCTCTTCTGTCTGCCATGACCTCTTCCTTCTAGGCCACATCCCCTCTTTTCAGAGCTCTAGGGATGCCACCCAGGGGGTTCTGCCACAGACCGACACCCCTAACTCTATTTTTTAAATTTTGAAACAAGATCTAAGCTATTGCATGCTGTCCTCGAACCCACAATCCTTCTGTCTCTGCCCCCTGAAGTACTGGATGGCAGGCGTGCGCCACCGTGCCTGGCTCGTGCTGTGATGCGCAGCCCTGGCTGCCCTCACGTCCTCCTGACGCAGAAACCCAAGGCGGGTTTAACGTCCTCACCTATGTCTACTTCTTCACAAGATGACCACATGACCTCCGTGACAAGACTGAAGCAGGAGAACATGGCATCATGAAACAGGCTGCACGGGTCAAACTTCTGTTTTTTCAAGCCAAAGTTTCTGGAGGCTTTTAGGTAAGTTTTAGGAATCGCTACTCATCTCTCTCCAGTCCCATTTCAAGATTATTATGGATGGGCGTGGTGGCACACGCTTGTAATCCTAGTGTTCAGGAGACGGAGACCGGAGGATAGCGGTTCACAGCCAGCCTCAGCTGCTTAGCCAGGCCCTTCGCAACTCAGTGACGCCCTGTTTCAAAAAAAATAAAGAATAAAAAATAGGGATGGGGTGTAGCTCAGAGGTAGAATGCCCCTGGGTTCAATCCCCAGTACTGCAAAAAAAGATTAATTATGAATTACAGTGAATGTCTGTAGTTAACTAAAATAAAGGGAGTAGACAGCAGTGTGATTCCAAGATCTCTGCAATGCTATGTCTCTGATCAGGGATCCGCAGAACACAGCCCAGGCTGGCCCACTGCCTGCTTTTATAAAGTTTTATTAGAACACAGCCATACACATTTGTATATGGTCTGTGGCTGGGTTTGGACTACAACAGCAGAACTGACAAGATTCAACAGAGAACACATTGGGTCTAAAATACTATTGGGGCAGTCACAGAAAACATTTCAACAGGATAAGCACCTGGAATATTGCCCAAATGCGGCTTCTGACCGTGAGTCTGGGCAGAGCCTGACAGCATGCGTTTCCAATCCAGCGACATCAGAACTGTGTGTGACAGGGGAGCCTAGGGTGACACCCGTGCATGGTGTCTTCCATCTTGGCACCTTGAACACAGTTTTTACAAGTGTCGGCATTGCATGGTTCAGCCTGAGCGGTGCCTGCCTGCCCCTCGGTTTCCTCTGGCTGGAAGCATGGGGGCGCTGAGCCTGGTGCCCCGTCCCTGCCCATGAGCGGGGCTGGCCTGACCGCGCTCCTCCCAGGCGCGCTGAGCCTGGCGCCCCGTCCCTGCCCATGAGCGGGGCTGGCCTGACCGCGCTCCTCCCAGGCGCGCTGAGCCTGGCGCCCCGTCCCTGCCCATGAGCGGGGCTGGTCTGACCACGCTCCTCCCAGGCGCGCTGAGCCTGGCGCCCCGTCCCTGCCCATGAGCGGGGCTGGCCTGACCGCGCTCCTCCCAGGCGCGCTGAGCCTGGCTCTTGTGCTTGCTGGCTCTTTGCAGCTCATGAAACATTCAAAGCCCCATTTGGAACCACTCTGGCGAAACGGACATGTTTAGTAGAGATGAAGAAGAGGGAACGGTGGGACGGAGGAGCCTCTGCTTCCTGCTCCCTGCCTTCAGTGGCAGCTCCTAAGTGCCCAGCCTGTACGTCTCTGATCCTTTCCTCTTTCAACCAAGCAAGTGTTCAGAGAAACCAAGCCACGTGCCCAGGCCTGCACTTGGCCCCGCAGCCCCCATCAGAGCAGGGTGTGTACCCCCAGCAGCCTGCCCCTCTTGTTAGAACGGTGAGGGGCACACTGCTGGAGGAGCCCCGGCAGCTCCTGGAGGCCCAGAACACGGTGGCGGGGATTCAGCAAACAGAACTGCCGTGGAAACGCGGGCTGAGCTGGACCTGGAGAACAGACACGTTTACAAAGCAGACAGAGAACCATCCCAGGCCAGAAAGCAGGTTGCAAACCTGGCGACCACAGGGTGCACGGCCTGTTCCTGGACAGCACGGACAATGACCTACACAGACCTGAAATAAGGTGACATGGCCCCCACAAGGCCCCAAGACTCCAGCTGGGGGCGGGTACGGAGCCGGCAGGGGCCCCAGAGGGAACGTCAGAAGTGGGGTTATTGGAAGACTCAGAGGAAACACACAAGTGTACACGTCAGTGTGTTGAATACATAAAACAAAAGAGACCCCGGCCAAGGGCAAAGGCCTAGGGCACCAGGTTCACATGGGCCAAGAACGTCCTGCTTGGGTTAGGGAGACCTCTAGGCACCAGCCCCCTCCCCAGTGTGCTGGACCGGGGTCAGTGATGAGGAAGGTTCTGAGCTGCTGTCCCTGAGGCCGGCTGTGATGGACGCAGGTGATTCCAGGTGGGGGCCTCGGGCTCAGAGCCAATTGAGAATGCGGGATGATGTCAGCCTCCAAGAGCTCCACCCAGCCCTGCCTGGAGGCTCTTCAGCACCTTGAAGGACAGCTGCAAACCGAGGCTCACTCCCCTACCACCCAGAAAGTGCCCGGCCCCAACCCACCGCCAACAGGCATGTACCAGCTTGAAGAACAACTAGAAATTATAAAATTACGTGCAAGGCATAATTCAGAAAGGAAAGGTGACAGGAGGGGCGGAGGTGAAAGGGAGCGATCCCATCTCTGAACGAAGGGCTGGATTCTGACTCGGCTGCGGGTGGATAATATGGGTTAATGGAAAGAGAGGCGGCCTGGTGTGATCTCGGGATGGGCAGGATGCCCCGAAGTCCTGCCTCCAGCCAGAGCATGGCCAAGGCCACCCCCAACTGTCCTCACCTGAGTTTGGGAAGGCCTGAAGGCGGCATCGAAGCCACTCTGCAGGGAGTCGAGGAAGGGCTGGACCTTGTAGAGCCCGTGCGTGGTCTGGCTGGAGCGGAATGCCACGACGTGGAAGTACTTGAGGATCTTCTCGAAGCGGGCCTGGCTCATGACCAGGGCAAGGCTGCGGTTGCTGTAGAAGCCGCCGCTCCAGATGCTGAGCACGGACTCGCAGTGAGAGACGCTGGTGGAGATCACGTAGCCCAGGAAGGCTTTCATCTCGGCCAGCGTCACCTCCACCCAGGTGCCGTCGCTGCCGAACCGCTCCTGGAACTTCTTGGCATACATGTTGGTCTGCACCACCATGTTCTTGAGAACGTTGTCTGGGACAAAGAGCTGGAAGAAGTCCACAGCGCTGGCACTGGGGGGCATCTTTCGGGTTGGACCTGAAACCCAGAGATGGGTCAAGCGCTCATTAGCAACCAAAGGATCCCAGAGGCAGACACAAGGCGCCTTTCCCCACGGCCTTGTGGAGACACCCTGCCCTTACCTCCTCCTCCTTCCAGGAGAGGGAGGAGTTAGAGTCCTGCACCCCCAGGCCGAGGGCCCAGACCCCTGCTATGCTCTGCAGCTCCAATCTCAAGGCACACCCCACAAGGAAGCCCAGGGCAGCCTTCCTCTGAGCTCAGGCAGAACCTGCGCACCCAGGAAAGACTCATCAGAAGAGATGCAGGCAGGGATGCAGAGGTGCAGGGATGCGGCACAAGACCCTTCTGACTCTCATTTGCTTGGACGTGAAGGTGACTCTAAACAGAATACTTCCACCGTGGAAAAATTCCATCCAGGAAAGGCAGCAATTTCTACCTAAGTATTCTCCTTAAAATGTACTAGCAAATAAATCTGACGGGGCTTGGTTAGATAACTCCACCAGGGTGATAAAAGCCTCACAAATCTGGGCTACTGTAGCACACACAGACTCACGCACTTCACACATGTGCACACACACTCGCCTACAAGTACACACACACATGCACACACACATACAGGCTTCTCAACGTGGGGTTGCATCCCCTTAAGAAGGAGCCTGGCTGGCTTGTAACAATGGGGCTGCATCCCTGTAAGCCCTGTGAATTGAAAACATCCCGAGCTGAAGATGTACCTAATACCCCTCACCTGCTGGGTACCCGAGCCCATGACAGTACCCGTAGGCGTGGGCCGCTCACTCGGGATCGTGCCTGCCAGGGCTGCGGCCGCCACCCCTCCCAGAACCTCAGCAGAGACCAAAGCCCACAACTTCAAGTGGGGTTTTTACTGATATGTTCTCATTGTTAACACCATCTCAAGGTCAAGAACCAGCAGGTCCACCACGCTATGTCGGAACTGCCGTGTTAACGCGCATTTTAACACCTGTGGCTTGCGTTCTACTTAAAGTCAGCTAACACTACAGAGAGATTTGTAGGAGATGTGCTTTCTCTTCTTTTGCCCCTGGACAGAAATTTTTAATAAAAGCTGTGTGTGTTCTTTAGAATTTAAATCACTGCCTGCCCCGTAGCCTTCTTTTCCTACTGAATTAGACAGTCTCTGAAAAATGAGTTTTCTGCAGCAAAACTAAGATAAATAGACAAGACACTCCAAGTTTTAGAGTTCGGTGATGGATTTGGGAAGTTGACAGCCTACATTTATTTCTCGCTAATTGAATGTCATAAATTTTGAATCTCTCCTCGCTCTAGTCTTCTCACTTGTAAATGGCATAAGAACACCTGCTTCAAAAGGTGGTCACAATGCCGGGCGTGGCGGCGCACGCTTGTAATCCCAGCATTTGGAAGGCTGAGACAGGAGGATCTAGGTTTGAGGACAGCCTCAGCTACTACTTGGTGAGGCCCTTTGCAACTCAGTGAGACCCTGTTTCAAAATAATGAATATTAAAAAAAAATAGGGCTGGGGGTATAGCTCGGAGGTAGAATGCCCCTGGGTTCAATCCCCAGTAGTAAAAAAAAAAAAAAAAAAGGTGGTCATAAGTCAGGCATGGTGGCGTACGCCTGTAACCCCAGTTCTTGAGAAGCTGAGACAAGAGGATCACAGGTTCGAGGACAGCCTCCGCAAACAGTGAAGCTCATCAACCTAGTGTGACCTTGTTTCAAAATAAAAATAAAAGATAGGGCTTGGGATGTAGCTCAAAGGTAGAATGTCCCTGGGTTCAAGCCCCAGTACAAAAATAAACTAGTCATAGAAAGTAAAATAAAAGGTGCGAGCCCACACAGCACAGGGCGGGGGAGCTAAGGCCTAGACACGGTAATGTTACTGAGAGGTTGCCAAAAATTCACTGGCGGCAGTGGAGGGCTTCCCCACGCAAACTCCTTTTGCCCCACGTCAAGAGGCTTGGCTGCCTGGGAGCCGACTGGCACCTGGGACTTTCAGCTCTGGAAAGGCAGCCCCTGGACCTGGTACCAGGGAGGCCCTGGCTGGCCCGAGGAGGCCGGGACACGGAGGCCCTGTCCGCCCGCAGGAGCCGCTGGAGCGCCACACCCACCCTGGTGAAAACCATTTTATTTCAGCAGAGCCTGGCTCCTCTCCTGGGAAGCCATAAATTATTCAGCAGTGGTGCTCCGTGAGGAGGGTGTCCCGCGTGTTAATGGCTGGCTCATGCTGACTGAGCAGCGTGAAACCTTCTCTTCCTAACGTTTTGTTAAGTAATTTTGCCTCCCAGGCTGGTTCACCATGAGCTTGTGGAAACCCCGGCCCAGGCAGCAGCTGCAGGAAGACACTGACCGGGGCGTGGCCAGCATGGACTTAGGAGCGGCTTCTATAGCCTCTCCTGGTTGCTGTGACTCCTGGTACTTCAACAGGTGTGGGCACAGGCCAGTCTGTATGACACACCCTCCCGGAGTCCCAGCTCTTTCCGACAGCTTTGTAACTTAAGGACAGGCCTGGGTGGCAGCATCCTCAGCCACACCATGCAGAGAGCCTCTGCAGGAACCGCTGTGACCTCCCAGAGTCCCCAGAGGCACCTCCACACAGCAGGAGAGGAGGCAGGAGGCCACAGACAACGGCCATCGCTTGAGTGGCCCCGTGTCCCGCCTGCAGGGACGGACACACGGCCACCTGACCGCTGCGGTGCCCACGTCTGAGGGCTGCAACCATGTGAAAACATGCAGCCAGAGAAGCCTCCAGGAAGGGAGCATCTGTTACAGCCTGCAGAGGTGCCCATGAGTGGCGGGAGGCCCTGGGGAGGTGTCTCCAGGAGCCTGGGTTGGGGTCCTGTGTGCTACAAGTGCCAGGAAGAAGCTTGGTCCATGGTTTGAGGCCAGCCTCAGCAACTTAGTGAGGACTTCTGCAACCTGGCGAGACCCTGTTTCAAAATAAAATAAGTAAATAAAAAGGGCTGGAGGTAGAACTTGGAGGTAGAATGCCCCTGGGTTCAATCCCCGAGTATCAAAAAGAATAGCTTCACGCCTAGCTCTGAGGCACTCAGATACCAGTAAGAGAACCAAGGCAGGGATAAGAATGGGCGTAGCGCAGGCATGCGCCTTTGGGGTCTGAAGGTGGTCCAGGCCCAGTTGCTCTCAGAGGTCAGAGGTGCTCAGCAGAAGTGACACAGGAGGGAGGGGTGATGGAGGACAGAGGACAGCCCTCCTGGCCAGGGCTGGGGCATGCCTTGCCCTGCGCCTCACGGTTGCTGAAAGCCTGGATTTAGACCTTTATTCTCACATACAAATGAGCTTAGACACAGTCACAGGGTACCCGGGGGGTACACAGAACAGTTTAGCTGGATAAAATGCACTGCCATTTTCTTTTTAAGTACTGGAGATTGAACCCAGGGGCATTCTACTTCCAAGCTACACCCCCAGCACTATTTTTTATTCTGTATTTTGAAGCAGGGTCTCACTTTCCTCCTGCTTACTCCCAGCGCCTGTGTGCACTGGGGCGGAGAAGGGGCTGCCGCATAGCAGGGTCAGCAGGGAAGGCACGTGGGCCTGGTCTCTGGTGTGTCCACAGCCCCTCCACACCATGGACGCCCAGTCCACAGACAGACGGCGCTGGCCCTGTCGCAGGGGAAGGCAGGCTGGAGCGCTTTCTCCCTGCATGCTAATTATACCCCTACGATTCCCACCTACACCCTGCTGGGAGAGAACAAGCAGAAAGGGAGAGGCGAGAGAGGAGCTTCCTCCTGGGGGGCTCACCGCCATACACCACACGCACTGCTGCACCTGCTCACGAAAGCCGAAAGCCGTGACAAGCGATGGGGCCCGAGGATGAGGAGGTGGCTGGGGGCGCAGCTGAATAAAGGTTACCTGGTAAAGGCCCCCCAGCCCCCAAGCATGAGCCAGTGCCATCTGAGAGCCGCATAGCTGTGTGTGAGACAGCAAGAGGGTCTGCTGGGCAGCACCCAGGAGAGCAGTCCAAGACTCCCAAGGCCAGGCCAGCTCCTAGTGAGAGGGACCCAGGCGTCCACAGCGGGAAGCTCAGAACTGGCCGCCTCACAAGCCATGTCGCGCGGGCCAGACCGCCGGAGCGCAGCAGAGAACGGCGCCATTGCTGCTGGGCTGTCTAGATTCCTTCCCTATTAAAGGTGGTCACACACTGGAAAGGTCAACTGCCAAACACGCACCCAACCACGCTGATCTTCACGCACGAAGACAAAACTCTCGAGTGCTTAATCGAAAGGGAAGCTACTGGAGACGTAGACCACAGCGAGCCATGCCAACGCAAGAGACGGCTTCCCCAGCACCACACGCTCGCGCTCTTGTTGACGGAGAGCTTGCTCTGGGAGAGACGTCTTCCCAACCACCCGCTGACGCTCTTACAGACAGAGAGCTTGCTCCGGGAGACCCCACACCAGAGGGAGGAACACAGGATGCGCCTCTCCAACGAAGCCCTTTAGTAGGTAGGCCGCCGCATACTCCTGACTTCTCCCATCCTTCTTAGAGACAGACATTCTCCACCAATGACTGCCAGCTAAATGGCAAGGGTGATGGACGTGTGCATTGGGCTCACCCCGGCACCCGTGGCCCACCTGCAGGACACGTGAGTCCTTCCTACAGGTCCTTGCTGTGGCCAGGGGGTGCTGGTGGCAGCTTCCAGGACCCCACTGCAAGTGCAGACCCCTCCCCTGGCCCAGCTTTTGTGTGGTACACCCTCCCGCCGTGGCCTCTACCCTACACGCTGCAGCTCTGCCAAGGACTGAATGGAAGTGAAATGTCAGCAAAGAAGGCCCTCAGATATGACCCTTCCCAGGAGTTTTCACTTTAATAAGGGCTCCGCTAATAGCAAAGGCTTCACTTCCTGAAGATCTCTGGAGGAAGAGTGGCTATTGGGTGAGAAGGGCCGTCTGTGGGCTGTGAACTCTGGACTTGGTGTTTGCTCACATGCCTCAGAAATACACCAGGGCTTTTCTAAACCAGCCCATGCAGGTACGCCCTCTACCAACACACAGACTCTCCTCTCCAGGAACAAGTGAGATAGGGCTGCACACCACCGCGGCCTGGGTGTCGATACTGACCAGAGTGGGTCAGCAGCCACCTGCGTATGCCATTCAGGAGGATTCCAAAGTACCCCCTGGATCCCCAAAAAGCTATGATTATGTGCAATGCTCCCCCAGGGGAGCAACTAGAAAACCAGGCGATCAGAGAACCAGGGGATCAGAGGATCAGAGGACCAGAGGACCAGAGAACCAGGGACCAGAGAACCAGGAGACTAGGGGACCAGGGGACCAGACAACCAGGGGACCAGAGGACCAGGGGACCAGATGACCAGAGAACAAGGGGACCAGAGAACCAGGGGACTAGAGGATCAAAGGACCAGGTGACCAGAGAACCAAGGGACCAGACAACCAGGGAACCAGAGAACCAGGGAACCAGGGAACCAAAGATCAGAGAACCAGGGGACCAGAGAAACAGGAGACTAGGGGACCAGGGGACCAGACAACCAGGGGACTGGAGGACCAGGGGACCAGAGGATCAGAGGACCAGATGACCAGAGAACAAGGGGACCAGAGGATCAGAGGACTAGGGGACCAGAGAACCAGGGGACCAGAGAAACAGAGACCAGAGGATCAGGGTACTAGAGGATCAGGGGGCCAGAGGATCAGGAGATCAGGGAACCAGGGGACCAGAGAACCAGGGGACCAGGGGACCAGGGAACGAGGGGACCACAGGATCAGGGGACTAGAGGACCAGGGGACCAGAGGACCAAGGGACCAGAGGACCAGGGAACCAGGGGACCAGAGGACCAGGAGACCAGGGAACCAGAGGACCAAGGGACCAGAGAACCAGGGGACCAGAGGACCAGAGGACCAGGAGACCAGGGGACCAGAGGACCAGATGACCAGAGAACTAGGGGACCAGAGAACCAGAGACCAGAGGATCGGGAGATCAGGGAACCAGGGGACCAGGGAAGCAGGGGCTGTGCCTTTGCCTAGCTTAGTGGTGGAGAGCAAAGAGAAGGATACTGTTTCTCTCCAATATTTGTGCATTCTTGAAGACCAGCCCAGTGTTCTTCAGAAACAGAAACAAATTTTGCATTTGTGGAAGAAAAAACAGATGCAAAGTCTCTAATGAGAAATGTGACTTTATACAAAGTGTTCTTGAGCTGTGAAGTTACACTAAGACAGAACCAGAAATGCAAACATTTCATTAACAGAACAGGGCAAATAAATCCAGTGCCCCAAATAGGGAGCCATGGGATGAAGTCTGGACCATCCAAAGTATGGAACTCTCCGCACAGAAAGGAATGACCTTGAGGAACATTCAGGACTTAAAGGGCTGGGGGTGTAGCTCGGTGGTAATATCCCCTAATGGGAACTACAGGGCTGGTTTCCTTTGCAAAACCAGAGTGGGATTCGGTATTTCTATCCCCTGGCGGCATTCTACGCCTTACAGCCTGTCTGTCTCTGCATCACCTTGTCCCTCAGCAGGGGCCAGTGAGTCTGGGAGAGAGCAGGTGCTGGTGAGACCAGCCCCAGCCCCAGGCTGCTCATGGTTGTCCCGGCTGGTGTCTCTTCACACCCAAAGGCTAGACAGAGCCTTTCTCCTTGCCATCTTCGACCTAAGCTTCCCAGAAGGAGTAAGAGACCAGAAACAACAACACCCAAACTTGTGGAGGCAAGCAGAACAGAATTCGGGGGATACATTTTTAATAAGGCTGGAAAAATAAAAGAATCCTAAAAACGTGAACATGGCAGTCAAATGACTGTGCTTTCCACTGGTTATAAATAGCCCTCTTTGTAACCAAGGGCATTGTCTGTCAAGGCTGGGGGAAAGAAAGGCAGCTGTTAGCAGATGCTGGCAAAACACAAGCAAGGGCCCAGAGTAGGTGGGGAGGGGGCGCATGCCAGAGACCCACACAGCCAGCGTGAGGTGGTCCCACACCCAGAGCACAAGCTGAAATGTCCTCGTGATGCCGTAGTCAACCCAAGGAAGACAAAGGTGACTTTCCACTCTCCAGGCCCATCCTCCGGCCCCGAGGCAAACAAGTGGATGCTGAGGTGGGATGTGAGTTTTCTAAGATCCAGCCTCAGCTGACCTTCCCTCCTCAGCCGTCTTTAACAGATGGAAAAGCCTCAGTATGAAAGAAGAGAGCACTTCAGGAGGACTTCAGCAGGGCGTCTTTCTCCTCCTGACACCCAGGGTCAGTGGAGCACTTCCACAGAACTTTTCCTCTTAAAGCCTCCACCCTGTCATGATATCCAGAGTGAGCGGCCAGGAGCGCAGACCTGCACCGCTGGCCCAGGTCACCATGGGCATCTGCTCAGTCCACCTGTCCTGCAGACCCCTGTGGACGTGTAGTGGACAAGGGGCTATAGGGTGTACTCGGGACACGCTGGTACTCCTACCATCCTCAGGACACCCACTGTCCTCTCAGTACTCACTCGGGACACGCTGGCACTCCTACCATCCTCAGGACACCCACTGTCCTCTCAGTACTCACACGAGACACGATGGCACTCCTACCATCCTCAGGACGTCCGCTGACCCCCCATAGCCTCTTGGTTTGACATGAGTCGGGAGAGAACAGAGCATCTTGGGACATCTACACTGGGATGTGCCTGATTCTTCCTTTCTGTGAAGGCATGTTTGCAAAGGATAACTTCAGAGAGGAGATCCCTCACTACAAAGGGGCTCTGGGACACAGCAAGCTGTTCCCCAAGCCCAGAGCTTGTCTAACAGGTCTTGGAGTGGTCCACTGTCCAGGCCAGCCCATCTTCCGTGCTCTGCCAGTGGCCCAGGGTTCCTGATGCTGAGGTCTAACAGGAAGTAGAGCCATCCCACCAGCTGCCTGGCGAGCTAAGGGCCTGGGCTCCGGATTCTAGCGGACAGCTCCAGCCCTGGGCAGAGGGCCACCAAGAATGGTCTGCTCAGATCCCCACTCATAGCTCCCATTCTAACTTAATCCCCACCTCCATGAGATCTTCCCATCACCCTGCTGTATAGACAAGGCAAGCTAAGCCAGAGATGCAGTGGCTCACCCAAAGGCTGGATGTGGACAGGAAGCCTGGCTCCGCACTCAGGTCTCTCACCCCCAGCTCAGCTGCCTGGGAAGTGACTGGGTGAGTGTTTGTCCCTGCGTGGGGCTGGGAGGCTCCAGGGAGCACGGCCACAGCAGGGGTAGGAGCCCGCGGTGCCTATCCAAGGCAGCCGGCAGGTAGCCGATGGGGGCAGCAGGCGTCTGATGCTCTCTCGGTTATTAGCCAAACGTGGCCTGTGCTCATGATTACAGGAGAACAGAGCCTGTGCAGAGGAGACAGGCAGCATGTCACGTCATTTCCCTGGCTTAATCACACAGGGGAATGAACACTCTCCCAGTTCCCAATTCAGATGCTCAGTGGGTACTGCTGGCAGTGGCGGGGTGTGCTACCTCCAGTGCTGGGCCCTCAGGCTCACCAGGCTAGGCCTGCACCCCGCAGGCTGACCGTTCAGGGTGGAAACGGCCACCTCTCTTGGGCAAAAGAGATGAGAACTTGGGGCCAGTGCTCAGGCGCTGCAAGGCGCCACCTCTCATGGGAACGCTCAGATTGGCGCTGGTGGGGAGTCGCGTATAATGGTCCTGTGCCATCTCAGCAGTTCCTCAGGCTCACGATGCCCGGGAGACCGAGCGCAGCAGACAGCAGCAGGGACCGGTGGGCACTGGCAGGGACCCCTGTGGTGTCTAGCCTAGCCTCCCGCGTGGCAACCAGCTGGCTCCGCCTGGCTCCGGCCTCCAATTCTGGCTTCCTGAAACCAGTCTGTTCCAGGGAGGCTCTCTGTGCCCAGGATTTGTGGACAAAAGCCTATGTGGGCTGTCAGGGTTGCAGAGAAGGGGGCAAAGCCAGGGCAGGAGAAGCCAAGACACACGTGGGCAGGTCAGGCTCGGCCACCCGTGGCTTTAGGGCCAAGCAGCAGCGGTGCTGGCCTGCACTCAGAGGGTAGTGTCCTCAGCCTCCACCCATGCACTGCTGGAGGGCTTCCAATTACAACAACCTGGTGTGCGGATGGACGGAGATCCCTGATTTATTTGGGGGATACTTTTTGGGAAAACGGATCAAGGAAACCGAAGAAGTATTGGATCATGTATGTCAACTGTTGAATTATTATTATTACAGAGCTGCTGGGTACAGAGTACCCACCGTAACCCTCGATATTCAGGAGGCTAAGGGAGGGGGAATCACAAGTTGCTCAAGGCCAACCTGAGCAACTTGTCTCAAAATCAAAAATAAAAAGGGCTGGGGAAGTAGCTCTGTAGAGTACCCTGGATTCAACCTTGAGTATTAAAAAGAAACAAAAAATAAAAAAAATCAGGTTGTTGTTAATCAAATCAAGATACCAGAGCAGCAGGAGGAGGAATGTATTATACTTTTGAAGCCTGTACTTCCACGCCTGGACTTTGGATTACGTTTTAGACTCTATGGGGTGTGCAAGGAAGGAACGGGCTGTGTTTGGAAACTGAGCCAGGCAGGACAGAATGAAGCTCTGAGACCTCCCAGGACCTGGACAGAGACCCCAGTGGAGACCCTGATAGGTTCAAATCTGGCCTGGCCTGTCAAGCTGGTGTCCTTGTGAATATACTCCCTCCTAACAGCCGTCCATCTGCTGAGCGCCCGCCACGCTGGGCACTCGGCTGGAGCCCTGCAGTCTGTATCCTCCCCCCTTTGTAAGGACGGGAGGTGGTTCTACGACCACGTCTTACAAATAAAGGAAGCAAACTTAGAAGCAATCACCCAAGACCACGCAGGTCGAAGGGACAGGACAGGAGTGGCCTGCTGGACTCTGAGAGGTGGTGTTGTGTCCATGGGAGCAGTGTTCCAAAGTCCTCTGAGATTCTGCATAACTCTAGTTCCCCGCCTGCGCCCCTCTGCAGCATATTTGCTCTCAAGAGGGTCTCCAGGAACATGTCGGCGGGGGTTCTGCTCCCTGGCTGGGGCAGAGAGGCCCCTGGCTAGAGGGCTGTCATTAAGCAAATATGTTTTCAGTCCTTGGACTCAACTCGGCTTTTAGCAAAGGTGACAGCTGAAATTGCTGCCTCTCATCTCGCCAGCCAGCCGAGCGGGCCAGTGGAAGAGGCTCTTTCCTCTCACGTGGTATGTCCGTGCTGGCCTCGGGCTGAAAGCTCAGCCTCCTGTCCCCACCATTTCAGGATTTCGGCGAGACCCTCTTACCTCTCTCCGTTCTCCTGTGTGCTGAATCACGGTCTCCTGGCTGTGGGGCCCTGACTTTGAATTGGGAGACAGATGCTTGGTAATTACAAGGCTCCCTCCCTGCAGCAGGGGACTGGCAAGTAATCACCTTGTTTTTAAAGGGAGAATTTTAAGCAGTATTTTAAAGACCTAGGACCACCGTGTTTAGGTGACAGAGAAAATGAAAGCATCTTTAAAATACCTCTACCTTCCTCCCCGACACAGCGGGATTCGGGGGAAAGAATCACAAGGATGACTCCACGGAAAGTCAGAGGAGGAGAAAGGTCAGAGGATCGCCAGCCCGTCCCGTCCTGTGTCGGCCGTGGCGGGTACCCTTCTTCACCAGTCGTATGCGGCTCCATGGAAACGCCCACAGGGAGCTCCCTGGCTACAGCGTGGTCGAGCTCAGATTCACCGCCTTTAGCCTTTTGTTCTGAGTATGTAAACTCTTAGGTCCTCCCTTTGAGATGTCATTTTTCTTCTTGAGTTAGTTGGGAAATCTTTACATGTTTAGGTATTATTGTCTCTTTCAAATGGGTTACAAATACAGTACCAACCTAAAACATGGTGTTTCGTCCAGCGCGGACTATGTCCCCAAGGCAGGAGGCTCGGGACCAGGAGGCTGAGCCCACACCAGAGCCTTTTCTCCTTGAACTGACAGGAAGGTCTGAGGTGAGCTCCAGGCTGGACCTGCCGCCCTGGGCCGGGGGGGGGGGGGGGCTTCAGAAGGGCTCCCCATCCCATCCCTCAGTTTTCAGATGCTGGAGGGTTTTTTCATTGTTTATTTTTGGTACTGGAGTTTGAACCGGGGGCGCTCTACAGACCTTCCCAGCTTTCTAAACAGCAAGCGGGGGGGGGGGGGGGTATGAAGCTGCGGTTCCTTCTATAGAGCCTGACTCAGAACCTGATTTCCAAGACCTATTACGTCTGAGTCAACAATAAATTGGGTTTCCTGAGAGTACTTTTCTCTCTTGACCCTGATTCCATTCCCATGAAGGAGCTGGTCTGGTTTGGATTTAGAATTAAAGGACAAAATGGGCAGAACAAAGACAGCCCTAGGGCTGTGGACCTGGGAGCTGCGCAGGCTTCATCCAGGGAGGCCTCAGATCTGGGGCTGAATCAGGGCTGAGGGGAAAGACCAGCTCTGCACACCCCAAGCATCCAAGCAGATGCCCGGCCAGGTCTGCCCTCAGCAGGAGGACCAGGGTCCCAGTACCCCTTCAAGGCATGCCCCCCAATGATCTGACTTCCTCCCACTAGGACCTGCCCCAAAAGATTCACCACCTCCCAACAGTGCCTCAGACTGGGGACCAGGCCTTGCACACAAGGCCTTTGGGGCCACTCCATCTGAACTGTAGCGTGGCTTAAGGCTAAATTTTATATGTTATCATTGAACCATTATTAGTTGGGTTTTTTAATCCCTTTTGTAGTATGGAGTCAATAAAAACCTTTTAAAAGCCTGAATGTTTCTAGCTTCTAGGCACAGTCCCCAGGGCCTGAAGGATAAGGGCCCT
Source organism: Muscardinus avellanarius (assembly GCF_963383645.1). Taxonomy (NCBI): domain Eukaryota; kingdom Metazoa; phylum Chordata; class Mammalia; order Rodentia; family Gliridae; genus Muscardinus; species Muscardinus avellanarius. The sequence goes on along the minus strand of NC_137806.1, from coordinate 35,492,514 downwards.
GCTTCCCCCTGCAGACATCCTGAAGGCCAAGGGCTCCTGGAGGACCACAACCACGTTTTGCTTCTTGTGATAAATTCATTCCTAGGACCAACTCGTCTGACAGCTGTCCCTGGTCATCCACAAACAGCTTCCACCATATTTTTGGTGCAATTAAGAGAAAATGTTAGCCGGGCATGGTGGCACACGCTTATAATCCCAGGACTTGGGAGGCCAACAGAAGGAGAGAAGGTTGACAGCCTCCACAACTTAGTGAGGCCCTCTCCAAGTTAGTGAGGCCCTGTTTAGAAATGAAAAGTAAAATGGGGCTGGGGTGTAGCTCAGAGGTGGAATGTCCCCAGGATCTGTGAGTCACGGAGAGCAGGCCTGCCTGATCTGTCTTACACAAGATGCTGTACAGCAGCCGAGCCGCCCCGGCATAGGCAGGCAGGCACAGGGGCCCTGCCAGCTCGTGCCCAGTGCCAAGGATGGCTAGAGAGGGCCCACCCGGAGATGAGATGAACTTTACACAGAAAAAGCCCAGCTGGAGGCTTACCAGATTACAAAGCTTCCCGACCAGATGTGCAAATGATAATCTGGCTTCCTTTGATTTTTTTTCCCTTTTAAAGTGCCTTTTCCACTGGGGCTAGCTCCAGTGTCTGCACGCTCCTGGCCCATCCCCCAGGGCTGGCTGGGAGGCAGAGGCGTGGGGGAGCCCTGGGGGGCCGGGGTCACAGGCAGCCTCACTGGGCTGCAGCCTGGCTCTGCCCACATCTCCCCACCCCTCTGCCCTGCTGGGTGGGAGTGAAGCTTAGGAGGACAAGCCTGAGGCTGCTGGTGAGCCAGAGGCTTTGATGCCGGCCGCCATCCAGCCCCTGAGCCCGTTTTACAGAGAGCTTCAAATGTCACTGAATTCCTGGCAGCACCTTCCTCTCCAAAGCTCAGTTAAGAAGCATCCAGAGTTGTCACTTTATCTCTGCTCACAGCAGGCTGGGAGGGCAGCGTCTGTGCAACCTTGGGTTTGGCTCATCCTTCCAGCCACTCGCCCACCCCGCCCATCCGGGGCTCCTTGGACACGCGTCTAGATTTGCTACCGCCAAACCTTCACTCCATAACCCCAGCTCCCTTGGGTGCACACACGCGGGTGCGGCCCCTGCGCTCCCAGCTCTGTATCTGCAGACTCCTGCTGAGGCCAGGACTCTCACTGTGGAAATGTCGGAGACCCTGAAGGCCAGCCCTGCAAAGCTCCGCTCCCCAGCCTGGGAGGCAGGCAGAGAGCTGCGGAGGAGAGGGCCTGGCTGGCATTAGGGTGGCCTGGCTGACGGCCCACCAGCCCAGCACAGCCAAAGCTCCCCAAACAGTGGGAAAGACAGCTGGGTGGGGGATGGGACCTGGGAACCAGGAGGCCACTAGGCGGGAGGGGGAGAGGAGTAACACCAGGAGGCCCATCTGGGCCTCCCACGGCCAGCCTTTGAGGAGGCCCAATGGGTTCTCAGGGAACAGAGGAGAATCTGTCCATTGGAGAACACAGTCTTCTGCTCCCAGAGGCTGCAACCCACACCTGTGCCTGCCACAGGGGCTGCAGCCACAGCTCAGAAGAGAGGAATGACTGAGGGCCACCTGGAACCACTCCCTAGAGCTCCAGGCCTCCTTCCAGTTCCTGCTGGCCCCTCTCTGGAAGCTGAGCTCCTCTTGACCAAGCTCTTCCCAGGAGCCCCCAGGGAATGTCCCCATGTGCCTGGCCCAGGTTTTCACCAAGACGCACTCCTTATATTCTTAGCTCTAGAGACTCAGCCCTGATGTGTTAGGATTCTGATCTGGAACGTCCCCCTGAAGTCTCATGCTCTCGGAGGGGGCTTTGAGACAAAGATGGGATCACGAGAGTGCTGACCTCGTCAGTGGATTAACCCAGTTGGTGGACTAATCCCTTGATTGCTGAATGGACCACTGAAAGGTGGGACTTAGGTGGAGAAAGCTGGTCACTGGGGGGCCCTGAAGAGTTTGTCTTCTCCCCAGCCCATTCCTCTCTGTCTTCTCTCTGTCTTCTCCTCCTCCTCCTCCTCTTCTTCTTCTTCTTCTTCTTCTTCTTCTTCTTCTTCTTCTTCTTTCTTCTTCTCTCTCTCTCTCTCTCTCTCTCTCTCTGTCTTCTGTCTTCTCTCTCTGTCTTCTTTCTGTCTTTTCTCTCTCTCTTCCTCTCTCTCTCTCTCTCTCTCTCTCTCTCTCTCTCTCTCTCTTTCTCCTGGCTGTCAAGAGCTGAGCCGGCTACCTCTGCCACACCCTTTTCCCATTCTGTTCTGCCTCATCTCAGGCCCAGGGCCCAGTGTCCAGAGCTGCACCTGGGGCCTCTGTAAGGACAGTGGGGCAGCTGGTGCCACCGGGGTCAGAGTTCTGCTCTGGTTTATGCCAGATCTTCCACTATCTGGCCTGGTTCTAGGAGCCGGGAAAGAGTCCACTGAGGTCCATGGCCTAACCCCCTCCAACATGCACAAGCACACACATGCACACTCACACACATACACATGCACACACACACACACGCAGGCTTTCTTCACCTTCGCTGGCACTGTGAACAAAGTCCCTTCCATCCTCCCAGCTCAGGATCTGGGAAAGGGCACCCACCTGGCCAGTTGCACTGTCCCCAGGCAGAGCTACCATCTGGCTTTGCCAACCTCACCGGCCAAAGCTCCCAACCACAGTCGCTGAGCTCGCAGTCTAAAGCCCAAATTACCCACCAGCGCCCGGCTAAGGAACGTAGAAGCTGTGTGACCTGAAGTTCTAAAGCGCAGCTAGAATCCAGATCAAGCCTGCTCTTCTTCTCCCCAATTAACCCGCCCTCTACATTTTTGTTTTTGACATGAGTTGACATTCTTATGAAGAAAAACGAATCTTTAAATGGCAAGCTAATCCAAGCAGCAGAGGGGTGTTAAGAATATTTATCAAGTTCATTCCTAAGAACAATGATATAAAATCATTTTAATTACCCAGAGATTTTGTCACCACAAGAATATCTCTAAGACAACGCTTTCTCCAGACAGCAGAACGTGGGTATGGAACAGTGGAAGTCAAGCCAGGAGGGCAGGGCTCACAGCTCTTGAGCTGGGTGACATAGTAGCTTCCCTTCGGCTGAGCTCAACTCACAAGCTGCCAGGAAGACCCAGCACAAGACCAGGGCCGTGTGCAAGCGCAGAGTCCCTCTGGCCATGTCCCGCAGGGCACACGGCTCTACTCAGGAGCTCACCCAGGGCCAGCGGCTGTGCCCTGGAGCTCACAGGCTTGAAGCCGTCCCAGCAGACGAGAGCTGAGGCCTGTGGTCTGAGCCTCCCAGAGTGCAGCCAACCTGCCTGGTGTCCTTGATTGGATGGAGCATTAGTTTGCTAAGATTCCACAACAAAGGACCACAGACTAAGCAGCTTAATCAGGAGTTGAAAGTCCAAGGCCCAGGTGTCCAGGCTGGTTCTCCATGGCCCGCACACCCTCTTCCCTCTGTGTCTGTGTCTTCACCTTCTAAGGACCCCAGTTGGATTGCACTAGGGCCCACCCTATGGGCTCCTTTTTTTTTTTTTTTTCTGGTGGTACTGGGGTTCCTGGAAGCCCTTCTACCTTCAGGCTACACTCCCAGACCTATTTTATATATTTTTTATTTGGAAACAGGTCTCTTAAGCCAGCAAGGATGGCTCCAAACCAGCGCAATCCTCCTGTCTCCGCCTCCCAAGCGCAGGGATTACAAGGATTACAAACCTGCGCCACCACGCCCGGCCTATGGGCTCCTTTTAACAATCACTTCTTTAATGACCCTGTCCCCCATAAGGCTATTCTGAGTTCCTGGGGGACAGGCCCCCAACATATGGATTTGCAGGGACAAGTTCAGCCCCTAACAGGTGGAGGTGATGTCAGAGAGGATGCTCAGCTCAGAACTACGAACACAGGTCCTGAGCAGAGACATCTTCCCTCAGAGCCCACCCAGGACCTATGGGCTCCCTGGATGGACTTGCCCAGGCTGGGTGCCAAGGGCCGGAGGACCTCGAGCCTCCTGCACTGCTCCCAGGCCTCAGCACATCCAGCAGGACTCTCAGCCCGGCCATGGGCCCCACACCGCTCCTGGGGCCCAAGGGCAGGGCAGGGCACGTAGTGCTGGCTGACTGACTTGCAGCTCAGACAACAGGAACAGACAGACCCAGGGGCCGCAGAGCCAACAAAATTAAATGCTCTTTCAAAGTCGAGTCCGGTTACTTAGCAACCCTGACAGGTTACTTACTAGGTGGCAGGCTAAGCCTCAGGTGTAGCCAGCCAAGGCAGGGCAGCCGGACTCAGCAAAGTCAAACACACAATGCCTCTTTCAATGTGAATTTCAGACACACGACAGATAACTCTGTGTGTGTGTGTGTGTGTGTGTGTGTGTGTGTGTGTGTGTGTGTGTGTGTGTGAAGTATGTCTCAGGCACAATTTGAGACAAACTTGCAGGGAGAGATTGTTTATCTGAAATTCAAATGTCAGTGGGGTGCTGTAATGTCTGCCGACCCAGCCTTAGACAGGCTCCCTGCTTTGCTAACACACAGTAGGTATCTTTTTTGGGAGATAAGATGCTCCGAGGTCCCTGAGAGGGCATGCCTTGGGGGCCTCTGTTGGAGCAGACACCCCTGGGAGCAACCTTGAGAACCCCCCCACCCCACCCCCCACCCCCGTCAGTGGCCCCGCTTCAGCTGGCTTCCCAGGAGAACTTGGTGACATCCACACCTCAACAGCCACACACCTTGCCTTCTGGGCAAGCCCACCAGCTTCTGGTCATCTGCACATGACTATTCTGAACACACATCCACCACCAGCACCATGATGTGAACACGACGCACGCGGGGAAAGTGCCGGTGACCAAGGGCCTGGGGAGTGCTACCCGGGGCACCTATGCCCCCTCCAAATGCAAACTGGTGTCAAGATGACGCCTTTTCTCCTGCCCACTGCTGCAGGCCCCTGGATGCTCAGTCCTGAGGTCGACCACATCATCCATTGGGGCAGAAACACACCCAGAATCCAAACACTTCTCATCTTCCCCAGGGTCCTGCCCGATGAGGGCGATGGCCAGGTGCCAGGTCTCACAGGCTCTCCTGTGCTGGATTCTCAACCATGGGCCATGGCAACCCCTTCCTAAGACACGCCAGAGGCCCCACATCTCACTCCAAGCACAAGCCTCGTCCTTCCGATGCCTCTAAGCCCCATGGCCCTGCCCTGACCCTTAGCCTCCTGACCTCCTTCCCCAACTCCACCCCATCCGCCCCTGCAGGTGCCAACTCTGGCTTCCCCTGAGCAGGAGGGAGGCCACTAGCAGGTCAGGCCAGGTCCCTCCCTCTTGTAAGCCTTCCCCTCTCAATGAGGCCTGTCCCCCTGCTTAATTCTGCTCCGTCACCCCAAGCCCCCAGTCCTGTCCGCTCCTCCTTCCCTCCATGACACCCCCTTTCTAACATGCCATGTGTCTTGCTTACTGCATGCTGGGGTTCCCCTGCAGCCTGTGCTTCACACAGACAGGACTGTGCTGTGCACTGTGTTCCACAAGCCTGGGACAGCGCTGGAGACATACAGCGCTCACTTAAGACTGAAGTCCTCCTGTGTGCAGTGCCGTGTACCACACTGATACAGGATGGCAGGGGGAAAGAGTCAGGCTCGGCTTGGCACACCCCAGAATGCGTGCTGCCCTCCTGCGAGCTAGGCCGGGGCTCCCCACCTCACCAGCGAGACCACTGAGCAGAGAGGGCACTCGGCCAGGAAGGAGCAGTCAGGACGGCACCTGGTGTCAAGGCCCGTGCCACTCGCCCGCTGTCCTGAGGCGCATGTGAGTTGTCTGCAGTTACCCAGAATCACCGTCTCTGTTAGCATCGCTGACAAGATGTGGGGCTTTGAGGCTTCGTCCCGAGACCCAGAGAGGGAAGGGGCCGGTGAGGGAGGGCAAGGAAGGGCAGAGTTCCAGGCATGGTGATAAGAGAAGACACAGAGGCATATTCCAGTAAGGCCTGAGAATCTAAGGATGAAGGAGCAGGACAATCAGTCCCTCAGGCAGAATGAACTCAGCCCTAGCACGAGGGGACAGCCTGCCACAGGCCCAGCCAGGGCAGCGGGGCCAGTGCAATGGGGGGGGTGCTCTCTCGGGCAAGATACCACGTAGCAGTCAAGACAAGAGAAACACTATTTTAGGGAAGAGTTCAACCGTGTATCACTGGGCCCACGGTGGAGGACACCAGTAAAGGATGATATCTAATAAACCAGGACTCCGCGGTGAGGAAGAGAACAGACGACTGGCCAGCCAGGCAGGCCTGGCCTTCACAGAGGCAACTGGACGTCCTGCCATTCCCGCCCCAAGCTGACGGGCACTATGCTCGTGTTTCCTGGCACTGCAATAATTAAAGACTGTAGTAGCTATTTTTTTTGTGTGCAGTGTTGGGGATGGAACCCAAGGGCTTCTCTACCTTCAGGCTACACTCCCAGACCTATTTTCTATGTTATTTGGAAACAGGGTCTCAGTAGCTGAGAGCCCCACTAAGTAGCTGAGGCTGGCTTCAAACCTGCACAATCCTCCTGTCTCAGCCTCCCAAGTACCAAGATTATAGGTATGCACCACCACACTCAGCTTGCTAATTTTGCAAACAGAAAACTCAGAGATAAGAGCTTCTGAACGCATAAGAAGTAGAATGATGGTTAATCCAGTATTACAAATATTAGGCGTACATCACCCAGATAACTACACAGAATGTTTGTCATTTGAGAACCAACCATTATAAAATCTAAGTAATGATACGAAGCAGAATGATAGCAATTATGACCATAATCTATGGTAATTATGGTCTTCGTGTAATTGTTTCGTGTATTATCTTTATGATACTAAGCTAAATAGCCCTTAAGAATTTATCATCTCATAGCCATTTAATTTCATTCAGGTCATATCTATTTTAATAAAAAGTCCTGTTTGGGAGTTCACCATCTAGTGACGATGAATTAAAACAGAAAGTTGACTTAAAAATTCAGGAATGGGTAAAATCCCACAATCTGTATGCCCACAGCCACAACGATCATTCTTGATCCAGCCCTAAAACAACAACAACAAAAAAAAAACAACCAACCATGCAGAGCATGAAGCAAAAGAGGTGCTGCAGTGAAAAATTCACTTTCCTTCATCAAATTTTCAAATAGCAAACCTTACAAGAATGTTTGTTTTGTGGTACTGGGGATGGAACCCAGGGCATTCTACGTCTGAGCTATACCCTGGCCCTATTTTTTATTCTTTACTTTGAAACAGGGTCTGAGTTGCAACGGACCTTGCTAAGTAGCTGCCTGTGAAACTTGATCCTCCTGTCTCAGCCTCTGCTGGGATTATAAGCATGCACCACCACGCCCAGCTTAAGGGAATGTTGTTGATGATGATGATGATGGAAACCCTTCTACCTCCGGGCTACACTCCCAGACCTATTTTATATTTTATTTGGAAACAGTCTCTTAGGCCAGCGGGGCTGGCTGTGATCCTCCTGTCTCCGCCTCCCAGCACAGGGATTACAAGTGTGCACCACCACGCCTGGAAGGGAATGTTTTTAAGAAGACAATTTCCTTTATTTATTTTTTGTGTGGTGCTGGGGATTGAACTGGGGCATTCTATTCTCTGAGCCACACCCCAGCCCTCTTTTATTTTTTATTTTGAAACAGGGTCTCACTTGTGACGGGCCCCGCCCATCAGCCAGTAAGTCCGAGAGCTAAGATGGCGCTGAGCGGAAATCTTCCCCAGAGCACTTAGGTGGTAAACAGCTTTCAGGAAGTGACGACAAGAGCATGAGATACACGGGAACACCGCATGCCATAGGGCAACAGCCAATGGACTGGCTGTTGCCATGAGTTGTGCACGTGAACAGTCTGCTGATTGGCTGTTGGGCTCTATATAAGGGGAAGATTTCTGGGGAAAGAGAGAGAGAAGAGAAGATTTACGGGAAGAAGATTTACGGGAACTGTACAAGAACCTGGGGTAATAAAACTGCTTGAGGAAGATCGTGTAAGAGTCGTCACTGCGCGCGACAAGTGGTTGGCCCGTACGGGGACCTTCGCTTTGATCAGAACCTCGGCAGTCCAGGGCAGCCGGCTGGTAAGTACTCCTTGACTCCGAAAAGGGAGGAGGAGGCTCCGTTTACGGAGGGTTATTTTCCCCGATCAAAGGGGGCTCCATTAAGGAGGATATTTAGTAAATAAGGCTCGCGGATAAGCGAGGCTCGCGGAAAAGCGAGGAACAGCGCTGTATTTTCCCCGATCAAAGGGGGCTCCATTAAGGAGGATATTTTTTAGTGTAAGTAAGTTAGAGAATCGGGCTGGTCCTGATTCGACAAGATGGGAAATAGTCCATCTCACCCATTGCATAAAGCATTGAAAGCTTTGTTGAAAAGTAGAGGCCTAAAGCTTAGGGACAAGACAATACAAGATTTTCTCGAACAAATAGATAGGGTAGCGCCATGGTTTACAGTATCAGGGAATCTTTCTTTAGCAAGCTGGGATAAATTGGGAAGAGACGTAGAACGCGCCGAAGAACAAGGTATTGTCACAGGAGGGACTCGGCCGCTTTGTCGGCTGATTCGTGCCTGTTTGGAAGAAAGGCGCTTTAGAAAATTTGTGCAGGAGGGCCAGGCAGCTTTAGACGGTGTAAAAGAGGAACGTTCAACTTCCTCTAAAGTGGCCAGTGAGGAGGATTCAGAGTCAGAGGGGGAGGATGAATCTGAGGAGGAATTAGAGGCCATTTGTAAACAAGTGAAAGCTTTTGAACTGATTAAAGAGGAAATTTCGCCTCCTCCGTATAACCCTTCTGCGCCCAGAGCAGGAGAAGGTGTCTCTTTTAGTAGTCAGATGTGGAGAGATGCGGGAATTTTTTTAGCAAATCAAGCTTTCCCAGTTTTCCAGCTGCAGGAGGGGGGAAATCGTTATCATGAGCCTTTGGACTTTAAAATAGTTAAGCATCTCGCAGAGTCAGTTCGCACATATGGGTCGTCAGCTGCTTTCACTATAGCAATAATAGAGAGTTTACATCGCTATGCCATGACCCCAGGAGACTGGCAAAATTTGGTTAGGGCCACCTTAAATCCTGGCCAATATTTGGATTGGAAAGCTTATTATATAGAATATGCCACTGAACAAGCTGCACGTAATCGAGCAGCAGGAAATTCAGCCTGGGATATAGACATGCTGATGGGCCAAGGACGATTTGCTAATCAACAGCTTGGGTATCCACAACAGGTGTATGAACAAATCAACAGACTCGCTACCCAGGCCTGGAAGGCCCTCCCTAACAAAGGAGAGGTATCTGGTAACCTTACAAAGATTACTCAAGGATTGACTGAACCCTTTTCAGACTTCGTTGCCCGTCTAGTAGAGGCTGCGGGAAGAATTTTTGGGGATTCTGACGCGGCCATGCCGCTCATTAAACAATTGGTCTATGAGCAATGCACTAAAGAATGCAGACAGGCCATCACTCCTTACAAACATAAAGGCCTAGAGGTGTGGATGAAGGTGTGCAGGGAACTCGGAGGACCCTTAACCAATTCAGGACTTGCTGCAGCCATTATACAGGCCTCCGGACAACAAAGTAAGAATAGTACCAAAAATGGCAATTGTTTTTCCTGTGGAGCGACAGGACACTTAAAACGAGATTGTCCTAAGTGTAGGGCGTCCCAATCTTATCCTTCTCCTCCTGAGTATTGTCGTCGATGTAGAAAAGGAAGGCATCCTACTTTTGAGTGCCGTTCGGTTAAAGATATCGATGGCAACCCCTTGCCCTATACTGGAAAGCAATCATCAAATACTCAGACAAAAAACGGGAGGGCGGGCCCTCGTTCCCAGGGCCCACAAAAATATGGGAACCCTCAGGTGTATGGGGCCATGGAGACACAGCCACCTCAGTGGCCCAATTTACAGCCTCCGGAACAGTCCGGCGAGCCACTCCAGGTTCGGCAGGATTGGACCTCTGTGCCACCTCCAGGCTGGTATTAACGCCACAAATGGGGGTTCAAATTATTGAAACAGATTTTCAAGGTCCTCTGCCACCTAATTCTGTTGGCTTACTTTTTGGAAGGTCTTCCTCTACCATGAAAGGACTTGTAGTCCATCCGGGGGTTATAGATGAGGATTATACCGGTATTATCAAAGTGATGGTTTCAGCGCCCCGGGGTATCGTTGCCATTTCCCCTGGGGATAGAGTGGCACAGTTACTTTTGCTTCCCAGTCTACATGGTATGTTTCCTTCAGCAGAGGGACGACGCGGTATTGGTGGGTTCGGTTCTTCAGGAAATGAGTTAATATCTCTTGCCTTTGATATGGGAACTCGTCCCTTGATAACCTTGGACGTGGAAGGCAAGCAAATCCTAGGACTTTTAGATACTGGGGCAGATAAAAGTGTCATCGCCTGTAAAGATTGGTCATCTTCATGGCCCACTCAAAAGGCTACCGGAGAACTTAGAGGTTTGGGTTATGCTAAAACCCCTGACCTCAGTGCTAGGGCTTTACATTGGAAAGATCAGGAGGGACATAAGGGGCAGTTTGAACCCTATGTGCTGGAGCTGCCAGTTTCCCTCTGGGGAAGAGATTTATTAGTGGACATGGGATATTCCTTACAAAATACATCTTATTTCCCCCAAGCCCATAATATTCTCCTTCGCCAGGGCTACCACCCTTCCTACGGGCTGGGAAAACACCTCCAGGGACGTAAAAGCCCAATTCCTACTAAAGAAAAGAGTGGTCGCGAGGAACTGGGTTTTGTGCAGTAGCCACTGAGGAGGCAATTCCCATTACCTGGAAGACGGGAGATCCAGTATGGGTTCCTCAGTGGCCTCTCTCCCGTGAAAAGCTTGAAGTAACAAGGAAATTAGTACAAGAGCAATTACAGTTAGGCCATATCCGGCCATCCACCTCTCCTTGGAATACCCCGATTTTTGTGATAAAGAAAAAATCTGGAAAATGGAGGTTATTACACGACCTCCGAGCCATAAATAGCCAAATGCAGATTATGGGGCCAGTCCAACGAGGGCTTCCACTCCTCTCTGCTATTCCGAAGGAGTGGCCACTTATCAGCATAGATATAAAAGATTGTTTTTTCTCCATCCCTTTAAATCCTGCGGATACTCCTCGTTTTGCTTTTACTGTTCCCTCTATTAATCAAGAGGAAATTGACAGTAGATATGAATGGGTGGTCCTCCCACAAGGAATGGCCAATAGCCCTACCCTCTGTCAATTATATGTAAATAGTGCTCTTGAGCCCGTAAAAACCAAATTTCCAGAAATTCGGTGTATTCATTACATGGATGACATTTTGTTAACCACAAAAAATCCCTCCATACTTGAGGAGGCTTATTGTCACCTTGTAAAGATTTTGGAAACTCATCAATTATTCATCGCCTCAGAAAAGGTACAAAGAGGAGAAAATATACACTTTCTTGGCAACATTGTTCTCCCCCATGCAGTCCTGCCTCAAAAATTAATCATCCGCACTGATCAATTAAAAACCCTCAATGATTTCCAAAAACTGTTGGGAGACATTAATTGGGTTCGACCCTTTTTACAAATTCCTAACCATGCCTTGAAACCTTTATATAATCTGCTCGTAGGCAATCCTCAATTAGATTCTCCTCGCGTCCTTACCGATGAGGCCCGCCATGCGTTACAATTAGTAGAACAAGCACTTACGAAAGCGTCTCTCCGTCGAGTGACCCCTGGACAGCCATTATGGGCTTGTATCCTGGCCACTGAAAAACAGCCTACTAGTGTTCTTTGGCAACAAGGACCCCTTCTTTGGATTCACCCCAAAGTCTCCCCTCAAAAGGTAGTTGAATATTATCCCACCAGTGTAGCAAGCCTTGCCCTTAAAGCCATTCAGCAGTGCATCCAACACTTTGGCAGAACGCCCGATAAGCTGGTGGTACCGTACACTGCTCTGCAAGTACAAACGCTGGTAGCCACTATTGATGATTGGGCTATACTTATGTGCTCTTTCAGTGGTGAAATAGACAATCATCTTCCCAAAGATCCATTGTTACATTTTGTTCTGGAACATCCTCTCATTTTCCCATTGGTCACTAAAAACAAACCTGTAGCTAATGCAATTAACATTTTTACTGATGGATCCAAAACTGGTGTGGGGGCCTACCTAATAGAGGGAAGCGATCCTGTTATCATCCAATATTCACATACCTCTCCACAACTGGTTGAATTAAATATTGTTTTAGAAATTTTTAAGAGAGTTTCTTCTCCTTTCAATTTATTATCAGATTCACAATATGTGGTTAATCTGGTTAGATCGCTTGAATGCGCGGGTCAACTCTCTTTACATACTCCTATTCATTCTATGGCTAGCCAAATCCAGATTTATATACATTTAAGAAAGACACCATTCTTTATCCAGCACGTTAGGGCACATACTGGATTACCTGGCCCTATTACATATGGAAATGATCTAGTAGATAAACTCACCAAGATACATATGATTTTTTCTCTTACTCAAATGCAACAGGCACAGGCATTTCACCGTCAATATCATGTAAATTCTAAAACATTACAACAGCGATTTAAAATCCCTCGACATCAGGCTCGGGAAATTGTAAAAACCTGTAATGCCTGTGCCCCTTTTTTACACCCCTCACATGTGGGCATTTGCCCACGAGGCTTGCTCCCTCTACATCTCTGGCAAATGGATGTAACTCACATATCTGAATTTGGAAAATTGAAATATATCCATGTTTCCATAGATACTGTCTCTGGAATTATTCATGCATCTGCTCATGCCGGGGAAAAGGCACATGACGTCGTCAATCATTGCCTTGAGGCCTGGGCAGCATGGAATATGCCTAAAGAAATAAAAACTGATAATGGCCCGGCTTATACTTCCCAAAAATTCACATCCTTTTGTTCACAGATGGGAATAACTCTAAAGCATGGCCTTCCGTACAACCCTCAGGGACAGGGTATTGTGGAACGCGCCCATCGTACTCTTAAAGAATGCTTGATAAAACAAAAAGAGGGAATTGGAACCAATATGAAACCGAAGCAGCGCCTATCCTTAGCCCTTTTTACTTTGAATTTTTTGCAATTAGATGTCAATGGCAAGACTGCTGCCGATCGTCATTTTGCCCCCTCGGGTACGAGCCAGGGTTTCGTGCGTTGGAAGGATGCCCTCACAGGGCAATGGAGGGGACCTGACCCAGTGCTCACATGGGCCAGAGGCTCTGTTTGTGTGTTTCCACAGAACGGCGCCGATCCTGTCTGGGTTCCAGAGCGGCTGACTCGTCTGGTGAAACAAAAGGATGATGAGCCATCGACTGATTCTTTTGGGGACCATGATACTGTGGAATTCCAAGGATAGGAAGTGATCCACAATGGGGGCTTTTGACTGCTTTTTCTTTTCTATTGCCTTTGAGTCATTCTGCTCAAGTTCTTCCCCGCTTAATCCTTTTACCTTTTCCCCTTAAAATTGGCACAGGAGCAAATTCTACTTTTGCAGGTTATAATTTTACTTATTAGAGCCTGACCATGGCCTTTCATTCTAACCTATTTGATCTGTGGCTTCTTTGTGGGATAAATGGCAGTTGCACGGATTTAGCTCCCCTTGTCATGATTAATGATAATGCGTTTATTGCCGCTAATCTTTCTTGCGAGCTTTCTGCATATCCTACAGATAACCGGTCATCGAAATTTGACAATTTGACAAGACGGTTGCGGTTGGAGATCATCAAAACCAATACTACTCAAGTTGACCCGGTGATGGCCCGCACCTTGATGTCCTGGATCCAACAAGCAGCTCGTCATTTAAAAGAGTGGGCTGGACTGGGTGCTCTTGGTCTTTGTCTGGTCTTACTGTGTATCTTATGTCTCTACTGTCTTAGAAAACTAATCCGTCAGCGCGCTACAGATCAAGTGCTCATAGCTCAGGCATTTGCAGCCATGGAGTTGGGACAATCCCCTCAAATATGGCTTGCGGCGATGGGAAAGTCTTAATGACAGGATGCCAGCTAGGACTGCACTCGGGACCCCGGGAGGGTGCATCCCGAGGAGGGCATGCTCAACTGCATACGGGTTGCCACTGATTCTTGTCCCGTCCCTGGCAAAAGGTGGTGGGCCTAGAAGCCCCTTCCAAACATACAGGGGTTGAGTCCTCTGTCCTCTCCTGTCTGAAAAAACAAAAAAGGGGGAACTGTGACGGGCCCCGCCCATCAGCCAGTAAGTCCGAGAGCTAAGATGGCGCTGAGCGGAAATCTTCCCCAGAGCACTTAGGTGGTAAACAGCTTTCAGGAAGTGACGACAAGAGCATGAGATACACGGGAACACCGCATGCCATAGGGCAACAGCCAATGGACTGGCTGTTGCCATGAGTTGTGCACGTGAACAGTCTGCTGATTGGCTGTTGGGCTCTATATAAGGGGAAGATTTCTGGGGAAAGAGAGAGAGAAGAGAAGATTTACGGGAAGAAGATTTACGGGAACTGTACAAGAACCTGGGGTAATAAAACTGCTTGAGGAAGATCGTGTAAGAGTCGTCACTGCGTGCGACACTCACTGAGTTGCTGAGACCGCCCAATCGCGGGTGTGCACATCCATGCCCAGGAAAGACAGTTCCGTTAGCTGTAAGTCTAGATGGGAGCCACGCCCAACACAAATGTGAAGTGATTACCATGGATGAACCCCACTTTTAGTAGTTAAGAGATGGAGAATTGCCAAGATTCCGCCATGTTTGGGGACTATTAAGCTCTTCCTGGAAAGCGTGTTTTTGGACACATTTTCCCAGAATTCACGTGCTCCTCCTGCATCTTGCACAGCTGATGTGGACTTAGACAGGCCAGGCCTGCAGCCAGACAGCCTGCTCCTGCTCTCACTCACCAGCCTGGCCTGTCCTGAGGCCCAGGGGTGGCTCACACGGCACCTCTCTCTCAGGGAAGACACCTAAATTGACACCCAAGTACCAAAATCTGAGATGCAGAAATTGAGAACTGGTCTTGTGATCTTGGAAGAAAAGCTCGCTGCTCTGTTGCCCTATGCCTCATTTTCCTCAAGTGACTGTGGAAAGCACCAACTGCATGCAGAAATGTTAGAAATAAAAATTATAAGTGAGGGCAACACCTGGAGTTTCTGCCTAAAAACACCAATGAGCCTTTCAGCGGTGAGCAAAGCTTATTTGTTCTTGGGTTTGTGTCAATGAAACTGGGCCATCCCGTGGACTGACCAGCTCCTCGGGTCTATGGAAAAAGGGAGAAAACTCTTTATGTTCCAGAGCTTCGCTCAGAGAGGGAAGTGGAGACGGCGCTCGCAGGAGTAACCCCGATGTAGGTACAGCCAAACTCGCTGGCCGTGGGAGCTCCTGTGTTCACAGAGGTGCTGGGGCCGAGGGACAGGCAGCCACCTGGAGCACAAGACAGTCCTGCCTGTGCTACGTACGGCGTGGACTTTCTGTTTGACTCTGAACATTTTTAATGCAGTTCTCCTTAAGCAGAACTTCAGCTGGTATTCTTATATCCTAGACGTTCATTCTACAATTGGCTTCAGTCTTGACTCAAGGAAACATTTAACTATTTAGAAAAAATGTGTATTTTGGGTGTGTGTGGGAGAGAGAGACCAAAGAAAAAGAGTAAATCCCTGGAACTGTTAAAAAGTTAAGCAAAAGCCGGGCATAGTGGCACACACCTGTAATGCCAGTACTTGGGAGGCTGAGACAGGAGGATGACAGGTTCAAGGCTGGCCTCAGCAACTTAGGAATACCCTGTTTAAAAAAAAAAAAAAAAAAAAAAAAAACAGTGGCCGGGTGTGTTAGCACACACTTGTAATTCCAGCATTTGGGAGGCTGAGACAGAAGGATTGCACAGGTTCAAAGCCAGCCTCAGCTACTTAGGCCCTTTGCAAATCAGTGAGGTCCTGTTTCAGAGTAAAGAATAAAAATCAGGGCTGGGGTTGTTGCTCGGAAGTAGAATGCCCCTGGGTTCCATCCCTAGTACTAAAACAAAAACAAAAACAAAAACTAAAACACACACACACAAAAACAAAAAACAGGGCTGGGGATGTAGCTCAGAGGTAGAAGATCTCTAGATTTAATTCCCAGTACCATCAAAAGTATTTTTTAAATGTTCACAATTTGTTAGTTACAATAAAAAATTATGATCTTAGATATATGAAGTATGCATTCAGTGAATTGTGGTTACCTCTGGGTAGTAAAAATCATGGGATTTTAAGTTTTAAATAATTTTCCTTTTTTTTTTTTTTTACAATAAATTAGTTAATGAGAAATAAAACAGAGCTGGGCATTGTGGTGCACGCTTGTAATCCGAGCATTTGGGAGGCTGAGACGGGAGGATTGAGGTTCACCGACAGCCTCAACTACTTACTGAGGCCCTCTGCAACTCAGTGAGACCTTGTTTCAAAATAATTATAAAAAAAATAGGGCTGGGGGTGTAGCTTGGAGATAGAATGCCCCAGGGTTCCATCCCCAGTACCGTAAAATAGAGAGAAAGAAAAAAAAAACATATAAAACCAGCATTGTTAAAAATAAAGGTAAACACCTTAAAGGTATTAACTGGGCTGGAACTCAGGATTGTCCTGTCCACCTCCAAGCCCCACTGCCTGGGAGAGGCTCTGAGTTCTCAGCAAAGGGTGCAGTGGGGATTAAATAAGGAGCCAGGTAAAATTCTAGGTTGTTCTCCTGTGCCTCCAGATTGGGTGTTGATTACAGAAATGCATTCATGTGTTAAAATTCATAGAACTAGAGTCTCCCCCCGCACTGCCCCATGGTTAAAGCAACACCATGTATGTATGTGTATATATATGTATATATATGTATATATATGTATATATATGTATATATATATATGTGTGTGTGTATGTATATATATATATGAAAATAAATATTTTTGGCTGTTAAAAAGTTCTAGTTTAGCCGGGTGTGGTGGCGCACGCTTGTAATCCCAGCATTCGGGAGGCTGAAACTGGAGGATCACGGTTCGCAGACAGCCTCAGCTACTTAGTGAGGCCCTCTGCAACTCAGCGAGACCCAGTTTCAAAATAAAGAATAAAAAAATTGGGCAGGGGTTGTAGCTCGGAGGTCAAAGGCCTCTGGGTTCCAGCCCCAGACCTGCAAAAAAAAAAAAAAAAAAAAAAAAGTTCTAGTTTAAAAAGGGGGCGGGCATGGTGGACACCTAGAAAGACCCTGTTTCAAAATAAATATAAAAAATAGGGCTTGGGGTGTACTTGAAGGTAGAAGGCCCCTGGGCTCAATCCCTAGTACCAAAAATAAAAAGGGGGTACTACCTGTCCTGAACTATCAAGGTTGATCAGCTGGGTGGAGGCCACTCAACCAGGGAACCTCATGCCCCACAGAAATGGCACATGGGTTCCACCTGCACCCAGAGACAACCCCTCTGCCGCAGAATCCCCATGGTGGCTGGGTGCAGTAACGCCTCAGAAGCGTGTTTGGTGGGGGCAAAGCTGGCCCCAGGAGCCTCCACTCGTGAGCCAGCTCCTGGGAAAGAGCTCCAGGTTACCCCCGGACCCCTAGGGGCAGCGTGGTTGTCCTGAAGCATCGCTTAGGGCCCACCCTGAGGCTCATTGAGACCCCAGGTGCCTCTGGGCACCACTGCACCTGGCAGAGCCTGGACAGGAGCAGCTGCTTATGCTTGACCACAGGGCTCTGAGTCAGCTCACAAACCCCAGGGACAGAGGGTCTTAGCTTAGCTGACTTTAGGGAAAGAGCTTTCTCTCCTTGGTAGTCAAAAAGACTTAAACCGAAGCTGGGTGTGGTGGCACACGCTTGTCATCCCAGTACCTGGGAGGCTGAGACAGGAGGATCACAAGTTTGTGGCCTGCCTCAGCTGTTTAGTGAGGCCCTCCGTAACTTAGTGAGACCTTGTTCAAATTAAAGAATAAAAAATAGGGCTGGGGGTGTAGCTCAGAGGTAGAGTGTCCCCGAGCTCATCACCAGTACTGAAAAAAAAATAAAAAAACAAACTTAAACTAAATAAACCAACAGCAAGTGCCAAAGGCGAAACATTCAACAATGTTCATTTCCAGTGCCATATGCTCCTCCCCGGCTTCTCAAGGTCAGACCTGCCCACGATGATTAGAGGCTTGCTGGCAAGATATTCAGACCAAGGGCAGGAGCTCCTGTGAAGTTCAACCTCTAACAGAAAGGAGGCCGGTCAGACCCCAGTCAGCAGGACAGAGGGCCTTGCAAAGCCAAAGTCACAGGGACTGGAGCTCCGAGGAGCCGGTTCTGGGCCTCCTCCACCAGAAGGCATCACAAGGCAGCTTGCAGAAAGAAACCAAGAGGGCAGAGGCCCCGCGCAGCCCGGCCTGGGTTTCCTGCCGTTTCCAAGAGCAAGCTGGCATGCTGCCTTGGTCCTGGAACGTGGGCAGGCGAAGCTGACAGCTCGGGGGGCTATTTTAGGGGAATATGTTGCAAGCCTGGGGAGTGGGTCCTGGGCCCTGTTCTCCCAGAAAGCCTTTCAGCCCAGGATGGCCCTCCATCTGCAGAGGGGTGGAGAGCCTGTCAGCCCACCTGCAAGCAGTGTTTATATTTAAACAATCCGAGGGGACCACACCTGGAAGCACAGACCCTGGGGAAGATAAGCCGGGAGAGAGGAGGAAATAATTGCTAGCTGCACCTGCTCCAGGAAGCTGAAGACGCTGAAAAACAGAAGGGGGCAGGAGTCTCACCCTTAACTCCAGCAACACTGCCCAGGCCCGAGTGGGTCCAGCTCTGCTCTCTCCTCCCTCAGCTGAGCTCCAAGTGTCTCCTGCACGCACTGACCCAGGGGCCATATGGACGCTCCCTTCCGCCAAAGCTCAAAGCATGGTGGGCCTTAGTGTTCACCTCCCTCACGTACAGGGACTCTGCAAAGGTCTGCAGGTCACCGGAGGACGTCAAGACAGCGGTGACAACCTTTCTCTGATAGAAGAAACCCCACTTGGCTCAAACTAGCACGAGCAAAGCACATTTGATATAACACAGTTAGCTCGTGTGTTTACGTATCTGCACATCTACACGCATGCATGGACACCTGTTTCTGATGGGGTCAAGGCAGAAAGTCTCAGGTAAATCTAGAATCCTGTGCTTTCCCTTTGGACTGCAGTGGCAACAATTTCAGTCACCACTGTTCTATTATGAAACCTGTTCTATTAGGAAAACGGATCAAAACGCCACCTCTTGCTTTCCTGTGTCTACCCAGGGTAATCTGTTAATCAACTGCGCAAAGACTGGGAGGAGATCCAGGCTGCATATGACCACCGGAGTGCCTGAGACTCTGCGGCTAAGCCCGGCAGGCTGGACCTCTCCATCTCCCAGCACTGGGGCGCAGCGCCTGCCTCTTAATAAACACATCCATCTCTCTCTGTGCTGTGAGACAAGGGTTTTCTCTGACCAGCCCATACCTCAGCATCTATTTTAGGCCCTCGTAAATCACACTCCATCGTTCCAGGGACTCTGAATTCAAGCTTAACGAGTCATCAGCCTTGTCCTTCCACCCCTGACCCCGAATTTCCTTCAGTGAGAGGGTGTTACAAAGAAGAAATTCTAAACTAGACCTGGATTTCAAAGACCAGCTCCTGCACAGAGCAGGAAAGAAACACTGGACAAGAATACCCAGAGAGCGCTTGGGCCTATGGGGAAAGGACTCCGCTGTGCCCCTCCCGTGCAGGTGCAGGGGGCATTAGCCGGGAGCGGGGTTTGAACTTCACACCACTGACACAGGGTGCTGTGCTTCGTGACCTCGAGTGCTGCAGTGGTGGACTAAAGGGCTCTCCTGCAGAACTGCCCTCGTTATAGGTTACTAAGAAATACGAGATCGCTTTAAAATCCATCTCAGTGTGTCCAGCCTTCTCGCACCAGCAAAATCATGACTCATTCACAACCAGCCTTCACCTAGCACAATTTCCCTCTTTGCCCTGAGACATGAGACTTGCTGGGCGCTCCCAGGTTGATCTATAGCTCAAGTGCTCCAAGATCAACACTGGACCACAGATGCTTACAGCAGACAACCTGCCAAACCGGGGCTCTGGGCCGGGGCAGTTCTTCAAGCCAAAATGGAAAACAGCTGCCCAGGGCAGGACACCCCTAATGGCACCCTGGAAAACGAAGGATGGGATGAAAAGACCATTCAGAGTGAGTGGTTTTGAACACCCCCAGGTCTTAACTGCAGCCCGAGTGGACATGCTTTAGAATGTACCCACCCAGGGCCTGCAGCCTGGCGGAGGCTTACAGATGGGCGCTCAGAGTCCAGCCCTCCACCCAGCAAGCTCTAGCTTGGGGTCCTGAGCCAGCCAGGGCCCCACTGCCCTCCTGTGTGCCTGCTCCTGACAGGTTTAACAACCATCAGCGCCACAGGAGAGGAGCGTGTGCTTAGCATGCACAAGGCTGGGGATTAGATCCCCAGCACCCAAATAGGAGCACAAGTGAGGATGTAGGGAGGAAGAGCCGCATCAGGCCCCAAGGCCACTCCCTGGTCCTCATCAACACCAGCTGGCGTGGAAGGTGTGTTAGAGCACGGGCCTGCCACAGAGGCCCAGAGCACCACCCGGGAGCACCGGAGGCTGTGAGCGCCCTCCTCCACCTCTCAGAGAGAGCAGAGGGCCCGAGCCGCTGCAAAGCAGGGGTATTTTAAAACTCGACTCGGCAGAAGCAGGCCTGCAGAGGACCCCGAGCGACTGCCAGCATTCAGATAATCCAGGGTGTGTCGACACACCTGAAAGTGCCTCTGGCCAAAGAACAAACACCTGAACTGGGGAATCCTTTCCACCTCCCCCTTGTTAGCAAGAGTTTCTGAAATGCACAGTCAGGGAAGTGTTTCAGATTTACAGAAAGCCAAGCCTAATTAAAGCCGCCCGGGGTGGCCTCCCCCACAGGCCCCTGACCCGCCTGGCCCTGCACCTGGGTCACCGCGGTGAGGCGGGCAGCGCAAGGGACACCCGCGCCCCGCCCTGCCCCACCGTGCCCAGCTTTCAGTATCCCCCATGGCCAAGCCCAACTTTCCAGACCTGGAGGACCAGCCCCACAGGTGCGACGCCCAGCAGGTTAGGAAAGCCCCCCAGGACCACCTAGGCCATGGCCAAAGCGCCAGCGTGGCCTCCACCCACGAGGACCTCGAGGCGGCAGGACGCTCGCAGGCCTGCAGCCCCAGCCCCGCGACCTGGCACAGGTGCACGGGCTTGGCCGCCGCCCCGCCCCGCGGCCGCCCTTACCTCCCGTGTCCTCGCAGAGCGGGGACGGGCGGTCCCGCAGCGCGGCGCTCCAGCCGCCGGCCGCCTCGTCCTCGTCGGGCTCCCGCGGGGCGGGGGCGCGGGGCGGCGCGTCCCCCGGGGGCGCGGGGCGCTCGCGCTCGTCGTCCGAGGAGGCGGCGGAGGAGGAGCGCGAGGCGGCCGAGGTGCTGTAGAAGGGGTTCCCGCCGCTGTCCGGGCCCGACTCGCCGAACACGTCGTCCGAGATGTGCAGGCTCTCGTAGCGCGCGCGGGCCGCCTCCAGCAGCGCCGGCGCCTTCCTCCGCGCGCCCCCGCCGCCCTCGGCCATGGCCCCCGCCGCGGCCCGCGCGCCGGCGCCCCACAGCGCCTCCCAGCCGCACGCGCCGGGCCCGGGGCCCTGGCCGCGGCCCGCAGCGCCCCACCAGCGCAGCCCGCAGCACAGCGCCCGCCGCCCCGCGCCCGGCCGGCCCGCCGTCTTGGCCGCTCGGGCCGCGCCCGGGGTGCGCCTGGGAGCCGGGGCGCCGCGGGCTGCCCGCGGGGAGGGCTCGGGACCCGCGCCGCCGCCCGCAGCCGCTCTCCGCGCCGCCGACCTTCCCGGGCGCGAGCCGCCGCCGCCCGCACCGCCCGCACCGCCGGCCGCCGGCCAATCCCGAGCCCGGCCCGCGCGGGGCGGAGAGAGGGGCGGCCTCGCCGACGCCACCTCCCCGCGGCGGGCGGGGCCGAGCCCGCAGTCCCCCGCCGCGGCGGGATGGGTGGGGACGCGGCGGGCGGAGGAGGCGGCGAGCCGGGGTGCGCCCTGAGCCGCGCCCAGCGCCGGGGCGCTGTCCACTCGGGGTGCGGGACGCGCGCGCTGCCCAGCGCCGGGGCGCTGTCCACCCGGGGTGCGGGACGCGCGCGCCTGGCTGCGCTGGGTGCGGGGAGCTGTCCACCCGGCGGTGCTGAACGCGCGCACCCAGCGCCCGGGAGCTGTCCGTTCTGGAGGTGCTGAACGCGTGCGCCTGGCGGCGCTGGGCGCAGGGAAGCTGCCCACCCTGGGGTCTGAACCCGGCGCCTCGCCATGCCTGCGTTCTGGGAGCTGTCCTCCCCGGGGTGCTGAACCTGGGCCACAGAAACCTTCAAGTAGGCGTTGGCCAAAGCCGCGCCTCGCAGATACTGGACCCCGCAGCATCAGGGAGCTGTCTGCTCCGGGGGTGCTGACCCCAGCACCTCAGAAATGCTCCAGGTAGAGGGTGGCGGAAACTGTGCCCTGTGCGCCAGTAAACACCAGGCCGCCTGCCTTCCCGGAACCTACCCCTGATTAGGAGCGGCCCTGCAGGTCGGTTCTGGGGTCACGTTCTTACACAGTCTCTTTCAAGATCCCTGTAATTTAAGGGCGGCAGCACCAGCAATAGGCAGGCATTCATCACCATCTTACTCAAAACATTAATTCCTTCCAAAATGTCAATGACTCTGCCACCTGAATTCCAACACCTCCTTACATGCACACTGGACACGCTCATCTGTTAAAAGAGGGCACAATCGCCAGGCATATGGTGAAAGCCTATCATCTCAGTATTTGGAAAGCTGAGACAGGAGGATTGCAGGTTCAAGGCCAGCCTCAACAACTCGGCAACTTAGTACTCTGTTTCAAAATAAAAAGTAAAATAGGACTGGGTATGTAGCTCAGAGGTAGACACCCTTGGGTTCAATCCTAGTACCACAAAGGGAAAAGGGGAGGCACAATCGCCAGGACTTTGAGCACTGGTAACAATAGAAGCTCTGGCCCTCTTCGTTGCAGACATGTGTGGTGGTCATCCTTCAATGGCCATACTTATGATCAGACTCTTCCCTCCTCGATCATCCCCCTCCCCTAAATAGTGCATTAAGTCACGTCGATGGTAATTGAGTCATAAAGTCACTTTCACTCTGAAATAAATGTCAAGGGTTTACAGATCCTACCAGATATGAGTAAGGGACAATTATACAAAACTGAAAGGCATGTTGCTACATCTAAGAGTGCAAAGTGGCTGACCTCTGCCACAAGTGAGGTCAGTTCTACTGGTGGCAGAACCTATATATTGATGCCCCCTCCTCCCCAGCCTCCTCCAAACCAGGTTGTCTGCACAGGCATGGAGTCCCACTAGTCACAGGCAGGCAATATATAAAAAGAAAGAGATTCCAGAATGTTTCCGCCATGCAGATGAGCTGATAAATGAAAAGGTATTTGTAAAGCACTTCACTCCCTTGGAAGCATTATGCCACAGAGAAGGGGTGGTTTCTAGAATATTTATGCACTGTGCTGAAGAGTCCCAAGATTCTGAAGCAAAAACAGGTCATCAGACTTCATCAGAAAGGGTCACGGTGAATCATAGGTTGAAGATGCTAGGAATGAAATGAAACTCCATAGCTCAAGCTCAAACCCTGCAATTAAAAATTGGGCAAGACTCATTGCCAGGCGTGGTGGCGCACGCTTGTAATCCCCGCGCTTGGGAGGCAGAGACAGGAGGATCACGTAGGTTCGAAGCCAGCCACGTGTGCTGGCTTAAGAGACCCTGTTTCCAAATAAAAATGTAAAAATAGGTCTGGGAGTGTAGCCCGGAGGTAGAAGGGCTTCCAGGAACCCCAGTACCACCAAAAAAAAAAATTGGGCAAGACTCTTGGAAGATTTCGTGTGATCTATTAAAAATGGTGACACACTCTTCCTCTTCCTATAAGCAGCGTGAGGTGATCTGTGAAATGATTTGCTACTCTCTTGGCCCAGAAAATCCCACAAATGCATGTAAATCAAGAGGCTCAGATCTTCGTGTTCATTCTAAGAACACCTATTAAACTGCCCAGTCCATCAAGGGCATGCATACCCAAAAAATCACCAAGTATCTGAAAGATGTCTCTTTAAGGAAGCAGTGTGTGAGCCGGGTGTGGTGCCGCACGCTTGTCATCCCAGTACTTGGGAGGCTGAGACGGGAGGATTGTGGGTTCATGGCCAGCCTCAGCTACTGAGTGAGACCCTCTGCAACTTAGTGAGACTCTGCTTCAAAACAGAGAGTTAAAAATAGGGTTGGGGGTGTAGCTCAGAGATAGAATGCCCCTGGGTACAATCCCCAATACTGCAAAAAAAAAAAAAAAAAAAAGCAGTGTATGCCATTACAATGTGAGTGGGTAAGTTTGCCAAACAGTGGGCTGCCCAAAGGATTGGGGTCTGAAAACAGTGAGGAATTTTTGTTGCACGTGCTTTAAAAAATGCAGAAAGAGCCGGGTGTGGTGGCGCATGCTTGTAATCCCCGCGCTTGGGAGGCAGAGACAGGAGGATCGCGCAGGTTCGAAGCCAGCCTCAGCTACTTAGTGAGGCTCTCAGCAACTTAGTGAGACCCTGTTTCCAAATAAAGTATAAAATAGGTCTGGGAGTGTAGCCCGGAGGTAGAAGGGCTTCCAGGAACCCCAGTACCACCAAAAAAAAAAAAAAAATGCAGAAAGAAATGCTGAGCTTAAGGATTAGATGTCGATTCTCTGGTCATTGAACAAGGTCCCCAAGATGCCCTTCTGTACCTCCAGAGCTCGTGGTGGGTAATACAGGTAAGGCTCCCCTGCCATGCTGAGGCAGTCCTCACGGAGGAGGAGAAAATTGTTTCTAAGCCAAGAGAGGAGGTTGCACAAAAGAAAAAGATATCCCAAAAGAAACCGAAGAGAGAACTTACAGCATGGGAACAAATTCAGCATAAAATAAATGCAAATAAAAATAAATTACAAAGTGATGAAGCAGGATAGCACAATTGGGTGGGATCAGAGGGTGGAACCTATAGGAAAGAGTTCTCCCTTCTGGGTTAGCCGTGAAAAGTCTGCAGCTCTGGTGAGTGTGTGGTTTTGAAACAATGGATCACCTGGCTGCACAAAGGAAGCCCAGAGCAAGGCAGTAGCAGCGAGGAAGATGGACCAGGTCTCCCATTGCCCCTGGTTTGCATGGTGTAAGCCCCAGGAAACACGGTGTTTGTGTTTCTAGGCTCCCAGTGCCTGTGGCTCAAGTTTTGTGGAATACTGGGAAGATTATGTGCTCACAAAAAACAAACTGAGAAATCAAAGGATTACCCCAAAGCTTGTCAAATAAAAAAATGACTGTTTCAGCTTAGGACCAAGTGTTCAGCATATTATCTTGCGTAAGCAAATGTTCCCAAAGAAAGAAAAGAAGATCCTAGCTGACTGCTTCTCATTGTGGAGAAACGAGTAGAGAGGGTGAGACAATTGAAAAGCAAAAAACATTCAGCCGGGTGTGGTGACACATGCTGGTAATCCCCACGCGCTTGGGAGGTGGAGATAGAAGGATGGCACAGGTTTGAAGCCAGCCTCAGCTACTGAGTGAGGCTCTCAGCAACTTAGTGAGACCCTGTTTCCAAAGAAAGTATAAAATAGGTCTGGGAGTATAGCCCGGAGGTAGAAAAGCTCCTGTGTTTCACCCCCAGTACCACACACACACACAAAAAATTCTCATCTGCCTGGCCTCCTCCTACTCAATGTTACCATGGTGATTCTACCTGGCTGACTTTTGTAGTCACATTATTTGTGAGGATAATTGTAGAATAAATATTACATGGTCTTTTAGCTTTGAGTCATTTGAAAACATCTTCCAAATAATTTAACGTTGAAATATAAGTAGGTATTTTTACACTAATATTGGGTTTGGGGGCCTATGGTTATCCCCAAAGAGCTGTAGGTAGTAAAAGCAATCCATCTGTGTAGTGGACTCCATAGGTTTTGTTAAAACAAGGGTCATGCTTTTATATACCTGGGGCTAATTGCCATTTTTCATGAAGTCTAAGCCTCCTTGTGACCAGAGTCCTTGGGTGACAGCCCCAGCTCCGTGGTTCCCAACAGACTAGACTCTGCTAGTCAGAGAGATGAGCAGTGGGCGGGGGGCAGGAAGGAGGCTTTAATCAGCATGGCCGTGTTGGGAAAAATAGATGCAGGGGTACAGTCACTAAAGGTCCGTGTTCAGGGACTGACAAACTTTGAGGTTTCATGGACAAGGTGAGGGTTGGGGGCTTGCACGGCTGGGGGTCTGTGCAGCTGGCGTAGTGGGTCTTCCTGGTCAGACTGTGGTCTGTTCGATCTTTATCTGGTTCAGGGAAGCTCTAGGAGGGTCATCACCATTTGGCAAGTAAGTTGGTTCCCACTGAGAGGTGATTTTCCTGCTTGGGTGGGGGCGGTCTCGGTTTGTGGGGTGCTTGTCCCACTTAGCAGCAACCCCATCATGGGGCACCTGTTGTTCCTCAAGGCTCATCATTGCTTGGGGGGAGTTTTAGTCTTTGTCACAAAGATGCTTATGGACCAGACCTGTTGTCCCTGGAATCTGAGGTAACTGTAGAAGAAAGTGACAGAAGGAAAAAGGCAGACAGCGTCGGAGGACCAAGAGCTTATAGGTCAGCGAACTCCCCCCGCATCCCCTCCGGTCCTCTCGTGTGTAGCTCACCTTGCTTTATGTCTCACTAAGAAAGAAAAATAACAGGTTTTTTTCACTTCTAATTAAACTTAAACTTACTGAACGAGGCCTTTGATGATTATTTGGACAGATTTCTACCATCTATTACTCTAGTGCATCCTTAAAGATAAAGTAACTGACTAAAATTTCCCTAATGTCAATATCCTTACTTACTTTTTTTTTCTTTTTCTTCTTTTTTTTTTGGGGGGGGTGGTACTGGGGTTCCTGGAAGGCCATCTACCTCCGGGCTACACTCCCAGACCCATTTTATACTTTTTTTAAATTTGGAAACAGGGTCTCTTAAGCCACTGCGTGATCCTCCTGTCTCCGCCTCCCAAGCACGGGGATTACAAGCGTGCCCACCACGCCCGGCTATCCTTATTTACTTTCTAACTCAGAAATGTCAATTCCCAGAGCCAAGCGTGGTGGCACATGCTTGTAATCCCAGTACTCAGGAGGATGAGACAGGAGGATCACAAGTCCAAGGCCAGCCTCAACAATTTAGTGAGACCCTCAACAATTTAGCAAGATGCTGTTTCAAAATAATAAGTAAAATAGGGCTGGGGAGTATAGCTTGAGGTAGAATGCCCCTGGGTTCAATTCCTAGTACTGGAATAAAAAAGTATCCCTTCCTCACCCAGGCTACTGGCCCTCCTTCTACATGGTGCAAGACTGGTGTTTTGTTTTTAAAACCTTATCTGAGTTTTCACACAATAACCAGATTTGTTTTCCTTTTTCCAACGGTCCTCAGAAGGCCCGGTGGCCCAGCTTGTTCAGAGACACAGGCCAGGCCGGCCCTAGGACTAGCAACAACCTTGGTAACCTCATAGGACTTCTACGTGAGTGCCTCCAACTACATCACAGTCCCGGTGATACAGATGTGAGACATGGGAAGGGGTATGGGGACAACTTGAATCAGCAAAACATGAAAGACTTTTTCCTACTAGTACTTTTATCATTCTTGATTTGCAAATGGCCGAACTGACGCAGGAAATAGAAATGAACAGGGACCCAACGTGGCAGAGAGTGCCCCTGCAGCTCCAGACCTCTCAGGCCAGTGAGGCTTGAGGGGTACAGCTCTGCCTCGAAGGATGGAGGAGGCAGAAGGACTCCAGCAGCCTCCACCTCCTGCCTTGTCCGTAAGGAGGGCCAGGGCCAAGGACAGGCTGCCGAGCTGGGTGGAGAGCCCGTAGCTACTGGGGCTCGCCTGGCCCCAAAGGAGGCCAAGGCATGCACACACAGGGTGGCCTGGGTGGATCTGGCACGGGATCACGCCCTGCCCTCTTCACATGCTTATATACAGGGGATTTATCCAGGGACCAGCAGGAAGAGGCAGAAAGCAGGAAGCTGGGCCACACCAAGAAACTCTCAGGGAAATCCCTTTATTGACTCATTTGTTCCTCATTCATTCGCTAACTCAGCCCAAATATGTTGAGTGCCTTTATATGCCAGACCCTCTTCTAGACACTGGGATAAGCCCAGAGAAGAGGCCAGGGACCCTGTTTTCATGGTGCATATGTTCAAAAATAAATATACCAATAAATATGAGTGTGTAGGCCCCGTGTGGTGGCACACATTTGTAATCCCAGCATTCAGGAAGCTGAGACAAGAGGACTGCGGTTTGTGGCAGCCTCAGCTATGTAGAGAGGCCCTTTGCAACTCAGTGAGACCTTGTTTCAAAATAAAGAATAAAGCCGGGCATGGTGGCGCATGCTTGTAATCCCAGCATTGGGGAGGCTGAGACCAGAGGATCGCGGTTCGCGGACAGCCTCATCTACTTAGTGAGGCCCTCTGCAACTCAGTGAGAGACCCTGTTTCTAAATAAAGAATACAAAGTAGGCAGGGGGTGTAGCTCAGAGGTAGAATGCTCCTGGGTTCCATCTCCACACCCACAAAATAAATAAATAAATAAATAAATAAAGCTGGAGGTATTTTTATTTATTTATTTATTTATTTATTTATTTATTTATTTATTTACTAAATAAATAAATAAAGCTCAGAGGTAGAATGCCCCAGGATTCCACCACCTGGGCCCCGGCAGACGGGGAGTGGTCTGAGGGTGAAGTGGGGACACCACTCAGGGAGGCGGAGAGGGCCATAACTAGACACCACAGAGCCCTGACGGCTAGAAGCGCCTCCAGTGGGGAGCTAATGGACCCGGCAGGGAAGGCTGGGGGTGACCACTGGGTTGTCAGTGAGGATGAAGCTGTGATTGGAATGAATTTCAGAGTGGGATAGAAACAGGGGTACTGAGGAGACACATTTTGTGGAGTTCTGATCCCAAAGGTGGGAGAAGAGGGGTCCCTCAAGATCGGGTGGGGTTTGAATGGTTGCGGGAATGATTCCACAGAGTGCAGGAGAAATGTTGGATACCGAGAAAGCAGAAGCTGTAGTGGGGTGCTGAGGACACAGGAGGGGTCTCAGAACCACGACCTCGCTGATGGCCCCCTGCCCCCTCCCAACCCCTCTCCCCCAGTGCAGCCAGAGGAACTAGGAGTCATCTTCCCTAAAGTGGGTCATAAAACCAGAACCCCTCTCCCCAAAGACACCATAAAACCTAGAATTAGGATGCCAACGTCCCCTGCTGTCTGTGTAGGAGCAGATGATAAGGATCCTAAGACCCTCGTTGCAGAAGGGCCCTGCCACAAGCTGGGCACACAGAGGCGCCAGGAGAAGCTAGGCGGGCCCTGCTGGCTTCCCTCTCGCACGTCACCATGAGGCCGTGCGTTTATTGTGCAACCTGTTTCAAGGGATGGTCCATGCTGCACTGAGCTCAAATAGACAGTGCTCCCTGGGTCTTGGGGTCTTCATTTCTGAAGGTCTCAGAAAGCTCTGGTTAAATAGATCTGCTGCGCCCTTCTCTTGTCAATCTGCTTTGTGTTAGAAGAACGTTAGCTATGACCTTTGTGGGTCTCTAGCCCAGGGCATTGTGCATGGTAGGCAACTGAGTATTACCCCCAGCAATAATAATAATAATAATAATAATTATTATTATTATTATTATTATTATTAATTTTTATTTTGCAGTACTTGGGATTGAAGCCAGGGACATTCTACCTCTGAGTTACACTCCAGCCCTATTTTTTATTCTTTTTTTTTTTTTTTTTTTTTTTTTTTTTTTGCAGTACTGGGAATAGAACCCAGGGGCATTCTACCTTCGAGCTACATGCCCCAGCCCTATTCTTTATTCTTTTTTTTTTTTTTTTTTTTGGTGGTACTGGGGTTCCTGGAAGCCCTTCTACCTCTGGGCTACACTCTCAGACCTATTTTATATTTTTATTTGGAAACAGGGTCTCCTAAGCCAGCACGCGTGGCTGGCTTTGAACCTGCATGATCCTCCTGTCTCTGCCTCCCAAGCGCGGAGATTACAGGGTGCGCTACCACGCCCGGCTCCTATTCTTTATTCTTTATTCTTTATTTTGAAACAGGGTCTTAGTGAGTTGCAAATGCCCTCACTAAGTAGCTGAGGCTGTCTGTGAACTGCGATCCTCCTGTCTCAGCCTCCCAAATGCTGGGATTACAAGCATGCATCATCACCATGCCTGGCTTTATTCTTTTTTTTTTTTTTTTGATGGTACTGGGGTCCCTGGAAGCCCTTATCCCTCTGAGCTCCACTCCCAGACCTATTTTATATTTTTGAAACAGGGTCTCTTACTCCTGCACGGCTGGCTTCGAACGTGCGTGATCCTCCTGTCTCTGCCTCCCAAGCGCGGGGATTACAAGCGTGCGCCACCATGCCCAGCCTTTTATTCCTTATTTTGAAATAGGCGCTCACTAAGTTGCAGTGGACCTAAGTAGCTGAGGATGGCCACGAACCTGTGATCCTCCTATGTTATCCTCCCAAGTACTGAGATTACACATGTGTGCCACCATGCCTGGCTAATTTTTTTTAATGAAGTCTCATTAAAGTGCTCAGTTTAGCCTTGAACTTGCAATTCTCCTGCCTCAGCCTGCCCAGCAGCTAGGTTTACAGGTGTGCACCACCACACTCTGCACCAATATAGTTTCTCAGAATTAAGATTTGTTTTTATAAAGACTTAGGCCTATATTGTCAATGAAAGACGGTCAAATCTAACAGCAATTTCTATAGGAAACAGGATGTTGGCCAGGGAAGCAACAGGCCATCTCGGCAACGTTGCCGCAGAAGCAAGATGTATAATTATTCTA
Source organism: Muscardinus avellanarius (assembly GCF_963383645.1). Taxonomy (NCBI): domain Eukaryota; kingdom Metazoa; phylum Chordata; class Mammalia; order Rodentia; family Gliridae; genus Muscardinus; species Muscardinus avellanarius. The sequence continues at coordinate 35,461,716 of NC_137806.1, read as the reverse complement.
CCGTTGGGAGACCTTGAGTTTCTAATTATTGTGTTTCTAATTGAGTTTCTAATTATTGTGATCAAAATGCCCACTTTCTTTAATTTTGTGTTCAATGATTTAATTTGCAGACTCTACAGACCGACTTATTTCGGTAGTTGTTATTTTTGAGAAGCCATGATATAGCAATCGTGGTTTTTCACCGACGGAGGCGTGTTCCCAGCTCTCAGCCAGGTGTCAGAACTCTGGCCACCGTGCACGCCCATGCTCCCGCCAGCTCTGCTGTGCCGTCTTCTTGGTGAGAAGGAAGCCACGGCCTGTTAAGCCTTGGTAGGAAAGAAGTTAGGGCCAAACGACACACAGAGGCCACGGAGCTCCGTAACAGGCACCTTGACCCCTGCCGGCCCCGCAGGGCCTTGCAACAGGGCCCTGCCACGTAGCCTGGACACGCCGGGGGGCCGGGGAGAAGCCGGGCAGGCCCTGTGGGGTCCCCCTCCGCTCGTCACTGTAAGGTTGTAGGCTTTTTGTGCAACCTCATTTTGGGGGGCTGGCCATGCTTCGTTGACTGTGCACAGACACGCTTCCTCTCCATTCTCTCCTTCCGTGGGGTCCCAGGACACCGGCCACAGGGGGCTGGGAATAGGCGCCGTGATTTGCCCTGAGTTTCCTGGCTGTGGATGCAGCTGGAGGGCGACCCTGGTGCTGAGAACCCAGCAGGGGGTTAGCACTTGATGCCTCTGCTGGCTCCAGAATCCTGCAGCCTGTCCCAGCCCGGTGGCCCTCTGACCAGTCGCGGTGGAGAGAATGTAAGGAAGGCTGTCTGCTGGACGGCCTCTCCCTGAAGGAGCCAGGTCTGACCCTCTTATCCTGGGCCCCAAAGCCAGGAATCGAGACGCCTCGGGCAGCTGGCGATCTGTTTCTGAGTCACCCGGGTGCTGCTGCCCCACGCCATTCTCGGTTCTCAGACGCGGGCTCACGGGGCTCAGATCTGGCTGCCGACCAGAGCCCTGTGGTTCCTGCTGGAGACGGGGCCTGGTCTCAGGCTGTCCTGGGTCTGGCATCCTAAGCTGCCTGCGTCATGACGTCCTGGAGGGGAGGGAGCAATCACACAGGCTCCCTGCTGCGAGCCCAGCTGCCACTGGAGCGACAGAAACCATTGTGTGGGTCAATGACGCAAAGTCAGCCAATAATTACTTTCACTTTCTGAGATAATCAAGCGACAGCACCGGCCAACTCCAGAACCTTTAGCAGACATTTACTTTGCAAACCAAAATGACAGTTTTTAAAAGGTTTTGTTCATGAGGAGCTCCCATGATTCACTGCTTTAAAGAAAAGACAGAGCTGAAGTTTGGGGATGAATTTCAGAACTGACTTCTAACTTTGACGTTATCGAAATTGGTTCACTTTGACCCAGTTTAGCTTTGCCTCAAGGTCAAAGGCACTTGTGGTTGTGTAGACTGAAAATTTCAATATCTGAGGGATAGAAGCATGCTCAGAAAACTGCGGATGCACATACAAGATAGCCCGAACCTTAAACCAGTTGGAAAGAGCAATGTGCAGAGAGGATTGTCTGCCGTTGTTGTGTTGGTTTGCTGGGGTGTTTTGTTTCTGCGGTGCCGCTGGGGATGGAACCCAGGGGTGTTCTACCTTTGAGCAACACTCCCAACCCGATTTTATTTTTAATTTGGAAACAGGGTCTCGCTAAGTTGCGGAGAGCCTCGCTAAGTTGCCAAGGCTGGTTTTGAACCTGCAATTCTCCTGTCTCAGCCTCCCGAGTACTGGGATTACAAGCGTGTGCCACCCAGCCTGGCTCTTGTCTGCTCTTTTTACTAGCAGGACAGAGAGGTCACCTAATGAAGCACTTACTCTGTGCGAGACACCAAGATGCTGAGCATACTCTACGCCTTATCTTAGTCCTGATAAAAATCCTACCAGGAAAGCATTACATTCCTGATGACGTAGGAGGAAGATGGAAGATATGAGCGTTCCCAGCTAGGACATGGGGATCCAGCTCATTAGTTGGCACACCTTCCCAAGAGAAAGAATTCTCTGTTCCATTTTTGGCTAATATTTTATTTTATCTTTTTGGTGGTGGTACTGGGGTTCATGGAAGCCCTTCTACCTCTGGGCTACACTCCCAGACCTATTTTTTATATTTTTATTTGGAAACAGGGTCTCTTAAGCCAGCGCAGCTGGCTTTGAACCTGCGCGATCCTCCTGTCTCCGCCTCCCAAGCGCGGGGATTACAAGCGTGCGCCACCATGCCTGGCACGGCTAATATTTTAAAAATAGGTTTCTAAAATTTGAGCTAGAATCTCTATAAAATTGGTTGCACATCTAAAATGGGACGCTTGCCAAGTTTCAGCGTTGTTTATGTCTACGAAGCCACTGTGGCAGACCAGGTGAGACCCTGGACCCCAGGATGCTCCGCAGCCTGCAGTCAGACCAGGTGAAGACCCTGGACCCCAGGATGCTCCGCAGCCTGCAGTCAGCACCAGGTGCCACTGTCTCAGACCAGGTAAGACCCTGGATCCCAAGACACTCCCGAAGCCTGCAGTCAGCACCAGGTGTCCGGTAACAACCACTTTGGTTCTGTCCCCTAGGTCAGCTTTCCTGTTCTTTGAAGTCGTATGAAATGGAACCACACAGTACTTATCTCTCCAGGTCACTTTCACACCTGGGGGGTTGCTAGACTCCTGCACCCTACTCTTTGGATCCAGGGCTGGTTCCTTTTCATTGCTGAATTCTGTTCCACTTAAGAGACATGCCACAATTTATTTACTCATTCTTCTGTGGACAGACACTTGAACGGTTTTCACTTTCTGGCTATTAGTAGTAAAGTTGTTATAAACACAATCATATAGGAGTTTTGATGTATGTGTTTATTTCTTTTAGGTAAACACCTAGCTGGGGAATTGTTGGATTCTAGGATAGATGCTTATTTAATTATTTAAGAACTGCCAAACAGAGCTGGATGTGGTGGCTCAGGCTTGTAATCCCAGCACTGGGGAGGCTGAGACAGGAGGACTGCAGTTCCTGGACAGCCTCAGCTACTTAGTGAGGCCCTCTGCAGCTTAGTGAGACCTTGTTTCAAAATAAAGAATAAAAAATAGGGTGGGGGTGTAGCTCAGAGGTAGAATGCCCCTGAGTTCCATTCTCAGTAACACACACACACACACACACACACACACACACACACACACACACCACAGCCAGATGTGGTGGTACATGCTTGTAATCCCAGTACTTCAGAGGCAGAGACAGGAGGATTGCATAGGTTCAAAGCCAGCCTTGGCTACTTATTGAGGCTCTCAGCCACTCAGTGAGACCCTGTTTCCAAATAAAGCATAAAAAATAGGGCTGGGGGTGTAGCTCAGAGGTAGAATTCCCCTGGGTTCCATCCCCTGTACCGTAGCGGGGTGGGGGGTCCATCCCCTGTACCGTAGCAGGGGGGACGGACTACCAAACGTGTCTCCAAATTGTTCTACTCTTTGTTAAACACTAAGGCTCGTTTGACAAATATTTATCGAATGGCTGTGATCTCCAAGAATTAAGCAGGACAGAAATCTCTGCTATGGGGGACAGGAGAGACACAATGGGCAAATGAACATGGTAAACGTAGGACATCAGGTGCTGAAGAAAGGGTCAGCTCCATGGGGGACAGGGCACGTGGTGGGCAGCTGAGTGCTCTGGCTGTTATCTTTGTTTACAGAGCTGGGTTTGCTGCTTGGGCTGCCCAGGAGTGGGCTCGCGGAGCGCACGTGGGCGAGGGCTGGTGACTGGGCAAGTGGGCCCTGGGGCCTCACACGTCCTCTGTTTGGCTGCAGGTGGCTCCCGCCCCTGGTGCACAAAGGGATTGCAAGCAGAGCGGGCGATGCGGGTTGGAGGCCTACTGTGGCCAGTGCACAGCGCCCCGGCCAGTCAGGACCTGCTCTACGTCTCTGTCTTCTTATAGCTAGAAAAGATACTAAGAGTGATAAGAGCCCTAACCTCATAGGGCTACCAAGCCGAAGGATGATGCTTGCGGGTTCCTCCGCACAACGTCTGAGAAACAATAAGCCCTGGTTAATGTACATTCTCATGGTGTAAAAAGAGGGACTTGGGTTCTGTGTCTTTGTGCCCTAGTCAAGCACTTGACCCTCACAGCCTGCGTCTGACAGGAGGCCTGTGCACCTGGAGCTGTCTATCCTCGAGGCCACGCCTGCTTGAGCTGCCGCTGTCGCTGGTCCCTGGGGATTGTTCCCGTCCTCCTCACAGCGACCTCCTTCTCTGGTCTCTGAGCTGACCCGCGTGTGGAACCAGCCTTTGCCTTGCTTTCCTGCCCCAGTCTTGATCTCACAAGAAGCAGTCAGATAAGCAATGGTGTAGGAGGATGAGGACGGTGGGTCTGTATTAGCGCCAGACCTCGGAAGGCCCCAAACAACAGGACGCTGGACATCCCGCTGGACATCCCGCCCAGTGTCTGCCCGCCACATGCGGCAGCCATCCTCTGCCCTTCCCTTCTAGCGCCTCCCGCTGTCCTCCACGTCCACGACCCCAAACTTCTCTCCACTTCTCCGGACAGCACTTAGCTGTCGCATTTGTTTTATTTTCTGAAAGTCTTGCTCCTGGGGTCCAAGCCTCACCCAGTGGCTCTTTAACAAGACAAGTTCCTTGGCCGCTTCCCTCAGTCCGTCTGCGAGCCTGAGCCTTCTCGGAACAGGTGACGTCTCAGACGCACCGCGTGGCTCGCGGCCAGAGGGAGGAGATCCTCCGGGCCTTCCCCCAACACACTTCTCCTTGCCTCGTCTGGTGCCATCCTGGCCAAGGATGCTCCCTTGTTAAAATCATTGCCTGCCTCCGTGTGCGTCTATTTCTGGGCTCTGGCAGCCCGGTGCACTCTGCTCTGCTGGCTGTGCCTCTGCTCTGTGACCTTGGCTGTCTTTGTGACATTTACCTTGTTTTTAACGTGTTTGTTTCTATAAGGAAGCCTGTGCCTTTTTAACAAACTACATTCTGCTCTCCTACTATTTTGCGTTTGGAATTATGCCTTGAACTACACAAAGTAATGTTCTTCTTTTACTTTATTTCTTAGTAATTGGTAGGCTTTCTAATTTTATTCTCTTTTTAAAACTCTTTCCTTTAGCACCAAGAAGAAGAAAGAAAGGAAGGAAGGAAGGAAGGAAGGAAGGAGGAAGGAAGGAAGGAAGGAAGGAAAATGCCTGCTTAGATATGAATCTAACAAAATATGTACAAAACCTATGCTAGAAAAACTGTAAATATTTGATGAGTAAAAGCAAGAAATTAAGTAAATAGGGATTCCATGTTCATGAACAGGAACACTCCATGTTGGTGAGATGTCAGATCTCCCAGCTTCACCTAGAGATTCAGTATAATTCCAATCAAAACCTCAATAAGTCACTTAATGAACACAGACAATTCTAAAGTTTATGTGGAGAAGCAAAATACTCAGATATTCAATATTTAAGGAAATATACTTCAACACTGAAGGAAATGTGTTCACTATTGAAAGAGAAAGATCAAAGTCAGAGGACCTACACTCCCCAACTTCGGGGCTTATTATAAAGCAACAGGAACCCAGACGGTGTGAAATTGGCAAAAGAATAGACAACCAGATCTGTGAGACACACCTATCAATGGCACAGAAAGGAGAGCCCAGAAACAGACCCACGCAGATACGCTTAGTGATCCTGGGCACGCAAAGACATCATAGTAGAGAAAGGACGGTCGTTGCCACGACCAGCACTGGCCCAGCTAGGCATCACATGCACGTCCACAACTCGACGTACACCTGCGCCCTTCAAAAAACTAACTCAGAGTGGATCGTACACCTAATGTGAAACTCAGCGCTATAAAACTCCTAGCAGATTCCATCCCGGTGAACTTGGGTTGGGCAGTAACCTTCTAGATAAAGCATAATCATTGAAAGAAGAGAGTGGTAGGTTGTACTTCATTACATTCAAGGTTTTGTATTTCTTTTTCCACATTGTCTTTTTTTTTTTTTTTTTTTTTTTTTTTTTTTTTGCTAAAAAGGCACATGATACCTTGCTTGCAGCTGTGTGTTCTTGGGGCATGCTTGTCTTCCCCAGCACCTGGGCAGGCGAGCTTCCTGACGCATCTCCTGTATGCCAGCTCTATTCCTAGCTCACCTTGATGCTGAAGTCACAGCCCTCTAGGCTCCCAGCTCAGCAGGTTTTGCGTCTGGTTCCTGTTGGACAGTCCTCAGGATTCCGGCCCAACTTCCCACCTCTGTGCTCCCACCACGGCAGAAGCCAAAGCGGCCCCTTGTCAGCAGAATCCTTCAGAGGAAGCTGGCCCTGCCCTTGCCTGACTCCCAAGGTTCCCTCTCTGTGCAGAGATTTCTCAGTTGGTGCCGTCCAACGGCAAGAAAGGAAAGGATTCACGATGTGTCTATTCCCATGCCTAGGGTTGTTCAGGGCACCTATGCTACCTTACCAACACTGGAGTTTAGCCTTAGATTTGACCGAAGCACTCTAGGGGATCAATAGTGAAGCCCAAACAACCCACAACCGACGGCCGCAGGAAGCTCCGCACGCTGAGCCTCTGCTCAGCCCCAGGACCTTTGAACAAAACCAGTGCAGCAAGCAGCTGCCTGTCCCGGATTGGCACAAGGCTGGTGTACTGCCTGGTTGGGGAAGAAGCCATGCTCCACGCGGTTTTCCTCAGGAGAGAGTGGATTGCTCTGGGTGAAGGCTGGCACAGTTGGGCAAAACTCCTTTGGCTAGAGATGTGCTTCTCAGGGCCATTTCAAACTGTCCCAAAGGGAAAGACATCGAGGTTTATAATGAGGCCTCAAGGTGACACTGCGGCTTCCCAGAATAGCTGCAAGCACTCCCGCTCTGCAGTCGCCGGGAGTTGCTACGTCTCCTCTCCCAGAGCTCGCCTTAGTCAGCCTGCAGCAGCGGGGACGAAATGGACCGTGCTGATCAGAAGCGCAGGGTGACTGTGGGGCTCGTTCACGGAGCTGAGAAAGTCCCAGGTCAGCGCAGTGGAGTAGGCGGTGTGGCCGTAGGATGGGGTGGGTTTCATACACGAGAGAGAACATGTTGGAAAGAACCTGGATGCTCAAAGGTCTGCCCCTTGTGCCTGCCGAGGGAGGAGGAGCGTGGCAGGGAAGGGGCCATCTGGGCATGCCCGTCTCATTCAAGACCACGGAAGCTCAAGAGCACTTTTTTTTTTTTTTTTAAGTACTGGGATTGGTCCCATGGGGAAGTTTTACCTCCAAGCTACACCCCCAGTCCTATTTTTTTTAACTCTCTCTCTCTCTCTCTCTCTCTCTCTCTCTCTCTCTTGGCAGTACTGGGAATGGAGCCAAGGGGCATACTACCTCCAAGCTACACCCCCAGCCCTATTTTTTATCTTTTTTTTTTTTTGAAACAGGGTCTCAGTGAGTTGCAAAGGGCCTCACTAAGTAGCTGAGGCTGTCCGCAAACCCAGATCCCCCGTCTCAGCCTCCCAAATGCTAGGATTGCAAGCGTGCACCACCATGCTCGGCTTTATTCTCTATTTTGAAACAGTCTCACTACATTGCAGAGGGCTTCACTAAGTAGCTGAAGCTGGCTGCAAACCTGGGATCCTACTGTCTCAGCCTCCTAAGTTCTGGGATTACAAGCGTGTGCCACCACGCCTGGAGGGAGAACACCTCCAAAGGACTTGTAGAGGTGCAAAGCCAGCCTAGACTCATGGAAAAGGCCCTGTTAGTGACAGAGACGATCTCCTTCTGGAAAAAGGATCCATCTAAAGAAGATGCCCGAGACAAACGTTCCTCCTCGCTCCGCACACCGCGACCTGCCCTGCACGGTGCTCATGCCTCTAAGACATTTTCACACAAACATCCATGCACACACACACATGCACTCACATGCACACAGGCAGAGCTGCTGTTACCAGTGTCTGCAGGAGGCCGTGGCAGTACCAGTCCCTCTTCTCTGGGCCCCTTTACAGCGGAGTGGAAAAGCTGAGTCCAAACTCTCAGAGTTCAAATACTGGTTTGGCCTATTGCCTGTGACATATTGGACAAATTGCTTAATTTTTCTCCTTGTTTCACTTAATTTTGCTCCTTAATTTGGCTCTTCTGCATAACTGCTGTTATGACAACCATCAAGAGGTGCGCCAAGGCTGAGCGCAGGAGAAGGTGAGCCCACACTCGCATCCGCCGAGAGTTTCAGGAGGCAGAAAGCCCCGTCCACTGCCTACATCTCACAACCGGTGAGTTTTCGTGCAGAATAGCAGGAATCCAGTCCATGCCTGGAATGGCTCTACTCCAACACACTCTTCTTCCTCTCACTCCTTTTCCTACTGACAGGTCTCTTGTCAGTTACCATGACCACGTTCAAACTCAGCGAAGAGCCAGAAAAGGCTGTCTGTGCTCTTCTGGTGTAAAGGATCCTGGAGATGGTGGCCTTCAACCCAGGGACAAGCCCTCAGATTAGAAGCGCACTTAGATTCAGGTGGCCTCTCCTTTAGGGGTGCGCTATTAGAGTGTTAGTGTATTGCTGGGGTATTGGTAGGGTGCTGAGGGAGTTGGGTCATCAAGGGGAGACTCCTGACGGCTGGGGGAATCTGGAGCTGGCCTGTTAGGCGCCACACTCGTCCTGGGTTGGGGACTGCACCTGTCCTGACGCTTCTCATTTGGTGTGTGTGACCCGTGATCCATAAGATCAAGGGTCTCAGACAACTCAATCCGGCTTGGGTGATGGTGCCTAACTGAGCCAACCATCTCCCCCTAAAGACTTTTGGATGTGAGATGGTTGCAAGAGAAGCCGAGGAGGGCCAGAGAAGCACCCATGGAAGGCTGTGGTGTCCCAGCGCCGCTGACAGGCTGCGAGACCGTCAGCAGCCTGAGCTGGGATGCTGCATCAGCCAGCCTTGAACATAGCTGCAGAGGGACAGGACACAGAGAAGACTAGAACATGGCCACCAGACAGCCCTGTGCAGCTGTGGCCAGTGCAGCGGTCACTGGTGGTGATGGGCTGGGCATTGCATTTACTTCACTTCCACTCCCTATGGTCTAAAGACTCTGGGTCACACAGAAGAATCGAATACACAGCCCTTGCTGTGTTTCCTGCTTTATTGCCACCAGATCCTGCTTTTCACCCAACCACAACAACCCACTTCCTCAAACCTAGTAGAAAAAGCACTTGGACTTCCCAGAAAGCAAATTGTGTCCAATGGAAGCATAGTTTCTTTTCTACCACAAAAAGAGCCAGTTTTATGTTTATTAAGCAAAGCCATGCTAGCGTTGTTGATGTCCTCTGTATGCTCTGCTCTTGGGAATTTCCTTTTAATTGGCTGTAACCTGTAAGATAAACCCCTTGACTTGTATTCACTTTATCCTGGCATGAGAATCATAATGCTACTGATAAGTAAAATAAAAAATTAAATGCGAGTAAAATAAAAATAATGTGCATACGGCGGAGTGTGAAAAACACGAGAGAGGTCCGGTACACGTGGCATGTAAAGTTTTAATGGCACGGCTCTCCCGGGGATCAGGGCGAGGCACCGTGGGGCCCGCGCGCCTGTCCGAAGCTAGAGGACGCGGGCTCTCCTTTTAAAGGCATGCATCTCGCGAGATGGGGGTTTACTCGCGGGAATGCCCAATTCTCGCGGGGGTTTCAGCCCCTCCCTTGCCCTGCAGAGGTCATGTGACACAAAGTCACATGAGTGCAGGACCCAACTTAACATTCCGGCCTTTTGATGGTAGGGATAATGGATGACGATTGGACCCTCTAGCTTCTTCCTGCTGTCAAGGGGCGTCGTCAGGGGCCCCAGGCCGGGAGGAGTCGGGAGTCCAGTCCCCCAGAAGGGGATGCAGGTGGGTGCATAGCTGCAGTGCGAATTGGAGGTTACCCTGGACAGCTTAGTGATGTGCGCTTGAGGAGGCTTGAACAGGCAAGGGCTATTAAAGAAAAAAACAAATCGTGAGATTGAGCAGGCGACCAAAAAGGAGACTGGTTTACTCAGTACATGGAGAGCTACCCTGAGCTGGCAAAGAGGATAGAGGTTGAGGGATCCAGGAGCCATCAGTCTTCAGCCAGGCTGAGTAGGGCCAGCGGCGGGGCCTGGTCTGGAAAGGTGCTCCCCCTGTGTTGAGGCACCTGGGGCTCATCCTTTTCCAAGGGCACTGTTCCAGTGGCCCTCCTGGCCGCACGCCGGGCACAGTCTGATTGGTGGGCGTGGCTTCGCCCCACTTGAGGCAGGCTCCTGGAGGTAGTTGTTGTTGCAGTCCTCCACACCTAGGTGGCGCTCCAGAGGGCTGAGCCGCCACCGCCAGCCAAAGGGCAGCTACCAGGGATCTGCTTTTTGGCAAAGTCAAGAGTGTACGCTCCATCTCCGCCTGTTTCTCTCTGGAATTAAAACTTAGATGCCATGTTAAGGTTCTGTCAGCTGCGACGGACCTATACTCACAAAGAGCACGTCCCGAGACGGGTGTCCAGCAAGAATGGCAACGCGGACTCCGCATGGGCAGACAGAGAGTGTCGCCCCAGCCCCGGCCTGTCGTTTCCCGCAGCACCTAGGGCGCGCCCACGCGGGCCGCCCAGCAAAATTGCAGTCTGGCGCGGGCCAAGATGGCGACTGTGACATCACCAGGCAGTGACTACGCGCCATCACAAAATGGCAGCTGGCGGGAAAATAAATGGAAGCTGATGGGGGAGAGCATTTGGAAGGATACCAGACCGCTTATAAAAGTTCCTAACTATTCCTGGGCCACCGCAACCTATTTCCCAACTCGTATCAAGGCAGACAGGCTCTCAGGGCATCTGCTAGTATAAAGGTTCGACTCCCCATAATTGGTTCGCGGGCGGAAACGAAGAACAGGAAATGGGCGTCCCCGATTTCCCTGCTCAATCGTTCGGAAACAGAGGTTAAGAGATAGGGAAGAACGTCTTCATTCCTTCTCAAAACCGGAGGATGACCTGGTCATCCGCAGCGTGGTCCCAGTGGACCGGGGGACAATGGGTCACCAAGCGCTTGGATTTTTAGGTCCCAGTGGACCGGAAGACCCAAGTCCGGAACCCGCTAACCAAGGGAAGGAGGCAGTTTACCGGAGTGAAGTGTTGCCAGCCAGCGCTGGCTGCGACAGAAGCGCTGAGAAGCTGCTGGGAGCGTGGTGGAGCTGGGGCGCGTGGATGCCGGTGGCTGGTGTGGACGGCACTGGCGGCTGGCGCAGGTGGGATAAGTGGGGGTGCGCAGGCGACATGGCTTGCCGGGCCCGCGGCGTGGAGACAAAATGGCTTCCAGGCACACGCCAGACGTTGAGGCTGGGCCCCGAGGAGCACCGCCAGTGAGCCTGGCTCGGGGCGGGTGGGGCAAACCGGCCAGAGGTCCCGGCGGTGACCGGAGAACCAAGCTGGAACGGTGCTTTAGGAGGTACAAGCGGCAGGCAGAGGTCCTGGCCCGCGCAGGCAGTTGGCAGGCAGAGCAAGTGCCAAGCTGCCTGGCTCGGGCCAGAAAGATGGCCGCCGACTCCTAGGATTGGTTAGGAGTGGAAAGTGGGAGGGATTAAAGATTGTGAGGCCTCCAGTGAGGCCATGAGGTGGGAGGGGTTAAAGATGGCGAGGCCTCCAGTGAGGCTATGAGGTGGGAGGGGTTAAGGATGGCGAGGCCTCCAGTGAGGCCATGAGGTGGGAGGGGTTAAAGATGGCGAGGCCTCCAGTGAGGCCATGAGGTGGGAGGGGTTAAGGATGGCGAGGCCTCCAGTGAGGCCATGAGGTGGGAGGGGTTAAGGATGGCGAGGCCTCCAGTGAGGCCATGAGGTGGGAGGGGTTAAGGATGGCGAGGCCTCCAGTGAGGCCATGAGGTGGGAGGGGTTAAGGATGGCGAGGCCTCCAGTGAGGCCATGAGGTGGGAGGGGTTAAGGATGGTGAGGCCTCCAGTGAGGCCATGAGGTGGGAGGGGTTAAAGATGGTGGGGCCAAGATGGCGGCCCCCCAGTGATTCCACGTGTCCAAGATGGCGGGCCAAAGCTGGCGACCCCCCCCCCAGTAATTCCATGTGGCTGCTTACCGGAATGGCCAGGCCCAGGCAGCAGGGGTGGGCAGGCACAGGGTGAAGGGCGCCAGGGCGCGAGTCCGAGTGGAGGAACCAGCTGGAGCGCGGGCTGGACTTGGCGGGCTGGGGGCTGTTTAGCAGAGTGGCGGCCGCCTAGATGGAGGAGGCAGGCGGCCTCGGCAGGCGGGTCTAAGCAACGCCAGGCGCAGAGAAGACATAGGCGCGCAGTGTGGCGCAGTCCGCGGGCGGCATGGTCCCATTCCAGCGGCGGGCGGCGTGGGCAGGCGGGAACAGCGGTTTTAGGAGGTCCAAGCAGCAGGCAGAGGTCCTGGCCCGTGCAGGAGGTCAGCAAGTAGAACAGGTGCCAGCATCACCCAAGGAGCCTGGCTCCGGGCGGGTGGAACTAGCAGCCTGGCGGCCGGTGGAGCCTGCACGCCCCGGCGGTGGTGGCCGCGGAAGATGGCCGCCGGCGCTCCGGAAGAGAGCACATGGGCGGGAAAAGATGGCCACCGGCTCTCAGCAGAGTGCGGGGCTGAAAAGATGGCTGCGGGCTCTCAGCAGAGCTCGGGGCTGGAAAGATGGCCACCGGCTCTCAGCAGAGCTTGGGGCCGAAAAGATGGCCGTGAGCTCTCAGCAGAGCTCGTGGCTGGAAAGATGGCCGCGAGCTCTCAGCAGAGCCCGGGGCGGGAAGAAGGCCGCCGGCTCTCCCGGAGAGCGCGGGGCCGGAAAGACGGCCTTGAGCTCTCAGCAGAGCGCGGGGCCGAAAAAATGGCCGTGAGCTCTCAGCAGAGCTCGGGGCTGGAAGAAGGCCGCCGGCTCTCCCGGAGAGCGCGGGGCTGAAAAGATGGCTTACGGTCCGGGCAGGCACGGGGCAGCAGCGGCGGCAGTGGTGGGAGCAACGCCTGCAAGCGGAGCGCTGGTGTGGGACCTCACAGTCGAGCTGCTGGCGGGTCGGAGAGTCCGGGGCTCAAAAAGAGAGTAAAAATAAAAAGAGAAAACAGAAAAAAAAAAAAAAAAAGGAAAAAAAAATGCGGAGGGACCCAAGAGTTCTCCCGGTTCGGCACCAAATGATAAGTAAAATAAAAAATTAAATGCGAGTAAAATAAAAATAATGTGCATACGGCGGAGTGTGAAAAACACGAGAGAGGTCCGGTACACGTGGCATGTAAAGTTTTAATGGCACGGCTCTCCCGGGGATCAGGGCGAGGCACCGTGGGGCCCGCGCGCCTGTCCGAAGCTAGAGGACGCGGGCTCTCCTTTTAAAGGCATGCATCTCGCGAGATGGGGGTTTACTCGCGGGAATGCCCAATTCTCGCGGGGGTTTCAGCCCCTCCCTTGCCCTGCAGAGGTCATGTGACACAAAGTCACATGAGTGCAGGACCCAACTTAACAGCTACCCCTTTAAAAATGCAGGCTTTAGCCAGGATTCGTGAGCTGCTTTGATCCCAGTACTTGGGAGGTTGAGACAGGAGGACAGCAGGTTCTGTGACAGCTGCTGCAACTTAGTGAAGCCCTCAGAAACTTAGCCAGACCCTGTTTCAAAACAAAGAACATAAAATGTAGGCTTTAGCAACATTAGCATATAATGAACAATTGTTTTTCTGTAACTGAGCCTTGAAGTTTGTCCGTTCATATGCTGTTGGGCTCTGGATATAAAACGTCCCTTGAAGAGCCCACACCTGGGTGTTTGGGGGGTGATATAATTGAGTTAGACACTGGGGTCGTTCAACAGGAGGGACAAGTACAAAGACACACAGAGGAATGGCGGGGTGAAGATGCAAGGTGAAGACAGAGTGAGAAGTCGCCTGCAGCCCAGAAGAGAGGCCTCTAGAGGGACTAGCCCTGTGACACTGAGCCCTGGACTCCACCACCAGAACTCTGGGAAATAAATTCCTGTTTGAGTCACTAGGCCCTGGGGTGTAGTTGGTATTGTAGAATTGCTCTGATTGTTTAAATTTGAATTGAGCCAGGACCTGGTAGAGCCCTGGTGTTAGTAAGCAGGACCGCCCCTGACCTTACCTCCAGGGGGCCTTGCCTCTGGAGTCTGGAAGCTCTGGTATTATTTGGGAACTCCAGAAGCCACAGGGGGTTAAATGTAGCAGGCTTTGGAAATAATGTCAGCAAGGCTACTTGCAATAAGGAGTGCTTTATTATTTCTTGTTCTGAAAATCTGCAGAGCCTATGTGTGAAGTTTTGTCTCTATTTAGGGTGTTGTGTCTTCCAAAGGCTCAGCTGCTCTCCTGGAGCTGGGAGGATGGGGGGAGTCGCCCAGCCCCACTGCGTCCTCCTCCTCCTCCTGTGGCCATCTCTTCTGCTAGGTGTTTGGACTCGCCTTGTGAAACCCCCATGGCAGGTCCCTTCTGGTGGAGAATGACTTCCTGATTGACCTTTACCCTCTGTTCCATCTGGGCTCAGTCTCCGTAAGCACCAATCTCCTGCCTGGCCATAGTTCAGAGGAAATGGAGAGCGCCCTAGGGTGTGGAGAAAGCAGAGACGTGCAGAGCATCTCAGGGTCCCTCCCAACTTGCAATGAAACTGTCCCCTGACATAAAGCACACCGGGACTTCCACCCCAAGAAGGAAGGTGGGTGGCCGCACCCAGGGCCGGTATGGTTCCTCTACTGGCCGGCTGCCTCCTCTCAGGCTCGGGAAGCTTGGCTTTCTTCCCAGGGTGACAGAGGGTGTCTGCCACCTCACTCTCTAGGACCGGAAAGGGCCAGGACACGGCACTCCTGGAGTGAAGGACAGCCGATGGACGAAGGGCCCTGGGGCCAAGTGACTGCAGGCCCTGGCCTGGACTCAATAGCGCGCACACCGAGAATGCCCACGCCGGATGAGACCAGGCCTATTTCTCACCCAACCACATTGCTAAACATAGTGTGTGTGTGTGTGTGTGTGTGTGTGTGTGTGTGTGTGTGTGTGTTCATTCCTGAGGATAGAACCCAGAGGCATTCTACCTCTCAGCTACACCGTCAGCCCTGTTTGAATTTGACACAGGGTCTCACCAAGTTACTGAGGGCCTTGCTAAGTTGCTGAGGCTGGCTCTGAGTCTGCAGCACTCCTGTCTCAGCCTCCTATCGGCGTCTCTTTCCCTGTTCACCACGTCTTGGTTACATCATAGGGATGAAGAGCCCATCTTGCATTAGCTCGGTGGTGAGCGCTAAGCAAGAGAAGGTGCTTGGAGGTGCTCCGTAAACTGTAGCTCGGTATGTAAGCATGAGTAGTCGTTCTCAGAACAGAAAGGCCCCACTATTCCTTTTGATCTTGAGAAAAACCTTTATATTGCAAATTATCTGTGTAGACAAACGGAAACCTTTAGCTTCCTAATTTATTTATTATTTTTTTGCCGGCTCATCTAGAAAAACTAAGCTTCCTTGGCACGCTACCCACATCGCGGGTGTCGCCACATGACTCTCTTCTGGCTGCTTCCTGTTGGTAAATGTAGAAAGCAGAGGAGCCTGCAGCCTGCCGAGACTGTCCACAGCAGGGTGGGGTTTCAGTGACAGGAACGAGTGTCTCGGCTGCACCTGCAGTGAGGCTGGGCCAGCTCAGGAGGTTGCGGGTTCCTCCCGCCCCTGACCAGGACAGCAATCCTCTGACGGCTGGTATCAGGTGGTCCAGGCGGTGCTTGGTGTTCTGAGTTCCTGGGAGGCACTTTTGGTCCACCAGCTGGGTCCTCATTCCCCAATCCTCTGCACCCATGGGGCGCCTTGCTCTACCAGGCTGGTGCTGGGTACTGTTGGCCAGGTGTGCAGAGGATGGTGGGCACTTCAAGGAGACCTGCCATGGCCCTGTGAGAGGGCAGGGGGATTTGCAGTCGAAGGTCCTGACTGGCAACCCAAGAGGCCAAGTGCAGAGATGAGGAAGAGGACTGTGAAGGAGTCACTCGTCGCTCCAAGCAAACACAATGAAACAAAAGGCACGGTGCAAACTCCTCCCGAGGCTCGCCAGGGCTGCGGCCTTGCTGTGGAAGCAGCGACAACGGTGTCCAGTTCCAGGAGACGGCATGGGGTGGACAGCAGCCACCAAGGAGGGCATGGCTGGTCTGAGGTCACTGCTGGCGGGTCCTGCTCTCGTGGCAGGCACCGTGGGATGCAGCCAAGGAACTCGGGGAAAGCACACCTTTGGTATCCATTAGCACGGGCCACTCAGGGACCAGAGAAGAAGGATGCAGAGACAGCCAGGATGCTGTGCTGAGGCTCAAAGCTCACGGACACAACGCTGACTGGTCAGCACCGGGGTGGGTTGGTGCAGGATTTATTTATTCTTATTTTTATATATGATGCCAGGAATTGAACCCAGGGGCATTCTGCCTCCATGCTATACCCCAGCCCTATTTTTTTAAATTTAATTTTGAAACAGGGTCTTAGTAAGTTGATTGAGAGTCTCACTACTTGCTGAGGCTGTCCTCGAACCTGTGATCCTCCTGTCTCAGCCTCCCCAGTACTGAGATTACAAACACGCACCACCATGCCTGTTTTGATGTAGGTTTTCATATTATTTAGGTATAGTGAGGCCAACAGATAGGAATTGGTACTGAAAAGATGCCAGTCACCAATCCTGAGAAAGGGACACAGCCCAGTGGGCTGCTATATGGGGCCACGGGGGAAGTGCTGGGGCAGGAGGCGGGGGAAAGGCCACAGTCTCCCTATGCCCCCCAGGAGGAGGGGGAGGTGGGCCAGCGGCCTAGGGTAGGCAGCTCGAGGGTTTCAGGCCTCTCTCCAGTGGCCAGTACTGGCCCTGGGAGACGAGGGAAGGGGTCAGGAGGAGCGTGGACTCGGGTGGCATGTCTGTGTCAGTGTTCACAGGTGAGTGCTGGCTGACCCGGGGTTGCGGGGGGCTCAGGTTCAGTAAGTCTCGAGGTGCCAAAGCAGCAGATCATGGTAAATAGAAAATGGGGTTACAGGGAAGCAGAAGGTGTTGGGAGAGCAGAGAGGAATCCGCAGGAAGGTGACAGAGAGGACGCGAGGGGACGGCTTTCCCAGGTGGCTCTCTGGGGCTTCCTCCTCCCTTGCCCGGCAGGTGCCCCCCAGGACCCCGGGCACGTGGCAGTGTCCAGCCAGTGGCCACCGTTTATCTAAAACTGCCATTTGGAAGCAGAATGGGTGGACGGGGCACTCTGTGCAGACATTACAGAAGACGAACACGTTTTCCGGTACAAGATTTCAAACCCGCTCCGCGGCATATGTTGTGTGGGATTCGTCATTTTGTGTTGAGTGGAGCTACCGGTGGCTGCAACCGTTTGAATTTTTCTGAACTGGAATCTGAACAAAGTGTATGGAATTCAAAGCTGGAAATACCCTGAACATGACTTTATCCACGTCTGTCTTTTCGTACTCGAGAGCGCCAGGCTCGGGGGCACATCTGGAGCACTTACCACACAGGGCAGACATCTGGACCCTTCCCCACCCAGCGTCGGCAAGGATGGCCACCTGGCCTACCGCCTAATAAAATGAGCCTGGGGAGTCACGCTTTTGACAATTATAGAGCAGGTTTAGGTGAATCTTTCAATAATCTTAGGTAAGATATAGCTTTAAAAATATGTTACCAAGCTGGGCGTGGTGGTGTACACTTGTAACCCCAGCACTTGGGAGACTGAGACAGGAGGATCATGATTCGCAGACAGCCTCAGCTACTTAGTGAGGCCCTTTGCAACTCAGTGAGACCTTGTTTCAAAATACAGAATAAAGGCCAGGCATGGTGGTGCACGCTTGTAATCCCCGCACTTGGGAGGCAGAGAGAGGAGGATCGCACAGGTTCAAAGCCAGCCTTGCTGGTTTAAGAGACCCTGTTTCCAAATAAAAAATATAAAATAGGTCTGGGAGTATAACCTGGAGGTAGAAGGGTTTCCAGGAACACCAGTACCACCAAAAAAAAAAAAAAATACAGAATAAAAAGTCAGGCATGATGGCACACGCTTGTAATCCCTGAGCTTGGGAGGCGGAGACAGGAGGATCACGCAGGTTCGAAGCCAGCCTCACTGGCTTAAGAGACCCTGATTCAAAAAAAAAAAAAATACAATCTAAATGTACACCATTTTCAATATGTTCCACATATAAATAAAATAAAATATGGAAAATAAAATAAAATAGGTCTGGGAATGTAGCCCAGAGATAGAAGGGTTTCCAGGAACCCCAGTACCACCAAAAGAAAAAAAAAGAATAAAAAATAAAGCAGGGGGTACATACAGCTCGAAGGTAGAAGGCCCCTGGGTTCCATCTCCACTACCACACCAAAAAAAGAAAAATGTTACCAAAGGTTAGAGGGGAAAGTTATTTACACGAAGACCCTGGCATACAGAGTTGTCAATTCCTGAATACCCAGAAGCCAAAGGCCCTTGTCCTCCAGCGGTGGGTGTGGGTGTGGGTGTGAGGGCAGGGAGGTGGGGGTTGTGTCATTAGAGCAAAGCTCTAGTTTCCAGCCCAGAGGATGTTCTGCACTGATGTGTGTGTGTGTGCGTGTGCATGTATGCATGTGTGTGTGCCTGCATGCATGTTACTGGGGGTTGAACCCAGGGGCATTCTACCTCTGAGCTATACTCCCAGCCCTATTTTATTTATTTATTTATTTATTTATTTATTTATTTATTTATTTAAACGGAGCCTCCCTAAGTTGCAGAGGGCCTGGCTAAGTTGCCGAGTCTGGCCGCAAACCTGCAATCCTCCTGTCTCAGCTTCCCAAGTATTGAGATTACCAGTATACACCACGACACCCAGCCTGCATCAATTTCCCAAGAGCAGTAGGGTGCCCAGCAAGTCAGTCCGGTTCTGCCGCTGCCTACTGGGGGCCAGGCACCCTCGCAGGCTTAGGGCTCGGTCCTCTACAAGCCGCCCCACTTCAGACACCAGCGCGGGTCCCAGCACCACCTGATGCTCTGACCGCCAGCTCTGAATCACAGTGCCCTCAGTGTCAATAGATAACTCCCTACGGTGACTGGCGGACCCTCCTGAAGCCCTGCACTTGGAGCTACAGTTTTATTATAAGCATGGAAACAGTGAGGTGAAGAAGTGCAGGACTGGGTGGGGTGCTCCCGTCCCTTGAGTCAGGGTGCACCGTCACCTGGTGGGCTGGTATGCTTGCCAGCCAAGCAGCACGAGCTTACCACAGCCACCGTCAGCTCAGCCTCCAGCCCTGCGCCCTGGGTTGACCGGGAAGGTCCCAGCCTTCCAGTCCCATGCGTGGCCAGCGCTGCCCTAAGCTATTTAAGGGTCCTGGAGAGTCGCAACCTCAGCTCAGACTCAGGCAGGGTGAGAGGGGTTTGTTATCCTTGGGGATCCAAAGGTCTTAAAGACTACTGCCCAGAACTAGTGCAAGGACCAGACAGTCTATTATACCACAGAGACCAAGGGGGGCTCATCCTATATATACATATATATAACATATATATAATTTAATAAGGGTTTCTCTAAAGACATGGTTTAAAAGTTGAGGAAACCCATCCGCCATGTTGAGCATCCCTGCTGAGGTCTACGGGCTTGGCGTGGGACAGCAGTCTTCTTCTGTGCCGAAAAAGAGAGCCTGTGCCTCTTTTTTCGGCTCTCACAGGCTTGCAATGCTTTCTCAAGGTGAGCAGCCTCTTCGGGGCAATGAGGACAGGCTTTGTGGGGAGACAGGAAGCCTTGTCCCCACAGCCACGACGTCCAGAACTTTGGCTGAGCTCTGTGGGCAGAATGCAGGGGGAGCTGTGTGCTCCCCACAGTGGATGTGGCACCTGGGGACACCCTGGGGACCTGAGAGGACCAGCGATAGGGATCCTCAGGAGGTCCAAGGAGTGGGACAGATGCACCCAGTTTCTGGTGCCCCACTGGGTGGCCTCTCTCATTGGTAGACAGACGAGGGCAGCCACTGTGACTTGGGGAGGGCAGGGTGACCAGGGTCTCGGACCCTGGAGGATCCAGCTCTGGCGCCCATCTCTGAAGTCCTCCTGTGGTCGGCACATCAGCAAACCCGAGACTAGACTTCTGCAGGTGGCTGTACCTGGCCTCCTCCCAGCAGAGTTGGCATTTGAGGTGGGCCTGGTGCCCTCAGAACCACGCCTCGGAGTGCCCAGACACCTTATCTCCTTCACCTGGAGGCACACCTGTCACATGGTTATTTCCTGGGCTCCATCTCTTCCAATCAGGCGGATGTCTACCCAGGGAAGACCACTGGGGTTTCCTGGGCTTGGAGAATGGGAACTGACCAGTTGGAACCTCGGTAACGTGCCCTGGAGCTCAGCCGCGTTGGGCCCAGCAGGTGGCAGATACTCAGAGGAGAGAACAGGCTGCTGGGAGGAGCTGGGAGGCCTATTTTTGGAAGACCCATCGGGAGGGCAGCCGCAGGAGTCAGCGAGAGGACTTTTTTCCTATTGAAAATACTCTTTAATGTCTCGGTGCTCCACTTTCCCAGGGACTGAGCGCTGCTGCCTTTCAGAGAAGCTATAGATAGCTCCAGCCAATTTCAATGCCTCCTGCCTCCTGCCTCAGAATTAGGGCGAGAGGGTCAGGGCTGGGGACACCTGTGCAGCTGCAGGGCCCGTGTCACTGGTAGCAGCAATGCGGGATGGGGAGAAAGAGGAGCTCCCTGTCCAGGGGAACTGGACCCAGTCAAAGGGGACTGTGTGGGGCTCGTCTGCCGGAGCCAGCCGGCAGAAGTATGGGTTCCGAAGAGAGGAGTCAGGATGAAAGAATTCAATTCTAAGAATTTGATTCAAAGAATATTTAATTCTATCATGGAAGGATTGCCAGTCCACTCCCGGGTCGATATCTCTACTGAAACCTCCTATCACCCGGAACTGAAAACTCCTATCACCCGGTACTTTTGCTACAGTGTTTGTGCGTTTAGATTTAGACACACAAATACCATGGTATTTCAGTAGCCTACACGTTCAGCACAATGTCGTGCAGCTGTTTGTAGCCTAGAAGCAGGCTCTTCCAAGCAACCCAGGAGGCAGTGGCTGTGCAACCAGGCTGTGCAAAGAAACTGTGTAACCTCACAATGACAACATCACCTAGCGATGCCTTTCCCAGAGTGCATCTTTGTTGTTAAGGGACAGAGGACAGTGTGAGCCTCTGAGCTCTTGAAGAAAGCGACCACCTATTTCCCATTCTCCTCTCTCTCCCTCCTCTCCCTCTCTCTCTCTCTCTCTCTCTCTCTCTCTCTCTCTCTCTCTCTCTCTCTCTCTCTCTCTCTCGATTTTTGTGGCACTTGGGGATGGAACCCGGGGCATTCTACCTCCTCCTCCTCTTCATCCTCGTCATCCTCGCCTTCCTCCTCCTCCTTTCCTCCTCCTCCTCCTTCTTCTTCTTCTCCTTCTTCTCCTTCTTCTGCTTCTTCTGCTTCTTCTGCTTTTTATCACTAGATTGAGTATGGTTTGGGGCATCTAATCGATGCTTAGTGGATATCTGTGATATAAATGAGTGAATGACTTTGAGCTAACCCCTCTACCTCACCAACTTACACTCAGCTTTACTCCTCCAGCACATAAGGGGAAACAGGAATTATTCATCTCCCAATTAAGTTTTGTAAAGCTGTCTCAAAATTTAACTCAACATGTTACATTGACGTCCCAATAAAGAGAATACAAAAATAAAAATTTTAAATAAAAGCATTAAAATATTTATGAAGAAAAGCCTCCAAATTTGCTTTGAAGTTGCTAGAAAAACACTGCAATGCATTTGTCTCAAAGTAGGGCCCTGGTAACCCTGGTGGTGCACACAGACAGGGGTCCCATAACTTCGTCTGTGTGGGGAGCGTGCCCATGGAGTTGGTCCTGTGGGCCCATGAGTCCTTCCTGCTTGTGCAGCTTGGCAAAGGGGATTGGAGAAGCCAAGGATTGATAAAACCAGGCCACAGTAAACTGGGCGCGGTGGCTCACACCTGTAATCTCAGCATTTGAGAAGCTAAAACAGGAGGAGTACAGTTCGTGGACAGCCTTAGCTACTTAGTGAGGCCCTTTGCAACTCAGTAGGACCCTGTTTCAAGATAAAGAATAAAAATAGGGCCGGGAGTGTAGCTCGGAGATTGAATGCCCCTGGGTTCCATCCCAAGTACCTCAAAAAAAAAAAAAAAAAAAAAAAAAAGGCCAAGACCGCGCTAAGGCCTGAGCCTGAGCCAGGAAGAGGCAGGAGCGAGCTTTCTGAGCCATGGAAGCTGCTGTACTTCTCTGCTTGGTGATGTGCGGCTGAGCAGTGAAATCCATCCAGGTGCACACTTTATAGCATGTAAATCATGTCATCACGATAAAATGCAGGGCCAGGAACTGGACACCACGAGACACTCAACTCACACGCCATAGCAGCTCAGCATTCCGCTGCCCGCCTTCCCACACACTCCAGGCTCCGTGAAGCCCGCCACGGGGAGCTGTTCCCTTCACGGTCTGCCTGCCGTCCTGCGTGCCATCGGCTGGAGAGACGCTCGTGGGGAGCTGCTCAGCTCCCAGGTGGAGCGATGCCGTATCCATCCTCCTTGACAGCTTGAAGCTGACGAGCCTGCCTTCCAGGAATCCCGCCAAGTCATCACATAACATACAGCTCTATCTGGACCGTGGCATTGCTGGGCTGCGCATGCTACCGTGTTGCAAGCAGCGAGCAGAGTTTCTAAAGCCAAGCTCTGTAAGAAGCTGGTCTCCACAAATGCAGGGGCGTCACGAGCCTCCAGAACCGTCTCTCTCCTGGGGCCTGGGGTGCCCAGACTGAGGCCTTGGCTCCTCCATCTTTGGTTAGGAAAGTCTTCCGCCTTTAGCATGGGTCCACGGTGTCGGACGTGACTCAGGGCCTCCCAGGTGCACTGCATGCACAGAACCCGGTGTGATGGGCTACGGCTGGCCAGTTGGCTGGTTGCCGGGGCAGTGGCCTAGCGCGACGCGGAGGGGTAGCCTTGCCAGCGTGCAGCGGCCCCGTCCCCTCTGCCCAAGGCCAACCTGCAGCCCTTCCACAGGCTGGAAGGAGAAATGATCTGAGAGACACCAAAAGGCCTTGACCCAGAGATACTCACACCCAAAGCTGTTTGTGGGCGTCAACTCCAGAAGGCTTTGCCTGAGAGAGGAGATAAAATAAATGGCAGTTGTGGGCATTGCTATTGATAGCTGAAAATGATCTCAGTGTAAAGTGGGCTTTTGTAATAAAGAGATGCACTGTAGAACAGATGGGGAGGGAGGGGGCTGGTGGGGCTTGCTTTGTATTCTGTTAAAAACCCTTTGTTGCTGGGCGTGTTGGCGCACACTTATAATCCCATTTGAGAGGTTGAGACAGGAGGATCGCGGTTTAAGGACAGACTCAGCTACGTAGTGAGGCCCTTTGCAATTCAGTGAGACCCTGTTTCCAAATAAAGAACAAAAAATAGAGCTGGGGAGTGTAGCTCAGAGGTAAAATGCCCCTGGGTGGTTCCATCCCCTACCACACACACACACACACACACACACACACACACACCCCTTTGTTTTGTCAGATGTATTGAAAACACAGGGAATCTGCTTGGCCTCTGCCCTGCTTCCTTTAGGAGGCCGTAAGTGGAAGCAGGCGCCAAGTGCCGAGGCCCGTGTGCTAATAGAAAAGCACTCTCACTGAGAAAATAAACCTTGTGTGGTGGCGGGGCAGGCATGCTGGGAGAGGAGGGACAGCCGAGTCCCACAGTGACTGCCAGTGCCTGGCACACCATCTGTGCCTGTGCACATCGCGTGCAGACCTGAATCAGGAAGCAGCCGGAGATTCCCACGTGCAGCACTGCAGAGCCAGCCTGGCCTGCCTGATGAGGCTCCTCCCTCCCCTTCCTGGCTCAGCGCAGTAGTTGGGGGGCGGCGCTGGGGGTACAGGGACATGGCCGGGCCATGGCTGCTGCCGTCAGCAAGACTCTAGGGTGAGACGCAGCAACATCTTGGAAAGGATGATGATTATCAAGTGGACACGTCCTCCTTTGTTGAGTGCGTTCCTCTCAAATGTCTCGATATGGAGCCCTGATTCAGCACTTATGCTCTGGGAAAAAAGGGTTAATGCCTCTAATGTTCTAACACTCACCTTTTTTTTTTTTTCTTTTTTTTTGGCAGGTTTGGGGATGGAACCCAGGGCCATTTGACCTCCGAGATACACCCCCTGCCCTATTTTTTTAATTCTTTATTTTGAAACAGGGTCTCACTGAGTTTCAGGGGGCCTCACTAAGTAGCTGAGGCTGTCTGCGAACTGTAATCCTCCAGTCTCAACCTCCCGAATGCTGGGATTACAAGCGTGCACCACCACGCCTGACAAACACTCACCTCAGCTGCTGCACTGGGCCGAGTGTCCTGGAAACTGGCTACCCAGTTCCAAGACACAAGGAAGAACTGGCTCTGAAGCTTTTCCTGACCACCACCCGCACCTGCCACGCGAACCAGCCACTCCTTCCTGCGCACACACGCTGTCCCATGCAACCTTCTGCCCCGACACCCACAGCACCGCTGTGTGCCTGTCTGTCTGTTTGTAGAGAGCCGGGGCCAGCTTGAGAACTAGTTTGAGTTCCCAAGCTGCTCTGGGCTTTAACATTAGTTGGCTGACTCTTTTGGCCTAAGCCCACGCAGGGTGGTCTCTCCACTACTTCTGGGAGAGAGCCTGTGTCCCTCGTTCACATCTGAGTTGCATCCCAAGCCTGGACCTTGCCATTGAGCACACAAGAGCCGCCCCTGGAAACCTGCCCTCGAGTGGCCGCCAGCCAATTAATCAATACCACTTGTGCATTGATTAAACCAGTGACTACTCCACTTAATTGTAAATAGCATCTAATCCATATTTCATTACACAGTCTGTGAGCAGGTCGTGAAACACTGTTAGAGTCCTCGGGTGCCTTCCAAGCCAACCCAACTAGCAGCGCTGTCCTGGGGAAGAGCCAGGCACAGAAGACAAACAGGACACCTCTCCACTCATGTGTGGAGGCTAAGTCAGTCGATCTCAGAGAAATCGAGAAAAGGATAGAGGCTGGGGAAAGTGAACCGTTTGTTTTAAGCAAGCCCTAGCTTACCAGGTCCTAGCATTCTGGGACTTTCCTTGCATTTTTACCCTGGTATCAGTGTGCAAGTGTACATCCAACCAAGAGACAGAGGAAGAGAAGTCTTCCATAAAGAATTATTAAACTATTATAGGGGAGAGGCTATACAGAGGTAAATAAAAACTACAAAGTGCTCCTTAGGACAGAGGGCGAGCCTCCAAGAGGGGTGGCCTTGGAGGGCTCCTCCAGGTAGCATCCTCTCTGGAGAGATGTAGCTGCAGCCTCCTGGGTGGAGAGACGTGCCCGCTGCTGGGGCCGGAGCCTGTCCAGGGGCCTGGTCAACAGAAAGAAACCTTGGAGGTGCAAGCCAGCCAGGCAGGGGTGAGTGCACAGAGGAAGGGGCCCTAGGGCAGCTGAGGTCTGTAAGGCAGCATCGCTGTCTGCAGGGTCCCAGCCAGGCCTGCAGAGCCACAAGAGGCTGGTGCACTGGGCAGGTGGTTGGGCAGGCCCCCAGATGCTCGTCACAGACGCCAGGAAAACCGGGCACCAGGAACCAGGAAAGACCTTCCCTAAGTCTCCCGCGGTGCCCTCTGAGGACCAAGCTTGCATCTGCTTACTGTGGAGCCACACCTTGTTAGGCATGACGGTTGAGCAGTTTTGTTCTCACCTGAGAGTCCGAGGTGTGTAGAGGTGCACACGGCACTGAGATGCCAGAGGAGGCTGGGCCAGGTGTCCATGTTGGGCTTCACGCCCACACTTCAGTCTTGCTCTGTGTGCACCAAAGCGTGTTTCAGGAGCACGACTTGTTAAACACAAACGGGGGAAGCAGCCCAGTCCATCAGCAGTGGCACGGAAAACACGCTGTGGCACAGCCACACAAGAGAACACCAGGCAGTCACGGGAGGGGTGACACTTCAGGTTCGACAGGAAGAAGACAGTGTGTAGTGGTGAGAGCGTAACCACCGTCTTCTGGAAGAATATTTTAGTTATTTGTAGCTTTTGTGCTGATATATAAGATACATAGGACACAATTTACAAACAGTTTAATACGTAACGCTCCTCACTCAAAACTTCATATGTTAACTGATTCTCAATTAACCGTGTTGATTTTTGCCCACTCATATCTAGCCAGCCTATGGGTGCGCTTGATGGCCAAGCAGAGTTCGGACATGAATGTGGCTTGACAGGTGGATTTGTAGTAAAGACTAAGGCAGGGCCAAAGAAGATTTGTGTCAAAACTCGTCTCACTCGCCAATGGCTTCAGCAACTTCCACGCTGACTTGGAGAGCAGTTTTGAATAACGGAAGAACATGCTTGATAGGTTGTGTTCTTTACAGGACAACGGCCTATAGGTTTAAGTTCCATCTGCTACATGAACATTTTCTCTGCCATAAATCTAGACAATCAGCAAAAGGTCAAGCTCTGAGTTACAGTGTTTGCCAGTTTCCATGATGTAGATGCTCAGTGCTAAGCTACCAAGGTGACACTGATGTCCGGAGGAAGCACACGTGAGCTCCACTGTATACCACATATCCCACACAGCAGAAGAAAATGAAAGAGATTCAGAGATGACAGCGAAGTGTAGATACCTAGGAAGGGATGCGTTGGAGTCTTTGTTTCCCGTGTTTTGCATATAATTTATCAAATTTTAAGTTTCAAATTTCTTGTTAACACTTATGTTTTTAACAAATGCATCTCAACACTCCTGAAACTTAACCATCAGTTCCTGAGAGCTGGAATGGGACAGACTCCTAGATGCACCACTGAACAAACGTAAGAAGAAATGCTGAGGGGGGCCAGCTGGATATAGATGAACACTTGTGGTCCGTGTATATAAAGAACCAAAAGAAGCGAAGCTCAGGGACTGTGCCAGTTATCAGCAATGCCAGCGGCCGGCAGTGGCCCAGTCTAGACCAGCTGGTCCCCAGGCACACGGGCTAGCTACTCCCCCTGGCTGCGTAGGAGTCCAGGTCAGCGGCCCCTCTGCTGGCAGCCTCCTCCATGACATCGGCCCTCACTGCAGAGCCCTGGCCTCCCCTCCTGCTTGCCCCGCCCAGCACCTGCTGCGATCGATAGCCTGGGGGAGCTCCAAGTTCAAAATGTGAAATATCCTTCCTACCACAGTATGGTTCTGCTTTCACACCATCCTAACACTGAACATTTGTGAGTTAAAACTTCCTGAGTGGGGACACTTGTGCAGAAAGTGCTTCTCTCCTTTGCAGAATGCAATGTTCAGGAAGGAGAATTCCAGGGAGCCAGAACAACCTGTGTCTGGCTATGCCCATGTGCTCCGCTGTGACAATCCACCGAGCTGTTTCACCTCCATGAATAAGTCTTCTTGTAAAAACACAACCAGCTTTTACGGAAAAGTGTTCAACTTTACTAGTAATCAAAGACGCTGACATTGAAATAATTAAGTAGCATCTCCACCTGGCTGACAGGCAAAGACGTTTAACTTTGTTTTTCAGTGTTGAAAGAGTATAGGACAATGAGCATTTTAACACATCAGTAGTGACATATTGGTGGAGTGATCACATATTGGTACAAACTTTTTGGAATGTTCTTGGCAAGTTATCACATCCTTAGCAAAATATCTTTTGACTTGTAATCTTACAGTTGGAAGTTAGGGCTAATGAAATAATTATACTTATCTGCATAAATTTAGTTATTTAGTGTGTTCATCACAGGGTTGATTTTGGTAGTAGAAAAATCTGAAAAAAATAGTGTCATAAAATTGGGATTGGTTTTCTTCTATAAATACATTCATTTTAATGTGATGAGAAAATGTGTAGTGAATTCTACAAAGGTTCATTTGTGAATCCATTATGGAAGAAAATGCTGTTTATAAATGATGCATATACAGCATACAGCATTGAGGCAGGGTAGAAGAAACAAGGAGAAGCCAGGTGTGATGGTGCACGCCTGTAATCCCAGCACCTCGGAGGCTGAGACTGGGGAATGGCAGGTTTAAGGACAGCCTCAGCAACTTAGTGAAGCCCTCAGTAACTTAGTGAGCTCCTGTATCAAAATAAAAAAATAAAAATAGGGCTGGGGGTGTAGCTTAAAGGTATAAAGCCCCTGGGTTCAGTCCCCTGTACTACACACACACACACACACACACACACACACACACACAGTTATAAAAACAAGCAAAAGACTGTCGATAGCTTCCTGTCGGCTCAAGTTTCATTACCAAGAAAGTTGTGAGGAAATGTCCCCAAGCTTTGTGGATCTTGGAGTTTCAGCTCAACCTGGACGGCAGCATACGCACACTGGGACTCCCCTACCCATCTCCTCTGCCAAGGGGGCTGTAGAATGTGTCCACTAAACCACTGTTTCCAGTAGCTCCTTTCTTCGATCCTTACCCTGATTCCTACCTTCAGGTTTGTGGCTTTCTGGATGGGTGCTGGAGCCCAGCATTCCTTCTGACCCATCTGCTTCTTCTGTGGGAACAAGCGCCAGTTTCCAGGCTCCGTTCTCAGCAACATCTTGCGAGTGTCTGCACAGCCAGATTTCTGGTGTAGCTCAGACCCACCCCATTTGCTTGGCGTGTCCTATATCTGCACCAGAGTGCAGCATCCGGCCAAGGTCCCGACTCATGCCCGCCCCGTCCTGCGGCATTCCACAGGCTCCCCAGAATGCCCCCCTTCTAGCTGGAACGGCGACTCTTCACGGTAATTTCACACCTCGCTCGATGCATAGGGAGCGATTGCGACTACAGTTCCTCCATGTTGGATCACTCTTAATCAGATCCACTAGCCTTAGGAAAGCTACAAGGCAGTGCTATGAAAACAATCACACATTTACACCACACCCCTCTTCCTACAAGGGATCTCCCCAATTACTCTTCTAGGGTTTGCTTTTTAATAAACATGTAAACTAGGCTCATTAGTTTTGACACTTCGGGATTCGTTACGATGCCTGAAGGTTAGATTTGGTGCAGGGAGACCTTGGTGGTCCAGGGTGCCTGACAGGAGCCGGGTGCCAGGGCAGCAAGCTCCGCTCTTCTCCATCAGAGCAGGTGGCAACTGCTGTACTTTCCTTCTTCCGGCGCAGGGCTGTGTGATGGCGCTTTTAATTAGGAAGCCGCCCACCCGAGTCATTTAAATACTGTGCAAATTATACAATTTACCTGCACGATGATGTTATTTATAGCATGCTCTTCACCAAGAGCATGCAGGTTCTTTAAAAATTGCACTTACAAAGAATTGCCAGTGTTCCGAACTCGACCCCTAAAAGTAGGGCAGTGTTGCTGAGGTTGGTGGTAGCTAAGGGGACGTGGGCCCTCAGCCCGTGTGAGTGTACGCCACACTGCCATCAGCCCTCCCAAGGTCGCACATCCGATTCTTTAAATAGAGCTGAACCCACTTCTGAGGTATGTGGCGTCGGGACCATCAGAGCGATGCCAGAATACGGCATTTCAAGTGTTTTATGGCAGGACTTTTCTGTGAGCCAGAAATGCGTGGGCAAGCGTGTTAGTCCATTTTCTGCTGTTCTAACAAAAGACCTGAAACTGGGTGCTTCGAAAGAAAAGAGGCTTATTCGGCTCGCAGTGTTGAAGGCTGGAAGTCCAAGGCTGGTCCCTCTGGTGAGGGACCCTTTACTGGCTTACAATATGGTGGATAGCATCATGGTAGGGGCACATGTGGGAGAGAGAAGACTCTCTCCCTGAGGAAGCCACACTGCACTCCTGACTTAGCAGAACCTCTCTCAACTTTTCCTAGGCCACGCCACCAGGGACCTAATCACCTCCCACCAGGCTCTGCCTCTGAGAGGTCCCCCCATCCCAACACCACCATCAGACTTTGGCCCAAGCACCCAGCAATAAACTTTGGGGTCCAAACCACACCCAAGCCAGACCAGTTAGAGAAAAAGCGAAGGAGATTTAGGCATAGTCCTGATATCTCTATAATTTAAAAGTTAGCCTTGTATGAATAGATATGCTTTTTAAATTTTGAATTCCAAATCTCCCTAAGAAACAATGCTTTTTTTTGTGTGTGTGGTACTGGGGATGGAACCCTCTATCTCTGGGCTACACTCCCAGACCTATTTTATATTTCTATTTGGAAACAGGGTCTCTTAAGCCAGTGAGGCTGGCTTCGAACCTGCGTGATCCTCCTGTCTCCGCCTCCCAAGCACGGGCATTACAAGCGTGTGCCACCACGCCTGGCCTAACAATGCTAACTGAACTGAGAAATTAACATGGAGGCATGCCTGGCACTCTTCTAAGTTTCATGGATTTTCAGACGCAGCACCACGCATCTGTGCCTGGACCATGATGGTTACTCAGTGTGTGGTTATTTCCTTTCAGTGCGTCAGAAAGGATTGCGTTCTCATCTAACTCCTCCTGTGGCTAAGGACTGTTGACCTAGCTGTTGCTGCTTTGAAAGTGCTCTCTCTTTCCTGGTCTTTTCTTCGCCAATGTTGGGCTGCAGTTCCACGGTGTTGAGTTTGCTTTGGACTCCCAGTACCAGTCAGCTGAGGGGTCTTTGGCTCCATTCAGATGCAAATTGCAAACAGGCTGGTGCAGCTCCCTAGTGCTTCAGCTCTGAGTTCTACACTGGAGCCAGCAGCGGCCAGGAACTCCCCGGAACTGTTCCCGCAGCAAGCAGCCCTCCTTCCGGTGGCCGTCCTTGGCTGCGGGTGGCCTGTGTTAGTG
The DNA here is from genome assembly GCF_963383645.1 of Muscardinus avellanarius. Taxonomy (NCBI): domain Eukaryota; kingdom Metazoa; phylum Chordata; class Mammalia; order Rodentia; family Gliridae; genus Muscardinus; species Muscardinus avellanarius. The sequence goes on along the minus strand of NC_137806.1, from coordinate 35,431,135 downwards.
GTCCTGGACGCCGGCTTCAGGGCCAGCAGCCTCGGTGTTGCGAGCTCAGGAGGCAAAGCGCACCTCAAAGAGCGCATCAGGTGTATGATGCTGTGTAGGGGCAGTGTCTGGGCTGAGGAAAGCCTCCAGACAGACCTGTTCCGGGTTCCCAGGCCCACTTGTGCCCGCAGCATGAGACTTTCTTTCCAGCTCAGCTATGGAATCTCCCCAGATCCAGCCTCAAACAAGCTGTAGACCACTGCTGTGACTCCAGATAGAGCCTGTTTGGCCAGTTCTGGGGGTTACCGTAGAAGTTATAAACTGTCATGGCGGCAACAGGCAATTGGACCGGAAATGCATCATTCCAACGAAGCTTGGAGGGCAAATGGGGGTGAAGAAAACATCCAGGCCGGCTCAGGATCCTATGTGCAGACCCTTTGGTCACACGTCTTGCTTTCCTATAGAGTCCAGACGTCTGGTCTCCTGGGTGTGGACCAGATATCCTAGGTCATGTGCTGAGCATGCAGGGCTGCTTGATGCAGGGGAAGGGGCTCCTTACGGCTCCCCTCTGTGCTGGCAGGGAGCACTTCTATTACTGGAAATGTCCTCACCTTTACCTCCCACCACTCCAAAGATTATTTGGAGATACATCTCAGACTTACACCTAAAAGCCCGTGAAACCTATAAAGGCAAAGATGGAGCCAGGCTGTCTGCCCTCAGGAGGCAGAGAGCTGGACACTGGGCTGCTTCCCGGCTCTACTTTCCAATCTGGGGCAGAAAGGAGGGATCTTACTTAAGTCTAGGGTCTTGGTTTAACCCCCCTAACCATAAATGCCCGTGTCATTCTTCTGAACTTGGCTTGTGTCTAGTATCAGTCTAGCTAAGTGCCCAGGAAAAGGGAGGGTTCACTGGTTCCTTCCCTGGCCTCTGAGACTAACGTGAAATTGTGGAACCCCCCGTTCTCTAGCTTTTCTGGACTCGGACATAACTGTCCTCGAGAAGACCCCTCTAGGGACCTGAGGGGACTGTAAAATGCTCTGAGATCCTGGAAGGAGGGAAACGCCAGCTTGCCTGCACCCCAAGGGTAGCTGCTCTTTCTAAGAACATTCTGACTGTTGCCGAGGGCCCCTTACCTGACCAGGGCTGTCTGACATCTGCCCCTTTGTAAGAAAATTCTGACTATTTCCGAGGGCCCCTTACCTGACCAGGGCTGTCTGCCATCTGCCCATTCTGTGCTACTCTAACAGAATACCACAGACTGGGTAAATTGTAATAAACAGAGATTTTTTTTTTCTCAACGTCCTGAAGCCTAGGAAGTCCCAGGCAAAGGCATCACTCCGGCAAGAGCCCTCTTTGTTAATGTTGTTACTGGGTATTGAATCATGGGGCATTCTAACCCTGAGCAATACCCCATCCCTATTTTATTTTGAAACAGGGTCTGGCTAAGTTGCTGAGGCTGGCCTTGGACCTGAGATCCTCTGCCTCCCAAGTACTGGGGTTACTGGCATGCGCCGCCATGCCCGGCTGGCAAGAGTCCTCTTGCTGCGGCATCCATGGAGGAGTCCAGAGGGCAAGACAGGGAGGGAGGACGCGGGACTGAAGGGGGTGAACTTGCTGTCTTATAGGAACCCACCCCAGTACCAGCATGAGTCCTCTCAGGGGCAGAGGCTCCAGAAGGCCCTCCAGCACTGCTGCGCACTGCTGCGTGGGGACTGTGCCCAGCTGGAGCTTTGGGGAGGGGACACACTCAAAGCATGGCTTCTGTGTTTAACCATTCGTGGTTAGTTTCTGGTTGGTGGGTGGGGTGAGAGAACTGGCAGTTTAACTCTGTGCCTTCTGTCTTCCTCCCTCCCTGTCTCCAGCTCCTGGTGAGGGTGATGATAGGCAGAATTTGCTTGAATACAGTGATCAAAGGATGCTCCTGCTAACTTGGTCCCCGGAGATGTCAGGAGAAACAGCCAAGTCCCAGAGACGGAGACGTGAAGTGGAGACGTGCCCCCAGCTTAGGGATGCTGCAGCCCCATCCCCGGCACACCAGGGGAAGTACTAATCACCATCATTAGGGACCTCGCTGTGAAGCAGGATCAAAGGGGGAGTGCAGAGGTGAGGAAAAACAATTATGTTTAACAAATACCTAAGGCAATTATGCAGCCACCCACTGTGCTTCAGAGGTGGGAGCAGCCAGCCAAGAAACCCTGGCGCGGTGGGGCTGGGCGGCTCCTCCAGAGAACCCCTGCTTGAGATGAGTCCAGGACACCATTGCTGGGCTGAGCCAGAGGCCCTCTTAGCAGCGCTGCTGGAGGCTACAGGGAGACTCTGCGGAGTTGTCAAAGGTCCCATGACACCCACTGGATGACAGGAAGACCCCGCAGCAATGCCCAGGAGCCCCAGCAGGGTGCACAACTTCCTCCAAACCCAGACGTCTCCAGTGACTGCCATGTGGACCCACATCCCCTCAAGTATCTGTGTGTGTGTGTGTGTGTGTGTGTGCGCGCGCGCGCATGCCTGTGTTACTGGGAATTGAATCCAGGGTCATTTTACCTCTGAGCTACACCACCAGCTGTATTTTGTCATGTATGTATGTATGTATGTATGTATGTATGTATGTATGTATTGTGGTATGGGGATTGAACCCAGGGGCATTCTACCTTCCAGTTATACCCCCAAAGCCATATTTTTTATTCTCTATTTTAAAAAAGGTCCCCCTAAGTTGCAGAGGGCCTCACTAAGTAGCTGAGGCTGGCTGCAAACCCACAATCCTCCTGTCTCAGCTACCCAAATACTGGGATTATACGAGTGCACCACCAATCATAGCTCTATTTTTTATTTTTTATTTTTTTATTTTTTGTGGTACTGGGAGTGGAACCCAGGGGCTTTTCTACCTCCGAGCTATACTCCCAGACCTATTTTATACTTTTTTTTGGAAACAGGGTCTTACTAAGTTGCTGAGGCTGGCTTCAAACCTGTGCAATCCTCCTGTCTCAGCCTCCCAAAATGCTGGGATTACAAGCGTGCACTACCACGCCTGGCTTTTTTTTTTTTTTTTTAAATTTTGAATCAGGATCTCACTAAGTTGCTGAGGCTGGTCGCAAACCTGCAATCATCTTATCTCAGTCCTTCCAGAAATGGGGTTACAGGTGTGCACCATCATGCCCAACTTAATTCCATACTGTATACACTCTAGAACTTTATGTGTGTTGTGGTTTTGAGTCAGATGTACAATGTTGAAATTGTGGAGTAAGGACACTTTGAGCAGGGGCTCAGCTGCAGAGCTGCCACTTTCCTTCCTCAATTCTCGAGAGCTTTAATACTGTGATGTCTTTTCCATGGCTTAGCTCCCACGTTTCACCAAGTGACTGGCCTGTGGTAGGCTTCAATGAGAATTTGTCCGGGTTTGATCCCTAGCACCAATACATGCATAAAACAAACAAACAAACAAATAAAAATCAGTTGAATGAACGAATAAGGGAAATGGGAGAATAAGAGGAAGGTCAGCCGAGCCGCGTCCACACTCGCGGGGAGCCCTGCGTGTTCAGCAGGCACGAGGCTGTGGACTGTGCAGTTCAGAGCGCTGCGGCTCAGAGGGCCCGCCTTGCGCATCACTCCCTCTTAGCTTCCGTCACATGCTGGCCACGCGGAGGCAATTCTGAAATTCACTCGTTGCAATCTGAATTCTCTGCACATTCATTTACGAGCATCTTATCATAGTTTATTATCTGAAAAGCTGCTAAAGGGTCATTTGTTTTAAATGATGGCTTCCATACAAATATAAAAGAGACTTGTAAAGATCTTATTTAATTTGTTAATTAACAAAGGAACTAGTAAAATATCATAGCCATACCAAGGGATGATTTAAAAAATAGACTCTTGTACAACCAGGAGTCAGAAGAGGGCCAGAGTGAGACTCTGCTGATTATGTCCGCATGAATTTTCTGAGCATGGTATTTCTCTTTGCAAGTTTTGAGTGTTCAGTAGCAAACCTGCCAAAAATCGGAGGCCTATAAATAGGGGAGAGTGGGAAGAAAGAAACGGGGCCTGTCACGATGCCACTGAAAGCAGGGAACTGAGAATTTTCCATAGATGCAAAAGAGGGGTGAACATTTATTCAGGAAAGAAGTAACAGGTGCATGCTTTACAAAGAAAGAAAAGCCGGGTATGGTGGCACATGCTTGTAATCCCAGCATTTGGGGAGGCTGAAACAGGAAGATCGTAGTTTGCAGACAGCCTCAGCTATTTAATGAAGCCCTTTGCAACTCAGTGAGACCCTGTTTCAAAAATAAAGAACAAAAAATAGGGCTGGGTAGAGTGTCCCTGGGTTCCATCCCCAGTACCAAAAAAAAAAAAAAAAAAAAAAAAAAAAGGAAAAGAAAGAAAGGAAAACAAGAAGGGAGGAGGTTAAGGAATATGAGACAGAGATAGAAAAGGTGTCAACTTAAAGTCCTCCTATTTACTTACTTACTTACTGTGGTACTGGGGATGGAACCCAGGGGCATTTTACATCTCCAGTCCTATTTTATTTTTTGTTTTGAAACGGTCTTGCTAAGTGTGGAGGGCCTCAGTCCGTAGGCTGGCTTTGAACCTGTGGTCCTCCTGTCTCAGCCCTCCAAGTACTGGGGTTACAGGTCTGCACTCCCCAAACTTAAACTCCTTCCGAAGAAAGGTGTAAACCCGAGAAGGCAAAGCAAGGTAGGAAGGGCTGACATACGATGCCTTACACTGATTAGGAACTTGGTCCTGCTAGAGGTGGCCTGCATTCTGCGAGGGCTGAAGGCCACCTCTGGTCTGGGGCCAGCCAAGATGGGCTATCAGAACAGTTAATTGTGTTGGTGAGACAGCAGAGAGGTCCCACATGCCACCAGAGGTGCTTTTTACTTTTCTTTCCAATCTTTGAGGCCAGGCTTGGCACAAAGGCCTCCTGTGCCAGGGTCAGTCAGACCCTGTGACCAACAAACACGTGAGCTTAGGCTTCTTCTGGGCAGCTTCTGCCCAGGTCCGTGCCAGGCCACCCTGCCCCCAGCCTCTCTGATGACGCCACCCGCTGCACCCTTTGACTGTCCCCAATAGGCTCACCAGGAGACCTGTCTTCCCAAACAGCAGAAAGTCTGGGGTTCACACCTGCCTTCCTGTCTATGTAAGCAGCCTCCCCTGCCTTTTCTTCACGCAGATCCAGTGCCGCCTCCTGGCACGCAGAAGTCCTAAAGGGGCCTCTCTGCTCGCTGTGCCATCCTGTCGGTGGTCCTATCTGCAGAAGAGGAGGCGAGCAGATTGTTCTGGGAGATGGTAACACTGGGCTGCTGGCTCTGAAAGTCCAGCCCACCGGGGTCCCATTGATGACTGCCAGGTGCCTACTAGTAGGTTTCCAGAGAGCTTGGGTCCCTGTTGGCTCTGGTGGTTGCCAGCATTTGAGGAGGGCTGCTACCACCTGGAACTGAGAGCTGCTGACACTCAGAGCTCAGAGTCACGGCTCTGTGGCTCTAAGGAAGCTGCACTTGGCCTGTCTGATTTCTATCTGAATTGAGCAGACCCCTCAGCTGAGTGGTAAATTAGGCATATGTTTTTAATGTTTTTCACTCTGATGCAAAGTACTTGGAAGCAGGAAACCATGGGGCCAGCTCTAACATACATTACAGCAACCAAGAAAAGGCGGTGGTGCCCTGGGTGGGAGAGGCCAGCTTCCATCAGCTGAAGCAGGAGTGCAGCAGGTGAGCAAGGCCTCGCACTCCGTAGACTTCTGTGTGTGGTTGAAAAGAATCTCAGCCGTAAGCCAAGTGTTAACCAGAAAGCAGGTGATACCTCATGCCCCAACAAACACCAGGAACTTAGGGCACAATTTGCAGTCGCTGGGGCCTCTCCATCTGTCCAATTCTCCATCTTGCCGACCTCTCTGGGCGACGGAATTTCCATGAGGCTTGCTAGGAGAACCTTCTGGAGCTCGCCCCCACTCACCCATGTTTTTCTGCTGGGAGTTTAGGTGCAGGTGGGGTTCTTGACACGTTTTTGATGACCACTAATACGAGTGTTTTTTCAAGGGGTTAGAGGCCGACAAGCACGGGAGCGGGAAGTGGGGGGGGGCAAGGCTGGATGTCGAGACCTGGCCCCGGCAACCGGGCCATCGCTGCAGTGAAGGATGGGCGCCAGCAGCCTCGGTGCCACCTGCAGGCTCTTGGCTGCGGGTAGGAGCTTTGGGCAGGGGATCAGGCCAGCTTTTTGCTGCCTCGGGGAGGGGGACCAGGTTCAGGCTGTGTCCGCGGCAGTCGCGTTACGGAGATGCATGGGCGCTGCAGAGCCTTGACCCGCGGGTCAGCTTCTGGCCGCCACCGTCACGCACCAGCGACCCCCTTCCTCGCCCATCCGGGTCTGGCCCTCTTGGTCAGCTCCGGGCGCCAGGCTGCAGTGCCGCCCGCCGCCGCAGGGGGCAGCACCGACGGCCTCGCGCCCTTCGCCGCGCGCCGCTCTTGGAGCCGCTGTGCGCAGCCGCCGGCGCCGCTCGCCCATTGGCCGCGGCGCGGCGCCGCCATGTTGGCGGAAGTGAGCACCGTGCGGAGGGGCCGGGCCGTCGCGTCGCCTGCGCAGCCGCCCGCGTCCTCGCCCCGCTTCTCTGTGCCTCGCCTGGCCGGGGTCGGCGCTGAGGACGGGGGCCGGCGGGATGGAGAGGCGCGGCATGAACCTGCCCACCGGGCCAAGCGCGCTGTGTTTCGACAAGGACGAGTTCATGAAGGTGCGCGGCCCGGGTGGCGGGCGATGGAGAGCGCTGCCCAGGGCCGCGCGCCGCGGGACTGCCGGGGTCGGCCGGGGTCAGCGGGGCCGGGCGGTCGGGGCCACGGAGGCCCTGCCTGGCTCACCCGGCCGCGCGGCCGGCGCTGCGGTCAGTACGAGCGGGAGTGTGTCCAGGGCCGCCCAGCGCTGTGCCTGGCCGGCGGGACACCGAGCTCGGGTCCTCGCCCGACAGTCGCCAAAAGCTCCCGCAGAGGATGGCCAGGTTCTCGGCGCCCCTCCCTGACTCTGTTATGGTCCAGCAAAGCCAGCGGTTCGCTTGCTGCGAAGTGGCTCCCCTTCTTGAAGCAGGCTTGCAGATATTGCAGGATATGAGCCTACAGGGAAGAAAGATAAACATCCCATCGGTAGTAAAAAAAAAAAAAAAAAAAAAAAGTTCATCAGGCACAGCCTCGAGAATGTCTGGGTTTTGAGGCAGAATTGGGCGGAACTTTGCTTGGCTGGTACTGTGCCCCGCCCGGTTGTCACTTAAGTCATCTGCAGAAGTTGTGTGTATTTAATTTCTTAAAGTTACGATTCTTGGCACCACCTAGTTTCAGTGTTAGAAGGCTAAAGTTTGGCTCATTTAGTAGGCACTTAAAATGTTAACCACGTGAGTTTGTCTCTTGAATGTGATTCCCGAGTGTACATGGTCAACTTACCCAGAAATTCTCTTCCACCCACTGCTAAAAGCTACTCTAGAAGGAAGGTAGAAAGAACTAAGGCTTCCTGGTGGGAGAGGTACACTGAGGAAAGAAAGGCCACGGTAAAAACTGAGGACCTTGTTCTGACCTCAAGAATCTTGGAGGGTAGAACCACCATAACTTGTCCGCCTCTTTACCTAGGCTTCCTTTAGGCTCTGCCATCATCCTTTCTGACTCAGGCGCCCCACAGTCTTTCTCACTCAGAGCTGACGGACTGCCTTTGGTAAACACAGCTTCAGGAAGTAGAAATCACAAGTCCTAAAACATCTTAAGATAGGGAGAGGAAGTGACTCCAGTACCAGCAACTCCGTGTTCTTTCATGGCTTCAAAAGCTCTGAATATGCCCCGCAGTTAATAGTGCTGAGAAGTGTAACCACTCTGTACGTACGAGAAAATTCAGAGAACGACTTTCCTGTTCTCTGTAAAGTGTCGATTTTCTAGGTGAAACTGGAAATTAAAGCTATCCATGATTTGTGTTTCCCTGAAAGAGACATTTATGTTAGAATCCTGTGGCAGAAATGATAGAGTGCTTGCTGTCTGGGTTATAGTTTTACGTGTTTCTCATTTAACACGGTTTGTAAGCTGATAGGTTTTTGCATATCAGGGTAGAATATCAGATACGCGTTAGGAAAGTGGATATTTGAAATCCTATTAATTGGAAACTCATTAGTTAGCTAGAGATGATAGCAGCCTGCTAGTGCATTGGTAGAAATTGCTTATTCAGCCAGTGGGCCTTCATTCATCACCTACTGTGTGCCAGCTTGCACCGTGAGCATGAAGGACAAGGTGAGTAAGGTGTGGTCTAGTTCTGGAGTATGTCGAGAGGGGAACATGTGTGACCAGAGTGACAGGTATGGGAGGAGGCCAGGGATGAGCTAGAAAGGTAGGTGGGTGGTCGAGGTTGAGCCCTGTGGACTTGACGAGAGATTTGTGCTCCGTGCAAGGTTCATTATGGAGTTACAGGCAACTTCAAAGCAGGAAATTACATGGTCGGGTCTGTAGCGCTGCAGCTGACTGGTAGCAAGAGGCTGTTACACCCTTGGAGAGTGTTGACAGCCAACTGATAGAGGAAATAAGACACGAGGTATTGGTAGTGGGAGAAGGAAGGTGGTAAGCAAACAGGACAGGTTAAATCCATAAGCCTGGGCATGTTGCTGAAATCACAGCTTCTGTCTCAGCATGTGACTGCCTTCTGGGTTTACAGAGAAAAATAAATAAAAAAGGCCAGGCCATCATGTAGGCACATCCTCACCTTGCTGATGGCAGCCATGTGTTGGCGATGCCGGTTGCCAGTCTTCCTCGCCTGCTGTGGGGCTTCTCTTCTGAGCTCTGCTACCAGGCGGCTCCCTGCCGTTGCCTTGCAGGACTTCTCACTCGCTTCCCACTGACTTGCACGCACACTCCTGCCTGTCTCTTATACTCAGTCCCCGCCTCTGACTTCTCCCTGTCAGAGCCTCAGACTGCAGAGCGATCTTCCCTTCTGCTACGTTCACTCAGCTCAATCACGCTGCCTTCCACCCTTGTCTTCCTCTGTGCAGCTGTCACCCAGGTCACTTGCTATAAGTCAGTCCCTTAGACCTTTCCTGGCCCCATGCCTTCAGCAGACCAACACTGTTTTCGTTTGTTTCTGAGACCCCGTGCTTTCTGGTTTTCTTTTTGCCTCTTGTCTCCTTGTCTGCCTCCTCGTAGCCCCTGAATGGCTGGTCACAGACTTGGACAGATCTCTTCCTTGAGCTGGGTCACTCACGACAGGCCCCTTCCCTGACTCCCCGTGGCCAGGTGATGCAGATTTAGATCTCTGGCACATCTGTCTCCTGATCTCAGTCCCACAGACTGAACTCCTTACCATCCTTCTAGTATGCCAGCATGCTCAGAAGTGATTTTGTGGGAAAAGACAACTGTACCTTCCCAGGAAATGCTCCACTGTTCATCCAGTGATGGGTCAGAAGGTCGGCCGTCCTCGGCAGCACCGCTCCCTTTCCCAGCCTCGTGATGTCAGTTCTGGGTACCTCTCGGATTCCTCTTCTCTGTCTCCTCCGTTCCTTTTTCCTAGTTATTCTCTCAGCCGTCGTACTCCTGTGGCTGCTTCTGTGCTTGCTGTTTATGGCCGTTCCCGGTCCTTCTGTGATCCAGGCAGGATGCTCTTTTCCAAGTGTGTATCTGGTCATGCAAGTAAGAGATGGCTAGTAAAATATCGAATTCACAGGCCATCGGGTTAGTATTTGTGGTATTTTTTCTTTGTTCAAAATTAGATAGCAAGAATCATGATGTAAATGGATTTTGGGGGCAGTGCTGGAGATTGAACCCAGGACCTCACACATGCTAGGCAAGCGCTCTGCTGTGCCTCCATTTTAATTGGGTGCCAGTTGGCTACCTGCCTTGGATACAGGCCTAGACCTGAGGGCGGGAGCTGGAGGTTTTGCACACCTGCTGTCCTCTGCAGCTTCATTTCTTCCACAGTTTGTCCTTGGTTAGCTCCTTTGTGTCAGGCGGTCTCAGCTCAGATGTCACCTCGTAAAGGTTTCTCGCATCACCCATTAACAGACAAGCTCTCCTTCAGTCACCTCCAGCACGTATCGCTTCTTGCTAGTGTCCTGTCTACTTGTTGGCTTTCTTGTGTCTGTGTTAGGATATAGACTCCTTGAGAACAGGGATGTCGAGCTGGTTCTCATGCATGTGTTTTTAGTGTGTAGAGCAGCTTCTGATCACAGTAATCAAGTAATATGGATGGAATCCATATTACAGGGCACCTACTGCTGGGTTCACTCTTGCTGTGCATTTGTGGATTTAGAAAATGCATAATGTCATGTGTGCACCTTCAGAGCACCATACAGAACAGGGTCTCTGCGGTGCTGTTCCCCTCCCCGCCCTCCACTCCTGGGGCCTGCCCCACCCTCCCGCAGTCACCGCTCCTCTTTACTATCTCCCTAGTATGCCTTTTCCTGAATGTCATAGTTAGAATCATGCAGTATGTAGTCTTTTCAGATTGGTTTCCTTCCTCAGAAATACACATTTAAGATCTTTCATGTTCTTATAACTTGATACGGCTCATTATTTATTGCTGAGTAATATTCTATTGCATGGTCACGCCGGTTAGCTCATTCCTCCACCTGTCCTTGCATCTGAGCTTCAGCAATTTGAGTAAAGCTGCTGTAAACCTCGATGTGCTGCTTTTGTGTGTGTGCTGGATTTTTCAACCCAATTGGGTAGATATCAAGGTCAATGATTGGGAAGACTGTTTGGTTTGGTAAGAAACTTGCAAGCTGTCTCCTAACATGGCTGAACCGAGCTAGGCGTGGTGGCGCACGCGTGTAATCCCAGCGCTTGGGCGGCTGAGACAGGAGGATCGCACAGGTTCGAAGCCAGTCTCAGCTACTTAGTGAGGCTTAGTGAGCAGCTTAGTGAGACCCTGTTTCCAAATAAGATATAAAATAGGGCTGGGAGCATAGCCCAGAGGTAGAAAAGCCCCTGGGTTCTACCCCCAGGACCACAAAAATAAATAAAGAAAGTGGCTGAACTGTTTTGCATTTTCATCAGTGCTGGATGAAGGTCTCTGTTACTCCACATCCTTGCCGGCACTTGATGTATGACGCTGTCTTACTTAAATCTGCAGTTCCCAAGTAGCGTATGATGTTGAGCACCTGTTCAAATCTTTTGTCTGCTTTAAATTATTTGATTTCTTACTGTTTTTCGCCAGCTTTATGGAGGTATGATTGTCAAATAAAGGTTGTGCGGGTGTGACTCTTGTGCAAGGATTCTTGTGCGTGTGTGCGTGTGTGCGTGTGTGTGTGTGTGTGTGCGTTGCTCGCTGTCTTTACATGCAATGTGATGTCCTTGCAGTCATTTCCCTTTCCCTACTTTTACTTCTCAGGAAGATTTCGACGTCGATCATTTTGTGTCTGACTGTAGGAAGCGGGTACAGTTGGAAGAGCTGAGAGACGACCTGGAACTGTACTACAAGCTGCTTAAGACAGCCATGGTCGAGCTCATCAACAAAGACTACGCAGACTTCGTCAACCTCTCCACAAACTTGGTGAGCTGCGCGCCTGCAGCCCCTGTGGGCACTGTGCCCGTGGCTTCTTGTGTGTGTGTTCTTCAAAGGGCTTCGGTTTGTAGTCTCCCCCGGAAACTCGAGACGCTCCCCAGTCCCACAGAAGACCTGAGCTGAACCTTGTGGTGCACGTTTTGTTCTCAGCCTCTGCTCGGCCAAGACCTGTCACACTCAGCTGGAGCAGGCGTCAGCTATTAGCACAGCGTGGAGGTGGGATCGCTGATGGCTCTTTGTTAGCTGACTCCAATCCTGGGCAAGCTCGCTGGTTCAGGCTAATTTGCAAGAGCAAATATCAGCCGTCTTTAAGGAAATATTTGATTTCCTTTCAGGTACATAATGCTAGCCAGCGCTGAGCTGACAGTGGTCATTACTGATCTTTAGGAGGCTTGGTTTTTTAAGATTTGAGAATAGCTTGTAGTGAGAATCTCACTTGTTTGTGAAACTAGTTTAGAAATGCTTGAGTGTTAATATTTCTGGAGTTCACTATTTAGTCTTCTTACTCATATTTTACTTCACTCATCTTCCTGGGAATTTCAAAATGCATTAAAATTAATGAGTCATATTTACTTTTAGGAAATACACTGCAGGTGCTAAGATAAATGTTCCAGCAGGATTAGAAACCCAGAAAGTTTCATTACCATCCTATTTAGTTTGTATTTTCTCAAGGACTGTAATATCTAGGTGTGATATAGTTCATCGGGCTTTTGCCTCAACTGGCTGAGTACATTAATTATCCATAGGTAGTGCTCACCTCCAGTTACAATTTTTTAGTCATGAAACATTCCATCTAAAGGCATATTGTGCATAAGGAGGCTTTCGTTCATTGCAGCTTATTTTTATGGTTTTCATGTACATCAACAATTTTTTCTATTCTACCAACAGTGTTTGTAGCCTTGATTGTTGGCACTCACTGTTACTGTCGGTTGTGATGGATTTGTACACCATCATCCCTCGGTTGTGATGTGTTTGTACACCACGATCCCTCGGTTGTGATGGATTTGAACACCGTGATTCTTGTTTTCAGGTTGGCATGGACAAAGCCCTCAACCAGCTCTCTGTGCCTTTGGGACAGTTACGAGAAGAGGTCCTGGTGAGTTCCCCAGATAATACTAACAAAACCATGAAGCATGGGACACTTATTTTGCCTCCTCTTAGAATTCCTTTCGTCTGTTAGTTGTTGATGCTGTGTTTTGAATGGTCAGTGATTACAGTACTCACTCTACAACAGTTGTACATACATGATTTTCTGGTTTTTGCATGTGAGGCTGCAACCTAAACATATGTTTGGTTTCAAGGTCTTAGAGTAGGGCGTTACCTGTGGGGATGGGAGGAGGCTCTTTGCAAATTCATCTTGTCAGTAAGTAGTCGCCAACTTACAAATGGCTCATATTTTAAACACAAGTGTTTTCCCAACTGATCCTTTATATGTGGTTAGGTCCCTAGACCTGTCCATAAAAGTTATTTATACCCTAATGTAACTGAAGGATAATATAAAATCACCACCTAATAAACATGGATTGGCGTTTCTCTGAGGTAATGCCAGTGTGGGAATGGGACTCTCCACCATGAAGCCATGGGGACATTGGAGGGGAACTTTGGCGTCATGCTGCACAGAACACGGCCCTCCCCTGTGCTTTGCCCACGGGTCGTCTCCCCCAGCCCCAGCTCTGTGTCAGCTCCTCTGACCTGCAGGCCCCAGGCCTGCTGAATGATCTTCCGCTGGTCACCGCCTGGCATTACCTGTCACTCCTGGATTGCCCACAGCTTGGACGGCCTGCGTTCTTGCCTACATCCCGGTGGGCAGGCAGCTCCCAGCGAGGGATACGAGTAGACACTCAGTGCACGCTCAGTGCTGGGAGCGTGCAGAGCAGCGGGCATCACCAGCTGGGGGGCTGTAAAGGGGTCGTGTCGAGAAGTCCTCATCCAGTGGTTCCCAGTGTTGGCCTCCTGTATGACTCTTTAAAGGTTTTCAGCGTGCCCTTCTGTGGGGTGAGAGGAAGCGTTCCTGTGGTCCTCTGCTGGACTCTGCAGCCTGGGGCTCTGTCCTGCTCCCCTCGGTGTTCCTGCAGTCTTGAGCCACTGTGGCTATGCCGTGTCGTGGCCTGCTCACGCACACCCGCTCCAGCCTCCTGTGCCTCCTGTTGGCGCTGCGGCCCCTTTCCCACAGCTGCCTGGGCAGCCGCTGCCACCCAGCCCATCAAGCCACAGACCTTACTTCCTTCCTGGCCCCAGTTCACAAAGCTGCTGTATGAACAGGTGGCTGAGGATGGGCTGTAGCTGTCCCGTGCTTCACAGCCTCCTTGTTGGCTTGCACGGTTGGCTGACAAACATTTATTAGGTATTTGGTTTCACTGAATGAATGGATTCACGCTTCTGTCGAAATCTCTAATTTGTTCCTCTAGCTGTTCCCTTTACCTCGACTTTAGCTCCAGTTCCTTATTATCTCATTCTTGGCTTAATTCTTTGGGTCCTAGACATGATTCTCCACCTGCAGTCTCTCCCTTTTCCTGGCTTCTTGATCCCTAAGTTTCCCAGAACACATTTTCATCAGGATATGGCAGTATTGGAACGTGTAGAAACTGACCCAAACACCCCAGCTGGGCCAAGCCCTCCCGAGTCTCTCTGTCTCCAGACGAAGTCTGCAGTGTACCAGGGAGTGTGCCTCAGGCGCTGACCACGTATCTGCCCACCTTTTGTCTTCTGAGAGCCTCCTCTGCTCTCAGAAGGACCCCAGGGTCCCCTGCCTGCTGCCTGACGCTGGTCCCTTTCTGCCCCGGCCACACTCATCGGGCGTGTACTGCTTTCCTTTGGGCAGTTGATCCTGTGTGACCTGGCTTTCTGTGCCCTTTCCTGAGTCATGAGTAAACAGCATTTCCATCTGATACTCTGTAGTTTTGCCTGTATCTGCATAGTGGCCTGGAGATTTTAAGTCCTGTGGAATTGAATAAAATGTGTAAGTTTTATAATGTTACAGAACAGCTTTGCAGTATGTTTTCTTGATTCCTTTAGAGTCTTAGATCATCTGTCAGTGAAGGAATCCGGGCAGTCGATGAACGCATGTCTAAACAAGAGGACATCAGGAATAAAAAGGTACATGTGGCACCTACCGTTACAGCGTTAACTGCGGCCACCAGCACCGCTCTGTTCCCGGGGCCTGTAGAGGAGGGAGCCTGCGGTCTCTTATGTTAGAACCCAGCAGCTCAGCCCCTGGTGGGGCAGCACCCAGGTCTTCACTCCTGGTCTGCTTAAAGTCCTGTGAGCAAAGTTTAGGGGTAAGGAAAGGAATAGAACTTTTAAAAGGAAAGGGAAATTATACTTCTCTTGTGCTTCAGTTTATTCTCAGTAGCCTTGATGTTGTTAAAGAAATACATTAGGTGCCGGCTCAGTGCCCTCCTGTCTCCTCATACTCTTTCGTGTTACCTACGGAAGCAAGAAGGTAGACTCTCAAACGTACCCGGGTAGTTGCTGGCTTAAGATTCCTTGCTTTTCAAAGGAAGAAGCAGGTATAGCTGTGAGAAAAGCCCCTCGGAGCCCAGCGGCTTCCCCTTGTCCTGCGCCGAGCAGGAGCCCGCTTCTGGAGCTCACCCCAGCACCACCACAGGCCCCCGCGCTGGATGGGCGAGGTGGCCCGTCCTCACGCGGCGGCGCAGGTCTCTGCACCACTGCCTTCGCTCTGGTGGCCTGGGTTTCAGCTTTATTTTCTGATGTTTAGTCATCCCGATTGCACGTTGGCAGCATTGGATCTAGAACTCAGGATTCTCTCTCTAGCCTGTGCCCTGCTCAGTGTCTTCTAAATATGCATAACAGCGTACGCCTTAGAATCCCCAGGGAGACCTTCTGGTGTGTTCTCCTGAAGGTAGATGCTGAACGCAGTACATTCCTAGGAGAGCGCATTGGCCTGGAGAGCAGGGGTTCTGCTCAACCCCTGCTCGCCACTGCTCACAAGCTCAGTCAGGGGTGTCCAGTGAGCAGCTCTGTCTCCTTGTTAAACTCTGTAGTAAGCGTCCTGGGTTAGCTGGCACTTGGCATGCAGGTCAGCTGCTGTGTGATTGGAGATGATGACTGGAAATGAAGATGAAGCATGGAAGGGGGTCTGAGACACACAGCCAGGGAGGCCACCCGTGTGGGGAAGCAGGGGCAAGGTGAGGGTGCGAGCCGCGGAGCGCCTTGTTGGCGGTATCGCCTAACTGTAAACTTGCCGACTATTGAAATGTTCTTGTTCTAGAGAGCCAAAATTAAAATGGGGGGGGGGTATAGATTGAAAATATTAAAAGTATAGATAGCCCTGACTCTTCTACATTGAGTTTTGGCTTTGTGTACCTTTATTTAGGATGAGGAAATAAGGTACTTATGATTAAACATCGTGATAACTTTCTTTGCTTAACTTTAATTTTTACAGATGTGTGTGTTGAGGCTTATACAGGTTATTCGATCAGTTGAGAAAATTGAAAAAATCTTAAACTCTCAAGGTTCTAAAGAAACAACAACTCTAGAAGCAAGCAGGTAAGTGTTCCTACCACATACTTACTACATACCAGTCTTTTTATGAAGGATTGAGTCAACTCATTTCTGAAAAGTAAAAAAGAAGATCTAAGTATACGACTTACTATTGTTAAAGATAGCTCAAGAAGGGTGAGCTACAAACATGGTGACGTTTATGTATATTGTTACAGAGCCTGGGCAGTTTTGGGCCACAAGCCGCCAGCCTCCTGTTGGTTAGAGGTGGTTGTGGGCCACGCCCCTAAGCCGCCAGCCTCCTGTTGGTTAGAGGTGGTTGTGGGCCACGCCCCTCAGCTCCGCCCCTTCTGGCCTGGGCGCTTTACCAGAGCTTGTCAGTCACTGCTAAGGTCTGGTTTGTCTTCAGCTGCTCCGCCTCCTGCCGCCTCCCGGCACTGACACCCCTCCTGACCTGTGCGCCCTCACAGCCCGGTCCTGCCCACCACCCACTTGCACCTTTGCCCTTCCAGCTATGGTCCCGAGTGGCCTGCTCTCCCTGGATACCAGCTCTGCCCAGGGCCTGCAGTGCTGACTCCCCATCTGCTCTCAGGACAGCCACATTGGACTGTGTGGTCTTGGCCGCCGTGAGATGCTGTTTCCTCTTGCTTTCTTTAAATTCTGCCCTGCTGAGGGCTATGGCAGGATGTACAAACAAGACGCTAGAGCTTTTAGAAACACTCCCAGGACCACCTCCTTTGGGGAGTCTTACCTGAACTCTCGTTCAGATGCTCCATCTTCGTGTTTCTGTCAGGCCTCCGGGCGTCTGCCAGGGAGCTTCTCTGTGGGGCTGGAGCCACTGACTGACTCGTGTGCTTTCCCGTCAGCCTGCTCCGCCTCTGCCATCTGCGCCAGGCCTCACTCGTACCCACGGTGCCTGGAACCAGTGTTCCCTGAGAAGAGGTGCCAGGCAGCACCTCTTGCCGGGCTTGCAGCCGCTCAGCTTTGTTCCCACACGCAACTAGCGTTCCTTTGGAATGGCTGTCTTTAATAAGACAGACATCGCCGGGCTTGGTGGTGCATGCCTGTAATCCTTCCTAATACTTTGGAGGCTGAGACGAGGATTGTGTAGGTTCGAAGCCAGCCTCAGCTACTTAGTGAGGCTCTCAGCAACTTAGTGAGACCCTATTTATAAAATAGGTCTGGGAGTATAGCCCGGAGGTAGAAGGCCTGTGGGTTCCATACCCAGTCCACTAAAAAAAAAAAAAGGCAGACGGTGCATTGTTCTTGCTCTGGACCCCCTTCCACATCAGCAGCTTTGACTGTAGAGAAGGCACAGCCCGGCCTGATAGTGATTAGTGAAGGTATTGTGCTAGACTGGCCCAGAAACATGTCACTGCTTTATCAACAGTCTGCACACGGCTGTTGAGAGGGGGAGAGCCAAGGCATTGACTGGCTGGGCCTGCTGGGCGGCTCCTCCTCTGACTAGGGCACGGGCAGATCCCTGTTGGTCTCAACTCAGGTCCCTGTGTGTGGGCATTTCTCTTCCCTGATATGTAGTAGAATGCCTTCCGTTCTCCTTTTCTGCTTGACTTCCTCTCGAGTGGTGTTGACACCACACTGTGTCTTAGGAGCAGAGCCTGTTTAGATCCGTGTGGCAGGTACACATGCTTGTCTTCTCTACAGGACCCAGACATGCAGACCACTTCTGCTTTTAGTAAACATAATTGTAGGTTCTTATAGTTTAAGCTTAAAGCTGTTTGGAGAGCTTTTATTTCTTGACCCTGGAGGGCCAATCTTATTTATTAAGGTGACAGAAATATTTCATGTTTTAGGAATATTGGAGATATCCCAGAAGAAGGGAGAAGGAGCAGGTGGAGAAGTAGGAGAGGGTTCGGGTGGAGTGCAGGCTAGGGAGAGGAGGGGAGAAAGGCAAGGAGGCCGGGAGTGGGGCGTGGAGAAGGTGGCGAGCCCCTGGTTCCGCGCGGGTCTGGCCGGCCCTCCCTTGGGCGGGGCAGCACCAGGCCCTTGCACTTTGCTGATTGCCTGCAGGTGGCTCTAGATGGCTGTGCGTGTGTGGAGAGAGGGTGGACCGTGGCGCTCAGGCCAGCTCTGGGGCGTGAGGAGGTGGCGTAGGGAAGCACGCTCTGCAGGGAGCTCGGTGCAGTGCTGCTGTTGCTCAGGGTGCGGATCGTGGACTCTCTCTGGGAAGCCAAAGCCCTAGGAGTCAAATTCTGTGCTTGCTGTCTCACTAGCCCACTTTTGACTGGACAGATTCTGGAGAGAATCGCCACAGAGTTCAACCAGCTGCAGTTCCATGCTGTGCAAAGCAAGGGCTTGCCCCTTCTGGACCAAGTGAGGCCGGTGAGTCTGCAGTGCCCTTTAGGGCTTGCTGGGGGATTTTGGTTTACTTGGCAGTGTGCCTGACACGGGTTGGGGAGCTAGAGGGTTTTAACTATTTTCAGTTTTGTTTTTGGGCCCTATTTTCTAATTGTAATTAATTAAAGATTTTGTGTAAAAACTTAGTTGCATTCTTTAAATTATAAGAGTAAGCTGGGCATGGTTGCGCACACTTGTACTCCCAGCACTTGGGAGGCTGAGACAGGAGGATTGCGCAGGTTCGAAGCCAGCCTCAGCTACTTAGTGAGACTGTTTCCAAATAAAATATAAAATAGGTCTGGGAGTGTAGCCTGGAGGTAGAAAGCCCCTGGGTTTCATCTCCAGTACCAAAAAAAAAAAAAAAAATAGGTCTAGGGGTATAACCTGTACCACACACACCAAAAATAATTAATTACAAGAGTAACAAATTCTAAATTTTATGTAATTTTACATATGGTGTAGGCAGATTTAATTTTTCCAATACCCATCACTAGGCTTTTAATCTATGTTTATCAAAATGTTTACTCTAGCTCAAGAAGAAAACAACCTTTGCCACTCTGTAATTGTCTAAATTCTTTGACGAGTTAAAGGGCTGCTTACAAGGAGGTTGCAGGAGGAGGAGGGATTCCTTGTTACTGCCCAGGGAACCTTGGCATCCTAGGTTCACGCACATCGCCCCGTGAGGCGATACCTGGCGTGCTGCTTGTTGGGCTGAGCTGAGCTGAGCTTCCTCGCCCACCTTCCTCCTTGCAGCGCATAGCGGGCATCACGGCCATGCTGCAGCAGTCACTGGAGGGACTCCTGCTGGAAGGCCTGCAGACCTCCAACGTGGACATCATACGGCACTGCTTGCGGACCTACGCCACGATTGACAAGACACGGGACGCGGAGGCCTTGGTCGGCCAGGTCCTGGTGAAGCCGTACGTGGACGAGGTGTGTCTGCACGCGCAGAGTAACCACTCTGCGTGCCGCCCTGCGCAGGAGGGGAGGCGGGAGAGGCCCAGGGCTTCCGTGAGGGGCCCGCCGCCTGGGGAGTGGGGTGTGCACTCAGTGTTCCGGCCATGCTTGGCTCGGGCGTCGTCATCTTTTGGAGTGAGAGTCTCGCCCAAGAGGAAGGGCTCATCGGTGTTCTTTAGCTCATTGGTGTAAACTTACTGCTGTGAGAGAATGTTTAACCTGGTCTGTGGGTAGAGTAAACCATGCGAGCAGAGGGCAGCGCTGCGGCCTGGAGGAGCATGGAGTGGAGGGCAGGCAGCCGCCACCCCAGGTCCACACATATGGTGTAGGCATTTGCCGGGCTAGCATTCCAAGATGAGGGACTTTGAGCAAGTTGGAGGGGTGGCACCGGGCTGCCCTGGGCCTTGCCTGTTAGGCTCAGTTACTCTGCCAGGAGCAGGCGGGACAGGCCGAGCTGCAGGAAGCCACTGGTCCTCACAGGATTTCTGACAGGCGACAGCGGCAGCTGATCTGATTGAGCCGTAGTCACAGATCCCATTGCAGGGTTGGGACTTCCTTCCAGCCTCTGTCAGCATAGGCACAGAGGTTATACTCCCTGACTGTAGGGTAAAGGTTTTTGATATTTACATATGTATTTGTTCTTTATTTATTTTGTAGTACTGGGGATGGAACCCAGGGACATTCTACCTCCGAACTATACCCCAGCCTTATTTTTCATTTTTATTTGGAAACAGGGCCTCACTAAGTTGCTGAGGCTGGCCGCCAACCTGTGATCCTCCTATCTCAGCCTCCCAAGTACTGGGATTACAAGCAGGCACCATCATGCCTGCCTGTTTATTTTTTTAATGGGAGAAATTGAATATCCCAAAAATAAATATGAAATTCAGGGGTTAATTTTAGTAATCTTTATTGCATTATTATAAGGATTATAAAAAATGATCTTCATTTTCTTCTGTTTCTGTCTTACTGTATTCCATAGCCATCTATGTAGGACAAAAAGGACAAACTACGTATTGTTCCTTGGATCAATACATGACAATATTTTAGTTATTAATTTATGCTTTTTCTTTGTATAGACTCTGGTGTGCCAAATTAAAGGAATATTTGAGTCTGTGGTGTAGTAAACCGTAGTTCCATTTATTTTAATTTGCATACTCCTGTCATATGATCACTCTGCTCCCAGCCTTATGGACCCAAATTAAAATAATACAGTACTGGGTATTTCCCCAACTCTCTCTGCCTCACACCCTGCCCTAATCTGAATGAAGACAGAGATGGCATTTGGAGGGCTCCTGTGCTCTGACCTGGCTCTTCAAGGGGGCTTTGCTTCCTTTTAAGCTCAGCAGGAAGCGCGAGAGGGTGGGTTCTCAGCCAGCAGTGCTGCCACTCAGCCTCCCTCTATCCCGCGGCAGGCAGAGCTGCACAGCAGATCTTGGGAACGGGTTTCAAATATCACTTCTGTTTTATTTTTCTGTTTAGAAAATACGCCAGCTGGGAGGAGGGTGGCCATGGGAAGCCAAGATCTGAGTTTCTTCCTCTGTAGTGCGTAGCTCACGCCTATCTCTTAAAGACGCTTAAGAAGTGGTGCCCTTTCCCAGGTGATTGACGAGCGCCAGGTGGAGTCCCACCCCAGCGGCCTTCAGCTCATGTATGAGAAGCTCCTGGAGCTCGTGCCTCACCACTGCCGCCTGCTCCGGGAGGTGACGGGAGGCACCGCCTCAAGGTACTCGGAGGGCTCTGTCCCCACCCACGCTTGCTGCCCGAACCTGGTCCTCACCTCGTGCCCGCCACGGTGCCAAGGCAGGTGCACCAGAGCCCCACCACAGCGAAGCCAGGGTTTGGGCTGTGCCTCCTCCCCCAGGGCCCGGCCTTTCCTTTGCTTAGCCACAACTAGTAGGGCCTTTGCTGTCCCAGTTATGCTAACCAGGTCACACCTTACGATGACCCTGTGAAGTCGGTTCTGCATTCTGCCCATTTTAAAGACGAAGAAACCAAAGCACAGAGGAGATAAGAGATTGCCAGGATCCCCGTTTGCACTCAGCCTCACTGGCGCTGAAGGGCTGCTTTATCTCAGTGCCAAGTTTGCGAGTTAGAAATCTAACGTCCAGTGTTAAAAGGGCAAGACGGCACACGCGTTAGTTCCTCACCAGCTTTCCGTGAAGATCTGTGATCAGGGTTCAGATGTAAAGGCACAGACTCTCAGAACTGGAGGCACACTTCAAGGTGGCCCAGCAGGCCTGAAGCCAAGTGTAATGGATAAGTTGGCGTCTTGTGCAGTGCTCTAGGGTTTGGGCCTAGGATTGCTTTTCCTGTGGTATATGACCACTTTCCCAAGGAAAGAGCCCCCGGTGGAGCCACCTTCTGGATACAGTGGCTTCTCCTCATCTTTGACACAGGTATGGACATGAGGTCCACACAGTGTGTCAGGTTCAAAGTGATGCTGAGCTCCAGGGGTAAAGTGCTGTGCAAGCAAGCTGGCTGGCAGATCTGGTCTTTGAAAGGGCTGGAATACGTTTTAGGCAGAGGACCTTTTAGCAAAGCTGCAGTGTGGGATTTTGCTGCTTGCAAAGAGGGTTGGTGAGCCACTGACGCCCTGCTCTGCTCTTGCAGTGAGAGAAGCACCACTGTTCCCGGGTATGACTTCTTGGTGAACTCTGTCTGGCCAGAAATAGTGCGAGGACTGGAGGAAAAGCTGCCTTCTCTCTTCAACCCTGGGGACCCCGATGCCTTTCACCAGGTGACTCCCCATCGCCCTGGTCCTGAAGGGTGCCAGTCTGGGACTTGGGAGCAGCCTTGTTCTCTTTTCATGATCTTGTTTTCTGTGGTTTATTAAAAACAAAAATTTAAGTTGCTAAGTGAACATTTACCTTAAAACGTATATATTGTTTTAGCCAAGTATGGCCTGTGGCACTTTGAGAAATAACATTCTCACTTTAAGAGGTAAAGTATAGCCGGGCATGATGGTGCACGCTTGTAATCCCAAGAGTTGGAAGGCTGAGACAAGAGGATCCTGGTTCGCAGACAACCTCAGCTACTTAGTGAGGCCCTCTGCAACTCAGTGAGACCTTGTTTCAAAATAAAGAATAAAAAATAGGACTGGGGTTATAGCTCGGAGGTAGACTGCCCCTGGGTTTAATCCCTGGTACCACTAAGGAAAAAAAAGGAAAATAAAATTCAATCTAGAAGCCGGGCGTGGTGGCGCACGCTTGTCATCCCCGCGCTTGGGAGGCAGAGACAGGAGGATTGCGCAGGTTCGAAGCCAGCCGCGCGCGCTGGCTTAGGAGACCCTGTTTCCAAATAAAAAAAAATGTAAAAATAGGTCTGGGAGTGTAGCCCGAAGGTAGAAGGGCTTCCGGGAACCCCAGTACCACAAAAAAAAAAAAAAAAAAAAAAAAAAATTCAATCTAGATACCATTGTGACTATATATATATATAATTTTCTAACTTTCTTTAAAAAGTTTCTGCAGTTGTTTTCTATGGAAATTTTTAGGTTTGTATATCTCTACTATGTAATTTTGAAGAAAAACAGCAAGTCGTGGTTGAATTTAAAGCATGCTGTGAATGTCCTGTGTAACTTTTAAACTTAGGAAGCGCTACTGTCTTCTTTTTTTAATGGAATCCTGGTTAGATTTCCTGGTTAGGATGCAGGGCATATTCACGCTGCTTGGAGCATCGTCTTTTGAAGACTTCTCCCCCATTGTGATAGCCCAGTCGAGGACAGGTGGCTGCTGCCGGCCAGCGGGCTGCGGCCATGGCTCAGCCTCTCGGAGCCTGTCTTGCTCTCCCCTGGAGTCGGCTTTGGGTTTTCCTACCGAAGGGGTGGTTCTGTCTTGAGTCTTGTGGTGTGCTGGGGCTTGCTGTATACTTCCACTCTGTCCCAGTTCTTCCCTCTCCTCCTTCCTCCCCTCTTCCTCCCTTCCTTTTCTGCCTTCTTCGTATGTTAAGACTTTTAGGGATTTGTTTTTCTCCTTTATTCGGTGTCTTTCCTTCCACTAATTTTGACATTGTGCCCCTTTTTATTTCTGTAGACATTAAGTAATCTTCATGAAGTGTTGGCAAACTCTCCCTTTACTTAACAGAATGTGAGTGCTCTTCACCCTCCTCCTGGGCAGGTCCAGGAGCTTAGGACACTCCGTGCTGATGGTGCCTTCTCGTGGTACGTGGTGCTCTCCCAGGCTCTTACTTCTGTTTTGTTTTTTAATACTAAAAAGTGAGACCTAGTGACTACTGTTCACAAGCTCACCCCACTCTGAGATTACCCAGGTTCATCTGTTCTACTTCCTGCTGTTCTTGGATGTAAGCCGCTCTTCTTGGGCCGTGTTCTTTCTTCAGAGATGCATCTGTTAGGAGGCTTTTTAGTAAGGCTCATTGATAGTAAACTTCATGTTTCTTTAGTAATTTCTCAGTTTGTGTTTGAGAATAACTGCATGTGCCCTTCTGTTTGGGAGGAGGTTTTGCTGGACATAGAAGCTCAGCACTTGTAGCCTTGTCTTTTGTTTCAAAATAAAAAATAAGTGTGATAGTGCACACTTGTAATCGTAGCATTTGGGAGGCTGAGAAAGGGGGATCTCAGGTTTGCAGCTAGCCTCAGCAACTTAGTGAAGCCCTGTTTCAAAATAAGAATAAAAGCTGGGCATGGCGGCGCACGCTTGTAATCCCAGCATTCGGGAGACTTTGAGGTCAGGATTCTAGAGGGTGCTCGATGCTTGTGGGTGTTTCCACAAGGATCTATCAGTCTTTCAAGGTGTGCCTTCAGCTTCAGGCCCTAATGCAACATGTTTCATGAAAAGGGAAGTACTCTGTATTCCTTTGCATGCAGAGATACAGGTTTGTCCCAGATACAGCAGTGCCTTCCTTTGTCTCAACACCACACAACTAGACCACCCCCAGGGGATAGCATCGGGGTGAAGACCAGGTGCCAAAACTAGGTGACAGCCACTCGAGCCTGGTTCTTACCGCAGGGAACTCCTGTGCCAGCACCGGCTTCAGCAGGACGATGTGCCCTCTGCTCCACTGTATGTCGGTGCTCCAGTGGGCGGGGTGGGATGCCCTGGACATGAACACCATCACCACCATGTAGGGAGCGCTGGATGTGGAATCCCAGGCTGGGTTCCCTCAGGCTTTGCCAGTAAGACCTGCAGCATGGCCCTGGGCTGCATGGTCCTGGGTGTCGCCTCTCAGTGGACGCTGGGAGGGACCTCCTGCGGGCCCTCTCAGCTCCAGAGCCCTGGTTCTGGGTCGGGCTTCTTCATCTCCGTCCAGCCATCAGCGTATGCGCCCGATTCCCTTAGCTTCCTGACGATCTCTGCTGCTTGTCCTTGTTCTAGAAATACACCGTAAGTATGGATTTCGTGAGAAGATTCGAGCGACAGTGTGGGTCCCAGGCCAGCGTGAAGCGGCTAAGAGCACACCCTGCCTACTTCAGCTTCAGTAACAAGTGGAACTTACCTGTGTATTTCCAGATAAGGTCAGTCCTAAACTCAGCTGCCTGCCCTTCCAACAGAGCTGAGTGCTGCCAGGAATGTCGCCCTGAACCGGGCGTGGTGGCGCATGCATGTAAATCCCAGCACTTGGGAGGCTGACACAGGAGGATCGCGGTTTGCAGCCAGACTCAGCTACTTAGCGAGGCCCTTCACAACTCCGTAAGACCCTGTTTCAAAAATAAAGAATAGCCGGGCGTGGTGGCGCACGCTTGTAATCTCCACGCTTGGGAGGCGGAGACAGGAGGATCACGCAGGTTTGCAGCCAGCCGTGCTGGCTTAAGAGACCCTGTTTCTAAATAAAAATATAAAATAGGTCTGGGAGTGTAGCCCGGAGGTAGAAGGGTTTCCAGGAACCCCAGTCCCACCAAAAAAATAAAAAATAAATAAAGAATAAAAAATAGGGCTGAGACAGCCGGGCTTGGTGGCACACGCGTGTAATCCCAGCATTTGGGAGGCTGAGACAGGAGGATCGCGGTTTATGGCCAGCCTCAGCTACTTAGTGAGGCCCTTTGCAGCTCAGTGAGACCCTGTTTCAAAATAAAGAATAAAAAGTCGGGCTGGGGTGTAGCTCGGATGTAGAATGCCCCTGGGTTCCATCCCCAGTTCCATAAAGAAAAAGAATGTCACCCCGATTTGGGGCTCCTTCTCTGGGACCACAGACCACAGTCCTGCCATCCTCACGTGGTTTAGCTCCTTAGCCACCATAGTGCTGGTGCTGGTGGTCTGTAGGCCTTGATGCCACTGGCAGGATTCAGTACCTACCTACCTCCTGACGGAGGCCTGCACGGTGAGTGTTCAGGATGAGGAGAGTGGGTTCATGGGGGCTCAGACAAGCTGCAGAGGGCTGACTTGATCCAGATGGATTAGCTCTTGCTCCACTGAGAGTCTAGGAGAGCAGGCATCTCCTGCTTGGGCGGGATTCACTAAGAACACAGACTGTCAGCATGCAATTGTGGAGCCCTGATAGTAGGAAGCAGGGATGTGGGTAGAAAGGCGCCCGGCAGCCCCTCAGCGCTGTGAGGAAAAGGGGTGGGAGGGGAGGCGCCTGGCAGCCCCTCAGCGCTGAGAGGGAGGGGTGGGAGGGGCTCCATCAGCGCAACTGCGCTAACTTGCGCTCTTTTTTTCGAAGGTTTAGAGAAGTGGCAGGATCCCTGGAAGCTGCGCTCACAGAAGGGCTGGAAGTTGCCCCAGGTAACCTAGGGCCAGATGACAGTTGTCCCTGAGGGGAGCACAGCCCACAGCCAGCAGGACCTCGGTCCCTGGGGCCCTGCCACCCCTCCTGCTGTACAGTGTTCCAGGCCGTGAGGACACTTGTTTAATCTTGTCTTTAACTTTGTTTTTGTTGAGTGCGTGGGATGGAGCCCAGGCCTCTCCTGTGCTAGGTGGGCATTCAACCATTGAGTTGCACCCTCAGCCCAGCTTGCTTTCTTTTAGTAAGATGAGAAGACCCCAGACCTTTTGGTTCATTGAGCTCTCTGTTTTATCAGAGTGACAGCCTGTGGGTTTCTGTGAGTGTTATGTTGGCTCCTAGTGACTGTCTCTACAGCCGCGGGCTTGTGGTCCTCGGGGTCAGCGTCTGCTCTCTAGTGAGCACATCCTTGCTGGACCTGAGCCCCGTCGAGCTCTGGGGTTTGGGTGTGGAGGTGGGCAGATGCGCAGCCTCCCAGTCAGGCTGTGCGCTGAGGAGGGAGCAGGTCTGGCCTGGCCCTGGCCCTTGCCGGGTGGTTGGCTGGGATGAGGTGCTGCTCAGGGCGTTCCTGGAGGCTCTGTGTGTGTTGGCATTTACCCTGGTGCGAGGGAGGCGTACCAGGCGAGTGCGTGGCCTTCAGGATAGGAGAGGCGCCGGCACTTGGCCAGCGCGCCGTCCATTCTCTGGTGCTGCGCTCCTTGCTTTGACCATGTGCGGCAGCGGGCACTGGGTGGTGGCTCGGGACTGACAGGAGCTCCCTAAGTCGGCGGCTCTCCTCCAGCTGGAAGTGCGTACTGCCTCTCGGCCTCTCACAGAACGTGGAGCAGCCTGAGGAGGTGCTGGTCGGAGGAGATGTTCCTGCCGGCGCTGGCGCATCGTCTCTGGAGGCTCAGCCTGCAGGTCTTGGCGCGCTTCTCCGTGTTCGTGCATGAGGTAAGCCTGGCCGCGGGCTCGTCATCAGCGCTGCAGGTGAGAATCGTGGTGCTGTTTGGCCAACTGCTCGTGTGCTATGTCGTGAGAGGCTAGCCCAGGAGAGCCAGCTGGCGCCCCGGGTCCCCCTGCAGCTGGAGCTCCGGGTGCCGCCTGGGTGTCTGAGGTCACGGCCTGGCGTTGGGCTCTAGAACCCAGCCCGACAAGCGCACATTCCCTTCCAAAACCACAATCCAGGAGGTGCCTCTGAATCAAAACAGAGGTGTTTTTTTAATGAAAACTATTAGGAATCAAACACACACATACTTACTGCTTGATTCTGGCCGTTCTCAGCCGTGTGGCCGCTCTCTGGGGTCCTGGCCTCGTCGGGAGCCAGGTGTGGCAAGTGTCCTCACGGCTGCTGGCTGCACCAATGTCACGCGCAGCCCAGGCTCCCCGTGGGCCCTGGCCTTGCCTGTTCTCGCAGGACTTGAGCTGCTTGGCCACTTGCCCAGGGATGGCCTCAGTGGCAGGCCCTTGTGCACAGGGTCTTCACAGTACAAGGAGTCTGGAAAGAGACTTAAAAAAACAAGAGCTGGGCATGATGGCTGGGATTACATGGTGCCTGTAATCCCAGGCCTCAGGCAGCAGGTTTGAGACCAGCCCCAGCAACTTAGCAAGACCCTGCTTCAAAATAAAAAGGAAAGCCGGGCTGGAGTATAGCTCAGAGGTAGCATGCCCTGGGTTCAGTCCTCAGTACCCACAAAACGCCAAGCTGAGGGCGGGCCTGTGGTGTGCAGGGCAGCAGCAGGAGCAGGAGCAGGCCAGCGAGGTTGGCCATGGCCTTGCCGCCCTGGATCCTGTGGGCCAGGGACCACGAAGCCCCCGAGTGTCATGGAAACAGCTCCTGTGTGTGCTGCCTGGGGTTGCTCTGTGGACCGCAGCGCGGCAGGTTACGGAGTGCGGTTGGTTGACGAGTTCCTCTGGCCCTCCCTCTCAGGGAAGGTCTAGCAGACTGCCCTGCCTGGGGCCACGGCTGAGCACCAGCGTTGGCTGGGGACGGTCGGGCTGGGTTGTTCCTCAGGTGTGCACCCAGCAGGCCGTGCATTCTCGAGAGCTGGACAGTAATTTTGTTTTATCCTTAATGAACTACTTTGCAGTGAATGTTTGTTGTCTCATTCTTCTCTTGATGCTAAATGTTCTTCTCTTGAGCTTTTTCCAGTAACAATATGTTACTTTGTATTGAAGCAGAGTGAGGCTTAGATTTTGACTTTTTTCTGTTACTAATCATAAATTTATTAGCTAAATTTGGGCTTTTTCCCTGATACAGTAGTCTGATGTTCTGGAGACTAACCCCACTGTGGTTTGGACTGTTTTTGCTTGTTCCTTTGCATCAGCAGGAATGGACGTGAACTGAAGGCGTGTGAGCACGAGGCGCCGAGAGGGACGCGGTGACCTTCACCGCACGGCTTTGCTGGGTACTTGTCGGCAGCCAGTGTTCTGTGTGCGTCGTTGGCTCACACGTCAGTGCTCGTGCCCTCGAGTGTCAAAGCACTTAACCACCATGTCCTTGCAGCTTTCTCTTAGGCCCATTTCTAACGAAAGTGCCAAGGAGATCAAAAAAACCCTGGTAGCTGGCGGCAGAGAGCCTTCCGTCACCCCCGGAGGTAACGAAGACCAGGGAAGCGGCACACCGGAGGCAAAGCCAGCGGCGTCCATTTCCAGCACTCAGCTCGTGTACGTGGTGGCGGACGTAGACAGGCTCCAGGAGCAGGTGAGCCTTTCCCAGAAGAGCCCTCCTCGCTGGCGGCCAGAGGCAAGCTGAGAGTTGTGGGGCCCACAGGCATCTGAGAGGGGACGCCACGGGCTCCCGCTCAGCGCTCCTAGGAGAGGCTCCGCCCCGGCCACAGGGTGCTCTCCCAGGAGTGACAGGCCAGCTCTGCACAGGCTGCTCCTTTTTTTTTTTTTCTTTTTTCTTTTTTCTTTTTTCTCACTCGTCGTCGTGGGCTGGATCTTAATTGCTTTAGTTCACCTACCCACATTTTTCTGCTAACCTTGGGAAATACCATCATGCTAAAAGCACTTCCTGTTTTCTCTGTATAGGTCCTATATGATTCTGCTTTTAGTATAAAAAGAACGTTATGGACTGGGTTCAGTGTGGGTCCTCCAAAACCCAGTTCTGCTTTCTGCAAGTTTAAGACTTTGTGTGCTTGAACAAATGCCGCTGTGTTTCAGACCGCAGTCTTGAATGTGAGCTGCTTAGTGTCCCGAGATGCAGGACACAGAGGATTGTGCTTGTGCTCCAAGCTGTTAGCTGCAGGGAAGCCGCCATCTTCTGTGTGCCTGCATTCTTACCTGAAAGCCTCGCACCTTGGGTTCCCCCCAGTGGACGATAACCAAAGCCCTGTCTTGGTTTCACTCATTAAAGCTATTCCAGGTGTGTTGATGGAATGGAATGGCGCCCCCCAGTGGGTAAGGGTGACTGATAAAGTGCCTGTGTGTTTCAGCTTCCAGAGCTCCTGGAGATAATGAGACCAAAGCTGGAAATGCTTGGCTTTGAGAATTTCTCTTCCATCTCAGGTAAACAGAAATGAATCTTTCAGCGCAGCAGGTCTTTGGATAAGAATTTTAAAAAAAAAAAATTTTCAAGCCAAGCATGGTGGTGCATGCCTATAATCCCAGTACTTGGGAGACTGAAATAAGAGGATCATAGGCTAGAGGTCAGCCTCAGCAACTTAGCAAGACCCTATTTCAAAATAAAAAGGGGGCTGGGGATATAGTTCAGAGGTAGAATACCCCCGAGTTCAGTCTCCAGTTTAAATTTTTTTTTCCAGAGTCTGGGCTATATTCAAATTTACATTTTCTTCTCTAGTTATAAATCCAAGCTTTTTTCTATAGCCTGTTCTATGGTCTTAACGCCCCTGAACAGGATCTTTTGTTTAATTAAGGTGATTTGACTGTATTTATTGTAGTACACTCTGTAAGCACTGTGATAGTTTTAAAGCTCACCTCTGGGCCAGCCGCCATCACGGCAGCCTTCCTGTCTCCGCAGCAGCCTTGGAGGACTCGCGGGGCTCCCTGTCAGCCTGCCTGCCCACTCTGAGCAGCAGGATCGTCCAGGACCTGAGCGACTCTTGCTTCAGTCACCTGAGAGGCGCCCTGGAGGTCCCCAGGCTGTACCGAAGAACCAACAAGGTCAGTGCGGTCACCATGAGCTCAGAGAGAGGGCGCGTGGAATCAGGTGCGGCAGCTCCTGGGATGGCCCAGGATGGGCCTGACCCGAGCTGTCCCGAGAGCCAAGCAGGGGAGGAGAGGCAGCTCTGGGGGTCCGGTACCGGGCAGCACCTGAGCTCCTTGGAGAAGAGGCAGCTCCGGGGGGGCCAGTGCCGGGCAGCACCTGAGCTCCTTGGAGAAGAGGCAGCTCCAGGGGCGGTGCCAGGCAGCACCTGAGCTCCTTGGCAGTGTGGGCTTTTGCATTGTCATTAGAGTGCCAGTCTCCTCTGCGGCTGGCTCCCTTTCCACACAAGAGCTGGGTGTGCAGAATGGCCACTTCTGGCCAGAGAACCTTCTGCTCTGCTCTTGTCTGGCCTGGAGTGCCTCCTCGGGAGTGGGAGAGACACCTGTTTCAGGTTGCCAAGTCATCGTTTTTCTTTAAACACACCACCTTTCCCTTTGCGCTCTGTAGGCTGTTAGTTATTTTTTGAGAGTGTGTCGTGGGCCCGACTCTGCCGAGCACTTCAGACTCGCTGCTCTTTATACCCAGAGCTAAGAAGGGCCACTCACTCACCCATGCAGGCTTTGCCAGCCATATTGGTACCCCCTTGTGGGAGCTCCCAAGCAGTGCAGTCCCAACTCCACCCCACCCCGCCCACTGCAGAATCAAGGTGAATCTAGAGGGGCGCCAGGTGATTGTATGTGCCGGGAGTCACAGGAAGCAGCGCCCCAGGTCCAGGGACGGGCTGTAGGCAACTGGACCTGCCCACCCACTGGCTGCACGCCTTGCTTCCTCCGCCAGCCCCCTCCCTCCTGCCTTCAGCTGTCTTTCCATGGACCTCCTGTTGCTGGGGAGGATGGCAGCTTTGCACGTCTCAGGGCTAGAACATTGGTGGTATCCTTTTGAGCTTGAAGGTCTGGCAACTTACCTTTAACCCCTCCATCACTGCTCCAGGAGGTGCCAACCACAGCCTCCTCTTACGTGGACAGTGCACTGAAGCCCTTTCACCAGCTGCAGAGTGGACACAAGGACAGGCTCAGACCCGCACTGCTGCAGCAGTGGCTGGAGGACGCACTCTCCGAGAGCACCCACAGGTGAAGCGCCCTCAGGTGGTACCCCCACCCTCCCAGGGCTCCGCGGGCTGCCTCCCCCCACGGGCCACGGCCAGCCTGGCCAGTGTTCCCCAGCCTCGTGGCTCCAGCCCCTGCCTTGACTGCCGCCCTGCCTATGCGCCGGCCAGGTCCCTCCCTCCTTCCTTCGTCCGCTCTGTCCGCCAGTGGGCTCCCGCTGGTGAGACCTTGATAATCGAAAAGAGAAAATGAGTGTCTAAAGCTCCCAAACCCTTGAGCATCTCTTCCTGTCTTGTTATATCTGTTGTTCCCCAATGCTGGCACTGAGTTGCACAGAAAGTGTAGTTTTTGAGATTAGAGGTAGGTGTAGCTTAGTGGGGGTACACTGGCCTGGCATGCACAAGGCCCGGGGTTAGATTCCTAGCACCACACAAAATACAACAAAAAATATGGTATCTTATTATATTGGTTCTGTTTGGTTTTAAGTATTAATTTTGCAGTAGTGTTATTCCATTATTTATGAAAATCTTTTGCTACAGTTACCTAAGCAGGTACGGGTGGGTTAGTTTAGAACGTAACAGTACTGTATAATACGTTTGTGGGTCGGTGTATTTAAATGCTAAATGGCCAGCTTGTAGACAGATCAGCAGTGTAACTCACAACTTAAAGATTATGCTGAGGTGGCACGCACTGTCGTCCCAGTGCTGGGAGGCTGAGGCTGCAGGGTCACAGGCTCGTGGCCAGCCTCAGCATCTTGAAATAAGGTGGAGTTGGAGGCAGAACTCCCCTGGGTTAGTCCCCAGTACCAAAAAGAAAATAAAATAAAGGATCTGCTGAAAGTACTTGGAGAGCAGTGAGTTTATTTAAATCTGAGATTGTTTTACACTTTAAAAGGTGAGCTGGTCCCAGAGCGTTTGGGACGGCCTGCTGCAGGGCCTGGGAGTGGCCGGTGTCTACCTGCTGCAGGGTCTGAGGAGCACACTGGCCCGTGGTGTGCCTGGTTTCTCTCCGTGCTCAGGGTTAACGTTTTAGGGAGTGCATGCTAGAGACTTGACCCTGTCCTACGGTCTGAAGAAGACTTCAGCAAGTCCCGTGGCGGAGTCACTGCAGATGGGCTGTCTCAAAGCCACCTCTATTGGTCCCTGTCGGTCTCTGGTGTCACGGGTGTTGTTCTCACCAGGGACTGTCTTGTGCCCCAGGTACTGCGAGACCGTGTCAGACGTGCTGAGCTCCGTGAAGAAGATGGAAGAGAGCCTGAAAAGGCTGAAACAGGCCAGGAGAGCTGCGGCTTCCACCCCCGCCGGCCCCAGCCCTGGCATGAGCGACGATGACAAGATCCGGCTGCAGCTGGCCTTGGATGTGGAGTACCTGGGGGAGCAGGTATGGCAGCCGCCCTGGACGTCGATCCCCAGCCCATGAAAGGAGGCGGGCCCAGCGCCCGTGTCTGAGCTGGACCCTGCACGCGTCCTGCTGCTTGTCACCACAGCAGTTGGGGTCTAGTGTGTTCGGTCCATCAGGCCCAAGAGAAGGCAGCTGGTGAGACGTAAGAAGTAGGCGGTGGCCAGGGCTCAGCTCTCCCCTAACAGCAGTCCGCCTTCTCCTTTTGGTTCGCAGGTTCTCTAACTTTATTCTCTCTTTTTTCTTTTAAGTCAGTCTCATAAGAGCTTGATTTGATGGGTAAATTGGGATAAATTAACGTGCTGGCTTCTTAGAACACAAGGTGACCCCCAAAACAAAATGTATAGCCAGCAAATCCTTTGTTCTGAAGGGAGAAAACCTTGGGTGCTGGTGTTCCTGGCATAGAAGAGGGCAGCGTCTTGTGCTGTTTCTTGGGCGGGTCTTTCCACTTCGCGTGTGGTCACAGAAGCTTGACTCATCCTGTGGCCTTTGCAGATTCAGAAGATGGGCCTGCAGACCAGCCGCATCAGGAGCTTCGCGGCCCTCGCAGAGCTGGTCGCCGCTGCCCAGGACCAGGCCGCCACGGAGCAGCCCTAGCCCTGGAGGCCCAGGAGAAAGCCACACCTTCCTCGGCACGCTCCGACTTCTTTCACCCAAAAAGAATAAGAGCCTTTTCCATTGTATGGAAGATAGTTTTTAAGACATTTGAAACTTTTACTATAGTTTACAGAACAAATTATTTTATTTTTATTGTAAAACTTAAAGTGGAAGAGCTGATTTCTAAAATAGGGTCAAAGTACAGACGTGGGTCTGGGTGTGAAGCCGTCTCCGTCCTGCGGGCGGACGCTGCATTGCAAATGCATGTCCAGCTCCGAGAGGCCTGTGCCCACTTCCCACACGGCCCCTGCGCCACGGCATACCGCGCGGTGATCCTGCTCGCTGCCAACCACTGCAGGGTGGAGCCCGCAGGGAAGAGTTGTTCCCTTAATAAAAGTGTCTGCTGTCGCACGTGTGCTGTCCCTGTAGGAAGGCTGGGGCCGCCAGTCCAGGAGGGTGGGGTGGCCTGCCCGCAGGGCACAGGAGGCATGGAGGTCCTGGAGGCCAGTGCTCACACCTTTGCACCCCAGCCTCATCACCCCATCTCAGGTGGGGGCGCAGGGCGGCCCCTGAGGTGCTGAGGTAGAGCCGGGCCCGGCTCATCTGCTCTGTAGGCAGCCCGCCCCCCGTGCCCGCTTCAGCAGAGACTGGCAGGCCTGGAGGGAGGGGACCCAGCTGCTGGCCCCCCGGCCTAGGTTCATTGGCCACTTTCTGAGCACGCCTGGTGGCAGGGCACACCTGTGTCAGAGTGCCGCCTCTGGCGTGAGAAACCGTTTCTGCAGAGCATGGGAGTTTCAGAACGCTGGTCTCTTTAGCTTTGCTTTAGTGAGTCAGCAAGTAAGGTTTAAAGACAGACACTTTTCTACGGAAAACCTATTTTCTTCAGGCTCAACATACAGATTTGAAAGAGGGTCTCAAACTGGTATTCTCTTACTGTATGCTGGTCACTTGGGGTCCAGACTGGCGGGGCACCCCCACTTCCATCCTGCCCCGGTAGGGCATACCTCTGGGGCCCAGGCTCTGCCCATCTGCCATGGTGCCTGACACATGCCAGAGCCGGGCCTGATCACACAGCCCACACCCACGGGGCAGAACACCATGCTGCTGTGGTGGTGGTGGGCGAGAAGGGCTGCCCGATCAAGGGAGGCACGTGGGTGGGGAGGGGCTGAGATTCGAAGGCTGGCACAGCTTTCTGCGGAGTCCAGTCTTGGTTAAAGCCACACAGTGGGCCCTGGTCTGGACCCCTGCCCTGCCTCACCCAGTGACCTGCGTGGGAGGTGACCCTTGGCAGAGGAGTGGGCAGTGTCTGTGCCCACAGAGCTGGACCCGAAGCCAGTGGGGGCGGTGGCTGGGAATCCTGCTAGATGCCTGGCCACCCTGTAACACCCCCTGGGGCCTCCCTGGCTCCTGAGAGTGTGGCTTCCTGCCTGAAGGGGGAGATGGATGCTCTTCCTACACAGGGGTTGCCGTTGAGTGCCCGAGCTGTGGGTCTGACCCCACTGAGGGGGAGGGGCAGAGACCCCCAGCAAGGAAAGGAGTGTGCTGATAGGCATCTGGAAGCGCCTCGCTCTGCTCCCTCTCCTGGACATCACAGAGCAACGCAGGCCCCGCGTCCCTGGGACGGTTCCTTCTTGGTGCCAGGAGGGGACAGGCATCCTCGAGCCCAGCACCACACAGCTGTCCACAGCTGCTCAGGTGGAGGTGTCCAGAGAAGCAGGTGCCCCGCCCAGGGCTCCAGGCAGCTCCAGCCATGGCCTGGGCACAGCCGTCAGCTGAAGCACATGCCAGATTGCTGACAAAGTTGGGCTTTTTGCTGCAAGACCTCCATTAGCAGCACGGCATGACTGGCCGCACGTGGCGCTGTGGCGGGAACTCGACTGCAGGAGTCTTTGTAATGAGTTTGCAGACCACACGGGAGTCAGGGAAAATCTAAGCTGTTGTGGGAAGGAGGGGAAGGGCAGTCTCATAGTCAGCTGGTACAAACTCAGGCGTGGAAGCACAATGTGTCCTTTAATTTTAAAACCCAGTTTCAGAATAAAAGGGAGCGCTGGGTTTCACAAAGGAGTTGGTCTGCTCAGACCCTCTCCGGAGCAGTAGTGCAGGGCTAAACACCAGTTCCTGGCTCCCACCCAGCTCTCCAGAATAGCCCCGCGCCCTGGGAGGCCTGATTTTTGCTACTCAGGATTCACGGCACATGCTCTCCAAGGAGACGGCCTCTTTCCAGCCCAAGTGGTGGGGCCGTTGGTGACAATGGCTGCTTTTACTCTGCTCCGGCGCTTCCGCAGAAGCCAGGCCCAGGGGCCTGGACGGGCCTTATGCCATGCTCAGGGGGTTGTCCACACGGCCCAGGAAGTGCAGGGCGCCAGACTCCCGCTCATAGATGGCAAACAGGAACGGGCTGTTCAGGGTCACCTCCAAGGCCTCGGGCTCGCCGGGCCGCTGGGCCGGCTCAGTGGGCTGCTCTCCCTTGTCCGCTTTGAGTTCAAAAAGGACGCTGTTCAGCACCTGCAAGGCAGTAGAGGTTGATCTCTCCCCGGGCACAAGGGGAAGGCCTGGTGCCTCATGTGCTGCACCATGCACAGGCCCACTCCCAACGCGGGCCCCTCTGCCCGCCACCGAGGTGGGCAGAGCTGTCCCGGGCTCTGGCTCTGCTCTGACCCCGGTGCTGGGCTAATCCAGCGCAGAGGCCTTGTGCCTCTGCCGTGACCCACTTTCTCCCCAGCACCCAGAACTCCCAGTGCACTCATTGTTGGTGACATGCATCCTCTGTGTGTGACGGGGGGCCCTCTGTCTGCTGCTGAGCAGCTCCCTGAGGAAGGGGCTGCAGGCCGGGGCACTGATCTGCGGCCCACTCTCTGCCCTAATCCTGGCCCTCTGCAGCTAAGGGAGGTTCCTGAGGTGAGGCCTGGCTGACAGGGTCAGGGACCCGGCTGGACAGCAGTGGCTGGCAGGGCTATGAGCGGCTTTCTGCACCGTCTGTGAAGCCCCAGCAAGCGCTGGCCACTTCCCTCCCACCCGGCCCCACCAGCCAACTCCTCCCAGGACACAGCAGGTCAGCACTGACCTCTCCCACTCTGAGGCTGGCGTCAGACATCTTGCCCAGAGTCGCCTCTGCGCCCAGCAGGGCGGGCAGCTTAGCCCGGGCCAGCAGGTCCTGCAGGTCATAGGATGCTCGCAGCTCCAGCTGGGGCATGGTCAGGCGGATGGCCCTGGGAAGAAAGTGTGGGTATGGTTACAGGGGCTGAGGCTCCTGGGAGCCAGGTGGGTAGATATGTCTCTGAGGAAGGTGAGGGGCATTGAAGACCCCCGCCCAGCAGGGCCACCCTCACGCTTGAGGACAGGCTCAGCACGAATACAGCAAGACCGGTGGAGGCTGAAACAGCGTGCAGAGGCCCTGGAACACGCCTAGTGCCATCTCGGCTGAGGCGGCCAGCTGCTCCACTGTCTCAACTGTGTGCCCAGCGGCCCTCGGGCACCCAGAGGGAGCCGACTGGTTGGGGAGGTCTCCAACGGACAGCCCCTTCCTGGGGTAGCCCTCAGAGCCACAGACACCTCTGGTGGCTGGGCCAGCCCCCGCCAGCAGACAGTGCGCCTCCTGTCGGCTGCTGAAGCCGAGGGGTGCCGTGCTCCCACAGATGATGGGGCCGCATGGGGCCGGGTCCCAGGAGGATGGAGTCTCTGGTTTTGTTTTGTTTTTTATTTTGTTTTTTGTTTTGGTTTGGTTTTGTGGTGCTGGGGATAGAACCCAGAGGCTTCTTTTCTACCTCCGGGCTATACTCCCAGACCTATTTTATATTTTATTTGGAAACAGGGTCTCACTAAGCTGCTGAGAGCCTCACTAAGTAGTTGAGGCTGGCTTCGAACCTGTGCGATCCTCCTGTCTCAGCCTCCCAAGCGCTGGGATTACAAGCGTGCGCCACCACGCATGGCTTAGAGAAAATTCTGGAGATGGGCAGTGGTGATGGTGCATGACTACTTAATGCCGCCAACCCAGACGGTTAAGAACAGTTAAGAAGGCAACGTTATGTACATTTTACCTCAATTAAAGCAAAAATAATGACAGGCATCATGGCGCACGCTTGTAATCCCAGCATTTGGAAGGCTGAGACAGGAGGATTGTGGTTTGCGGACAGCCTCAGCTACTTACTGAGGCCCTTTGCAACTCAGTGTGACCCTGTATCAAAATAAAGAATAACACAGGCATGGTGGTGCACGCTTGTAATCCCTGCGCTTGGAAGGCAGAGACAGGAGGATCACGCAGGTTCAAAGCCAGTCGCATGCGCTGGCTTAGGAGACCCTGTTTTCAAATAAAAATATAAAATAGGTCTGGGAGTGTAGCCCAGATGTGGAAGGGCTTCCAGAAACCCCAGTACCACCAAAAAAAAAAAAAAAAAGAATAAAAAATAGGGCGGGGGTGTAGCTTGGAGGTATATCCTGGGTTTCATTCCCAGTACTGAAAAACAAACAAAGCCAGGCATGGTGGCACATGTTTGTGATCCTAGCATTTGGGAGGCTGAGACAGGAGGATCGTGGACAGCCTTAGCTACTTAACAATTTAGTGAGATCCTGTTTCAGAATAAAGAATAAAAAATAGGGCTGGGAGTGTAACTCGGAGGTAGAATGCCCCTGGGTTCCATCCCCAGTACCGCAAAAAATAAAATTAAAAATAAAGATAAAGCCGGGCGTGGTGGCACATGCTTATAATCCCTGCGCTTGGGAGGCAGAGACAGGAGGATCATGCAGGTTCGAAGCCAGCCGCGCACGCTGGCTTAGGAGACCCTGTTTCCAAATATAAAATGTAAAAATAGGTCTGGGAGTGTAGCCCGGAAGTAGAAGGGCTTCCAGGAACCCCAGTACCACCAAAAAATTAATAAATAAAGATAAAAAAGAAACAAACAGCCGGGCGTGGTGGCGCACGTTTGAAATCCCCGCGCTTGGGAGGGAGGTGGAGACAGGAGGATCGCGCTAGTTCAGAGTCAGCCTTGCTGGCTTAACAGACCCTGTTTCCAAATTAAAAAAAAAAAAAAAAATATATATATATATATATATATATATATATATATATATAGTAAGTCTGGGAGTGTAGCTCAGAGGTAGAATGGCTTCCAGGAACCCCAGTACCACCAAAAAAAAAAAAAAAGAAACAAACATGGCTGGGTGTGGTGGTACACGCCTGTAATCCCAGTGCTTAGGAGGCTGGGACAGGAGGATCATAGGTTTGAGGCCAGCTTCTGCAATTTAGCTAGGCCCTTCAGCAACTTAGGCAAGACCCTGTTTCAAAACAACAACAACAAAAAAAAATAGGGCTGGGAGTGTAGCTCGGAGGTAGTATGCCCCCGGGTTCCATCCCCCGCACCACAAAAAAGAAAAAGAAAAACAAAAACTCTCACATGAAACCCAGAGTGGGCCTCAAGGTGGTGTCTGCGCCCCCAGCAGCCTGGCTTGGAACCTGGTTCTGGGCTCTGGGGAAGGGAATTGCATATGCCTGTGCCAGGGGACCCCCTGGTATCCTCACACCAGGCCCGGAGCCAAGCGGAGTTCCCAGCCGTGCTGAACAGTGCCAAGGCACGCCGGGGTACCGAGGACAGCCTGCGGATGGGCATGGGCAGATGGGGCACTTTCCTTCCCTGCGGAACCGGTGGGCAAAGCTGCACTAGAAGTGGCAGGCTTTCTCCTGCTCCAGCTGCGCCTCTAGGAGCCGGACCGATAGGGAATAGAGAGGAGGTGGACACAGGGCCCCGGCCAGCCCGGGTCACCCACCCCACCGGGCAGGGGGCAGGGACAGCCCCCCACTTTCCGGGGAAGCCCAGAGGCGCCTACCGGGGAGACAGGTTCTTCATCCAGGCCAGGAAGTCGTGGTGGAAGACGAGGGCCTCGACCCTGTCCATGTCAGCCGTGCCGGCACAGGGCTGGATCAGCAACAGGGCCGCGCTCTCACCCACGGGCACGCGCGTCACGGAGAAGTTGTTCTGCGTGTCGGCCCAGTGCTGGAAGGTGCCGGCGCCAGAAAGCATGGGGACAGACACCGAAGTGCTGTTGTCCACCCAGAACTCCTGTGGCCCGGCCAGCGGGAAGAAGCCCTTCATGATCCCTGAAACCCAGAGACAGGAGGCTCCAGGGCTGTGCAGCCTGCCTCAGGCCTCCCCACGGCCGCCCTGCCACCCTCTCCTGGCCACGGGACACCTCCCGGCCCCTCACTAAAGCCCAAGCCCAGCCTCGGGAGCACAGGTCCTGTATCCCAGTCAGGGACTGGCCAGCTGACCCACCCAAATCTGCCACAGCCCGCTCAAAGCCTGGCTTCATGGCACCTCTTTATTATTTTATTTATTTATCTATCACTACTGAGGATTGAACCCAGGGGCATTCTACCTCAGAGGTATATCCCCCAGTCCTTTTGAATTTTTGTTTTAAAACAGAATCTTGATAAGTTGCTGAGACTGGCCTGGAACATGTGCTCTTCCTGTCTCAGCCTCCCAAGTACTGAGATTACAGGCATGCACCACCATGCCTTGCTCTTATTTATTTATTTATTTATTTATTTATTTATGGTACTGGGGTTCCTGGAAGCCCTTCTACCTCCGGGCTACACTCCCAGACCTATTTTTTATATATTTTTTTGAAATAGGGTCTCTTACGCCAGCACGTCTGGCTTCAAACCTGCGCGATCCTCCTGTCTCCGCCTCCCAAGCGTGGGGATTACAAGTATGCGCCACCACGCCCGGCCTCGCCTTTATTTATTATTTATTTATTTATTTAATTTATTTTTGCAGTACTGGGGATGAAACCCAGGGACATTCTACTGCTGAGCTACACCCCCAGACCTATTTTTTTGTGTGTGGGGGTCTAGGGATGAAACCCAGGGGCATTTGACCTCCAAGCTACACCCCCTGCCCTATTTTTTATTCTTTATTTTGAAACAGGGTCTCACTAAGTTGTGGAGGGCCTCACTAAGTAGCTGAGGCTATCTGTGAACCACAATCCTCCAGTCTCAGCTGGAGATTACAAGTGTGCACCATCACACCGGGCTCCCAGCCCTGTTTTTTATTTCTTATTTTGAAACAGGGCCTCACTGAGTTGCCAAGGGTCTAAGTAACCGAGGTTATCCTCGAACCACAATCCCCCGCCTCAGCTTCCAAAATGCTGAGATTACAAGCATGCACCACCATGCCCAGCTTTATTTTTTATTTTATTTATTTATTTATTTTTTTTTTGGTGCTAGAGATTGAACCCAGGGGCATTCTAACTCTGAGCTCCACCCCTAGCCTGATTTTTTTATTATCTATTTTGAAACTGGGACTCACTAAGTTGCAGAGGACCTCACTAAGTAGCTGAGGCTGGCCGCAAACCCACGATCCTCCTGTCCCAGCATCCCAAGTACTGGAATTATAAGCGTGCACCACCACGCCTGGCTTCACTTTTATTTTAAAATAAAAATTATTCTTTAGAGCAGAGTTAGGTTCAAAACAAAATTGAAAGCCGGGCGTGGTGGTGCATGCTTGTAATCCCAGCATTTGGGAGGCCGAGATCGGAGGATCGTGGTTCATGAACAGCCTCAGCTACTTAGTGAGGCCCTCTCCAACTCAGTGAGACCTGGTTTCAAAAATAAAGAATAAAACATAGGGCAGGGGGTGTAGCTCAGAGGTCAAATGCTCCTGGGTTCCATCCCAGACCCGCAAAAAACAAACAAAAAAATTGAACATGCAGAGATTCTCCCCCAACACCTGGGACCACCACGGGGTGCTTCTGTTCTCAGCACCACAGGACACTTGGGTGCCACCCAAAGCCCAGGACACCGTGTCTGGGCAAACGGAGCACGCGTGCCTGTCCAGCTGTGGTGGTCCTCGGTATCCGCCTCACTTAACAACAGCACAGACCAGGCTCAGCCTCAGGAACCAAGGCCATTTCTGAACATGTTGGGGAAGGAAGGAAGAAGGGAGAAGGGAGAGAGAGAGAGAGGGAGGAAGGGGGAGAGGGGGGGAGAGAGGAGAGAGGAGAGAGAGAGGGAGAGAGAGGAGAGAGAAGGAGGGAGAGGGAGAAAGAGAGAGAGGAGGGAGAGAGGGAGAGAGAGGAGAGAGAGGAGAGAGAGGGAGAAAGAGGGAGAGGAGAGAGAGAGGGAGAGGGGGAGAGAGAGGGAGGGAGAGAAAGAGGAGAGAGGGAGAGAGAGGGGGAGAGAGAGGGAGGGAGAGGAGAGAGAGGGAGGGAGAGAAAGAGGAGAGAGGGAGAGAGAGGAGAGAGAGGGAGGGAGGGAGAGAGAGAGAAAGGGAAAGATGGAGGGAGGGGGAGAGAGAGAGAGACAGAGAGAGAGAGAGAGACAGAGAGAGAGAGAGAGAGAGAGAGAGAGAGAGAGAGAGAGAGAGAGAGAGAGAGAGGAGAGCAGCCTTGCTCTTCATCCTCGGATCCGGGGAGGTGACGGCCCCTCTGAGGAAAGCGCTCGTGAGCCAAGGCTGGATGTCCCTCACACGGTCCCCAAGGGACTTCAAGGGAGGGCTTTTTAGTTTAGAGGAGAAAGGACTCTATTTTTTCCCTCCAGCCACAGAATGCAGCCTCCACAAAGACACTGACTCTGAAACAGGGTGCTGTCCCCTCTCTCTCCTCTGACACCTCGCCGTCTGCAGCCAGACCTTGCATAAGACTCCAGGTTCAGCCAACTGTTGTCGCGGAAAATGCCGGGCCAGCGCCGAGCTCAGGGGACAGTGAGTGCTGGGCAAAGGGCGCCAGGACCCGTCGGCCCGGTGCCTGGATCGTCCCTAGTTGCACCCACCCGACCGCCCACCCACTGAGGCCGCCTGCCGGGTTGTTACCGCTGCAGGCCGTGAGGCTCCGGTGAAGCTCTTGGGGTGGCTCACCTTGGAAGTGGACAGAGGTGCTGAACAGCAGGTTGCTGGCGGCGCTGACCCCTGCGGGGAGCCCTCTGGCCTCCCACCCCGTCACGGCCTGCAGGAATCTGTTGATCTTCTCAGCAGCAAGATCTGGGCTGGAGGACAGGTCCAGAGAGCGG
The DNA here is from genome assembly GCF_963383645.1 of Muscardinus avellanarius. Lineage (NCBI taxonomy): Eukaryota > Metazoa > Chordata > Mammalia > Rodentia > Gliridae > Muscardinus > Muscardinus avellanarius. Next base: position 35,389,020 of record NC_137806.1, on the reverse strand, counting down.
GCGAGGACCGTGGGGGTGAAGGCAGCCAGGCCCCTCACAAACGGCTGCCGCAGACGCAGGCCAGGGGCAGTGAACAGGCCCACCACGGTGGTCAGAAGTAATCGGGCCTGGCTGTCAGCCCCGCCCTGGGCCATCAGAAGGCCCTGCGTGTGCTGCAGAGCAGAGAGGACCTTGTGCCCATCCAGCTGGGAGGTGCAGCCCTGGCCCTCACTCGGGGCACCCAGGAGCGCCTGCAGCTGTCTGGCCGTGGGGTCCGAGGCCCCCAGGTAGAAAGAGGCCAGTGTGCCGAAGACCGCTGTCGGGGACAGGACAGCCCCACCGGCCACGCTGCACGTCTCGCTTAGAGCCTTGTACATGCGCAAGCCCAGGAAGTTGGCCATCATGCCGACCTCCACGGCCCGCAGCCGGTCTTCGGCTCCCAGCTTCTCAGCGGCCAGCACCAGCTGGTCACGCAGGGCCTCCTCATCCACAGGAGAGGCCTTGGCCTGAATGGGGACAGGCGTGAAGCTTGGCTCTTGGGGTGTCTCCGCAGTGGACTTCTCCAGCTGCTCGCAGCTGCTCTTGGGGTAGAAGAGGAGGTGGAAGGGGTGGATATACACGCGGTCACCAGCGGCCAGGACAGCGCAGGCTAGGAGGCACAGCACAGAGGCCTTGAGGCCCATGCCGGCGGCAGCCATATCTGATTGGAACTCTTGCTTGTGTACCTGAAACAACGCTTGAGAGGAGTAGAGGTGATTATCTAGTGACCATGCGGTGCCCTCCAGACATCCAGTTGTCCCCCAATTCCTTGCAACTAGTTGTGTGTGTGTGTGTGTGTGTGTGTGTGTAGTACTGGGGGTAAAACCCAGAGGTTTTCCTACCTCTGGGCTATACTCCCAGAACTTTTTTTTTAATTTAATTTGGAAACAGGGTTTCACTAAGTTGCTGAGAGCCTCACTAAGTAGCTGAGGCTGGCTTCGAACCTTTGTGATCCTCCTGTCTTCACCTCCCAAGCACGGGGATTACAAGCATGCGCCACCTCGCCAAGCTCCCTGTCACTATTTGGGTACAAGCAATCCACCATGCCTACCAATGGTGAAGAGAAGAGACAGGGTCAACGCACCATGAAAATATCTACAATATCTAAGTTCGAGACACCCCTGTTCTCGCCAGAGCACCCTCCCTGCCCCCCCACCCTGCAAAAACCACAGGCTGAAAGCCAAACCCTAGACCTCTGAATGTGACCGTGTTGGAGATGAGGTCCGTAGAGAGGTAGCTGAGTCACAGTGCAGTCCGTACAGTGGGCCCTAGTGAACCTGACTGGGGCCTCTCTATGGGGAGAGACGAGGATGCAGAGGCACGCAGAAGAGGGCCAGGTGAGGACGCGCCTGTGGGCCTCGGAGAGGCTTTGGGGAAGCCAGTCCTTGCACGCCTTGTCTGGGCTTTCCACCTCCAGGATTGGGAGACGATTACATCTGTCTAAATTCTGTCCTTGAAGTCCCCAGGCCGGGTGCCCAGGTGGCCCATGGCCCACCGGTCCAGCCTCAGCCATTGCAAACAGCAATGGGGCTAGCCTGAGGTCCTGGAAGAGAAGGCTCCTGGGCTGGCCCTGCTGATGTGAGGCCTTGCTCCACTGCACTGAGGAGCCACGCTCCCTCTCCTGAGTCGTTCAGATCTAGCATGTGCACACCTGATCCGCTCCTGCAGGGGGATACCGATGGCCACGTTGCTTCTTGGCTTTCCTGTCCCCCACACGTGGGCCCCTGGCCCCAGCTCCAGGCAGGGCATCCTCACAGCCCTAAGTAAGTCACAGCCAGCTGAATCTAAGACCCCTGGCCACTGCGCGTGCGAAGTTTACACTGCATGGTTTAGGTCAGCACCCTCCAAAGTGCCTGAGCTAGAGGCTCGCTTCCAGGGCGGCCTCACTAGAAGGTGCGGGGACCGTTAGGAGTGAGGGTCTGTTGTGTGCCCCCTGCACTGCCACCCAGCACCCCACCAGAGGCCTAGAGTAACAGATCCCCCCAATCTTGGGCTGGAAATTCCAAACCCATGAGCCAAAATGCACCTCTTCTAATATTGTGTGTGTGGTGCTGGGGATTAAGTTCAAGCAAGCTATCTCTGCGCTCTACTCCCAAGTCCTATTTTATTTTATTTTATTTTATTTTATTTTATTTTATTTTATTTTGCTGAGGGCCTCACTGAGTTGCTGAGCTGGCCTCAAACCTGCAATCTTCCTGTCTTAGCCTCCCAAGTACTGGGGTTACAGGTGTATGCCACTGTACTCAGCTACCTCTTCTCCCAAGACGGTATTTCGGAATCTTATTACAGTGATGCGAAGCTGGCTAACAAGACAGCCCTGGCCTCGGGCGCCAGGCCAGGACCCTGTTCAGAACCCAGGTCAGAAGCACGCTGCCCAGTGTGCTTCCCCAAGCTGAGCGGTGTTTGTCCCCCTCGCCCACGGCCAAAGGACCTTTGGCTTCTGACCGGCACCGCCTCTCCTCCTCCCACACACGCAACTCCAAGCCATTCTCACTCAAAGCCACATGGAGTGAAGACAGAACACCCTGCCCTTCCTGCGGCCCCGCGGTGCCAGCCCGGCCAGGGCAAACCGAGGCACAGGGATCACCCTGCAGCTTGGAGCCTGCCTCCCAGGCACCACAGGGTTGGGTGAAGCAGGTCGACGCAGCCCCTGGGCCCATCACAGTGGGCCTCTAGCAGAGGCAGCCGCAGGCTGCTCTGCCCCATCTGAGTGGCCTTGGGGCAGGGTCCCCGCCCTGCTCACCAGTCCTGTGTCCCAGCCTCGTGGCCAGCGGGGACAACAACTCACTCCTCCTCGGTCCACCCCAGTGCTGAGACTGGCTCACTCGTCCCGCTCTTCCCCACACCCTGCCCTGCCCCCTAGAGACTCCAGATCCTGCACCTGTTCCTCCCACGTGAAGGTAAGCCCTGCGGAAGCCGTTTTTCACCCACAGAGGACAGTCAGGGACCTGGTGGGCCCTCGGCAGGCCGTCGCTGGGTAGAGTTGTTAGCACCTTGTTGCAGAGGGACAGAGGGGACTTGTGACTCACGCCAGGTCACACGGCCAGCAAGGCACAGAAGGAGGATGCGGACCCAGACCCCCGGAGTCTGTGGGTGGCACCTAAGCCCGACCCGTACGGCCTCTTGAAGAAACCTGCCTTTTTAGTATGCCCTGCAGCTGACAGTCAGGTACACATGTAGCTGGGAGGAAGAAGTTGGGGTTTGGAGAGGCAGCGGACGAGCTGGCTTGCAGGTGCCCAGATGGCGAGCCCAGGACACAGAGTTCTGAGGTGAGCACATCCCCTGAGCCGGTGGCCCCGCTGCGACCCAGCCCCCATGCCAGCCCTGCCTATAGGGCTGCTTTTCCCCTCCAACAGACAGGAAGAGAGGCTCAGGGACTCGACGGCCCTGAGACACCCCGAGGACGCCGCTCCCCGGCCAGTCCCTCTGCCCTGAGGGGAAGCAGAGGCCCAGCGGAGCTCCTTCTGTCTAGGGAGGAGCAGTCACCCGGTGAGCCCTGGAGAGCAGCGCACATCTGGAGGCCTGGCTCTGCAGAGAGGAGGGTCAGCCCAGAGCACTGTTCCCATGGTCTCTGGCCACCTCTGGCCATTGCCTCTGCCCAGCCTGTCCTGGCCCTCGCTCCCAGCCCATGCCCTAGCTGTGGCAGGAGCATGGAGTCACAGGAAGGGGCTGGGAGGGCTCTGCTTACCTCCTGCTTCAGCACCTCACAGCACAGCTCTGGCCCTGGCTGGCCAGCGGGCCTTTTATACCCGAGGGGTGGGGATGGAGCCATTCCCAGGCCCCTCTGTACACAAGCAGGGGGCGGGCCCGCGTGGGGGCCACTGGAAGCGCCAGAGTGCCTGCCAGGCTGGGACCCCTTCCAGGAAGTCCGAGGGAGGGACAGTGTGGCAGCCCCCTGCTGAGCAGATGGGCCCGTGCCCGGCCAGTTACACATTTACCCGAGTTTCTGAGCTGCGGCTGCTCCTAGGTTGTGACAGCCTGGGGCCAACCGTGCAAGCCTTCTGACAGCCCCTCGTGATGTGCATCTGAGAGGCTGGCGGGCCTGCTGGGAGGGCCCGGGAGGGGGCCGGCGTGATCAGGCCAGCGGGCTGCTGTGTGGTGCTCACTCCTCGCAGGGTCCCCTGTAGACTTTGAAGACACACAGAGTGGAAAGCACCCTCCAGAAGCCTCCGTCAAAGCTAGGGAGGCTGCCGCCCACCCGCAATGGCGCAGCCAGCCCGGAAGGCAAAGCCAGGTCCCTCCAACTGTGGGAAGCAGCAGCCCGGCTGGCCCGGCTGGGGGAGGACTTCTGTGCTGAGAGGGAGTGGGGGACCCGCGTGATGTCAGCGGGGCGGTAGGCCCCTGTGCCGAGATAGGCAGCGGAGAAGAGGGCTGGCGGAACTGCCACTGCCCGCACCAGCCAGACCACAGGACGCAGGGTATCTTTCCTCCCGGCCTGGGGACCAGAGCCGCAGGCCAGACTCTCACAGAGTTGGGACTATGTGGGGAATTTTGTGATGATCCAGGTGTGGGGGCTTCATGTCAGGAAGGCAGGCTGTGAGGAACTGGTCACAGAGCCCAGCCCACTGGGCAAGGGCACCTCAGGGCTGCAGGAACGGGACTGGCCGCTCTGAGCGGCTGGCCAGAGGGCCCAGTGACGCTCACCCCTGTGGGAAAGCTGCCTCAGAGAGGCGTGGGGGGAGGCTGGAGGGCTGTGGTCACCACATCTCCAGACTGAGATGAGACGGCCGGGGACACGGGAGGAGCGGGGCTGGGGAGGGGGGTGGAGGTCTGGCTCTGTCCGAGTGGGCTGGCAGAGCCGTGGGGCGCTTGGTGGACCTTCCTGCTGGGAGGGAGGGGGCAGTGTCTGGGTTGTGGATGTGGAAAGCCCCCACGCAGAGCCTCTGAGGGTGCAGGGCAAAGGGATCTTTCTGTAGTCTTTGCTCTGACCCCAGAGTGTTTAAGATCCCAGGATATCCGGAGCTGAGTGGCTTTTTTGTTGCTCAAGAGATACCGGTGGCCGGAAGCCTCCGGGAGCTTCAGGAGCAGTGGTGGCCAGAGGAGCTGACCACAGGCTCAGAGGTCAGCCCTCCAGCCCAGCCCCGGCCTCCTGAGGATGGAGCAGGAAGGCTGGCCTGAGACATGCGGTGGCCACGCCACCGGTGCTGAGGGAGATCGCTGGTCATTCCAGGCCTTGCTGAAGACCGAGGGGTTTCGGAGGCGTCTGAGAGGCCCGTGGGCCCGGCCCTGTCCGCACACCTCACCCTGCGCCTGCGCAGCCAGGCTCCCTCAGCTCTGTGTGGTTTCTGGTTCCGGTGCGTGCCGGCCCACACCAAACACCGTCCTGCAGAGGGTGTCCGGCCTCGCCACCCGGGGCTGCTTCTGCACGCATGACTCCCCAGGCTGGCCGCCCACCCTGCCCACCACCTCCCAGCAGGGCCACGCCTCCTCAGCAAGCAGGTGGACCGCAGGCCCACACCCAGAGCACAATGGCCGCCACGCTCCCGGACGGGCTTCCTGCGCCCCTGCTCAGTGGGTGTTCAACTGGATAGAGAAACTTGTTTCTCTTCAAGGAAAGCCGGGTGCCTGTGTGCCTGTGTGAGGGGTGTGTGTGGTCTCTGTGTGTGCATGTTTGTGCATGTATATGTGGTTTGTGTGTGCATACGAGTGTGTTTGTGGGTACGTGTGTATTGTGTGTTTTGTGAGTGTGCATGTGTGGCTTGTGTGTGCACGAGTGTGTTCATGGGTACGTGTGTGTATGTGTTTGTGTGTGTGCGTGTGCACGTGTCTCTGTGGGACTCTTAAGCAGTGTTTCTCGAGGGTGTGGATTAGCCCCAGGATCCACCTGTGGGCGTCAGAGACGCTGAATGAAAGCAGACGCTCCGCTCAGGAGCGGGGGAGGCCGCCGCGGCCACCGCTGCACCACCAGAGCATCATCTGGACGCCTGTTGGTCACACGGGTGCCCGCCTTCGGGTTGCTTGCCTTCGGGGTCAGTTCTGGGTTAGACGTGGTCTAAACCTGATACCTCCTTTCAGGTTCTGCCTGCCCAGCAAGCAAAAGCAAATACTCCACAGCAAAACCCCGCACAAGCAGGCGGCACACACGGCTTACTCACTCGTGCCTGAGGCTCAAGCGACTGGGAGCCGCGGGAGGCCAGGAAGGAGCACGGCCTTGGGGGGCTGCTTCCGCCTCCATGGGGGCTCACTGTTGCTGGCTTTCCACGGCCCAAGGAGGACCCGGGAACCCCGGCGTCCGGGCTTTCTGGCATGACAAGGACACCATATTTCTGAACCTCATGGCTCCCACCCGGGCCACCCCTCAGGGCTCTCCATGGTAAACAGGTTGACCAGGGGAAAGTTCAGTTTTTTCCAACGAGCCCTCAGCACACACAGCGTACGCAGCTTCCGGGCTTCCGCCTGTGAGACAAACAGGACGTCCCGGCTCCCTGTGTCACCCCGCGAAGCGGGTCCTTTTGCTTAAAAAAAAAAAAATGCTCCTGTGTGACCTTCAGGTGCCCCCGACGCGTCCATAGACCTGCAGATGGTGAAATGGCTTCTACGGAGGTGACTGTCATCCCAGTGTCTCTGAGCTGTGGCTGAGCCCAGGGCTGGTGCCCTGCTTTTCCCGCTCTTGAATTAATTTCATTGTGTAACACCTTCGGTACGTAATTAGCCCTGCAGTACGGGTGTGAGTGATCTCTCTGTTGAGGATGGAGCCTGTATTGATTGCTAATAAGGGCAGTACTAGTTGCTAATAAGAACAAGTTTTCATACTTAGGCAAAACAATGGAATCCTTTTCTCTGTCTCTAAGCTGTCAGCCAAAGGCCGTAGCCAAGATTGGCTTGGTCAGCTAAAAGTTGGGTGTTAGCCCAGCTGAACGCTGAATGTTAAAACACGAACACCTACACTTTGAAAAAAAAATGCTATAGAGTCTCACAATACTTTAGACTAATGTTAAAAGATGAAAAAGCAAGCTATATTAACCCAAAATTAATTACTAATTACACAAAATATAGTCCCAAACCTCCATGCTTTTCAAGACTATATTCCTGTATTTTTCTTTTATTATGAAACAAGTTTTCAACGTAATGATTACCTTCTAGCAGACAGAGATAGGGAAAGGCTGAGAACTCACCGAGAACACAGGTGGACGGGACATGCCTTAAACTTCAAAGCAGGCATGTACCTTGCTAACCAAGTAACACATTTTGATCACAGTGATCTAACAGAAAAGGCCTACACAGCAGAGATAACTGGAGGGCCTGCACCTGCTTTTGGGGGGGTGTTATTGGCTAGACTATATGGGAAGGGGAGATAATAAATTCTTATAAAAATATTCTGTGCATGCCGGGCGTGGTGGCGCACGCTTATCATCCCAGCATCCAGGAGGCTGAGACAGGAGGATCACGGTTCGCCGACAGCCTCAGCTACTTAGTGAGGCCCTCTGCAACTCAGTGAGACCTGGTTTCAAAATAAAGAATTAAAAAAATGGGGCAGGGGGTGCAGCTCAGAGGTCGAATGCCCCTGGGTTCCATCCCCAGACCCGCAAAAAAAAAAAAAAAAGCATCCTTCTGCAAACTGCAGACCTGCTGGACAGCAGTGCTGCCACACCGGAACTAAAAAGCCCAAGTATGTTACCAGGTCCTTCGCAGACAATGCTTGCTGTACCTGCTAATTCAGATTGCCAATGACGGAGGAGCTATCACGTCAAAATTATCCTTGGAAACAGCTGCTGTGTTGACGGTGTGTGGTTGAAACAGCTGCTGTGTTGACGGTGTGTGGTTTTATTATCCCATTACGACGTGAATCCTAAACACTACACCACCGGAACGGAGACCGCAAGGTCCTCCAGGCCTGTAACACAGCAGCCAGGACTTATGTCGCGAGCGGTCACCGACTTCAGGGAATGCCCCTGGCAAAACTCAAATCAACTGCGTCTGAGCCTGGGACACTCAACAGGACCGCAGCAGGAGAGAGAGAAGGGAAGCTTCGGATCTGCCTCGAAGGGGGCGCTCAGGCGGCAGCCACGGCGGGAAGCAGGTGCATTCAAAGGCCGACTGCTCGAGCTACCCTCTGACATACACTTGCTTTTTTGCCTCTTCCTTACTTTACTTGATTCTTGGTACCGGGAACTTGAACCCAGGGCATCCTACGTCTGAGCTCCACATCCAGCTCCAGTGTCACTCTGCTGCTGGGCTGGCTCAACCCTGCTGTCCTTCTGCCTCGGTCTTCTCAGTCCTGGGACCTAGTGGGAACTTATTTCAAAACAGAGCTTTGTGAAAGGATTGAGGCATAGCTCAGAGGTAAAAGCCTTTGTGTTCAATCCCCAGTATCACACGGAAAGATTTCCAGGTCAGTACAGTGAGACTCACAAAAGCAGAGGCAGAAAAAGTGCCATTTCTGAATCCACCTTCTCCTCTCCGACTACCCTGCCCTCCTTCCACTCTAACAACGGGTCTGAACTCTGTGTTTGCACTGGTGTTCAGGGCTGGAAACTCTGCGGCGCCTGGGCTGCTGACCAACGAGTTAGGTTAGATAAGGCGGGGCTGTCGAATGGAAAAATGTGGTCACCCTTTTCCCCCCGAAGCCCCGCAGCGGTGGCAATACGAAGCCGTCCCGGCTGGGGTGTTATCTCTTGCGAAAGCTGGGCTGGTGATAATATTTACCTAATGCTCAGCTCCTCTTCTGCAGAAAACTTGTCAAAACATCAGTGTCTGCCCACCGCAGAAGGAGAGAAGCAGAGAAAGCGGGAGGAGGCCAGCCGCTGGGGGCTGCCTGGCCGGCCCTGGTCCTTGGGCTGCTTGGTCCTGCTAGGGCACCTGCCAGCCACCGCCTGGGTGATAGACCGCTCACCCGGTGAACCTGGGGTGAGGCGCAGCCGCGGCACTGGCTGTGAGCGTTCATCTTCATGACAAGAGGGACCAACTGCCCTAGAAATGGCCCACTGCCAATGGCCGATGTCCACGGGCCTGAGCACCGGGCTGGGAGTGTCATTGCTGGCTAAGCAGGCAGGGGTTCCACTTGACTGGCACTTATGAGGAGTGAAACAGAAAAGAATGAAGTGAAGGCTTACCAGCTGACCACCTGCATCGATGTATTATATTCTCCTTCCTTCCTTCCTTCCTTCCTTCCTTCCTTCCTTCCTTCTTTCCTTCCTTATTTTTCTTTTTTCTTTTTTTGTAGTACTGGAGATTGAACCCAGCATTTTCTCTCTGAGCTGCACCAGTTATTTATTTATTTTTAATTTATTTATTTTTGCGGCACTAAGCATAGAACCCAGGGGCATTCTACCTCCGAGTTACACCCCCAGCCCTATTTTTTATTCCTTATTTTGAAACAGGGTCTCACTGAGTTGCAAAGGTCCTCACTAAGGCTGGGAACCACGGCCTCCTGTCTCAGCCTCCCAAATGCTAGGATTACAAGTGTGTGCCACCATGTTTGGCTTATTTATTTATTTATTTATTGCAGTACTGGGGGTGGAACCCAGGGGCATTCTACCTCCGAGCTATACCTCCAGCCCTATTTTTAATTAATTAATAATTTATTTATTGCGGTACTGGGGATGAAACCTAGGGACAGTCTACCTTCAAGCTACACCCCCAGCCTGATTTTTTATTCTTTATTTGTAACAGGGTCTCACTAAGTGGCTGAGGGCCTCACTAAGTGGCTGAGGCTGTCTGCGAACCGCGATCTTCCGGTCTCAGCCTCCAGAATGCTGGGATCACAAGCGTGCGCCACCACGCCCGGCTCTTTATTTTTTTATTTCAAAACAGGGTTTCTCTGAGTTGCTGAATATCTCGCTGCATGCTGAGGCTGTCCTCAAACCGGTGATCCTCCTGTCTCAGCCTCCCAAGTGCCAGGATTAGGCATGGGCCACCACACCCGGCCATTTCACTATACTCTTCATTGACGGTGGGAGCCCATGGGGTGCCCGAGCCTCCTACCATTCTCCCCGCAAATTCCCGCTCTGTGGTCCAGCCGGGTCCCCAGGCCTGCTATCCAGGCAGAGCAGGCCACACGGCCCAACAAGCCGGAACTGCCTCTCATTTGCAGCAAGGAACCAGAGCCCCGGCATCCTCGTCGTCCCCATTCCCTCCAAGGAGACGGCTGAATGAGGAGCTGCCTGTCCTCCTCTCTTAAGTGGCCCTGTGAACTGTGACCTCCAGGGTCAAGGCGCCCACCTCTGTCGCCCACAGCTGCATGCTGAGCGGTGGCGCCTAGTGACGTGGCCTGAAGTCGGCATCCCAGGGGCCTTGGAGAGCCGGAGGCCACGCCTCGGTGTTCCCCATGGCCTTGGCACCAGGGAGGACCTCGGCCAAGCTTCTTCTACCCGCCCCCATCTGGGTGGCCCCCAGGCAGGATGCCAACATCCACACTGGGAACCCCAAAGATCCTCCGCCCTCGCCCGGTCATTCTGCAATCGAACCTCAAACCAGCGGTTAGACCGCTAACAAATATTTACCTGGCAGCTGCAAACAGACTGCGGTTGCAGAGGGGACCAGAGGACGGAGGGAGAGCGCGACGGAGGCTTTACGTCAGGAGCCGTGAGGCCCTGAGCCGCAGACACGATCTTCTAGTAAAATCCAAACAGCAAACATAGGAACGCCAAGCAAACAGGGAGGGGAGCCACGTGGGCCTCAGAGCAGAGCGTCCCGTCCAAGGGCCCCCGTCTGGGAGGGAAAGGGACGGGGCTGCCCTTCTCCGAAGCCGCACTTCCCAGCCGCTGAGGGTGGTAACTGCGCGCCCATGCTGTGCAGGATACCTTGGGTTGAGGACTCGCCCTGCCCCGAGGGCGTGTTCACGCAGGCCAAGACACCAAGGGAACATAACTGTGCGATGCCACGGCGGCTCCCTGTGCCCACGAGGTACAGGTCACACTGCGGCCCTAACCTCTGCGGCCTCCGGCCTCCTCCTGTCTCTATAGCAGGTGGGCAGGGCCAGAGGAGGGCTGGGCAGTCCGCTGGCCACAGCTCCTCCAGCACACACACAGCCTCACTCTAGCATCATGTTCTCTGTGGTTCGGTCAGGAACATACCTGACACATTTCTGTATTCCACACAATTCCCAGCAGAAGAATCCCTGCCTGGTAGGGGTTGGTCACTAGCATTGAATCAGTTACCAAAAGCAAGCGGTCAGAATTCAGTACCTGGCTAAGTACACTTAATATGATGTCCTCAGCAAATGACAGAAGGTCCTTTTTCATGGCTGAACAGTATTCCATCGTACACTGCGTACCCCACATTTTCCTTACTCATTCATCCACTGATGACACCTAGGTTGATTCCATGTCCTGGGCATCGCGCATAGAGCTGCAATCAGCAGGGAAGCGCAGCTGTATCTCCATTGTACTGCTCTCAGTTCCCTTGGATATGCTCAGCTGGTATTGCTGGATGATATGGTAGTTCAGCTTTTAGCTTAGCGTGTGTGTGGTGTGTGTGTGTGTGTGTGTGTGTGTGTGTGTGTGTGTGTGCTGCTAGGGATCAAACCCAGGACCTCCAGCAGCTAGGCAAATACTTTACCACTGAACCCGTATTTTCAGTGTTTTGAAGATTCTCCATACTGTTTTCTATAATATCTGTGCATGGTATATCCACAAGCAGAATATTATTCGCGCTTAAAAAAGAAATGAGATGCCATACATACTATGCCGTGAGAAAACCTTAAGGACTGTATTAAGTGAAAGAAGCCAGCCCAGTCAGAAAGGCAGAAATATTGTGCACCTGCAGTGACAGTTCACACAGCTAGAGAGCGGCGCGGGGGCTGCTTCCAGAGGCGGGGGAGGGGAAGGGGCCGATGTTCGGTGGGTGCGGAGTTTCTGTCTGGGCTGATGAAACGGTTCTGGAAACGATGACAGTTACGCAACGTGTTGAATGTACTTTATGCCATCGACCTGGACACGTAGAAATACTTAAAATAGCAAACTCCGCTGGATATGTTTTGCCACAGTAAAAAGGATCACGAAAGGCAGAAAGCGGAAGGGAGAAAGGAAAGAACAATAATTCCAGCCTCAGTTTGGGGCCAAATTTCAAAGTCCTGGAGCTCAGCTTCCCGCTGGGCTGGGCTTCCACCAGCAGGGGCCAGAGCTGCGCACAGCTGGAGGCGGCTCCCTCCATATCTGGCTGTTCTTTGTGGAGACTGCTCTGCCCTCCTCCGGCAGCCCAGGGTCCTGGCCAGCTCGGCCAGCTCGGCCAGCTGCGCAGGAGTTAGAGCACAAGGGCTCACACCCAGGGCCTTAGCTGGGTCTGCCCCCAGCTCAGGGTTCCCCTGCTCAACGTGGAAATCCTAAGGGCCAAGTGCTAAGTGCAGTTTCTTCATGTCACAGCTCTGTCAGCTCTTAGAGGGAGCTCGCCCGCCACGCACCACCCTGCTCCCCCCACCCTGCTCCTCTTGGCCGGGGAGACGGGCCTCCAGAGGCGTGGGTCGCTCCCCGCAGCCGCCTCCTACCCATTTGCTCTTTTCCGGGGAGCAATCGCCTCTCCCCTGGGACTCTGCAGTGCATTAGGCAAAGGTGCCGCCCCTTCTCTGGCTCTGCTGGGCCCTGAGTGGCGGGCAGAGGGCTCCTTCTGTGTTTGCCAGCTGGGTGTGCCCCAGCTCTGTCTAGCAGAGAGGCGCCGAGCGTGAGGTGGCCACGGCCTCGCAGACTGGCCTCAGCTGCTCCCGGCTGACCGGCACAGCCTTACAGCACAGCACAGATCGCCTCTTCCCTCCCAGCTCTCTGCTGATCCCGGCCTGCCAGGGAGCAGCCATGCCCTACCTCCACGGGTCCCCCGGGCCCCAGGCACACTCCGTCCCCAAAGATGCCAGGGCCACCCACTCCTCCGGCCAGAGCTTCGAGCAGCTGCGGCAGGGGTGTCTGCAGGCCGGCAGCCTGTTTGAGGACGTGGACTTCCCCACCAGCAATGCCTCCCTGTTCTACAGTGAGAGGCCCCAGGTCCCCTTCGTGTGGAAACGGCCAGGGGTGAGTGAGGGCTGGGGTGCCACGGCTCAGGACAGGATGGCAGGCCCAGGGAGGAGCAGGACAGAGAGGAGGGATGGGAGGGGGCTGTGCGGTTACCAGAGACTTCCGCAGCCACCCGAAAGCCACTGCCGTGAGGCGGCAAAAGACCACTGTATATCGGGGTGTTCAGCACAGATGTCGAGGTCTGACTGCAGCCCCTCGGCTCCAGCCTAGACAGAGCCTGGACTCTGGCGTTGGGTGGGGTCAAGTTTCAGTGAATCTCCGCGAACATCTCCTGCCCCGATCCAAGGGCAAACAAATGCAGAGACTGGGGGAGTGTAAGATGAGGCCGAGAAGGCAGGGTGCTGCGCCTGGCCAGAGCCGGGGATGCTCCTGTGTGCTGGTGCCAGGCATCGCAAGTTCTCATCTCTTGTGGGCTCCCAGTGCTGAGCACCCTATTCCCAGAGGAGCCAGGGCCGGGGCTGCCCCATCCAGGGGCTAGGGAGGGGTCCCAAGAGGCACCAGCTGGTGCCTAGGATGCGTCAATATTTGCAGTGCCGAGTTAGTCAGGCCCTCCGCCCTGTGACCCGTGCCCGGGTGGATACTGGTCTGGGAGAGGCTCCTGGGGTGGGAGGCAGGTTGAGTGTGTGCAGCCAGGCAGTGTAAAGGATGCTGGAACTAAAGGTGAGCCCTGGGCGCCGGCCCCACACGACATCAGTGTCCCGGAGCCTCAGTCCCCTCACGTGTAAGGTGGGAACACGCAGGTCAAAGCCCAGCACAAGGAGCATTGTCAATAAACCATGCGGTCATCTCAACTGCCTCTGGGTCTCCACCAACAACAACCCTGAATCTCTCTGCCTTCTTCCACTGAGGTCCTTCCAGCCCAAACACCAGGCCAGACCTTGCTCCTCAGGCTCACGCCAGTCCCTGTCCCCCTCTCTGCAGGGTCCCTTGCACCATGTGCAGGTCTACCCAGGCTGCCTGAGTGGCGACTGGCTTCAGAACAGGGTCCGCCCTTTCCTGCACTGAGACTGTCCCCCACTCATGACTGCTTCTGGTTCCCAGAAACACCCGGTTCTTCTCAGGGAGCTCCATGTTCTAGCTCGCAGACTCCTGTGGGAGTCTGGAGGCTGGGTGGGCCTCCCTGCTCTCCCTGCGGGGCTGAGGGAGGACCCAGGGAAGGCGGGTCCTGCAGAAGGCCTGCAGTTGGGTGTGCTTGTATTTCTGCTCTGGACTTAAAAAGTTGTGTGTGCCTCAGCAGCAAATACCAGGCAGCCTCGTGGGGCCTGGGATGGGAGGCTCTCCCCAGCCCCACCTTCTTCTCAAACACTGCTGTGCCGGGCAGGGAGAGACACAGCCACGCCTGCCACCAGGGCGGCAGGTTCCAGGCTCGGCCTGGGAGCCCAGGAGAGGCAGGGTCGGGGCTGCTAGGCTCGGCCTGGGAGAAGTGGTCTTCTGAGGAGGGACAGCAATATAACCTGGGCAGAGAGGTGAGGGCCACACAGAGAGTCAGGACTGCAAAAATAAAAATAAAATAAATGAAAGAAAGTGGGGGACAGGGACGCTGGCTGGTCCTAGATGCCTGCCCGCGGCTGTGTCTCTCTGCTCCTTGGAGGCTGAGGCCCCAGAGGGAAAGACCCTTACAGTGCGATGCTCTCGGTGGGCCTGCGCCTGACGACCTGGCCAGGGCAGCAGAGTCCTCGGTGTGGAGCGTGGCTGGCAGTGAACCTCACAACCAGGCATGGAGGAGCCCCTGGCAGAGGACCAGGGAGAGGCTGCTCTCCCTGGGGATGGGATGTGGAGTGTGCCGCACAGGCGAGCCAGGGCATGGAGCCTGGGGGAGAGGTCAGCCTCCAGGGAGCCCCCACTCTGAGAGGGGTGCTGCACCTGCTCCCTCTCACCGCAGATACATGCTGGAACTCACCCCGGTCATTCTGTCCTCCAGGAGATAGTGGAGAACCCAGAATTCATCCTTGGAGGGGCCACCAGGACTGACATCTGCCAGGGGGAGCTTGGTAAGTGACAGGTCAGAGCCTGCCGAGGGGGCTGGATGGCCTGGCGGGGTCAGCAGGACACGTGGATCCTGAGATGCTGCAATGCCCAAGCACAGGTCCTGAGGACCAGGGGACAAGGAGGGAGGCTGGCCAGCCCTGATGAGGCCCAGTGGCCTAGGGGCTCACACTCTGGCTCCTCGAGGGCAGCCTGTGCCTGGGCCCTCCCCGTTCCTGGGCCTGGGTTCCAGAGCAGTGTATCCTGCACCTTGACTATGGCTGGTCAGTCCTGTACCCTGACCTGTTCTCCCACCAGGAGCTTCCCTAAGAGCACCCACTCCCCACCCCACCCCGCAGCACCCATCCTCCTGAAAGGCATCGTACTGATCCTCTGCTTTCTTTCTTTCTTAATTTTTGGTACTGGGAATGAAACCCAGGGGCTTTCTACCTCCGGGCTACACTCCCAGCCCTAGTTTATATTTTATTTGGAAACAGGGTCTCACTAAGTTGCTGAGAGCCTCACTCAGTAGCTGAGGCTGGCTTTGAACCTGTACGATCCTCCTGTCTCAGCCTCCCAAGCACGGGGATTACAAGCGTGCGCCCCCACGCCTGGTGGATCCTTTGTTTTCAGAGCTTGACCTTTCACCTCCAGGTGGCCAGTTTTGGAATTTATAATGGTAGATTTGACATTAGTGGGTGATGGGTTCTAAATATAGTTTCCCAACACTTTTATTACATCCAATGCTGCGCATGAAGGTCAGGGCAGAATGAAGGCTGCGGGCTGACCGTGTGCAGCAAGGGCTAAGGCACCCCAGCTCCTCCTCAGATCCCTCCAGGGGTGCAGGCTGCAGGCTGGCCCAGGGCTGAGCGGTCACCCCTCCCCACTGCCCGGGCCCAACAAGGAGGAAAGCGATCTTGTTTTGTAGCTGAGACTTTTTCCTTTTTCCTACCGCATAAGGGATAGCAAGCTCCAAGTTGCCCTCTCGGGAGCTCGGAACACCTCTGGTTACTACGTAGGTGTGGCTCTTTCCAGCCAGGAAGACACACATTTGCTCAACTGGGTGAAGCCACGGCTGGGAGGAGCGGGGCGGGGGCAGCCCACAGCGAGGGCTCATTAGACCCGGTGGCCCTGGCCTCCTCTAGCTGATGGGGAACCACGTCTCCCTGTCTCTGTCCCCCAACATGGGGTGGTGCCTGTTGCTGGGGAGGCTCTCGGTAAAGTTTGCTGAACCCGAGGCTTTCCCATATTGCCTGCTCCTGCATCTCCAAGAGCCGGCCTGAGGCCCTCAAAGACAGCAGACACAGGAGAAACTGATCCTGAGGTGTGCTGAGGCCGGCAGTGTGCGGGAAGGTGAGACTCGGGCGATCCGGATGGCTCTCCTGGCTCCAACCCCTTGGCAGTCACTCTAGCCTGTGTACGAGCCAGAAAGGGGCCCTGAGCTCGTCCCAGGATAGAGGCACGTGGTACTTCCCAGCAGTTCAAGCTCCGAGGAAGCCGGACTGAGTGGGGGCTTGTTGTTTCTGTTGTTTTCTGAAGACAAACAACTCTGGACACAGCCGAACCCCCGCGGGATGGGCAGACCCCCACTCAGTCTGCTCACTCTTGATTTGAGGACTGTCTGAGATGCACAGGCCCTCCTCAGCGCTTGGAGGATGCGGTGCGATGCAGGAAAACACCCTTTGTGTTGGACCCGGTGCCTTAGATGTGCGTTAACACCAAGACCGCCAAGGAGCTCAGTACCCTGGTCACCCAGTCCTGAAACTGCAAGAGAATTGCCAGCAACCCTGCCACGCTGGAGCCACCTCGATCCAGAGCCAAGCCAGAGCAGCAGCGTCTCACGAACGTGCCCCTGGCACTGCCGGGGTGTTTCTGTGCCCCTCTCCCCCACCAAGTGTGGCAGAACCACCTTGCTGGGGCCGCAGAACATCTGCGCACTGGCCCACACGTCCCTGCATGCAGCTGTGGGCCTCTGGAAGGGAATTTGTGGGACCTCTCAGGGCTGATGCATGGTGGAGCATGTGTCTAAACCCCAGTGAGCAGCCCCTGCTGTGGTGACCAGGAGGCACCAGCTGTCAGGACAGACGGGGCAGGAGCAGGGCAGGCCGGGGCAGAGGGTGCAGAGGTTGTCCCCACAGCCCCTCTGGCTTCGTGCTTTGCCTCCGTGACTTCGGGCCTCTTTCTGCAGGGGACTGCTGGCTGCTGGCTGCCATTGCCTCCCTCACACTCAACGAGAGGGCGCTGGCCAGGGTGGTTCCCCAGGACCAGAGCTTTGGCCCTGGCTATGCGGGGATATTCCACTTCCAGGTAAGAGGGGTCTGGGAGGGCCTCTGCCGTAGGGCCCAGCATGACGCTGCCATTCCCTCGAAGCCACAAATAGCCCAAGAGCCCAAGTGACCGTGTATGGGGAGGAGGTGGGGCCCGAGCGGGAGTCCAGCGTGGGCAGGTGCAGGCTACTCCTTAACACACCCGGCTGGCCAGGTCAGACTGGGATGTGTCCCTGGTGCAGGGACACTCTGCCTCGCCTTTCCGAGCTCCTTCCTAGCTTTTCTGCTGACCCGGTGCCCCGGGGGCTCAGGGAGCACTTGCTCCAGCCTCGCCTCCAGCTCCCTGCAAACACACACAAGCTCACACAGGCACACACCCACACACATGTGTAATCAAACACTTGTGCGTGCTTATGACACATAAACAAGGGCAACACATGCACACACACCCTCACGCATTTACAGGTACCCACAGCCCCACATCTCCACGTCCAGCGCAGGGAGGCCAGGTCTACTCTCTTGCAAATGGACCAGAACTTTAGCCCTGGGGTCCAGCTGTGGGCTGAGAGGGAAGATGAGGTTCCAGAACGTGGGGCCAGAGCCAGAGCCCACAGTGGGAGGGAGCAGCCCCGCACCTGGCCCTCCCACCACGCTGGTGCCTGGTGGGGGGAAGTTGGCTTAAAGGAAGGAGTTTGCACACCGCTCCTGTCCTGCCTCCCGCGGTGGCTCTGAGTCTCGGGCTGGATCAGTGTGGCAGTGAAGGGAGGGTCAGCACGTGGCCTCTGGCCAGCGCCCACCATGAAGATGGGACGGTTTGCTCAGAGGGAGAGGGGGCAGGATAAACATTCCTTAGGGGCCCCCGACCTCCGTGAGACTCACCCCGCCCCGTTCTGTCTCCCCTGGGGGGCCAGTTCTGGCAGCACAGTGAGTGGCTGGACGTGGTGGTGGACGACCGGCTACCCACCTTCAGGGACCGCTTGGTCTTCCTCCACTCGGCTGACCACAGTGAGTTCTGGAGCGCACTGCTGGAGAAAGCCTACGCCAAGTGAGTGCGGGCAGCGAGGGCAGCGAGGGCCCCACGGGGGGCGAGGGCGGCGAGGGCGGCGAGGGCCCCCGCGGGCGGCGAGGGTGCCGCTGTGCAGGGGGCCGAGGCAGTGGCCCATCTGCCCGGGGGGAGGGGGGGGAGCCGCCAGGACGGTTTTGCTGCCAAGGCCAGAAATGCCCATGCCCTGTCCTCCCTGTGGGGCAGGGATCCAGCCAGGGAAGAGCTGCGGGAGAGGAGGTGGGGAGGGCGCCTCCAGGCTGCGCTGTGGTACTTCCGCTCCTCAGACTTCCTCAACAGCAAGGGTACTGCTGGGGGGCGGGAGCTCTGTACCGCGTAGGGGTTTGTCTGTAAATCTAAAACCGCTCTATTCAAAGTTTAAGAATTCGCGCAGAGGACCCATAGATAGCAAGCAAGTGTACCCAGGGAAGATATGTCAGGAGGCATGCCTGGGGTGGCCCACACGCAGCCGCCACCATGGGGACCCGGCCATGGCTTGCCAGTAGTGGACTGGAACCCGCAGGCAGCTGGGGAGCTGCTGCTGTGCCCCGTGGCCAGGTTTTGCCTCCTGGAGGCCCCACTCCGCTGCCTCCGCTGCCTCCGCTGCCTCTCCTGCCTCCGCCGCCTCCTCTGCCTCCCCCGCCCAGAGGTCCTCGCTCCTGCCACCCCTGCAGGCTAAATGGGAGCTACGAGGCCCTAAAGGGGGGCAGCACCATCGAGGCCATGGAAGACTTCACCGGGGGCGTGGCAGAGACCTTCCCAACTGCCGGGGCCCCACACAACTTCTACGAGATCCTGGGGAAGGCCCTGAAGCGGGGCTCCCTGCTGGGCTGCTCTGTGGACGTGAGTGTCTGGCCTCAGCCTCCGCCGGCTCGGGAGGGCCCAGAGTTTCTTTCTGTCATGAAAACACAAGACTTCTTTAACGGGTTTTGAGTGGCCAGGGTAGGACACGCTTGCTGTCGAGTGGACAAACCCAAGAGGCACCCAGGGCCTGTCTCCTCCCCGCGGCCTCCCGAGCTGCCCCAGCCCCACCCAGCCCTCCCACCACTGCTCAGGCAAACAGGCCCGCCTCGCGCAGGGTGGGGACAGTCGGCTGGGGGCACGGTGACAGTCGCTGGGTTCCACTGAAAGGCAATCTTACCGAGCCTTTCTGAGTCATTCAAGACTTGCTTGTCTCAGCTCATCCACCATAAAAGATCAAAATCGATGGGCAGGAATCTACCAGCATTTTTTCTAATTCCTCTATGCATTCTTATACATTTCATCTCGTCTGCCCCTTGAAGTCTTCCAATCTCTTCCTTTCCCTCTGGGGTTCGCCTCGGGGTTCCATTTTGGGGCACAAACTGTCCATCTCCTCCCCACATTCACGTCTAGGACGGTCGCGGTCACAGAGCCCTTGGCCTGGAAGCATCCCTCCGGTGTGTGTGATTACGTCTCCTGCACGGGGCAGGTAGGAAAGGCTCAGCTTAGATGACGGTCTGGCAATCTCTTCTGTTTTAGATCAGAAATGCTGCGGAATGTGAAGCCCGGACACCTTTCGGAATCATTAAGGGTCACGCCTACACCATAACAGGGATTGACCAGGTAGGAACATGGCCCGACTGCAGGGCACAGGGAGACGGTTCAGTGTCGTCCAACTGAGGCGCTGCTTGGGGGCAGCCGTTCAGACCTCCTTCCAGTCTGAGATGAAATGACACACACATGTTTGTGTGCATAGGCAAACTTGGAAGAGAATGCCCGTCGATTAATATTGACATTTTTTCCATGTGTGTGAACTGAAACAAGCAGGCTCCAATGGATGTCTCACTGAAGGAAGCAGGCTGAGTCTGGTCGTGGTGCTTGTAACCCCAGTACTTAGGAGGTTAAGACAGGAGGATTACCGGTTTGAGGACAGTCCCAGCAAGTAATAAGACTCTCACCAGCTTAGCAAGACCTTGTTTCCTAATGAAAATAAAAATTTGGGCTCAGGGTATAGCTTGGAGGTAGAATGCCCCTGGGCTCAATCCTCAGTGCCACAGTCATTGAATCAATCAATCAAGGAGACAGGCTGGATCAAGGACAAGGGTCCTCGCGTGGCTGAAAGGGGTGGCGTGGGATCCAGAAGACACTCTTCTTCTGATTGCTGTTGCCTGAATCCCCAGCGTGTAGAAGTGTGCTCACACGCGCAGCCCTGGTTCCATGAGCACTCCTGAGCACGCGCTGGCACCCACTGTGAGGGTCAGGGACGGACACAGATGACCAAGACTTGGGGTTCTGGTCTAGCGGGGAAGTCCTTCTAAAGATGGCTTGGCTTCTTGTTGTTTACGATTCATTGTCCAGGTGCAACAGAACCATTCCGCGGGGGCCCATAGGAGGTCTCTGGCCAGGCTGGCATCCGTTTTCTAGAGATTTGACACTTTCGCGGGTTGGTCAGCATTGATGAGTGTTTGAGAAAGCTCTG
The DNA here is from genome assembly GCF_963383645.1 of Muscardinus avellanarius. Taxonomy (NCBI): domain Eukaryota; kingdom Metazoa; phylum Chordata; class Mammalia; order Rodentia; family Gliridae; genus Muscardinus; species Muscardinus avellanarius. The sequence continues at coordinate 35,368,347 of NC_137806.1, read as the reverse complement.
GTAAAGCCAGCTGGATCTCTGGGGCCAGACCTCCTGGCTGCCTTGATCCACAGTTCCCTGATAATTTTCCCTTGTAGGTAAACTTCCGAGGCCAGAAGATAGAGCTCATCAGAGTGAGGAACCCATGGGGCCAGGTGGAGTGGAACGGGCCGTGGAGCGACAGGTCAGTGGCTGGCCGTCTCCCTGGTGTCCCTGGCTGGCTCGGGGCGTGTGGGGCTGGGTGGCCTGCAGGAGCTGGGGAGCTGCGGAAGGAGGAGCAGCACCTCCCTGACCGTCCTGCGTCTTCCTTCAGCCCTCAGCCGCCTGTGGTCAAACGAGTTCTCAGCAGCTCTTTAAATGGCATGTAGTGGATTTATGTCAGGGCATGTAGTACTTCCTGTGCGGTGTTTTTAATCTCCAGAGTGTTGGGAAGGACATTGTCTATGAACAGTGGAGCGGTGTGTATGTGTGCACATGTGTTGCATGTGTGCACGCATGTGGTATGAGCATACATGTGTGTATGTGTTATGTGCATGAGCATGTGTATACATGTGTATCATGTGCATGTGTGTGCATGTGCATGTGCATGGTGGGCGAATGTATGGTATGTGTGCATATGTGTGTTGTGTGTATGCATGTGGTGTGTACATGTGTGTACATGTGATACCTGTATGCATTTTGTGTATGTGATGTGTGTGCATGCCTGTATGAGCATGCGTGCACATTTGTGCATGTGTTTAGTGTGTGCTGTGTAGTGTATACATGTGTGGTGTGTCCATGTGTGTGCAATGAATGGTTTGTGTGCACTGTGTAGTATGTACATGTGTGTTGTGTGCATGTGTGTGCATGCATTTGTGTGTACGTGTGTGCACGGTGTGGGTGCATGCATGTGCATGTGTGTACATGTGTATAGGTATACACATGTGTGGGTTCCATGTGTGTGTCCGTGGTGTGTGTGCGTGTCCCTGGTCTGGGAGTGGCTCATCAGCTGCACTTGGAGATGTGCTATACTCTGACCAGCCCTCGCGTGGGGGCCCATGGCAGGCCGGCCTCCGCATCCCTGGGCGTATCCCTCGGGCCAGTGAGCAGCCATGGCTCAGGACACAGCCCCACCTGAGCTCTGGGGACCTAGCTCTGGGGCGTGCGCCTCCTGCCAGGCTGAGCCCACCTTCTTTGCCCCTAGTGCCCCTGAGTGGCGCTCCGTGGACCCCGCTGAGCAGGAACGCCTGTGTCACACAGCCCTGGATGACGGGGAGTTCTGGTACAGTGCTGAGTTTCCGGGGTCCGTCCAGTGCAGGGCAGGTGTGAGCTGCCCATGGCCTGCGGGGGAGACTCCTCTTCCCCCTCCCTCCCTCCCGCTCTCTCTCTTTCTTATCCAATGTAATCATCTACTGTCCCCACCATCCAGCTGGCAGGGAATTTAACCTCAGGATGTCTTGGTGGAGACTCCCTGTAGACAGACTCTGGGTCTGTGGGGGGTCTCCAGGGAGCCAGCGTCACCCAGAAACCCCCAGCAGAGCTCCCACGACTGGCCAGGTCCCGTCTCCTCCTTCACCTGCTGGCACTGCCGCACCTCGGGGCCCCTGCTCAGACCCTCCTTGTGTCCTGTGTGCAGCCCCGAGGTGACTGCATGCGTCCTCGGATTGCAAAGACCTTCACGCTGCTGATTCCCAGGTTCCCATCTCTGGCACCTTCCCCAGAATTCCAGACTCATCCATTCAACTGCCCCCGTGGCTTGTCCTGGGTCCCCACTAGACTTCTCAGTGGAGCGTATCAACCGGACGTCTGTCCTCTCTCACCTTCCCTGCCCGCCCTCCCATGACCCGCCCATCGGCTTTGAGAGCACATCTCACCAGCCTGGATGGAGCCACACTCCTCCCTGCCCTGGACAATGCCGAGCTAGCTGCTCTGCTTCCGTCTGTGTCCCTAGGTCTGTCCCCCACACAGCAGCTCAGACCATACCACTCCAGTCTCCTACAGCCTCCAAGCTCTCCATCTTTCCAGAATTGAAACCAAATCCTCTGCCCCCAGACCCACATTGCCTCTGGCTTTCCCCCGACCATGACCTCACCGGTCTTGTTGGTGACCCAGGAGCACGTCCGGCCCTATCTACCCCAGGACCTTGCCCTCCCTCTGCAGGGAACCCCAGCAAGCTGCTTCACCACTGTGTGCTTCCAGACCCCACTCAAAATGCAGGGTCAGTGAGCCTTCCCGACCACCTAGGAGAGGGAGTGGGAGCGGCACTCACAGCCCACCCCCCGTTTTTCTTGGTAGCTCTCCCCATTTTTTTTTTTTTTTTTGGTACTAGGGATTAAAACCAGGGCAATATACCTCCAAGCTACACCTCTTTTCTTTTTTCTTTTTTTTTCTTTTTTTGCCGTCCTGGGGATGGAACCCAGGGGCATTCTACCTCTGAGCTACACCCCCAGCCCTGTTTTTTATTCTTTATTTTGAAACAGGGTCTCACTGAGTTGCAGAGGGCCTCACTAAATAGCGGAGGCCGGCCATGAACCTGCGATCCTCCTGTCTCAGCCTCCCAAATGTAATCCCAAATGCTGGGATTACAAGCATGTGCCACCACACCCGGCTTCTGGCATCTTTTTTCAAACTTTTAAAAATCTTTATTTCCCCTCTTTGTGTTCTCTGTCCCCACCTGGCACCCCTTCTCCTCAGGATGGCTGGATGGTTGAGGAGGGTGGGTGGTGGGGGCTGCATGGTCCTGTTGCCCACTGGGCAGCGCATCCCCATCCTCTGTGGCAGGATGGCCTTTAAGGACTTCAAGGCTCACTTTGACAAGGTGGAGATCTGCAACCTCACCCCAGATGCCCTGGAGGAGGACACTCTGCACCGGTGGGAGGTGACCGTCCACCAGGGGAGCTGGGTTCGCGGCTCCACGGCCGGGGGCTGCCGCAACTTCCTGGGTAGGTGGTCTCTGCTGTTCCCGAGGGTCCAGTCTGGCCCAGAGACGGCAAGTGTCAGGGCCAGGACCTAGAGAAATGAGGTGTGGAGTTGGCCTGCAGGACCGCAGGCGGGCCCGGGAGGGAAAGAGTGGAGGGCTGCGCAGCCAGCTGGGTAAGAATCACTCGGGGCAACTCCTCTTCTACCCGTTGGTTATTTTCCAGTACAAGTCGCAGAAACCACAAGTCTCAGGAGGTCAGCAGTAAAAGAGGGTGACTGTCTGACATTATTGAAAAGCTCAGAGAAGCAGGCTGGGCTTCAGGCAGGGCTCTGTCGGGGCTCTGGCTCCATTTGCCGGTGATACTGGGCTTTGCCCTCTTTTCTGGGATGGCTTCTTCCTCAGTCTGGAAGTCTTTCTTTATGAACTCGGAGGGGCTGAGAGCCCTCGTCCACACACATGGCAAGAGGTCAGCAAACAAAACCCCAGCCGCCTCCCATAGGGACAGCGTGGACTGGGGCTGGCTGGTGCATGGGCAAGCCAAGCCGCCTCTGTGGCAAACGGGAATGCCGCAGACCGGAGTCCATCTGTGGAGCAGAGAGTGAGACCCGTCCAGCCCACACGCACAGCCAGTGCCCGTGGTAGAGCATGCCCGCCCGCCCCTCCACGGCCTCTGAAATCCAAGTGGAAGGGCAAATGAGCTGCAGGAAACGTTAGCAGACTAGACCCAGACGAAGGTCCTGGAGAAGCTGCGTGGGAAACGGTTCAGACGTGGCAGGAAGAAGCAGGAGGCTTCGCCTTCCCTTGGGTGGCCCCATAAGCAAAGCAAGAGGGCTGTTGAGACAGGGAGAGTAGAATCTGCCTTCTCGGGGCTGGGAGGGCATGGTGGGGTGGATAGGGCAGTATGCCTGCCCCCCTAGTGTTTTTTAATTTTTTTTATTTGGTATTAGGGACTGAACCCAGGGGCATTCTACCTCTGAACTGCACCTCAGACCCTCTTTTATTTTCATTTTGAAAACAGTCTCACTAGGTTGCTGAGAGCCTTGCTAAGTGGCTGAGGCTGGCCTCCAACATGCGATCTTCCTGCCCAGCCTTCCAAGTACCGGGATTGCAGATGAGTGCCATCATGCCTGGCTTTGTTCTTTTAATTTTTCAGGAAAAGATACTAATCTACCTCTTTCTGCGTGTGTGTGTGTGTGTGTGTGTGTGTGTGTGTGTGTGTGTGTTATACTGGGGGTGGAGCCCAGGGGCTTTTCTACCTCCAGGCTATCCTCCCAGGCCTATTTTATACTTTATTTGGAAACAGGGTCTCACTAAGCTGCTGAGAGCCTCACTAAGTAGCTGACACTGGCTTCGAACCTGTGCCATCCTCCTGTCTCAGCCTCCCAAGCACGGGGATTACAAACGTGCACCACCATGTCCAGCTAATCTACCTCTTTCACCGGCAGATACCTTTTGGACCAATCCACAGATAAAACTGTCCCTGACCGAGACAGACGAGGGGCAGGAGGAGTGCACGCTCCTCGTGGCTCTGATGCAGAAGGGCCGCAGGAAGCTCAGGAGGCTGGGCGCTGACATGCTGACCATTGGCTACGCCATCTACCAGGTGGGGACGCAGACTGCACGTGCTCAGGGGCCCCATCGGGTTCCGCATTGCCAGCTCCGTCTCTGTGTCATGCCTGAGAGGATGGCCAGTCCCCAAGCTGTGCCTGAGGAGCGAGCCCCGCGGCCCTCCCTAGAGAGCCCCTTCTTGCCTTTGCAGTCCCCAGACAAGGACGGACACCTGAACAGAGACTTCTTCAGGTACCACGCTTCCCTGGCCAGAAGCAAGACGTTCATTAACCTGAGAGAAGTCTCGGACCGCTTCCGGCTGCCCCCGGGGGAATACGTCCTGATCCCCAGCACGTTCGAGCCCCATCAGGAGGCTGACTTCTGTCTGAGAGTCTTTTCAGAGAAGAAAGCCACTAGCCGGTGAGGAGTAGGAGAGGGCCCAGCCCCCTTCCTCAAGGGTTCCTGCACACTGAGGCCACGAGGGACGGTGGGAGCCAGGGCCCCGTTCTCTTCCCCTCCATCTCACGGAAAGTAAGGCATTCGCAAGATGGTGGCACTTCCTGTTAGCTCTGCTCTGCCCCGACCCGGAAAATCAGTAGAAAGCAAAATATTACGGTTCCAGCTGCTCCCAGAATCATGCTCACAGGCACTCCTGGGCAGACCTCACTTCTCAGAGGTGAGAGGAGCATTTGGACTTCCTGAATGGCTCCAGTTTACACAGATGTTTGGTTTTTTGTTTGTTTGCTTGTTTGTTTGTTTGTTGTGGTACTGGAGGTGGAACCCAGAGGCTTTCTACCCCCAGGCTATACTCCCAGACCTGTTTTATATTTTATTTGGAAACAGGGTCTCACTAAGTTGCTGAGAGCCTCACTAAGTAGCTGAGGCTGGCTTCGAACCTGCGCGATCCTCCTGTCTCAGCCTCCCAAGTGCGGGGATTACAAGCGTGCGTCACCACGCCCGGCAGCTTACACAGATGTTAGCAAGTCTGAACCACCCTGTGCTCCCAGCACGCTGGCACCTCTTCCCCAAGTGGCCTTAGCAAGTTTTCACCGGATCCTTCCGGGGATGGGATTCCCATTGCTGCGGCTTGCCTGAGTGGTTCTGGCAGAGCAGGAAGTGTCCAAGACAGAAGAATCCATTTCTTTACCCAATGAAGCGGTTCTAAAGATTGCAGAGAGTGGCAACGTTTGGTTTTGTATTTAAGGTAGATAAATCCCAAGAAGGGACTGACCCACACAAGGTTAGAGGGCTGTGGACGCATGGCCGTTCCACATGGAGACACTGAATTTGATGGAGTGGAGCATGTTCTGAGAAGACCCAATCGCAAAGCCTGGTTGCGTCTCCCAGGCAGCCGAGTCACGGTTCTTTTCCTTGGCCAAGTAGAAGCAGTAAAGTCTTAGCTTTTTAACTGTGGGAGGCGTCTTCCCCACGTCAATTCTACTGTAAATCGAGAGTGGATTCCCATTGTCTGTTCAAAGCCCCTCCTAGGAGGCCCCTGCAGACTGGCATCTTTTGCGGGTGGACAGGTGAAGCTGAGAGCCCGGGCTAAGTCAACCCGACACTTCCTGCTCTCTGCCCCAGGCTGGTATGTGGCCATGAGACTCCACGCTCAGCTCAAGGCCAGAGATGCTAGGCTCCGTGATGCTGAGCATGAGAGACGGCTCTGTGGCTCCCCACAGAGCTCACAGCGAGCTCTGTCTCCATCAGCCTAGCTCTCTGCGAGGGTCCCCACCATCAAATGTTCTGGAAGGATTGCGGTGTGTGTGCCTAGGAATAAGGAGGCACGGGAGAATCGCCTGGTTTAGTCTTTTCTATCCTTTATTTATTTATTTTATTTTATTATTTTTTTGTAGTACTGTGGGTTGAACCTAGGGGCATTCCATCTCTAAGCTACAACTCCAGCCCTAGTTTTAACTTTTTTTTTTTAACAGCATCTCACTAAGTTGTGTAGGTTCTTGCTAAGTTGTTGGGACTAGCCACAAATTTCTGATCCTCCTGTCTCAGCCTCCCCGGCTCTATTTCAGTCCTTTTTTTTTGGTACTAGGAATGTAACCCAGGGGCACTCTACCTCCAAGTGATACCTCCAGCCCTATTTTTTATTCTTTATTTTGTGAAAGGGTCTCACTGAGTTGCAAAGGGCCTCACTAAGTAGCTGAGGCTGTCTGTGAACTGTGATCCTCTTGTCTCCGCCCCCAAATGCTGGGATGACAAGCGTGCACCACGCCCGGCTCTGGTTCAGTCTTAAAGCTTGTACATCACGGTCCCTTTGAGTTTGAGGGATACTTGAGGGTGTTTGGGTTTTAATATCCAAATATTTTAGCATCAACAGGAGCTGGGGGCCGCCCCACCGCTTATTATGACGTTGTCCAAGCACTGAGGGTCCCCTAATAGGTGAATGACAAAAGGAACGGCCTCCATAATTTTTCCTCTTTTCCCCAAACATAAGCACACAGTGCTCGGCCACAGGGACTCTGTGATCTTTCTGAATCCTTCCCATGATTTAACCCCACACGCACACACACGCACAGCACAGGGCGAGCGTGGTCTCCAGCAGTGCACGCCTCCTCTGGAGACGTCGGGGCTGGGAGAGCGTCGACGAGCCTGCCCGCCCTGGGGCCTCGGAGTCTCTGCCTTGGACACAGCCACGCGGCTTCAGCAGCCTCTGTAGTCCGCACCAAGGAAGCGGGGACCTCGGCGGTTCCACTCCTGGTGCTCACAGAGGCCTGGCGTTAATGCTCAGGGTCTGCAAACCCTGTGAAACTTAAGTGGCACCGAGCCAGAGGGACTTCGGGCTCAGACCCCGGCTGGCTCCACAGAGCAGAGCCCGGTGGGATGCTGGTCCACACCTGAGGTGGCCTTCTGTCTGCCCACAGGGACCTGGACGGGAGCGTGGACATTGACCTTCCCGAGGTGAGTCCTCCCTCCGGCGTGGAAGGGTGTGGGGTCCTTCCTCCTAACCACCGCACCACCCGAAGGTCAAGTCTAGGGGTCGGCTGTGTACACTGGGGCCGGCGCCCGTGGTCGACTCTGACCCTGGAGGTCAAGCTGCAAGCCAGCCGTCATCCCAGTACTTGGGAGACTGAGACAGGAGGATCACAGGTTTGAGGCCAGCTTTAGCAACTTGGTGAGATCCTGTTTTATTTATTTATTTATTTATTTATTTATTTATTTATTTATTTTTTGGTTTTAAAATTACAAAATCAAAAGGGCTGGAGGTGTCGCTTATAGGTAGAGTGTCCCTAGGTCCAATCTCTAGTGCCAGAAAAAGAAAAAGGAAAAGAAAAGGAAAATGACAAAGGACCAGGCGTGCTGGTGCATGTCTGCAATCCCAGTACTTGGGAGGCTGAGACAGGAGGAGCATCCTTGGCGAGACCGCAGGTGACCTGCGGCCGACCAGGCACTTTCTGTGCCGCCCAGTCCCTGCTGCTGCGCCAGCGGCCTGCTCAGAGCTGGCTGCTCCGTGGTGCTTGCCGGAACCCCTGCCTCTCACAGATGGCTGTGCCTGACTTTGAGGTCGTTAATCAGAACCAGTCAGGTCTGTGGGCTCAGTATATATCTTGACCCCCTGAGGCAGGAGAGCCCACTGGGTGGCGTGCCCACTGCAGCTGGGTACCGGGGTCCTGGCGTCTGACTGCAGTCTCTTTCTTTCTTTCTCTTTCTTCCTTTCTTTCTTTCTTTCTTTCTTTCTTTCTCTCTTTCTTTCCTTCTTTCTTCATTTCCTTCTTTCCTTTCTCTCCTCTCTCTCTCTCTCTCTCTTTGTGGTACTAGGGATGGAACCCAGGGGCATTCTACCTCCAAGCAACACCCCAGCCCTCCTTTTTTTACTCTTTTTATTTTGAAACAGGGTCTCACTGAGTTGCAGAGGGCCTCACTAAGTAGCTGAGGCTGTCCTCGAACTGCGATCCTCCTGGCTCAGCCTCCCGAATGCTGGGATGACACGCGTGCTCCACAAAGCAGAGGTCAAGTGTCTTTCTTGTGTGTCCTCTTGCACAACACCCTGTGGGTATTTTCCAGCCCCCAGAGCCAACCGCACCTGAGCAGGAGACGGAAGAGGAGCAGCAGTTCCGGGTCCTGTTCCAGAAGATCGCTGGCGAGGTGGGCGGCCGGGCTTCCCGCAGAGGTCTGTGGTTGTGGGCTTGTTGGCAGCAGCTGCCCATAGCCTGGTGGTTGCTGTAAAGCGAGGCCAGCCCTGCTCTCCAGAGACCCAGGCTCTACTTGAACCGCAGCCAATGGGCAGCAGAGCCCAGTGCGGCCCAGAGTGGTCCAGGAGCCTCTGGCACAGATCAGGGAAAGCCTTGCAGGGAAGGCTCCTCAGAACTGGGCCCAGAAACCACCGCCATTAAGACACTTGCTCCTCAGCCAGGCGTGGTGGCATTCTACCTCCACGCTATACTCCCAGCCCTATTTTTTATTTTTTATTTTGAATCCGAGTCTTACTAAGTTACTGAGGGTATCACTAAGTTGCTGAAGCTGGCCTCAAACTTTCAATCCTCCTGTGTCAGCCTCCCAAGTACTGGGATTACAGGTATGCACCCCCATGCCCGGCTCCCTCAGTAGTTTTTAAAATAGGCAGCTATCTCCTCTGGCTTCAATGGCTTCAATGGAAGTTTCGGGGTACCCAGGCATGCTGCTGGGCAGGCTTCCCCGACATCTCAGGAGTCATCTGGGGCCTTTAGGAAACACCAGGCCGGGTTTCCTGCGCCCTCCTGCTGCTCTGTCCTGGGTGGCGGGGTCTTCACTGGGAAGCTGGAGACTTCGGTTGCTGCGTGTCTTCCTGCAGCAGAGGCTTGAGGCCGAGCTGTCCCTGGAGCCGCGCAGAGCTCAGAACGATGTGCTCCGGCCAGGGAGGCGCCGAGGGCCTCAAGAGCAACTGTCTCGCTTCCTCAGGACATGGAGGTGACCGCGGAGGAACTGGAGTACGTTTTAAATGCTGTGCTAAAAAAGAGTGAGTGCCTTACCCACTGGAGGCCAGGGTCCCCCAAAGAGGACAAGCGTCCATGTGGCCTGGCCTCAGGCCGCCCTGCTCCCCAGGGCTGGCTTGTAGGCAGACTTTAGAAATAGCTTTTGTTGCCGGGCGTGGTAGTGCACACTTATAATCCCAGCATTCGGGAGGCCAAGACAGGAGGCTCATGATTCACGGACAGCCTCAGTTACTTAGCGAGGCTCTTTGCAACTCAGTGAGACCCTGTTTCAAAATAAAGATTAAAAAAAAAAAATTGGGCTGGGGGTGTAGCTTGGAGGTCGAATGCTCCTGGGTTCTATCCCCAGAACCCCCCCCCCACACACACACACATACACACACAACAAAATAGCTTTGTTGTTGATCTTCTGATTACAAAACTGATGCAGGGTAACAGTGGACAATTTTTTTTTTTTAATTTTCAAGGCCGGGCGTGGTGGCGCACGCTTGTAATCCCCGCGCTGGGGAGGTGGAGACAGGAGGATCGCGCTGGTTAGGAGCCAGCCTCGCTGGCTTAAGAGACTCTGTTTCCACATAAAAATGTTTAAAAAATAGGTCTGGGAGTGTAGCCCGTGGGAGTGTATCCTGGAGGTAGAAGGGCTTCCAGGAACCCCAATACCACCAAAAAAAAAAAAAATTTTTTTTCAGAAACACCTGCCAGAGATAAAAATCTCCAGCGTTCACCTCCCATAGGTGCCCACTGTTCACGTGTGCCTGCGTCCATTTATGTACGTGTGTGTGTGTGTTTGTGTGTGTGTGTGTGTTGTGTTATGGTCTCTGTGTACGTAGAATCCTCCTCGGAACATTTTTATCACTCCCCAAACAAAGCCGTGTCCATTAGCAGTGGCTCCCCACTTCTTCTGCTCTCCGCTGGCCTACTTCCTGTCTCGACAGCGTCCTGTTGAGGGCGTTTCATAGAAAAGGAACCCTCCATGCATCATGTGGTCCTTTCTGACTGGCTTCTTGGCTCCGCACAGCGTTGTCAAGGCCCGTCCACGCCATGGCTTGTGCGAGCGCTTTGGTCCTTCGCATAGTCCAGCGACACGCCCTTGTGTGGACGGGGCCCACCTCTTAGTCATTCCCCGTTGGTGGGCGTCGGGCTACTGCTGGCCTTTGGCTGTTGTGATGCCGCAGTGAACCTTCGTTTTCATTTCTCTAGCCTACATGGCGGACAGAATTGCCGGGCGTGGTGAGCCTCGGCTTATGTTCTGAGGAACTGCCCGGCTGTGTCCCAAAGTGACTATTTTACATTCCCCCCAGCAGCATGTCAATGTCCAAGTGTCTCCAACAATCAAATCCTGCCTTACACTTAACTTTCACGAGCAGGTCATCAGACATGCTTCAAGAACATGATTCTGAAAGACTGTACCTATATGGAAATATCCTAACTTATTACCAGCAAGTGGTAAAATGATCCTCCCATTGATCGTGTATACCATTTATTTCCCTTTTCTTTTTTTTTTTTCAGTACTGGGGATTGAACACAGGGGTGTTCTACCTCTGAGCTACACCCCCAGCCCTAATTTCTTTTATCCTTCATTTTGAAACAGGGCCTCACTAAGTAGCTGAGTCTGGCCACGAACCCGCGCTCCTCCTGTCTCAGCCTCCAAGTACTGGGATGACGAGCGCGCCCACACCAGGCTCATTTGCGCCATTTCTAAATTTCCGTCTTCACAAATAACCTTCATATGTAATTTTTCCCTTGGGATTCTTAAAACTAGAAGAAATAGATAACGAGCATTCGCTGTTTCTGTGCTTTTATTTTTTCTGGTTTTTCGGGGGGATTGTTTTGGTTTTATTTCTGCAGTGCTGGGGATTGAACCTAGGGCCTGGTGCACGCTGGGTGAGCACTCGCCACTGAGCTGCACACCCAGGCCAACATTCCCATTGTTAAGGTATTTCTGCTGATCATAAGCTTTCTTCCAGAAAGGCCATGTCAGCTTAGCTGGCCCGCCTCACGAGAGTGCCTGCGTCGCTGCCCTGTGAGCTCAGACCTGGCCACGCCGTGGGCTTTAGGAGGTGGGGCACAGGTTGGCCTCGTGGGGGTCAACTGAACTCAGCCTTCGTGTGTGGTTTCAGAAAAGGACTTCCAGTTCAAGAAGCTGAGCCTGATCTCCTGCAGAAACATCATTTCTCTGATGGATGTATCCTTCCGCATGTGTGCGGGGCCTGCAGCGAGGGGCCCCCGCGGCACCCACCCTGCAAGGGCGCGGCGACCTTAGCCAGTGGGAGGCCTTCACAGCAAACACCCAGAACAAGGGACGGCCCCGGGACTGCTCTGCGGAAGGCTCCGGAAGGGACGCGGGGGCCTCGTTGGCACAAAATGCTCTGCTTTGGTGTTTCTGTGAATCTTCAGGCACTCATCCCATAGCACCCCACCATTTCCCCACTTCAGAGATTCACTGTTCCATCCCTGAAGCTGCCTTCCAGGGCCCCCAACCCGAGGCCCACACCACTGGGCAGCTACTGACCTCTCAGCGTCCCAGGGCCGGGGCCCCCAAGAAGCTAGGTTGAAAGGTCACCCACATCCAGACATGGTGGCACATGCTTGTAATCTCAGCATTCGGGAGGCTGAGACAGAAGGACTGCAGTTCGTGGACAGCCTCAGCTACTTAGTGAGGCCCTCTGCAACTCAGTGAGGCCCCGTTTCAAAATAAAGAATACAAAGTAGGGCTGGGGGTGGAGCTCACAGGTAGACTGCCCCTGGGTTCCAACACAAGTACTGCCAAAAAGAAGAGAAAAGAAAAGAAAAGAAAAGAAAAGAAAAGAAAAGAGGTCCAGCACAGCTGCCTTAACCCCCTGGCCAGGCCAGCGGTGACGGGAAGCTGGAGTTCAGCGAATTTCGAGTGTTCTGGGGCAAGCTGAAGCGGTGGATGGTACGCGCCTCGGGACCCTGAGCCTGGAGGAGCTGAGAGAGCGGGCGGGGCCAGGCGGTACTGCGCGGGGAGGGGAGACGTCCGGTGGGATCCCAGTGCCTGCCACTGTTACAGGCCTCCCCTCAACCCAAGAGGATGATAAGAAAGAGGGCTTGGAGCTGGGCAGGGCGGGGCACGCCTATAATCCTAGTACTGGGGAGGCTGAGACAGGAGGATCACAGGTTCATGGCCAGCCTCAGCAACTTAGTGAGGGGCTGTTAGCAGCTTAGGGAGACCCTGTTTCAAAATATAAAAGAGAGGGCCAGGTGTGGTGGCGCACGCTTGTAACCCCAGCGCTTGGGAGGCAGAGACAGGAGGATGGTACAGGTTTGAAGCCAGCCTCAGCTACTGAGTGAGGCTCTCGGCAACTTAGTGAGACCCTGTTTCCAAATAAAATATAAAAGAGTCTGGGAGTATAGCCCGGAGGTAGAAAAGCCCCTGAATTCCACCCCCAGTACCACAATAAATAAATAAATAAATAAATAAATAAATAAATAAATAATAAAGAAAGAAAGAATGAGTGGGCATTTCTCAGCGGCAGAATGTCCCTGGGTTCAATCCCCAGTACCACTCATTAATTAATTAATTAGTAGAAAGAATGAAAGGGGACCTGGGCAAGGTGCGGCTCAAGGTAGGTGTTTGCCTAGCATGCACGAGGCCATGAGTTCAATCTCCAGCACCACTGGAAATTTTTTTTAAAAAGAGAGAGGGGGCTCAGGGCAGCCTTGCCTCTCAGGTGCTCTTGGGCAGCGGCCACTGGCTACTGCTGCCCGTGTCCCCCCCAGGCCTCTCCTCTCACGCCCGCGTCTCCTCCCCCACCCAGAGCCTGTTCCTTCAGTTCGACGTGGACAAGTCGGGCACCATGTCCTCTTACGAGCTGCGGTCGGCGCTGGAGGCGGCAGGTGCAGTTCCTGGGCGGGCTGCCTGCAGGGGTCAGCCCTCGCAGGAGGCGGCTCAGCCTAGCTGAGCTGAGGCTACCTAGCGTCAGGGTCCTCAGAGCAAAGTGCCAGGACCTAGCCCTGGACTGGCCGGCTGGCTCAGGGCCCCTGGTTTACACCGCGGGCGCCTGAGCAGGGAGCCCCCAGGGATGACCGCAGCTCCTGGGCCTCCCGTCCCCACAGGCTTCCAGCTCAGCAGCCGCCTCCTGCAGCTGGTCGTCCTGAGGTATGCGGACGAGGACCTCCAACTGGACTTTGATGACTTCCTCAACTGTCTGGTCCGGCTGGAGAATGCAAGCCGTGAGTGGCTCCCCCCCCCGGGGTCCACCTGGGCGTCTCCAGTCACCCTCTGTGGGCACACAGGAAACAGCCGGGAGAACGTGTCAGAGACGGACTGAGGGCCGCTATGCACCCGCCATGTTAGCTGTCTGCGTGGCTGGCGAGGCTGGCACAGCCGTGCCCCGTGATGGCTGTTCCCACACGCTCATGTGCCCAGCTCAGGAAAGGCCCCTCTGTGGCCCAGCCCCATCGCAGTGCACAGACTCAGAGAAAACCCAGTCCTTTCTCCACCTCCCCAAGGCCCTCCTCCAGGGACCCAGTTATTCAAAGAAGCCCTGCCCCAGCATTTCCCAAATGCTGGGAGGCTGAGACAGGAGGATCACAGTTCAAGGACAGCCTCGGCTGCTATTTAGCAAGGCCCTTTGCAACTTAGTGAGACCCTATGTCAAAATAAGGATAAAAAACAAGACTGGGGGTGTAGCTCGGAGCTAGAATGCCCCTGGGTTCCATCCCCAGTACTGCAAAAGAAAACAAAACAAAACAAACAAAAACCAGCCCTGTCACACCAGGAAGGGAAAGGGCTTGGTGGAGGTGCTCCTTAGAGTCTGTGGTTTGCTACCCCCACCCTGCATGGGGCGGCAGGAAGGAGAGGCAGAGCAAGTCCGTCACCCACGTAGGTGCAAAGGCGCCCATGCCCCAAGGCACCTGGGGCCTGGTTAAACACTCTGGGTCACCATCTTGAAAGTCTCGATGTTTGAACAGGGGACTCCAGGTTTCCATCTGGCCTGGCTTCTTCCGCTCTGAAACAGCACCCACTGCCCCTTCCCCTGGGAGACCCAGAGACACCCCACAGCTTTAAGACTCATGCAAAACTATGTTCATGTGCTTATTTCCGGGGGTTTCTGAATTTCAAGGGATCAGTGACCCCAACATCAGGGGAGATGTTTGGGTCAAGGAGCTGGCCAGCCTACTGGCCTAGGGTAGACCTAGCCAGCACCCACCACCACCCCAAGGTTCAGGAATGGAAGCGGCTTCAGGCTGCACCTCCTGCCTCGTCTCCACCAGAGGGAGCAGCTGCCCGTGGGCTGGCGCGTCCTGGGGACTGTGGGACAGCTACGCCTTCTCTCTCTGTTCAGGGGTGTTCCAAGCTCTCAGCGTGAAGAGCAAAGACGTCATGCATCTCAACATAAATGAGGTATGGCCACGCCGTGCCTGCCCCAGCAGGGCCGTGGGAGCAGGCTCCTGAAACCTTGCTCCACACACCCTGCCTGCAAGGGTTTGCATTAGGGCGGTGGGTGACCACAGGGATACAGGAACAGGGGCTTCTGCAGAGACCCTCGCTCACTCACTCACTAACAGAAGACCTCAAGAACTGCATCCATTGCTGAGAGCCAATGGCATCCTCACTTGGCAGGGATGGAGCCCAGGGCATCGGGCTTCATCGCCGGCGGCCCTGCCTTCCTGTCCCCCTCCCTCGGGTGGACTGGGCTCCTCTGCCTGCCCTCCAGCTCCCTGGTGTACACGTGTGCACACACCTGGAAAGCAGGAGGCTAAGCTGCCCACAGCCATGAGCATGGGGCTGGGAGAGAGGCTCCCTTTCCAGGCAAGGGGCTTGGGGACCCTCTCCCGGAGGACCATTTTTTACCCCTCTGCTCAGAGCATGCTACGTAGGCCAATAGCGTGGCCTGGCCTGAAGAGCGGGTTAGGAACCAGGACACCAGGCCCTGGCTCCTCCACACGCGAGGTGTGGGACATTCTCCTGCCCCAGTGCAGACAGGAATCTGTGGAACCCTTTCCTCCAATTGCCTGTAATTTTTACCTTCTTTTCCCACTTCCTGCGTCTATCCTGCTCTGCCCCCACTCCCCGTCCACACTGTCCCAGCAGCCTGGCTCCCAGGCTTCCTCCTCCCACACTCCCACTCACGCTGCACCAGCCAGCCATCTCCAGCCTCAGAAGGAACAGGGCTGGGACAACACTTTATTGACTCTCCAAAGAAAAAACACACAGCCTCGTGCGTTAGGGAGCTGGGCGCCCATTCCCTGCCCTCTGAGTGGATCCGTCCACCTGCTGTGTGCCCGAGTCACCATTTGTGGAAAGATCCAGGCCTTAATCTTCTACAAAAGCTGCACTTGCAATGATATCGTGGCAGTTGGCATTTATTCTGTGGATGTATTAATTTTTTTATGTGCGTCACTCATATTCCTGGACCCACGGTCCTTTCACTGGGGCTAGAAAGTGTGTACTTTCCAAGTCCCAAACCAATCAAACTTGACTCTGAAGGCAGGAGAGACCCCAGCACTTGTATTTTTCAAATGCCCCAGGGGAGCTCAGATTCAGCCTGCGGGGGGCCACTGTGTCAAGTCCCTCTCTCATCCCAGTCCCTGTTGGGAGCAGCAGGAGCTGAGGTCCCTCTGTTAAAAGAGCCTCCGCTGCCCTGGCCCCTGCTCAGGCTCTACCCAAGGAGGAGGGCCAGGAGGGGAGAGAGAACACCCCCCAGGCCCGCCTGATGGGGGGACAGGAGCCCCGCCAGCCTTTCCTGCAGTCCCACCATGGCAGAATTGTCCTCCTCCCCCCAGCACGGGGCCCCTCACCAAGAGGAAAGGTGCACACGCTGCCCTGACCAACTCCCAGGCAAGGCCGCACCCTTTAACAGGGAGAAAGCACACCCTGCCCTGTCCACAAAGGCTCAGGATCGTCAGAGCTCTCCAAGTGCTCAGAGTCCATTTCGGTTTTTGGTGGTGGTGGTGGTGTTTTTGTGTTTTGTTTTGTTTTTGTTTTGTTTTTTTGAAGTACTGGGGATGGAACCCAGGAGCATTCTAACTCTAAGCTCCACTCCAAGCCCTACTTTTTACACTTTATTTGGAAACAGGGTCTCACTGAGTTGCAAAGGGCCTCACTAAGTAGCTGAGGCTGGCTGTGAACTGCGATCCTCCTGTTTCAGTCTCACGATTGCTGGGATTACAAGCGTGTGCCACCACACCCGGCTCGCATTTAGTTATTTTTTATGGTTTCATGTTGAGGCAAAAATCCATGTTTGCAGAGGGCCCGTGGCACAAGCCGGCTGGGCCATTCCTGACCCACAGGGTCGTATAGGGCCGGGCCCTCACCCCTCTCCCCCCCTCTCTCTCCAGTTTATCAACTTGACAATGAACATTTGAGCTGCTCTGCGGATGCCGCTGGCCCAGCTGAGCCTCGGCCTCTGGACCAGGACCTACAGAACCAGAGCCTCTCCCAGCCTGGACCGCCCACCCCCCCGCCCTCCTCATCCTGACCTGGAAGAATGAATTCGATCGGAATCTCCTCTGACTTCGTGCTGCTTTTTTGCATGGTGGCACCTCTCCGGGGTGGACGGCACATCCGCACCAGGGTCCAGGACCCACTATGCTGGCGTCTCCTCCCTCCCGTTAATAACGACCATGGTTCTGGTCCCACAGACCTGGCTTCCATGTGGCATCACGCACCGAACTCAGACTTCCTTTATAAAACTAAAATGTTTTTATGAATGCAGGGGTGGCCGGCAAGGAGGAGGGTGTGTGGTAGCCCTCCATCACTCTCAGTGAGGACAACCTCAGGTGGCTTCCAACTCTCTCGTAAGAGCGGGTCAGCATGACGGTCTCTCTCCACTTTCGTGGATCTGGCAATTAATTAATCTGTCCAGTCCAGATATGGTCTGTGCCCAAAGCCCTGGGGGTCAGAAATGCCAAATGCCTGCCGGGCATGGTGGTGCATGCTTGTAATCCCAGCATTTGGGAGGCCGAGACAGGAGGCTTGTGGTTCGCGGACAGCCTCAGCTACGTAGAGAGGCCCTTTGCAACTCACTGAGACCCTGTTTCAAAATAAAGAAGAAAAAAATAGGGCTGGGGGGTGTTGCTCGGAGGTAGAATGACCCCGGGTTCCATCCCCAGACCCACACACACAAAAAGCCAATGCCTTGTTATTTATCCTCAGGACGTCCAGTTGTGGTCAGACCCAATTCTAATCCCTCCCCACCCTGCTTGAGCTCCCAACATGGAATGGGAAAATCCCACTGAATTGGAATAATGGGAAAGAGCAGGTTAAGACACTGGCTTGATGGTTGTGAGGTCCTACGTGTGTGTGTGTGTGTGTGTGTGTGTGTGTGTGTGTGTGAGAGAGAGAGAGAGAGAGAGAGAGAGAGAGAGAGAGAGAGAGAGAGAAAGAAACAGGCACTGGGGATTGAATACCCAGGGGCACTCTACTAAGGAGCTATACCCAGTCCTGTTTTATTTTTTGTTTTGAAACAAGGTCCCACTGAGTTACCAAGGGGCTCAATAATTTGCTAAGGCTGGCCTTGAGCCTGTGGTCCTCCTGCCTCGGCCTCCCAAGTACCAGGATCACAGGCATGTGCCGGCACGCCCAGCGCTGTGGTCAGGTGGAACCCCACGGAGACTGTTCCCTCGAGGGCCAGATCCCCGAGGCCCTGACTGGCGGGGTCCACACAGCCAGCCACTCGGAGCCTGCTCAGGGCCCCTCCATGCCGCGCAGTGCAGGAAGGCAGAGCCTCAGGCAGGGCATGTGACTGGTTGCCAGGGGTACCCAGGTCATTGTGCAGCCCAATTCAGTGCGCTGTGTTCTTTGTAGGAACAAAGCGCCATTCTCTAGAGAGCCCAGACTGCCCACCGGCCCCACGGGAAGGCTGCCTGACCCGCAGCTGCAAGTCAGCGGTGCCGCTGCAGGCTGGGCTCGCTATGGATGCAGCCCGGGCATCTTCCCAGCCCCACGGGACCTTTCTGAGAGGGGAGACCCTGTTAGTGAGACCCTGCCTCAAAGTCAAAAAATAAAATAGGGCTGAATACCCACCTAGGTACCCGAGTAGCTTCTGTGGCACCGTGGCTCAGGGTCGCTCCTGAGAACAAGCTCAACGCTCCTTACCAGTGGGCGGTACTGAGGAGACCACCCGCCCCCCAGGACGGGGCAGTGCTGGTGTGGGAGCCTGGAGCCGCCAGCTGCAAGGCCGCCCCGCGCCACCAGGCAGGCCCACGGCTCCCTCTCTCCCTCTGGGCTTGACGGCCGGCTTCCCCGAGGCTCGGTCCTCACCCGAGTGGACCGTGGAGATGCGGAGGCGCAGAGGTGGCCAGGGGCCTGCACGGCATTCAGCGGCTTCTGGGAAGAGGGCGGAGGGAGCCACTGCCCGGTGCAGAGAAGGAAGGGGAAATGAGGCAAGGAGGAGGCAGACAGCAAGTTGCAGTCCTGCGTGTCCTCGTGTTTCTTGGGCTTCGGATTCACCGAGTGTCCTGGATTTGTGAACTCACAGTTTTTATTACATTTTGAGTGGCGCACACCTGTAATCTCAGTATGTGGGAGGCCGAGACAGGAGGATTGAGGTTAGAGGCCAGCCTTAGCCACTTAGCAAGAACCTGTTTCAAAACAAAAATAATAATAAAAAAAAAATAGGGCCAGGGGTGTAGCTCAGAGGTAGAGTACCCCTGGGCCCAATCCCTAGTGCCATAAATTAATTAACTGGTTAACTTCGAAGGTGTCCAGGCATTGTTCTTCCAAATATTTCCCCCACTTTTGCTTTCTGCTTCAAGCAGTTCCATCACACAGACTGGGGCGGCGTGGAGGCACTCCGTGGCCGACACGTTCAACTCAAGCATTTTTCAGCCTTTTTTCGGTTTCATTTTCTGTCTTTAGAAAATGAGTTTCTTTTCCTGTCTTCCCACTTCTTAACTCCCCGCTGCTGTGTAGTCTGCTTTCACTCCATCTGGGTTTTGATTGGTTTTGTCTTGTCATTCACCCCACTGTGGTTTCCTCTCTGTTTGATTTGGGTTTTTCTATCGTTCCTATGTCTCGGCATTAAGGTTCCATATTTCGATAGCAGTTTGAGCAGGTGCAATACAGTTGTAACAACCATTTGTATGTCCTTGTGTGTGTTACTGAAGACTGAACCCGAGGACATCAGACCTCCAAGCTATTTATATATATCTTCAGCCCTGTTTTATTTTTTACTTTGAAATGGAGTCTCACTGAGTTGCTGAGGGCATCGCCCAGTTGCTGAGGTTGGCCTTGAACCTTCAACCCTCCTGTCATAGCTTCCCAAGAACTGGGCTTATGGGCATGCCTGGATTGTCTTGTCTATTAAATGTTATAACTTCCGGGTTTATTTCAACTGGTCGATTTTCCCCTCCATTATGGGCTGTATTTTCCTGCTTCGTTGCATAATTGGGCATTTTTTAATTGATTGCCATACATTAAGTTTTACCTTGTTTGCTAGATAGTTTTGTGTTTCTATCAATAGTTTTGGTCTTTTTTTAGAGACACAGTTTCATTATTTGAAATCAATTTGATCTTTTTTTTTTTTTTTTTTTGTAGTACTGGGGATGGAACCCAGTGGCATTCTACCTCCGAGCTACACCACCAGCCCTATTTTTTTTCTTTATTTTGAAACAGAATCTCACTGAGTTGCTAAGGGTCTCACTAAGTAGCTGAGGCTGTCCTCGAACCGTGATCCTCCTGTCTCACCCTCCCAAATGCTGGGATGACAAGTGTGTGCCACCATGCCCAGCTCAATTTGATCATTTTGAGTCTTTTAGGTTTTGCTAGGTGGGACCAACGTGGCATTTGATTTATGGTTAGTTTTTCCCACTACCGGGCTCACCCAGAGAATCCACAATAATCTGCCCATTTCAAGTTCTGAATTCAGCCACATGACGTGAGCATGTCACGGCACACGCTTGTAATCCCAGTACTTGGAAGGTCCGTGGCCAGCCTCAGCAACTCAGTGAAGCCCTCTACAACTTAAGACCTCGTTTCAAAATAAAAGAATAAAATAGGGCTGGTGGTGTAACTTGAAGGTAGAATGCCCCCTGGGTTCCACTCCCAGGGCCACACACACACACACACACACACACACACAGAGAGAGAGAGAGAGAGAGAGAGAGAGAGAGAGAGAGAGAGAGTCAGAAAGTCTTCATTTCATCTATGAAGTTTTTTTTCCACATACAGTTCCCTCCTCTCTGGTCCACCAAGATTCCAGTCTTTCCCCACCCTCATGAAAGAGACTGGTGCCCGTGAACCTGCGCAGAGCGCTCTGCACAGAGACTGGAAAGGCCAGAAGAGCCCAGAGCAGCCCTGGCCGGCTCAGCTGTTCTTGCTACTGCCAGGAACTCCCTGTGAAGCCAGGAACCGGGGCTTTTCTCTGCTTCTTCTCCCCTCTCCCCTCTCCCAGGACCTCTCTCCAGCTGGCCACACCTCCGGGCACCAATGTCAAGTCCCTGAGTTGGAGGATGGACAGGCGGGTTCACTGCCCACGCCTCTCCCGCCATCTTGGCTCAATCAGGACTTCGGGTTGACTGAAGGCAGGCAGGAAGAAGCACCTTCTCCTGCGGCCTCCTGCTTCCCCTCCAGCCCCTCCTGCAGGGCACCCAGGGAGCAGCTGGCTGCGCAGGACTGGGTTGTGCAGAGATGGCAGCGGGGTGCGCGCAGGAGAACACAGAGCCAGGCCCAGGAACTGGCCTTCTGTGTTCTCATCCACACAGTCCAGATTTACCAAACGCCCTACTGAGTCAAGTTTATCCAGACGAGACACCCCAAGTGTCAGATGGTCCTTCACGTCATCCCTTCTCTGCCTCACCGCCCCACAGTGATGTCAGCTCTGTGCCTCTCAATGGCCACGTCCAGCAGGAGTCCGCTGGGTCAGTTAGCGGGAACCCTCACCCCAAAGTCTCCTACAGGGGTTTCCCACCCACCCTTGTCTCCCAATTCTCAACTTTTCCTTCCCGGGCCTCTTCAGAGCCGAGCTCAGCCTCTCTCTATTTTGTTTCGGGTCTGGACACTTCCCCAAAGACTCGCGAGTGACAGGCGTGGTCCCCGGCACCGCATTGTCCTTGGGAAGCGGCCTGCCGCTCTGGCTGTGCTGGCCTCGCCGGTGGTTAATGGGTGGTGGGTCCAGCACTGAGCGCCTGCGGCGAGGGGTGGAGTGCAGGGCGGGACCTGGCTGGAGCATGGAGGTGTACCCTGGAAGGCACCTCTTGTCCTGGCCTCTCCTCTCTCTTGCTGCTTTCTGACTACCAAGAAGTGGGCAGCTTCGCTGTTCAGGCCCAGAGCAAAGGAGCCGGCTCTCCACGGACTGAAACCCAGAGTTCAAATAAGCCTTGCCTCCTCTAAGTTGGTTTCCCAGCGCTTGTCACAGAGATGGAAAGCTGACCAACTCTCTCCCCACCGCAAATGCACGGCTGCGGGCCCTACACCAGGATGATGGCGCCATCACGTGACAGAGTTCCGGGTGGTGAACCGCTTCCCTACATATCCCCACCCCCTGCACGATTGCATGTGGCGTCACCCAGGCCGGACTCTACTGGGAAAGGGTCAATACACCGGCCCCTGTGGCCACTGCCCTTAGTCATAGGGCTCTGGCTCAAGCCTGAAAAATCTCCCCAAACAAACCAAACTGCAGGCACATATGTTTTTATTGCCAACGTGCTGAAAGGAATATTCAAAGATTCATCGAGGGGCACTAGGAGCAGCAGACGTCCACACGATCGGGGTGTGAAGTCGCTGGGAAGGCAGCTAAGACATCATGCGTGTGCTGAATCCTGGAAACTAAACTCTCCAGGACAGATGAGATGGTGTTCCCAGGAGACCCAGGGCCAGGCAAGGAGCGGGAGGCTCCTGAGAACCTTCTCCCAGCGCCTGGCACTCTCCAAGAGGAGGCGAGAGGTACTGAGTGCTCGTTTCTCAGTCTCTCCCCACAGGGAGAGACTGCCCCAACACTGCTGCGGACCTGGCTTTGCCAGGGCAGGTCGGGAATTGCCGGAGCTGCGGGCCAGCAGCAGGCCAGCGGGACAGGCGCCCACCACGTGCAGGAGCCTGCTCCAGGGTTGACGGAGCCCCTGTCTCCCCAAGGAGGGAGGTGGGCCTGCGGGCCTGGGGGTTCACTAGTCTTTGCAGGCAACCCTGCTTTTTGACATGAATTGGTCATTAGGACCCTAGAGAGCAGAGATCGTCATTTGATGTCGATTTTTATTAACGCTGAATCCAGGACATCCCAAAATAGCTGCATGAGTCACCAGTCTGAACGGTGTTTGGAGGCAGAGCGGAGAGCAGTTTGCTGAGTGAAGGCCCAGCGGGCTAGGACAGGGCACCTTCATGTCGGTCCTGCCGGGCGTCTACCTGTAAGTTCGACGCACACCTGCTGCAAAGGACAGCTGCCGATGCAGAGACGCCGAGAGCGGTCTCCAAGCCGCTGCAGATGTCATGAGGTTCCAGGGGAGGAACTTCAGGGGCCCCACAAACTCACTCCAGCTGTGTCCTTGACCCCCGGACCTCGCCCCACACCCACCCCACCTCAAAGGCCGGTATTTCAACTCAACAGCAGGTGGGGACTTGGGGAACAGGAAAGCTAAGTGCTCCTCCCTGCGCCTCCCCAGTAAGTGTGCTGTGCGGCCCTTCAGGGTGTCCCTGCAGGGGACAGACCGGTGGGCAGGGCTGGCTTTCCCGAGTGCTCAGGTGCTCGTGGAATAAATAGCGCGTTTTCTGGAGTGGCAGAGGGGCTGCTGGCGGGAAGGCCCGTGGGACCTGGGATGCTGCGGTGGGGGGAGAGGGGGAGGGAGCCTGGCCAGCCCACTGAGCGCTGACGCAGCAGATGCCAGGTAGGCAGCCCCAGGGGAGACTGGCTGCTCTGTCCTGGACATGCCCACGGGGCTGGAGCCTGGGCGTCTGCCTAGTGCACAACCAAAGCCAGAGAGCCAGGGCTGAGGTGCAGGGCTGGGACGGAAAGCAGGGCCGCTGGGATTCCTCCAGCTGCCCGAGGCCGGCCGCGCCTGCTCAGCCACTACCCTCACCACCACCCTCCCGGCTCTCTCAGTACAGAACGCCCCTGGAGGAAAGGCAGGCAGACTGGGCTGGGAGGCTGGGAGCTGGCGGTGCGGGAGGACTTGGGTGTAGCCAGGCACTGGCCACCCCTCTGTGCATTAGCCTTGAGGAGTCAGAAAAACCAAAGGACGGGGCAGCCAGCCAGCCCCGTGGGAGCCCACCTTGTGAGGAGCAGTTGGGCCCGATGCGGCGGGTTGGCAGGGGAGTCCCCCGGAGAGGAGGACGCCAGCCTGGAGCTTGGCCCCGGGGCCTGCTTGGAAAGGCTCCTCACTCCTCAGGGCCTGGGCTGAGGAGAGCCAGCTCCCCACCTGCCAGGGCACACTGTCTGCTCGGCTTCGCGGAGCCGCGTGGCGCTCCAGGGAAGATTGCATCTAACGCTCAGTCACGGGCAGGGTGCGAGTGGGGAGGTCAGCCCTCTGTCCTCCTGTCTCATGGCCATCCCAAGGGCACCCGCGTCCAACAAGATGCACGGAGACCTCTCGGGAGGGGAGATGGCTCCACACCATGCTGCCAACACAGCCAGCTGTGCCTGGAGTCTGAAATTTCCAGTGGCTTTATTTTTTGTTTTTTTATATTTGTGGTACTGGGAAGGGAACCAGAGGCTTTCTGCCCTAGCTAAACCCCCAGCCCTGTTTTATTCTCTTTATTTTGAAACAGGGTCTCCCTAATTTGCTAAGACTCGTCCGGTCTCAGCCTCCCAAGTAACGTAACAACAAGCGTGTACCACCGTGCCGGGATTCCAGTGGCTTTATTTATTTGTGCTGGGAAAGGAATCCATGGCATTCTACCTCCAACCTACACCTTCAGTCCTATTTCATTTTTTGTATTTTGAAACAGTTACATTGTTTGAAACACTAAGTTGCAGAGGGCCTAAATTGCTGAGGCTGGCCATGAACCTGCAATCCTCCTGTCTCAGCCTTCCAAGTACTGAGATTACAAGTGTGTGCCACCAGGCCCAGCTCCAAAGGCCATATCTAAAGAGGTAAAGAAGCCGGGCATAGTGGAACATGCTTATAATCCCAGCATTTGGAGGCTGAGACAGGAGAATCATGGTTCACAGACAGCCTCAGCTACTTAGTGAGGCCCTTTGCAACTCAGTGAGACCCTGTTTCAAAATAAAAAGAATAAAAAATAGGCCTGGGGGTGTAGCTCAGAGGTAGAATGCACCTGGGTTCCATTCTCAGTAAAGGGAAAAAAAAAAATATATATATATATATATGGGCAAAATTGATCTCAACAGATTTTGTATTTTATTTAATCCCTGATATCTGAAATATTTCAGCATAGCAAAATTGTCCATAAGATATTTTCCTTGTCCTGGCCCCCTCCCAAGTGCTCAGGGGCCAGAGGGCCAGGCAAGCACCTGCTTTAAGAATCTCTTTAGTTTTTCTCCTAGAAACCTCTTCACAAGTCTGATGAGAAGCCTTGAGTGGGGAAGACAGCTGGAGCCCCCCTCGAAGGGTCAGACCAGCCGCCGGACGCCAGCTCTGCCCCCACCTGAGGCAGCCAGAAATGTCTCCAAGGCTGCCGGCACCGCGGGGAGGGACAGTCACCCAGGAGCGCCCTGCCATCCTCTGCGCTCTGTTTTTTCCTCTGATTACCATTTTTAGCATCTTTTCATATGTCTGAGTTTTTAGGCTTTTCTCTGTTCAATTTCCAAAGTTGCTGGCCTCATTTTGTTAATTTACAGGAGTGCCTTGAGCATTTGTTTTATTTACTTATTTACTTATTTATTTTTAGTGGTACTAAGGATTGAACCCAAAGGCATTCTACCTCTGAGCTACACCCTTAACTTTTTTTTTTTTTTTTTTTTTTTTTTTGCAGTACTGGGGATGGAACCCAGGGGCATTCTACCTCTAAGATACAACCCCAGCCCTATTTTTTTATTCTTTATTTTGAAAGAGAGTATCACTGAGCTGCAAAGGGCCTCACTAAGTAGTTGGGCTGTCTGCGAACTGAGGATCCTCCTGTCTCAGCCTCCCAAATGCTGGGATTACAAGCGTGTCCACCACGCCGGCTTAGCACTTTCTATTTTTATTTTGAAACAGCATCTCACTAGGTTGATTAAAGTCTCACTACTTGCTGAGAGTGTCATTGAACCTGTGTTCCCCACCACACCCGGCTGCGTGGTGCTCTTGACACTGCGTGGAGACTGCAGTGGGTGGGCTCGGGGGGCACTGAGCTGGGGCTAGCCGAAGCCCTTCTTCCCCTGTCCACCACAGCTTCCCGAGTCCAGCAGAGGCCCACACAGACACGTCCACATCCAATATTTTTAAATGGATTTATTAAAGGCTATTAGTATAAAATACAACAGAGTTATAAGTTGTCAGTAAGAATTTATCAATTTTGAAAAGGTGTATCAAAGAAAGGGAGGCGTTCAGAAAGGAAGGGCTCCTGACATGGCATGAGGGCCGCCCAGGGCGAGCTGCTGCTCCACAGGAGAGAGAAAGGCCCTGGCTTTCATCTCTGGGAGCTCTTGTGAAATACCGTCATGCAGACCCAGGTGCTGGGTCCTGGAGCTGCGTCCCAGGCGCAGGCTGGGGCGCGGGGGGCCCGAAACCACGAGCGGGCTGCTGCTGCTAAGTGTGTATTCCCCAAAATAAATATAAGCTCCTGGCGCCAGAATCTGCAGCATGGCGCCTGGGTAAACATGTGGACAATCAGGGCTGTGCACCCCACACTGACGCAGGCCCCAGAGGACAGGACGGGGGCCGCCTCTGCACACTCTGCCCAGGTGCGGGGACAACGGCCAGGCAGGAGGGGCAGCTGGCTTCTGGCGGCAGAGCGGAGCAGCCCAGCGTAGGCCTCTCCAGGACTCGTGCCAGGGAGCTCTCCCCTGGAGAGTAACCAAGCGCTGCGGGTACTGAGTCCCGAAGGTGTCAGCGCACAGCGTCCAAAGGCCTCGGACCTCAGCTCGGAGGAGAACCTGAGGAGAATACTGACATCGGCAAGAAAGTGGGAAGAAATAGTAATTTTTGCCACAAGAGAAGAAAACTGCCCCAACAGAACCCTTCCTCCCTGCTGCCCAGCTCGAAGCCACAGGCTTGCGGGGGTTCTGGCCACGGGGCCTCTGAATCAGCCCACTGCCTGGGGGTAGAGGCAGGCGGGCGGTCTGCACTGAGCCCTGGGAGCGGGCGCCCGCCTGCGTGCGGCCTGGACCTCTGAGCGCCGATCCTCTCGCCACCACACTGGGCGCCTCGCTCCCCGGCACGCATCGACTATTAAATAGTGCAGAAAGGATCTCTCGACCTGCCAAGCCGCAGCTGACCGCCGAAGGAGGAAGGCAAACCCCAGCCCCAAGGGCCAGGTGGGGTTGAGGCGCAGGAACTGATTGGCAAGAACCAAACCCAACCTCGGCTGAGCCACAGCTCTGGCGGAAGTTTTCCTGGGGGTAGAGGGACTTGCCTTGATTTACCTTGGAGCCAGGTAAAATATTCTGAAATGCCTAAGAAACAGACATTTAAAAAGAAGACGATGTGGCTTACAGAAGCAAACGGTTGAAATAAGGTTCTGCCCATACATGAAGGTATCTCCCATCTCACTAACACGTATGGGGAGCGAGCGACGGAGGGCGGGGACGCGGGGGAGACTCACTAAGGAATGTGCGCTCATATTATGTACCATTTTGAATCTCACTACGATGTAGAAATTACAATGCACCAATAAAAGCAGATTAAAGAACAAGAAAGAAGATGCCATCCTTTGGAACCGAACCCAAGCGCACACAGACGGGGCTCGTGGGATTAAGGCTTTGGGTGCAGAGACACAGTGACTTGTGTACCGCACTGCAGGCGCTCGCAGCCCTCCCGAGGCCTCCCGGAGGTGCAGGAGGTCCAGAGGCTGCCAGGCGGAGCCAGGGTGGACAGCGGCTTCCTGGAGAAGCCCACGCTCCAGCACAGCCTGGGAGCGGGCCCTGGCTCCAGGAGGCTGCTGCCGTAGTCTCACGGGGTCCCTAGGAGGTGCTGCCAGGCATCAGACACCTCCCACTCGACGTGGTCGGGGATTGGGGGGCCGCCACGATGCAGCCTGACCTGAAGGGTTCTCGGATGAAGGAGGCATGGCCTGGCCAGGCTCACACTGTGAAGTTCTAACACCGTTAATCGGAAAAACCCCGGGCTCCACCACGCTGCTCCTCCCCGTCCGCCCAGTCCAGGTCACCAGCAAGTCACACAAATCGTAAGCACTTCCAGAAGGAAACCAGTACGAAACCAAGAAAAGTGGCGGCCCACAGGCTGCTAACGCCAGATACAAAATAGTGGCTGGTTGAGACAAAACGCAACCTGCAACTCTTTTTAAACAATAATCGATACTCTGATTAAGTATCAGGGCAGCTCAAAAAACGATCGCCTGGTGTGGACAGTCTGCTTCCTGGAGGTGGCTCGAGGTGGTGGGTGGCTTCGCAGGGGCAGCGACCAGTGTCCTGCGAGCAGAGGGCAGAGGGAACCGCCCCGCGGGGACACGAGTCACCTTCTACGGTAGAGTGGGGTGGGAGGGGGCCGCAGGCGGAGGCACAACCACGTTCAGGACTGTGCCTGGTCCACGGGCTTTCCCGCCAGGAGGCTGAGCCAGGGGAGGCTGGGGAGAGTTTATGGACGGGCGGGACTGAGTTCTTCATAGTCCTTAAAAACCCCAATGTAAAACTTCTGCTATCAAATCATTGAAAATAGCATCTATATCTGGTTTTACCAAAAGGAGAGGAAACCTGGCCACATTTTGCAATTTCCAAAGGATAAAGAAGAGTAGAGAAACTGGGGAAACGCGCCAGGTGACGCTGCCCTCGGACTCTCCGCACGCTCGGGAACGCCGGGGCTCTTGCCGGCCGGACCTTCTTCCTCTAGCACCGTTTACCAGTTGTCCAGAAAATCAAATCCCGTCTTCAAGACGACAGTACTGGAGCTGACCTGGAGCGACAGAAAGACAGGAGCGTCTTCCCCAGCCACGCGCAATCCAAAAACAGCACCTCATTTAAAATGACCCAGATCGGGCGGCCCGCTTCCTCTCCGGGGCCCCTGCCCTCAATTTACTTCAGCGCTGGAGACCAGAGAACCACAGGAGTTTGGGCGCTTGCTGTTCTGGGCCTGTGCCCGCCTGCCCCTCCATGACCCAGACAGGTCTGTGTGCGGCCCGGGGCCCCACTCCGAGCAGAGGACAGTGTGTCCACCCCTAGGAAGGAGTGCTTGCTAGCCCTGCTCGGTTGCCCCGGGGATGAAGCCCCCTCGCGGCCGGAAACAGTGGCCACCCACCTGTGCAAGCTTGGGCTCCGGGAACAAAGAGTTGTCATCATCCTGGGTGGCGTCCAGAGCCGGCAGTGTCCCTGAACACTCAGAGGGGGCGGCCCCCGGAGACACACCCAGGGGGGCCTGGGCCGGCTGCGGTCTCTCTCGCTCCACACCGGCACTGGGAAATGCACGCTGCTCCTGGCGGGGGGCCTTGGCCTCCCTGTCTTTAGGGGTGGGCTCCTGCCGGTAACAGGTGGGCAAGACCTTCTCCCCTTTCTCCATGGACTTGATCTGGCTGGGGGTCAGCGACTGGAACTCCGCCTCGGTCCCCTCCCGGGACCGCTCGGCATTAATCTTCCAGAAGGGCGCCTCCTCTTCCTTCCGGGCCGGACCCAGCGCATCCAGGCTGGAGGACCTGCTGCCCTGGGAGGGCTTGAGGGCCTGCGCGGCCTGGGGCGCTTTGGACGGCGGCCTTGGCTCGCTGGCGGGGGCACCGTTGCTTGGCTCCTGGATGGACAGGCTGGAGATGCTGAACTCCATCTGACTCTGCGCGGGGACAAGAGATGACCACACTCAGAGCTGACGGGACAGGCGCCAGCTCTCCATGCCCCCAAAATGTAGAGAAATGCAAGGACACTGGCTGCTGTCCAGGCATCTGTCTGTCCTTAAACGGCTGTTTTCAGGAGTGCCCTCCATGCCTGAAACACGTCAGGGGGCTCTCAGGCCCAGCCCTGCCACCCGTAGCACCTGATCTGAGACCCCTGAACCTCGCTGGGCATCAGGGCTCTGCTTGGTGAGCACAGCGCCCACCTGCTCTGCCAGCAAGGGCCGGTCCTACCTGAGGGGCTGCTGGGTGTGGCTGGCGCATCTCTGGGAGTTCAGGGGTGGGCGGGACAGGACCCAGTGGAGGAGGAACCCAGCTCAAGACAGTGAACACCCAGAGGTCAGCACTGGGAGGCACCCAGCACACTGGAGCAACCCATTCCTGCTATCGCAGAGACCCCTAACGATGGCACTGCTGAGCAGAGCCAACCAAGGAATTGCTGCCGGAAACCTGAGCGAACAGCCCCCAGAGCGGAGGCCAGACACCCACGTCTTCCCAGCTCCGCAGGACAGGAGAATCGCAGTTCATGGCCAGCCTTAGCTACTTGATGAGGTCCTCCACAACTTTGTGAGACCCTGTTTCAAAATAAAGACTAAAATATAAGGCTGGGGTTGTAGCTTGGAGGTAGAATGCCCTTGGGTTCAATCCCCAGTATTGCAGGGAAAAAAACACACACACAAAAACAACCAAGAAACAGCCCTCAAAGCCGTGGGTCTGCCAGGAGCTGTGGTTGAGAGCAGGGAAGACACCTGGGTATGCCCAAGGCACCAGGAATGTCGTTTTAAAAAATATTTTCAGAACCAGGCGTGGTGGCACACACTTGTAATCCCTGCACTTGGGAGGCTGAGACAGGAGGATCACGCAGGTTCAAAGCCAGCCTCAGCTACTAAGCGAGGCTCTCAGCAACTTAGTGAGACCCTGTTTCCAAATAAAATAGAAAATAGGTCTGGGAGTATAGCCCGGAGGTAGAAAAGCCTCTGGGTTCCACCTCCAGTACCACCAAAAAAAAAAAAAAAATCATTCTACCAATGAGAAAGTGGAGGTTTGGGGTGAGTTACTCTCCTAGGTTGCTAGTCCCATAGGAGAATCCGCAGCTGGGTTCCAGCAGGGTCAGGCAGCTCCAGGGCCTGGGTGCTGACAGAAGCCAGGCTCCGTGTGCATCACAGGACCCTGCGTGCCCACCTGCTAGACCTTTCCTAAAGGACCGCTTCTGAGTAAAACATTCTAATACGCTGCACATCCCGAATTCCACAGCAGAGTTCAGGGCCACCATGAGTATATGGATGACGGTTCCTTTAAATACCAAAGCACTAAAAATAGCTCGGGATGGCCCAAGCCCGAGGCAGCGCTGACTTTGATCTGGGGACCGTAATGTGAGGCAGGCGCTTTGGACCCAGCGCTCTGTCAACTCCCAGGCTTTTTCAGGGTCAGCAATTTCTCCGGCAGGATCTTTGCTTGGCTGCCCACGAAGGGTGAGGCTGCTCGTCCTGGAGGCGTGGAGTGGCCACAAGCACGGCGGCCCCAGGACCTTCGCTGTTGGACAGAACCTAGCGCACTCGGCCGGGTGGCTTCCCCGGGCGGCTTCCCTGAGCAGCAACAGGTCGCTCTGGCACTTCACAGACACCAGACACCTCCAGACTGCTCCTCAGAGCAGGTGCCATCTGGCTGAGGCCCGTGGACAGGAACAGCTCCCAGCTGGGGGCTTTGGAGGTGAATGTGGGAAAATAAGAATTTTTTTTGTGGTACTGGGGATGGAACCCAGGGGCACGCTACCTCCAAGCTACACCCCCAGCCCTATTTGTATTCTTTATTTTGAAATAGGGTCTCACTGAGTTGCAGAGGGCCTAAGTAGCAGCTGAGGCTGTCCGCAAACCAAGATCCTCCTGTCTCAGCCTCCAAATGCTGGGCTCACAAGCGTGCGCCGCTCGCCCGGCTGGAAGTGGGCGTTTAGAGAGGGGCCAGTTCTGCTGCGCCGGCTGCCTGTTTGCTGCGCTCTTGGCATCGCACCCAGCTTGGCTACGACCTCTAAACAGCGGGCCTTCCCGGGCCCCAGGGCTGAGGCTCCCGCCTTTCCTTACCCATGGGGAAAGGGTTCGTTGCCCAGGCTCTCCAGGCTCGGGCAGGCTGCGGAAGGGAGACCCAGGTCTATGCCTGCCTGGGCCGGAGAACCCCAGAAGCCGCAGTCAGGGGCGCCCTGGTGGTCTGTGCACGAAGCCCAGGGCAGTTCAGCGTGTGGGCCGGGTGTGCCGCACCAGCCCTCAGGCTTCAGGCACTTTTATCATTCTGTTTTTGTTTATTTTGGGGACTAGGGATTCAAACCAGGGGCATTCTACCTCTGAGCTACACCCCCAGCCATATTTTATTGTTTTGGTCTCCTTGGCTACTGAATGTCTTGCTAAGTTGCGGAGGCTGGCCTTGACCCTGTGATCCTCCAGTCTCAGCCTCCTGGGATGACAGGCCTGCATCATGGCAGCTGGCTCCACACGGCCACTTTGGACACATGCTCTGGAACCTCAACCTGGGGTTCCAGGGCCCCAAGCAGGCCCTGGGCTGGGAGAGGGGGGTCGACAGTGAGAACACAATGGAATTCTGGACCAAGTTTCTCATTTTTGGAAAAAAGTTGTTTTTTTGTTTTTTGTTTTGTTTTGTTTTGTTTAGTCCTGGGAAAAGAGCTGGGCTCTTGGGAGAGAGGAGGTCACGGCAGCCCTCTCCCGGCATGAGGGTAACTGGGCCCAAGGAAGCTGCCTGGAGAGCGGGAGCAATGGCCAGACACTGATTCATCTCCCTCAGCTCGGGCAGACGGCAGGGGCCAGGGTTCAACACAGTGGTCTCCATAACCTCTGAGCAGGGAGAAGGGAGAGTAGATGAGGAAGCCCCATGCCTGCAATCCCAGTACCCAGGAGGCTAAGACAGGAGGACTGCAGGCTCGAGGCCAGCCTTTCAAACCCAACCTAGCAAGAACATGTTCCAAAATAAAAAAGCAATTAAAAAAAAAAAAGGCTGAGGTACAGCTTGGAGAGTTTCATCCCTAGTACCAAAAGAATTAAAAATAAGTAAATATATAATTAAAAGGGCTGGGTGTGTAGCTTGGAGGTAGAACATCCCTGAGTCCAGTCCTCATACCACCAATAATAACAATGACGGTACTGACACGATGGTGTATGCCTCGATTCCCAGTCCTTGGGAGGCTGAAACAGGAGGATCGCAGCTTTGAGATGCTGAGCAGCCCAACGAGACCCTGTTTCAAAACCAAGACCAAAGAAAAAATGGGCTGGGGGTGTAGCTTGGAGGTCAAATGCCCTGGCTTCAATCCCCAGTCACGTGCGTGCGCGCACACACACACACACACACACACACACACAAACACACACACACAATGAAGCCCCTCTGCTCTCAGCCGGCCTTCCACGCCCACAGTGCGCCTGAGCCTGGGAGGGTCTGCAGAGGTCTGGGTCCAGCAGCCTGGGCATCTGTCCGCCCACGTGGGGAACAGGGTCTCAGCTGGCCACGTCCGTTCTAAAAACAGCAAGACCACAACAGAGCCCACTATCTATTTTTGGGTCCCACTCACTGAAAAGGAATGTGTAATATTTCGGCGAGGGGTGTGTGCACTGCCAAAACCAACTGTTTGGCTTGGCAGCCTCCACAGACCAAGGGCCAAGACCAGAGTTACAGAAGCGTCGTCGGAAAACTTCACAGCGCTGCAGAGGCCCCGCAGGAACAATCCAATGTCACCACGCCGCCCGCCCACCCCCCTGCAGGAGGAAGGGGAGACGCAGAGGGGGCCACGGGAAACCTTCCAGAGTCACAAGGCAAGCCAGCGGCAGCCTGGTGGGGCATCAGAGGGTTGGGTGCAGAGACAGACGGGTGGGGCGGTCCACCTGCCTCGCAGCACCTGCAAGGCTCCAGGCACAGACCAGGAGCTAAATAACTCAGAGCCCTGTTTACCAGGGAAAACTCACCAGGGCCCGGGTGCAGGGGGACCCGCAGGAGACGGGGGCAAATGCCCCCACTGGCTCTAGTGCACTGTGGGCCCTGGGGCCGAGACCCAGGCCGGCAGGCACGCCAGGCTTGGAGCTGCAGCTCACAGGCTAGAGGTCCACCGAGGGCAAAGGGCCTCGCCATGCTATACGGCAGGGGCATGGCCCGGCCCTGGGCAGCCCTGGGCAGCCCTGACTTTGTGCCTCGGTTTCTCCCTCTGCCAAAGGGACTGTGAGGACTGAAGGCAATGCACCACGGTGCTCAGCACAGATCCGCACGGTGACCCCTCAGCTGTGGCTGAGACAGGGACAATCAGAAATGGGTCTGTGCAGCACTGGGGGCAGGAGGGACCGCCGCAGAGGGATGGGTGGGGGTCTGAGCAGAGAGCAGAGGGGGGAGTCTCAGGGCAGCTTAGGGGCCGTGGGAGGGCACATTATTCCTCACGCAGGGTCTAAGGCATGGTGCCAAGGGCTCAGCTCTTGGTCTTGAGAGAAACAGGGAAAGAGGGAGAAAAGGGAGGAGGCAGAATCCTGAGCAGAGATGGGGGTGTCTGTCAGGACGACCCAGGGGTGCCGGCAGTGCAGGAAGTGTGCCGTGATAGGAGGGGCACGGCCCTTGGACTGTGCTTCTGGAACCCTTTTGGCTGGCTGTGAGGGCGAGAGTCTAGCAAAGACGTGACCTGGAACCGAGGGGTGCTCCACGCCCTGAAGGAAGGACCCTCCGTCCCCCATGGGCGGCAGACACCTGCAAGCCACAGACAGATTCGCATCCAGTCTCTCTCCACCAAGCCATGCTGACCGTGAGCTGACCTCCCTGAACTGTTGCAGGGGCACCCGTGGCAGGGACAGGAGCCCCAGCCTCCCTGGACGGGAGAATTCGAGTGTGCCATCCCCAGGCGAGCACTGCACTCGGGACCTGCAGTGTTCGCGGATGCTTGTTCCCTTCCAAGGAAGGACTGAGGGCTTCCCCACCCTGGGAGTGACCTACGTGGCCATCGAATCCAGGCACTGGACCCCCAGCTGACGTACCACCCCCAGACAGGCAACAGAACCCCAAGTTCGAAAGAGACAGGCAAGAGCCGGGCGTGGTGGCATATACTTGTAATCCCAGCATTTGGGAGGCTGAAATTGGAGAACCGTGGTTCAAGGACAGCTTCAGCTACTTAGTGAGGCCCCTTGCAACTCAGTGAGACCCTGTTTCAAAATAAAGAATTAAAAATAGGGACAGGGGTGTAACTCAGAGGTAGAATGCCCCTGGATTCCATCCCCAGTACCAGAGAGAGAGAGAGAGAGAGAGAGAGAGAGAGAGAGAGAGAGAGAGAGGCAGGAAAATACCAGACAGCTCAGCCTGGGGTGGAGCGGGGGTCCCCAGGGCCCGGATGTGGCTGCCCTGCCTCCACAGGCATCCTCCAAACCCTCAGCCCAGAGGGCCTGGGGAATGCAAAGGCCAGCTCCCAGCCTCCTCGCCTGCAGCATTCTGAGCCTTGGCTTTTCCCTCCGCAAACATCGGTAGCATGGGAGAGGAATGCTTGTCCCACGGCGCCCTCCCCCCTGCAGCCTGCCGGGCTGACCGATGAGTGGAAAAGATGATGTTAGGATCACAACCACCCCTGGGACAGGCTCGGCCCCGCCAGCCTCCTTCCAGGACAGGCTGTCTGCAGGGGTAGGGGCGTGGGGAGTTACTGCTGAATGGGTACAGAGTTCCAGTTTTGCAGATGGAAAGAGTTTGGGCTGTGTTAATTAACTTGGTATAATCATTCCACAGTGTATACGACTAGCAAAACATCTCATTGTACTCCACAAGTACACGCAATTTTACAATTTAAAAAAAGAAGGGGGGAGTTCTGGAGACGGAGGTGGCGACGGCTGCTCAGTGTGAATGGATTCCGCGCCCTTGAACCGCACTGGGCTGGGCTGCTTGGCAGCACAGCGTGTGCTCAGCACCTGGGAGCCCTGGGTTCTATCCCCAGCACTACAACAAGGAGTTAACACGATAAATTTTATGTGGCGTGCATTTAATCACAATGAGTAATACATTTTAAAGATTAAGGCCTGAGAGATTAAAAGTGGGGAAAAGCGGCCGAGGACCGCCACGGAGTGAATGCCCAAGCTCAGCGTGGAAAGTCATGTTAGATGTGGCCGCCACCGGGCTCTCCACCAAGGGGCCGACTCTCCCTGCGCCTTGGCCGGGCGACTGACCCACACAGGCGCAGAACCGCGTCCTCCTGGCGGCTCCTGTCAGCTTGGCTTCGTTCTCGATTCTGGAGGGCCTGGCACCACCAGCCCAGGTGTGAGCCGGACACCGAGGCCACTGTCCACTCCAGGTGCCAGATACCCACTGCCCACGCTGGCCCCGGGGCTGTGCCTGCACCAGCGGCCACTTGGAGAGATACACCACTGTGTCCCTGGATGTCACTTATGCCAGAGCAGGAACAGAAGCTATCTCACCCCACACACAGCTCCTCAGGAACATCTAACAGCAGAGCCAACCCACCAACACAGCACTGAATGTTCTGAATCAGAGACTGAAGCCTTTCACGTCCTGTCCTTGGGCCCGACACCTGCCCGCCGGTCGCTCCGCGGCTCACTGAGGCTCTTGTTGGCTGTCAAGATGCTCTTGGGCCACCCTAGCACTGTGGATGACCGTGACAAACACCAAGGCCAGGGCTAGCACTCCATGACGGGCTCTATCGGCCACACACCTGTCCAGCCTATGGACAGCCGCTCGCCTCTCCCCGGTTCAAAGCTTCGTGCACCTGTAAACGCCCACCACTGTCTCGGTGCTGGTGGATAGAGGGAAAAGCAGAGACAGCGCCCCAGAGGGCGGCCCTCGCCCAGGCTCGCAGGAGGACCCAGGCAGTGCGCTGCAGGCCACGATTTCTGAAACCACCTTCTTCCTAACTCCCGCCAGTCCCTCCTGTCTAACAGCAGGACCGTCACCTCTGGCCCAGCGGTGTGGGCCGGAGCCTTGGGTCCTTCTCCTCCCGAAAAAGAAATGTGCAGCCATGCGACTCTTTTTTAAAAAGGACAAATAAGCCAGGCATGGTGGTGCACGCCTGTAATCCCAGAATTTAGGAGGCTGAGACAGGAGGATCTGGGTTCGTGGACAGCCTCAGCTACTTAGGCCCTTTGTAACTCAGTGAGACCCTGTTTCAAAATAAAGAATAAAAATAGGGCTGAGGGCGTCACTTGGAGGTAGAATGCCCCTGGTTTCCATCCCCAGTACTGAAAAAAAAAAAAAAAAAAAAAAGGACAAATAAATCTAAATTTAATCCAACTCACCCTCGTTTCCCAGGAGAAAGGGGCGGAGTGCTCATCTTGCCAAGTAATGTCCTGAAATAAAATTCAAGAGTTAGTAGAAAACCTAAACCCAGGCATACCCCATGCAAATAAACACAACCCAGGATCAGGGGGGAGTCCAGACTCAGGGAGAACCCCAACCCAGTGCAGGCAAGGGTGCTCCGCGCCCCGCCCCGCCCCCAACAGACGCGGAATGAGTTCCCCTGGGAGGTGGGGGGAGGCCTGTGGCGATGGTTTTGGGTCTTCTGGGCTCAGCAGAACAGCCTGCATCTCAGACCGACCAGCGACTAGCTGTGCTCACTGGGTGGTGACTCCAGCCTTTGGGGCTTCTGCTTTCTCCCTGGTAAAGGGAGGATCACGCCATCCTTGCATGAGGGTGAAATGAGGTGACCCCTGAAAGAAGGCCTGCCCATGGCTTCCCACTCAAGACCCACCCACAACCTGCCAATGCCCGGCCACGGCCTGCGGGCCGACCCCACACGGCTGACCTCCTGCCTGCACCACGCAAGGCTCAATCAAGAGAACAGAGGCGACAGCCAACTTAATGCAGGTGGTCAATTCCAGTGAGATCTGATGTCACCCACCCCCACCCCCGGGGAAAGCAGGGCTGGCCTTGGGCCCTGTCCGCTGGCCTGCACTGTGGCCAGGAGCCGCCCCTGGGCTCCCCTCGGCTCCCTCAGCCCTCCCTGCTGGCCAAGGCTCCTCCCTGCCTGGCTGCTACCAGGGATCCTGGCTTCTGGACCATACGTAGGTCCTCTGGGTGACAAAGTCTGAGAACAGGATAAGGCGTTTTATTAGGAATGAGATGATTACATGCGTAGCTCACATTCCTACCAATAAAACACCCAAGTAGTTTACGTCCTTCCTTAAGACCCCCGGTAAATCCTGTCTCCTCCTATTGAGAGTGATCCCTGCCCTTGCAGCTAGGGGACCTGGCTTCCTCCTGCACACAGGGAAGCCCCAGGGGCCCTTCTCTTTGCTTCTGACGCCACCCATTCCACCCAGCCTGGCCTCAACCTTGGCAGAGACTGGGGAGGGGGCCAGGGTCCCCACTCGGGGGACGCCTTACTAGCAGGGCAGCGGCACACAGCCTTCCAGCCCCCGGCCAGGCATCTCTGAGCAGACCCCTCCGGAGTGTGAACCACAGCACTGGAGGCTTTGAATCAGTGGGAGGCTGACAGCTCGACCCCAGGAAGGGGATGGGAGGGAGCCGCACAGGGACCCCACCATGCCACACGCGGCCATACCCAGCACCACGAAGGCTTGCTCCTACCCCATCCCCAGCGCCTAGGGGACCCCAGCAGAAGCTCACCAACTCTGAACAAATAAGCCCTGCGCAAGCCGGACCCTCCCAGAGCTCACAATTCCTGCAACACTGCCCATGGCCCTGCTGGGCTCTGGCCCCAGGAGGTGGAGGACTGTCTGTGGTAGAGAACAAGCCCTGCACTGGGCCCCCAGTGGCCAGGGGCTAAGGACTGCCCCTTCCAAGGCTCTTGAAAGAGCAGCAAGGCAGACCAAAGAGGAGAGGCTGGAGGGGGGCAGAGCTCAGGCCCTTACACCCCTGGAGTGTACCCTCAGCCAAGCTGCGCCCTCTGCTCAGGAAAACCCTCGCAGCACAGACAGGACCGGTGGGCGCAGACCCCAGGACGCACTGGAGATGGTGCCGTCCAGAAAGCCCACGCCGGGCCACGTGACGGCCAATGTCATGGCATGGCCCTAATGCACACAGAGCTCCTCAAGCTGAAGATACTGGCTGGGGACAGGTCTGCAGCGTTCACCGCTCCTGAGGTCAGAGAAAGCTTTTAGAGATGACAAGGAGCCGGGTGTGGTGGCGCACGCTTGTGATTCCAGCACTCGGGAGGCTGACAGGAGGAACACGTTCGCAGACAGCCTCAGCTACTACTTAGCGAGGCCCTTTGCAACTCAGTGAGAACCTGCTTCAAAATAAAGAATAAGAGCTGGGCATGGTGGCGTACGCTTATAATTCCCACACTTGGGAGGCGGAGACAGGAGGATCACGCTGGTTCGAAGCCAGCCGCATGTGCTGGCTTAAGAGACCCTGTTTCCAAATAAAAATATAAAAAATAGGTCTGGGAGTGTAGCCTGGAGGTAGAAGGGCCTCCAGGAACCCCAGTACCACCAAAAAATAAAATAAAATGAATGAATGAATGAATGAATGAATTAAAGAAAGAAAGAAAGAAAGAGAAAAATAGGGCTCAGGGTATGGCTCGAAGGTAGAATACCCTGGGTTCCATTCCCAGTACCACACACACAAAAAAAAAAAAAGAAAAAGAAAAAGAAAAAGAAAAAAGATGACAAGGAGCCAGGCGTAGTGGCACACGCTTGTAATCTCAGCACTTGGGAGGCTGAGACAGGAGGAGCGCAGGTTCATGGCCAGCCTCAGCTACTTAGTGAGGCCCTCTGCAACTTAGCGAGACCCTTTTTCAAAATAAAGAATACAAAAATAGGGCTGGGGGTGTAGCTTGGAGGTAGAGTGCCCCTGGGTTCAGTTTGTAGCACCAAACAAGACTAGGAGCAGGGGCTCTGCCTCCCCTTGGAATTTCAATTAAATCCCAGTCACTTCCCAGCATCAAGCCTGGGCCTCCAAAAATGGCAATGGCCGCCTGGAGGAATGTGTGCTGGCCGGCCCTGGGCAGAGGGCTGGGGCAGAGGCCAGGGCCCGCCCACAACTGTGGCTGGTCTGTGTCCCTGGGCCCTGTGGGGGGCGGGACACTGAGTTAGGTGGCCCTGAAGTCTCTGAAAGCCTCAGCTCTTGGGACCCTGGAATCCTTTCAGAAATAATAAAGCGAGGGCTCTGCTTCTAAGTGGGGGACGCAGGAGACCACCTGAACGGCCTCTATAGGCCGTCCTGGATGTGACCGCGAAGGCAGGGGCACCTTGGGCCAGCGTGCTTTTCCCAGAGGCCACAGTGGGCAGAGGAAGTGTCATGCGCCACCTACGGGGCGGCCGGAGGTGGCGCACGAAACTTGATTCACGGCAGGGTCCCGGGTCCAGCCTTGTAATCGCAACCGTGAAACCCGAAGGACTAACCCACGAAGGCTTTTGGCTTTGGAAGGTGACTGTGCCCGCGACTCTGAGGCACGTGCTGGAATTCCATGGGGTCGCAGACGATTTCTCCCAGGCCGGACATCAAGTCAACAGCCTTTTGTTTTCTCCAGGAAGAAACTAAGTCATGGGGCAGATTCCCTGGATGGCTGCAGTTCTGAGGCTCATAAAACACAACAAAGCACTTAACGAAAACAACCCTGTCAAACAGAAATGTGATGGGGGTTCTGATGTCGGCCTTGGGCACACGCTCCAGCCAGAGAAGGCGCTGCGGGCGGCAGGGCTCCCTAGGCGCCTGGTACATGGGCCCGTGTCCCCAGATTGGCAGCACTACTGACACTCTCAGACACGTGTGCACACACATGCATGCACACACACACGCACGCACACACACACACGCATACACACACACACACACACACACACCCCTCATGTGGCACCGGTTCTGTACGTTCACATGGGTGCCGCCGTCCTCTCTTCCACTCCCAGCTGGCATCCTTGATGTGGCCGGCACAGGCCTGGGGTGCAACCACACCTACTCCCCGGGGTGCTCAGAAGGCTCCCCACCCCCGCCTCCCAGGCACCCAGACTGACTGAGCACCCACGCACATCTGCGGCTCGGCACAGGCTGCTATCTGTGGCTCCTCTGGCCGTGTGACCTTGGGAATCAATTCCTCTCCTAAGAGGCATCCACATCGGAGTCTCTCTGTGGCTCTCATAGCTCGGGAGCCTGCCTCAGGTCACCCGGTCCCAAAGGAGAGAGAAGGCAGAGGGCCAACCATGGAAGGTCCTGGGAGACAGAGCTGGCAGGGCACGAGAGGCTCTGGGCCTGGGGTGGACACCCAGAAACCAGCTTGGCCCAGAGGCCTTTGATTTGGAAAATCCTTATCTGACTTAGTATGTACCTTCTAAAAAAATAATAATAAAAGCAGTATTTAAGTCAATCTTTCTCCTGTCTCTTTCTTTTTAAATTTTTTTTGGGGGGAAAGTACTGGGAATGGAACCCAGGGGCATTCTACCTCCAAGCTATACCTCCTGCCCTATTTTTTATTCTTTGTTTTGAAACAGGGTCTCACTGAGTTGCAGAGAGCCTTCACTAAGTAGCTGAGGCTGGCCGTGAACCACGATCCTCCTGTCTCAGTCTCCCAAATGCTGGGATGACAAGCGTGCGGCACCATAGCTGGCTCCCCTCTCTCTTTGCACAACACACACCTGTAATCCCAGTACTCAGGAGCTGAGACAGGAGGATTGCAGGTTTGAGGACAGCCTCAACAACTTAGAGAGTCCCTTAGCAATTTAGCGAGATCCTGTTTCAAAATAAAAAAGGTCTGCCGGGCGTGGTTGCGCATGCTTGTAATCCCCATGCTAGGGAGGCAGAGACAGGAGGATGGTGCAGGTTCGAAGCCAGCCTCGCTGGCTTAAGAGACCCTGTTTCCAAATAAAAATATAAAAATGGGTCTGGGAGTGTAGCCCGGAGGTAGAAGGGTTTCCAGGAACCCCAGTACCGCCACTAATAATAATAATAATAATAATAATAATAATAATAATAAAAAGCCCGCTCTGCAGATGGGCTTCCTGCGTGTGAAGTGGAAGGCGCTGTCTGCAGGGCGGCCCCCAGCCCTCCGCAGGCTGCTCTGGGAAGGGCAGCGGCCAGGAGCAAGGAGCTGCCCTGACCACCTCTGCGCAGCACTGTATGCAGCCAGCTATGACCGCCGGCAGACAGATGCCTCCCTGGGAGTTGGGGAGTGACCCCTGGGACCGCTGCGGCTGGTCCCAGACCTCAGACGTGGGGCTGAGAGCCCCCGCCCTGGCTCCCAGGTTCGCTTATAAGTCAGAACCACGTAGGGTCTGATTTCCTAAGGAGAATCTGTGGGTCCACCTGACTCGGTTCAAACGACAAGAGCTGGGAAGCTCGGGGGCAGAGCACATGCCTGGCATGTACACCCCAGCACTGCTGAACTAAAAGCCCCCCTAGGCAACTGCTCCGAGCACAGCCACTTCACGGGACCCCAGCTCAGTCACGGGACCCCCGCCCCTGAGCAGCCTCCTGGTGTGGGAATGCCTGGCTACGCTGGCTCTGGGGCCCATGTCTGTGTGGTCAGCCCTACAGAGGCCGCGGCATGGACGGAGTCCTGCTGGGCCGCACTCAACATCCTCAGGCTACTCTCACTAAGCCCCCGGCTTCGGCTGCTCTCCTGGGGCTCCAGGGCTCCCGGCCAGGCCTTGCCCCCGACCCCCGTGAGGCAAGCTCTGATGAGCATAACCCAGGAGGCACGTAACAGTCTCCGCATGCCGCCTGGCTCCACAAGAACCCCTTTGAAAGCTTTTTGTTCTCCTGGCACTTGAAGATTGCATACTAACTATAGCAGGGCTTAATAACAGTGCTTCACAGCTACAGTACCCAAGCTGCTATCACTAGACACCCATCACGCAGAGGCGGAAAGAATATGGGCGCAGTTTGCTGACTACCTCCTACCGGGAATGTGGAGTTGCCCAACTATTCAGCTCCCAGGAAACGGATTCCATGCTCCTGGGTGACTCGAATGTGTCCGTAACCTGCAGGCTTGCTGGGACCATGACTGGCCACTTACTCCCTAAGTCCACAAACCAGAGATGTTTCTGCTTGATACACAAGGGCGTCGTGGCTTAGGCTGAGAAATGCTGTAGGCGGAAGAGAGCAGGCTCAAACGGCAGGGCCTTCAGGAAGGGCAGAAAGCCCCCAACACGGCGCTGGTGATGTCTGGTGACCTGGGCTCCTCAGCACATGCTGGTGAGCTGTCTACACTAAGAAGCGAGAGCCTGCCCACCAGCAACAGCAGGTCACCTGGACCTGTCAATCAACGGAGAAGAGCACGTGCTCCACGCAAATCCCACAACACTTCTGTGTGTGTAGTCTCGAGTGTTAGAGACGGAGATGTTCAAGGTGACCACGCTCCTTGGGGTCTGACACCGACAACCTAGGTCTGCACGAAAGCCCGCCTCGCATGTATACGGAAGCTTTGTCCACAACCGCCGGCACCTGGACACAGCCGAGACATCCTTCAGCAGGTGAGGACAAGCTGTGGGGCGCCAGACAATGCCGCACTATTCAGCGCTAAGAGAAACAAGCCACAACCGGGGCAGTGGCGTGCCTGCATCCCCTGTATCTGGAAGGCTGAGACAGGAGGGTGGCAGGTTCAAGGTCAGCCTCAGCAACTTAGCAAGACCCTGTTTCAAAATAATAAAATCTAAGCCGGGTGTGGTGGCACATGCTTGTAATCCCCGCGCTTGGGAGGTGGAGACAGGAGGATGGCGCAGGTTCGAAGCCAGCCGTGCTGGCTTAAGAGACCCTGTTTCCAAATAAAAATATAAAAATGGGCCAGGTGTGGTGGCGCACACTTGTAATCCCCGCGCTTGGGAGGCTGAGACAGGAGGATCGCACGGGTTCGAAGCCAGCCTCAGCTACTCAGTGAGGCTTCCAGCAACTTAGTGAGACCCTGTTTCCAAATAAAATATAAAAAAGGTCTGGGAGTATAGTCCGGAGGTAGAAAGCCTCTGGGTTCCACCCCCAGTACCACCAAAAAAAAATTAAATAATATAAAAATATAAAAATGGGTCTGGGAGTGTAGCCTGGAGGTAGAAGGGTTTCCAGGAACCCCAGTACCACCACCACCACCACCACTACTACTACTACTAATAATAATAATAAAATCTAAAAAGGGCTGGGGGTGTAGCTTGGAGGGAGAATGCCCCTGGACTCAATTCTCAGTACCACATTAAATAATGAGCAGCCGAGCCAAGCATGGAGCACCCAAGCACGGTGGGTGGGTGCACCCAACGTGTGGGAAATCTGAAGAGGCCGCACTCAGTGGGAGTCCCACTGTGCGACACTGCGCACAGGGACAGCCAAGGGGGCAGTAGAAGACCAGCGGTCACCGGCTGTGGGTGAGAGGAAAGGCAACTCGGAGTTCCCAGGCGGGAGACCGCGTGCGTGTGCAGTGTCACAGCAGATCTCACCCAGCGCCTGCCAGGACCCAGGGTGCGGGGCACCGGCACCACTGTAGTGTGGGTGCCAACGCAGGTGCTGGGCTGTAACAAGGGCACCCCTCTCGGGGATGCGGGGAGCAGCTGAGACCCTGCTGTGGGGCCAGGACACAGGGGACTAACTCTGAACTTTCTTCTTTCTTTCTTTCTTTCTTTCTTTCTTTCTTTCTTTCTTTCTTTCTTTCTTTCCTTTCTTTCTTTCTTTCCTTTCTTTCTTTCTTTCTTTGGTAGTACTGGGGTTCCTGGAAGCCCTTCTACCTCTGGGCTACACTCCCAGACCTTAACTCTGGACTTTCTACTCAGCCTGGCTGTCGATCTAAAGCTGCCGTAAGAGGTTAGTCTACTAAAGGGGAGGGGAGGGAAGAACGACCGTGTTGTGCCCCTTTTACCCCCCGCCTCTCTGTCGCGCCACGCACGTCTTTCTGGAATCTACACGGGTCCTTGACTTGTAATACATTTAACTCTGCTGAGATATGGGGTTTCCATAACTGGAAGTTTGAGCTGTAACTCCAAAGACAAAGGGCAGCTACGACTTAACCACTGGCAC
The DNA here is from genome assembly GCF_963383645.1 of Muscardinus avellanarius. Classification (NCBI taxonomy): domain Eukaryota; kingdom Metazoa; phylum Chordata; class Mammalia; order Rodentia; family Gliridae; genus Muscardinus; species Muscardinus avellanarius. Next base: position 35,324,258 of record NC_137806.1, on the reverse strand, counting down.
ATTCTGCTGTGGGTGCAGAGCAAGCTCAGGGCACCACAGGCCACGCGGAAGCAGAGCCCAGCGCGCCCGCCATGGCCGCGGGACGGGGGACGGAGCGAAGCGCTTCAAGGAAAGGAAGAGGAGGAGCAGCAGCCTGGGAAGGCAGGTTCGACCCGAAATCGCTCCTTTATTATTTTTTGGTTCTGGGGAAATGGCTATTCTCCGGTGCTAGGCAAATCTCTATCAGGGTATAAAAGTCACACCTGTCGATTAGAAGGTGGCTCCAAACCTGCCCCTCCCAGCACCACCCAGCAAGTCACTGCCCGATTCCTGCGGCCACCCCCCCACAGGAGCCAGCAGACAGGCGCCCGGGGAAGGCGGAGTGGCTGCCTCAGCGGCCAGGGCACCAGGCCAGGTGCTGATGGGGCAGGGAGCCCTCCTTCTGCCTCGGAAGCTTGTGGGACAGCCCGGCCTCTCCCTTGCAGCCGGAGGAACTAGATCAGCTGTTTCCGAAGGCCTGCACGGCAGCCACGCACAAAACCCCACGAGGAGGGCCACAAAGAGCCGCGTCCGCCGCCATCTCTTCTAAGCCCAGTGGATGCATCAGACAGGAGGCAGCCATAATTCAGACATTCCAACTTTCTAAAAAACGAGATCCTGAGAGGCAACTCCCACACTGGCTGTCCGCCTGCCTTCCCTCCCTCCCTCCCTCTTTTCTTTCTGAGAAAAGAAACGGCTGACCTGCTGACGTGGGAAAGGAGACCTCACGTGTGTGCAGGTCCTGAGCCAGCCAGGTGGAATCCAACCAGTACCACTGGCTGCTCGAGTGGAGCCCTCGAGGGGCCCTGCCAACGGGTTTGAAATGCCACTTCTGCGCGGTTTGGAACCTTCAGCAATAACCATACAGGTGCAACTTTCACAATAAGTTAGTTTATTTTTAGAACCCAAACACCTAGGCTGGCGGGCACCCAGGCCCTCGGGCCAGCAGGAGCCTGAACCTCAGAAGGGAGGGTGGGGTCGCCCGTGCCGGCAGCCAGAGCTTCCACCCCTGCAGCTCTGCGGCACCTGAGCCGGGGAGGAGAGCCACCAGGCCTTCGTTTCACGGCAGTGCAGGGGCCTAGGCTCAGAAAAGGAGGCTAACGCCCAGAGGAGTCCAGGGACACTGAGCAGGCCCCGGCTTCCCGTGCAAGAAGGGATGAGGGTCGAAAGACAGCCAGGCAGCAGCCGGCCACACCAAGCTGCTAGAGTACCTGGCTCCGGGGTCTCAAAACGCCTGTTGTCCCGCTTCTCAGTAGAGGCAGGAGGATCGAGGCCTGCCTGGACAACTGAGACCCTGTCTCAGTGGAGGAGTGCCCCTGAGTTCAACTGGAGGAAGAGAAGAAGGAGGAGGAGGAGGAAAGGAAGAGGAGGAGAAATATCTCAGTGGTAGAGTGCCCCTGAGTTCAACTGGAAGAGGAGGAGGAGGAGGAGGAGGAGGAGGAGGAGGAGGAGGAGGAGGAGAAATATCTCAGTGGTAGAGTGCCCCTGAGTTCAACTGGAGGAGGAGGAGGAGGAGGAGGAGGAGGAGGAGGAGGAGAAATATCTGAGTGGTAGAGTGCCCCTGAGTTCAACTGGAGGAGGAGGAGGAGGAGGAGGAGGAGGAGGAGGAGAAATATCTCAGTGGTAGAGTGCCCCTGAGTTCAACTGGAGGAGGAGGAGGAGGAGGAGGAGGAGGAGGAGGAGGAGGAGAAATATCTGAGTGGTAGAGTGCCCCTGAGTTCAACTGGAGGAAGAGAAGAAGGAGAAGGAGGAGGAGGAGGAGGAAAGGAAGAGGAAGAGAAATATCTCAGTGGTAGAGTGCCCCTGAGTTCACCTGGAGGAGGAAGAGGAGGAAGAGGAGAAATATCTCAGTGGTAGAGTGCCCCTGAGTTCAACTGGAGGAGGAGGAGGAGGAGGAGGAGGAGAAATATCTCAGAGGTAGAGTGCCCCTGAGTTCAACTGGAGGAGGAGGAGGAGGAGGAGGAGGAGGAGGAGGAGGAGGAGGAGGAGGAGGAATATCTCAGGTAGAGTGCCCCTGAGTTCAACTAGAGGTTGGGGAGGTTCTATACCATACAAAGTCTGGGTAAGGTGCTGAGGCTGGCGTATGGAAGCACCTCCCTGGCAGCTCCACCTGCTCAGTGGAGAGGGAAAGAGGCAGCCATTTCACACAAACCAGACACACTGGCTGCCCGGGTTTCCGGGTCACCTGCCCGGGGCCTGTATGCAGCTGAGCAGGTGGCGCAGGGCGCAGAACCCTGCAACTCTCCCCGGTGCACCCCGACCCTGCTGGACGGGCCGCAAGGAGCCTGGGGTAGGGACGGGAGGACAACACACGCCCCAAAGTTCAGTTTTGTCTTGTTTCCTATCCATGAAGATAGATAGAAGTTGCTGAGGCACACAGGGTGATCCCCAAACCCTTGGGAAACAAAAGCCTTTCATCTCCCAAAGCAAGCCATTCCCAGGAGCCTGCTGCTGGAGGCAGAACGCAGCACCCACAGCACAGAACAAGCTGGCTGTTAAAAGTGTCCTTGATTACCTGGGCGTGGTGGCACAGGCTTGTAACCCCAGCATGTGGGACCCAGGAGCCTGCTGCTGGAGGCAGAACGCAGCACCCACAGCACAGAACAAGCTGGCTGTTAAAAGTGTCCTTGATTACCTGGGCGTGGTGGCACAGGCTTGTAACCCCAGCATGTGGGAGGCTGAGACAGGAGGATCGCAGTTTGCGGACAGCCTAGACTATTTAGTGAGGCCCTCTGCAACTCAATGAGACCCTGTTTCAAAATAAAGAATAAAAAATAGGACTAATGGTGTAGCTCGGAGGTAGAATGCTCCTGGGTTCCATCCCCAGGACCACACACACAAAAAAAAAGCATCCTTCTCCAAATTGCAGACCTGCCTGGATGGTCTAACCAAAACACGGACCCCACGGGACATCCCAGGTCAGCGCCTGCTCCAAGCCAGACCCGCTGAGCACCCCACCCAACCCACCCAACTCGGAGATGGCCAGGGCCAGACCCTGGGCAGGCTCCGGATGGGGTGGGCCTCTCCTAAGCTGTGGACGAGAGTCCCTCTAGCAGCAGCCCAGGTTCCCTAACCCAAGGACAGCTTGGCGCCATGATGCGGTGAGGGGGGGCCTTGGCTGAAGCTAAACTTCAGTACATTTTTAGTGAGATCAGATGGGGGGTTGAACCCAGGGGCATTCTACCTCAGAGCTACACCCTCAGCCCTATTTTATTTTGAAACAGAGTCTAAGTTGCCGAGTATCTCGATAAGTAGCTGAGGTTGACTTTGCCATCCTCCTGTTTTATCCTTCCAAGTGCCAGGATTACAGGCAGGTGCCAGCACGCCCAGCTCACAAGCATAATTCTTAAAGGAGCTGGTGAAGACTATGAGGATGGGCGGGGGTTTAAGCACCCTGAACGAGGATGCCTCTAGTTTCTAAGATAATTGAGCAAATCGATTCCCAAGGAAGTAAGAACCCTCAACCTGATGGGTGCCTCCCTTCAACCCTAGTGGCAGAGCTGCCTTCTCTGCAGAGGACCAGGCTAAGTCATCAAAAGAGGGGCCACGCTGCTGCGCCCGTCCTCCACACCGGCAATTTCAATGTCTGAGCTGAGCCTTGGACCATGCTCAGAGCCACCAAGATCTGTGACCAACATCGAGTGTCACATAATCAGGTTTCTATTTATTCCTGGAACACGACCATGGGTAGATGACGGTGGCTACACCTGCAGGTCCCGAGATGTCGCCACGTGGACACGCCAAAACCCCATCCCTGGCAGTGAAGGGGGTATTTAAAGAAGCAGGCAGCACCTTCAAGGAGCTGCCAGGGCTGGGGAGGCCCCAGCAGAGGATCAGGGGGGACGGGGCAGACGGTCCTACCGCCTAGCTCAGGATCCCCTTGTTCAAACCCGAGGCCTATCTCAGAGTTGGCCCGCCTTGTCCGTAACAGCCATCCCTTGTGGACAGGCACCTGCCCTCTTCCAGGGACAATCTCCTGAGGGTGACAATGAAAACAGGCTCCACTTTGATGCCAGCCTCTTGCCCTCTTGATGGAACTTAAAACTCTCTGCTGCAGTGAGCCCACGGCCACCCCAGGAAAACATGTGTCCTGGCGGCGTCCCTCTGTGTCTCCCCTAAAACCCAGTGTCCCCAACCCTCTGCCCCCTGAGCTGAGGTTGCTCAGGGGCAGCTGGGCATGCCCTCAGCCAGTCTCCTAAGCTGAGGTTCAAGTCTGAGACAGGGCTGGCCGCTCCTGGAAAGGCGCACAGCTGCCCGGCACACAGCCTGGCTTGTTTTAAATCACGTGGGGTCTACAAACTCAGAAGCAGGCGGTCTGGCACCAGATAAGGAATTAGAGTCAAAAGTTAAGTTGGACCCATCTTTTCTCGCCAGTGTCCCTGGGCTCTAAGGCAGCCTGGCCTTTTGATGATACACACATATGCCCTCAGCTAGACGCCAAGCCAGGGCCAGCGAGGCACTGCCCAGCCTCGGCAAGTGACCACAGGCTCCCGGCCCTCACACTGGTCCATCCCCAACCCGGCCACAGAGGCACTGCCTGCCCATCACCCACGGGTGCACGGGCACTGCACACGTCTACAGACAAGCCTATTTCCACACTGAGATATTTCGGGCTCTCGGAATACATTTCAAAACCTATATTTTCCTCTCCCCAGCTTACCACACCCTTGTTTTTCCTGGCAAAGCCCTCAGAGTTTAAAGTCCAATGGAGAATTTTCTTTCAATCGCACCAGAATCAGGCCCCGTGGGCAGCAGAGTCCTCCTGCCCTTTCTCACTTTCCTGACATTAAAGTGGGCTGTGACCACAAACATCTCACATTGGCCAACATCCCCACGTGTCCGGCCTGAAAATCTGATTTAAACACCACTCTGAACTTGAACCCCTTCCACAGTCCACAGCATCCTCGGAACTCCTGCCTCCGCGCCTCCTCCCGCCCGCCCGCAGCCTGAGACAGCTGCTGCTGTGAGTGGCTCTCCCTGCACACTGGCTCCTTCTTCCGACTTGTCCCCCCGCAGCAAAGTTGAGCTGGGAAGGCCCAATAGCCACAGCGTACATTCCAGAAGCGAGAGCGAGCCCAGGTTCCAAGGGGCTCCGACCTGGGCCCCTGTGGCTGACCGGCCCCCCGGAGCTGCCCCTGCAGCTTCTGTTTCACAGAGCAACCCCTCTAGAAGTTTCTGCCGCGTCTACACCTGAGGTTGAGACGAGACATCTTAAGTAGCCCAGGCTTGAGCCCATCCAAGTGTTTCCTCTGGATTTTGGTAAAATAAATAAATAAATGAAACAGGATCATCTGGCTCACCCCCCAGAACACATGCTGTCAGGGTCCTCACCCCACACACCTGCGGGCGGCTGGCTTCAATTCCCCTGGGCTCCTGCCTCGCAATTCTTCCCCAGAGCTGGCCACACAAGACGCATACAGCTGTACTGAGTACCTCCCCTTCGGGTCCCCCGGCACATCACCCCCGATTAACAAGGTGGACACCTAGGCTCTAGGACCGGGATTTACCCAGGGCCACACGGCTGCCAGAGGATCTGGACGGGAACCCAAGTGGGTCTGCTGCGGAATTCCTGCGATTTACTTTGGCTCAGCCAGCTCCAAGCCGGCTGCCGGCCAGCACTGGTGAGGGGTCTTTAAAACGCCCTTCTGAACAGCCCCCACCGGGTGTTCCTGCTGCCCCCCTGGCTGCCCCTGGAATCGGGCCAGTCCTGGGGAGGTCTTTAAAGCCCTCTGGTCCCAGGACAGACCCCCACTGGGCCCTCTGGCCACCCCTGGGGCCGGCGGGGGGTCTTTAAAGCCCCCTTTTCCGGGAGAGCCCCTTCCCAGGAGGCTGGTCCCGGTGGGGGGTGCTTAATGCCCCTTCTTCTCGGGACGGCGCCCCCTCGCCATCTCCTCCCGGACAGCCCCCTCCGAGCCTCCCCGGGTGGGGGCCTTTGAAGCCCCTTCCCCGACGACCCCGGGCCGGCCCGCACCCACCTCGTCGCCGAAGCGCACGAGCTTCTGCCCCGTGGGCCCGCGCAGGCCGGGGAAGCGCGCGGGGCGGCCGGGGGCGGCGGGGCCGGGGGCGGCGGGGTCGCGCGGCCCCACCAGGCAGCGGTCGATGATCTCGTCCTGCTGCGCGGGCGGCAGCCGCGCCCACTCGGGCCCGTACTTCTCGCGGATCTTCTCCTTGTCCTGCATGATCTTCCTGGCCATGGGGCTGAGCGACGAGAAGTAGGAGAAGCGCTTGCGCTCCCGCTCGTCCAGCGGCCGGTTCCCGCTCATGACCGCCGAGCGCGAGGCCGCGATCGCCGCCGCCATGGACGCCATGCCCGGCCCGCCGCGCCCCGCCCGGAGCGCCGCCCCCAGCCCGGCCGGCCCACCCGCGCCGCCCTCCACCCCGGCCGCGCCACCGGGGCCGCCCTCCATCCCGAGCGCCGCCCCCACCCGGGCCACCCGCCGAGGCCGCCCTCGCTCCCGAGCGCCGCCCCCACCCGCCCCGGAGCCCCGCCCACCGCAAGCCACGCCCGCCGGAACTGGCCCGCCGAGGCCGCCCTCCATCCCGAGCGCCGCCCCTCCCCGGAGCCCCGCCCACCCCCAAGCCCCGCCCACCGGGAAGGCCACCCCGCCAAGGCCGGCCTCTCCCGGGGCCACGCCCATCGGCTCCGGCCCGCTGCGCTTCCCGGTCCCCCAGACCGGTTCGCCGGGTCTGGGGCGTCCCGAGTGTGCGCCGGATGGCGTCCCCGCTGCTCCGGTTGCTTCCCGGCGGTGACAGCCACGCACCACGTGGTCACCGCGGACAAAGGAAACTTCTTGCACGTGCTTAAGGAGGCCGGAGCTCCGCGCGTCCGTGGCGCGGGCCGCGGTCCTTGGCAGACGGCCCGCGAGGAGGCTGGAGGGCCACCTGGGAAGGCTGGACTCCCTATTGTGGAGGTCACAGCCTTCAAGAAAATTGGCAGGCCCTGCTGAAGGGCCCGGGTATAAGTCCCCGGCCTTGCCCTCCCCCGAGCGCGCCGCCGCCCCGTGCAGACCCAAGCCCGACGCGGGGATTGGGGCCCCGCGACCTCCGTCAGGCACTGTTTCTAGGCAAGTCCCCAGATATTAATTACATTTCCAGAACACTTCTTTAATCATCACCCACCAGACCCGGGAGAGGAAAGAGATCCATGGGTCAGTGTCCTGAGACTCAGGCAAAATCCTCATACCAAAAATATAAACGTGCGGGAGCCGCAAGGCTGATCCAGGAACGACAGGCTTCTTAAGATCTCTGGCAGCTCACCGCTTGCAAACTGAGGAGGGCTGGAGATTGTCACGCTCAGGCAGAGAGGCGATACACCACGCTGGGGGTGCCAGGATGGTCCTGAAGTGCCTCTCTCACGCACACCTCAGTCATAATTACAGAGCCCCCCACCCGCCCTATTACTGTCTTCTTTTTCTTTTCTTTTCTTTTCTTTTCTCTTTGGGCTGGGGGTGGAACCCAGGCCCTCTGTGCATGCTAAGCAAGTGTTCTACCACTAGGCCACATCCCCAGCCCCGGGGTGACTTTAGCAAGACTCAAGCCTCGGGTCTTTGCCTCTGAAGTAGCGCTTGAAGGAATGAACACAAGTGCACAAATACCTTGCAAAGCCCTGCCCCAAATATGAGACGGCCTTATCCTCTTCCTGCTCAGAATCTGAGGACGTTTTTTGGACTGCCTTGAATGTGGTAAGCCCTCTAATGGAAGACATTACTATCAAGAATGTTGCCAGCATAAGACCGGAGAAGCAAGAACCACCAGATAGCCTGACTGGTCAGGGCGTGCGGACTATTCATGAAGCCACAGCCTATGACGTTTATATTTATTTTCAGTTCAAGTTGATGCTATGTAGCAGGGTGTGGTGGCCCAGGCTTGTGATCCCAGTACTCAGGAGGCTGAGACAGAAGAACTGCAGGTTTGAAGTCAGCAACTTAGTCAGCAATTTCAAAATAAACAATAAAATAGGGCTGGGAAATTGACGCTACAAGCCGGGTGCAGTGGTGCGTGCCTGTGATCCCAGTACTTGGGAAGCTGAGAGCGATCACAAGTTTGGGGGCAGCATACAGCAACTTAACAAAACTGTGTTTCAAAATAAATAAAGAAGGCTGGCTGAACCGGGCTTGGTGGTGCATGCTTATGAATCCAGTACTTGAGAGGCTGAGACAGGCAGATCACAGGCTCAAGGCCAGCCTCAGCAATTTACTGAGGCCCTCTGCAACTTAGTGAGACCCTGCTTTAAAATAAAAAATAAAGCTGGACGTGGTGGTGCACGCTTGTAATCCCAGCATTCAGGAGGCCGAAACCGGAGAGTCGCGGGTTAACAGACAGCCTCAGCTACTTAGTGAGACCCTCTGAAACTCAGTGAGAATAAAAAATGGGGCAGGGGCTGTAGCTCGGAGGTTGAATGCCTCTGGGTTCCAGCCCCAGACACACACACACACACACACACACACACACACACACACACACACTAAAATAAAAAATAAAATAAGGGCTGGAGTTGTAGCCCAGAGGTAGAGTCCACCTACTAGGTTCAATCCCCAGTACCACAAAATCAATATATAAATTGATGCTATACAGGCTCAATACGCTGACCTGATGTCCTGACGTTTCTCTTCTTCCTGCCTATAAAGTAGGTGATACTTAAACATGTGCATTCAGTTAGCTTCCCAGAGCTGGCTTTGAAATCACATAGGAAAGGCTCGTTGGCATTTAAAATCCGGCCTCACGTTTTCAAAGCAGTTGCAAAAATAAGTGTTGCTTTCAAAAGAGCACCACTCCTTAAGTGTTTTGGGTCAATTTATTACAAGGAAGTCTTTGTGTGTGTGTGTGTGTGTGTGTGTGTGTGTGTGTGTGTGTGTGTAATTTTCAAGTACTGAGGATTGAACCCAGGGGCATTCTATCTCCAAGCTACACCCCTAGCCCTATTTTTTTTATTCCTTATTTAGAAAAGTCTCACTAAGTTCCGGAGGGCCTCACTAAGTAGCTGAGGCTGGTGGCAAACACAGATCCTCCGGTCTCAGCCCCCAAGTACTGGGATTACAAGCGTGCACCACCACGCCCGGTTCAAAACAATTTAAGTGTAAGAAAATTCAGAGGTGCTGGCCACAGAGTGAAGTCCGTGATCTGGGGACAAGGGGAAGAGTGCTCTTTCCAATTATGAGAAGGAACTCGGAGGACTAGATGGCTCGGAGGCTTCGGCTGAAATTAGAAGCATTTGCTATGTGGTAATGTCGCCATTACTCTGGGCGGAGTAAACACGGAGAAACGCCAGCGCTGTCATAAGAGGCTGTGGTCTGAATAGTTGTGCTTCCCCGCAACTCACGGGCCGAATTCCTCGCCCGGCTGGCGTTGGGAAGTGGGAGCTCTTGGGAAGTTGTTAGGTCAACTGGTTTTTAGTTTGTTTTGTGTCTGTGTGTTTATATATCTTATATAATGAAGTTATCTTTATTATAAGATAAAAAAGCAATTACCCTGTAATGTGCCCTTTTCCTCCACAATATCATGAACACTTTTCTACTGTTAAATACCCTGGCAGCGGGTATGGTAGCACACACCTACAATCCCAGAACTTGGGAGACTGAGACCGGAGGATCACAGGTTAGAGAATAGTCTCAGCACGTAGTAAGACCCTCATCAACCTAGTGAGACCCTGTTTCAGAAAACAAATAAAACAGGAGTGGGGGTGTAGCTCAAAGGTGGAATGCCCCTGGTTTAAAGCCCCAGTAACACACACACACCCTGAAACATGGTTTTCATAGTCATTAAACATTCTAAGAATAAGGAATATAGACCTCATTTAACCAAACCTGTATTTCTGGACTTTCACACACAGAGGAAGTCCTTGGGCAAGCCTTCTGTGGGAGCTGTGCTCCTCGGCCCTGGCATGACCCAGCGAGGGGTCAGCTTTGTGACCCTCTCGGACCACAGGGGAGAGCCGATTGAGACCTCGCCCAAGCAGCTAAGACTGGATGGAGGAGGCAGCCACCTCTGGGGACAGGGACAGAGAACAGAGAAGCTCATCCTGTAACGCAGGGCGCGGAGGACCAGAGAGGAGACCCTCCTGGCTCTTCAGAACACCCTCTTCCTGTCCTGCAGGAAGGTCAGGGCAGGCCTAGTCCCTGAAGGAAATCATCCCTGCCTCCAATGGTGCACAGATGGGTTTCCATGTCTTGAAACAGTCCTAAGAATTTGTGGGTGTGGTACTGCGGATCGAACCCCAGGGCATTCCACCTCTGAGCTACACGGCAAACCTTTTTATCTTGTGGTACTGGGTGTGGAACTCAGGGGCTTTCTACCTCCGGGCTATACTCTCAGACCTATTTTTATATTTTATTTGGAAACAGGGTCTCACTAAGTTACTGAGAGCCTAAGTAGCTGAGGCTGGCTTCGAACCTGTGCGATCCTCCTGTCTCTGCCTCCCAAGTGTGCGCCACAATGCCCGGCTTTTTTTCTTTTTGCGGGTCTGGGGGTGGAACCCAGGGGCTTTCGACCTCCAAGCTACACCCTCTGCCCTATTTTTTATTCTTTATTTTGAAACCGGGTCTGAGTTGCGGAGGGCCTAAGTAGCTGAGGCTGTCCGCGAACCGTGATCCTCTGGTCTCAGCCTCCCAAATGCTGGGATTACAAGTGTGCGCCACCGTGCCCGGCTACTTGTTTACCTTTTATTTAGAAACATGATCTCCCTAAGTTACAGTGTGCTGGCCTTAAACCTGCTATCCTCCTGTCTCAGCCTCCCAAGTGCTAGGATGATAGGCCGGCACCACCATGCCCCGCGGTGAAGCTTCCTCCCAGTAAGGTCACATCCAGGTGGTAAGTTCCTTGCGTTTTGGCACAGAGGCTCTTTGCTGGCTGTGGCTCTTGTGTGGGAGGGCCACTGTTCAGTACTGAGGCCTCCGAGGGAGAGGCACGAGCACATCTGCCTGCAAGCCGTCTCCAGAGCCTGTGCCTTCAGAGGCTGGGCGCGCTGTGCTGGAGCTGGTGTGTGTGGGCGCAGGACCAGGGACACGTGGAGTGTTCCTGAGGAGCGGCTGCGGCCTGGATCATTTTCCTGCCTAATGTGAAACAGCTGTTCTTGCAGATTGCCGTGGTCCGAGCCTGTTTGCAAGGAGGCGTAGACACCGGCCTCTGCCGTGTCACCTCAGCCATGTAGGCAGCGAAATGTTAAACCTTCGCTTCCTGACAAGTTGCTCTTTCCAGAAAAGGAAGAACCCAGGAGGCCCTGCAGGGGTTTTGGAACGCCCCCCCGCCTCCCTTATGGACGACAGCTTCTATCTCCCCTGTTTACACATCGGATTCAACGCTTCCATAATTTTGGGGGGTATTGCGGTGGAACCCAGGGGCATTCTACCTCTGAGCTACACCCCCAGTACCACCAGAAAGAAAAAAAGAAAAAAAAGGTTGCAAGTAGAGTTTGGAGGTAGAAGGTCTCTGGATTTAACCCCAGAACAAAGAAAGAAGAAGAAAAGGACACAAATCCCTACAGACAGCCGCACACACAGGAGACAGACGCGCGTGCGGAGTGAGAACAGAGCTGCGGGCTTAGGACTTGCGCGGCTCCGGCGTGCTGGTTAGGTTGTCTCTCCGGAGCCAGGCGGGCAGCACGCGGGCTTTGATGTACCATTCCTGATATTTTGTGTGTTTCAAGTAAGTCTTTATACACTGAAAGTGGTGGTGGGGGGTCTGCGGTGCAGCTTCACGGTCCTCTGTAGGAGCACAGAGCAGGGAGTCCGCCCCCATCTGCCCACTCTGCCCCTGGCTTTGACACTAAGGGCAGGGTGTGTGCCAGGGAGACTGGGAAGGCTTCCCGAGTGCTTGTTTTGCTTTTCTACTCTCAGGAGGGAGGGAGGAAAGCAGTTTGCACTGTGAAGTCCCTTTATCCCCTGCGCCCGACAGTCTGGCTTGAGGAGAGCCTGGGGAGGACCGCTGTCCTCCCTGCCAGTCCCTCCCGGCTGCTGCCCGCTCCGGCCGCCCACACCAGCCACACAGCGCTCAGGACATCTGTGTGAACACCCGTGTGGCTTCAGCGAAGTTGTGTAAAAAGGACGAACACTTCTGATTTTTCTGAATCTTATAAAAATAGCCAGTTAAGAGAAAATTTAAGAATTTGTAATTGACCTGGAGAACATTGTGTTAAGTGAGAGTAGCCAAACACAGAAAGAGCTAAACCGAGCGTGGTGGCGCACGCTTGTCATCCCAGCACTTGGGAGGCTGAGACAGGAGGATCGCACGGGATCAAAGCCAGCCTCAGCTACTGAGTGAGGCTCTCAGCAACTTAGTGAGACCCTGTTTCCAAATAAAGTATAAAATAGGTCTGGGAGTGTAGCCCGGAGGTAGAAAAGCCTCTGGGTTCCACCCCTAGTACCACCCAAAAATAAACAAACAAAATGCTCAAGCTAGGGAGTATTAGGGACACCAGAGGGACTCCAGATAATGGCAGGGAAGCCTCAGAGAAGCCAGGGGAGGGGAGGAGGAGGAGGAGGTTTATTAATGGAAGAGCTACATTCGATAGGTGTGCACGTGTGGATATGACATTGTTAGCCTGGACGCGCAGCACTGGGAGGGAGGGCGGGGACGGGGCACCAAGTGCTGTGTGAACCTTTGCCATTGTCAGCATCATCTACATTATGATGTGAGACGATGGTGCACCAAAAAAAAAAAAAATATATATATATATAGTCTGTAATTGCCTCAAGATACGTGTGTGTGTGTGTGTGTGTGTGTGTGATGCTGGGGACTGAACCCGGGGGCATTCTACCTTCAAGCCACACCCCCGCCAGCTCTTTTTGTTTGGAAACAGACTTATAAGTTGCTGAAAGCCTTGCTAAATTGTTGAGGCTAGCCACAAACCTGTGATCCTCCTGTCTCAGCCTCCTAAGTATTGGGTTACAGGTGTGTGCCACCAAGCCTGACTATAAATCAAAAAACATTTTTGGGGGTACTGAGGATTGAACCCAGAGGCATTCTACCTCCAAGTTATACCCCAGCCTGATTTTGTTTGGAAACAGGGTCTCACTAAGTTGCTGAGGCTGGCTTCAAACCTAAACAATCCTCCTGTCTCAGCCTCCCATGTACTGACTGGGATGACAAGTATGCGCCACCATGCCCAGCTGTAAATCAAAATATCTAAGACTAGAAAAAGCCACTGTATTTGCCTTCACTTTCCAGGTAACTCGGCCCGAGAGGTGAACTGATCCGCTTGAGGGCAGACGGCGGCCTGGGTTTGGCCTCCTGACTGGGTAGCCTTCAGAAGGGCCTACCCTTTCCTGGCTATGTAGCGTTCCCATCTGGGATGCACCCCACAGCTCGGGGGTTGCGAGCACAGTCCCCGACGTAGTGAGGTTCAGAGGGGCTTTAGGCCACGGCTGGGTCATGAGAGTCGGGACCTCATGGAGGTCACTGCCGGAAGGTTCCATCCACTCGGCCGAGCGGACTCCTGGGGCCATGGGGGTGTGGCCTGGCTGGGCTTGTCTTCTCCTCAGCCTTGCCTCCGCCGTCCCAGCACTGACTGAGCCTTCTTCAGTCTTTCCTTAGGTAACATCCCATTAGAAGGAAGTGAGAGTCCCTGGACAGGTTTCGACCTTACTCAACTGACCACCAGCACCGGCTCGAGCCCGGGCCCCTGGCGGCTGGCCGGGCCAGGAGGGCGGTGGGAGTGTGTGGACGTCCTCTCTCACCATACTCACGGCCACACGCAGGGCACAATATAATCTCCACCCAAGCAGGACAGTCAGGACTGCAGCGCGTGCCAGCGCAAGAGCCCTGGCTTGGAGCCACACGGCAGGGTGACAGGACGGGCCAGTGGTAATAGACGGTTCAAGACAGGGTGAGCTGGTAATCCCAGCATTCAGGAGGCTAAGAGCAGAAGATGGCGGTTTGAGGACAGCCTTAGCTACTACTTAGTGAGACCCTCTGTGACTCGGTGAGACCCGGTTTCAAAATAAAGAATAAAAAATAGGGATGGGGGTGTAGCTCAGAGGTAGACTGCTCCTGGGTTCCATCCCCAGTACTGCAAAACCAACCAACCAACCAACCAACCAAACAAACAAACAAAAAACACACAAGAATGAAGGACTAGACACGGAGCCCTGCCCTAAACCCTGAACCTGGACTCTGCTCAGGGCATTGACTGCCACTCGCATCCCCTTTTAAAAATGGCAGAGGCCCTCATGTGGACTGAGCTGGCCCTGGGCCCCACAGCGTAGCCAGGCCAGAGGCTACGTTGTTAAGCCCAGTCTGGAAGGAAGCGGCCAGATCAGCACAGGCCAGTTTTCAGGAGGTCCCAGGCTACCCGAGTGAGCTAACAGGACGTCCCTCGGCTTCGTGCTTGCCAGAAACCCCGTGTAACCAGGTGTTGCGGGATCCATTTCCTCCCCTGTCCGTCTCCTTGTCCCCGCCTGGGAGCCAGTGCCCCACTCCCTGGGAGCCCCGCTGTGCTTGGTGAAGCAGCGGTCACCCGCCTCATGCACCCTCGAGGCTGGCTCCTCTTTAGCATGGTGGGTTTCAGGGCAGAACTGTCTTGCAGGACGCTCTGCTGTCCTATGCGGCAGCCACTAGACTTGTGTGGCTGCCGAGCCCTGGGCGCGCAGCAGTGAGGCCCAGGAACGGGCACCGCCAGCCTTCAACACATCGGGAGAAGCTCCGAGGCGAACTGGGTCTGAGGTGGCGGTGACCTGAATACCAGGGCAGGGCCTGCAGGCTCCGGCTGACCGCTCAGTGGAAAGCATGCCAGTCCAACCCCGGGGAAGAGGGGCAGAGGCAGATGTGGGCCGGGAACTGAGGCTCCATCAGACGCCTCGAGGCACGCTCAGGAGCCAGGTGGGCCAGCCCTGCTGGCGGGAGCCTGGGCTTGAGGCCATCCCCCTACGTCCACGCTATCAAGGTGACTGGAGAGGTCGACGGCCCATCCCCCACACGGGTGCACCAGAGACCCCACTCTAAACTCCTAGTTTGCTAACGAATTTGATGTACCTTCTTTCCTTTTTCTCCTTTTTGTCCTGGGGACTGAACTCAGGAGTGCTCTACCTCTGAGCTACACCCCAGCCCTTTTATTTTTTGCTTTTCAGCAGGGTCTTGCGATGTTGCCGCGCTCTCTTGGAACCTGCGACAGTCCTGTCCAGTCTGAAGCGATATCCATTTTCTTTTTCCTTAGGTTCCAGCACTGTGATCACAGGTGTAACTGTACGAAGAACAGAGGAATGCAGTAAGGACTATGGGCGCGCTTCCACCCGTTTCTGGTGAGCCCTTTGCGGGTGCAGCCAGAGCCAGGGAGCCGGCCCAGTGGCCCAGGCTACGACCTCCGCCCTCCCGCCTGGGCATGTGCCGGTGAGGCATGATCTGCGGTCCTTCGTTCTCACAGGCCAGGCTGAGACAGAGTCTCAGACACGTGCCGCATCTTGTAAGAGTCAGCTCATCTACTTGGGCCAATTTCCTAACTAAAAAATGGGTATCTCGCGAACTTCCGGGAAGATGGCGACCGAGAAAAGCGGGGCTTAAGAGTCCCGCTAACAACCAATCTCCATTACCACAAAAAGAGCGCCTTTCATAGCCAGAAAACACCATCACCAGAAAAACAAAAAAACCACCAGGCTCCAGAGAGAAAGCGGACTGAGAACAGAGCTCAGGGCCACAGAGGAGACACACGCGCCCGAGGACGCGGCAGCAGCGCCATACTGCCGGCGGCAGCGGCGAACTCAGCGGACGGCTACAGCAAGCCGAGGTGAGCTGATGCGGAACAGCCAGGCGGGATCTTTCGGCGCAGACAGCATTTAAAGCTCCCAGTGGCTGAGCTCAGCACATGCTGCAGGGATTCAGAGTGGAAATCAAAACCAGAGAAGAAAAAATACGCCAGCCTCATGGCCGAGGGCGTGGCAGAGGCGCCATATTGCCACCGGCGGCGGCAGCAGCAGTGAATTCACCGAGTCCAGTACAGCTACATCTACGTACTCAAGAACAGTGAGTCAAATTGCGGGCCACAGAGGAGAAATCCCAGTATTGTGCCTCCTGGGACTTGACCCAGTGAGGGAGTGGTGGTGGCAGAGATATCACACCATAGGAGAGCGTGCAACCTGGCACCCCCCACAGTCTAAAGCAGCCTCTATCGACTCCCTGGGTCGGAGACTCTGTGATACAACCCAGTAAAGGAGTAGTAGGGTCTGAGATAATACAGACTCGAGATCCAGAGCACCTTAAGTGAAGCCATAGTGACCCAAGGGAAGAACCCAGAGAAGGCACAAACCTCCGAAATCATGGGAAAGAGGAATAACACTGAAGTAATGAATGTGCACAACCCCACAACATCAGAACCTGATAAAACAGAAAATCAGAGATTTCTAGAAGATCAAATCAGGAAAATAACTGTAGAAATAATAGAGGTGCTTCGAAAAGAACTCAGAGAGAGCCAAAAAGAGATAAAGGATGCAATTAATGAAGTAAAGGCCTCAATTCAAAGCACAAACAACCGATTAGACCACATGGAGAACAGAATCTCGCTCTTAGAAGATGAGCAATCCAAAAATGAATGCATAGTTTCTAATCTAGAAAAAGATATCCAACAGCAGGAATCTGACATTGAAGAAATATGGGCCCATCTTAAGAGAGCTAACCTAAGAATAATTGGAATAGAGGAGGGAAAAGAAAGTGATACCAAAGGGATCAACAATATCTTCAAGGAAGTAATAGCAGAAAATTTTCCAAATATAGAGCAAGAGGTTGATACACAGATCCAGGAAACTTATAGAACTCCCTTTAGACAGGATCCGAGAAGAGGATCCCCACGCCATATAATTGTCAAAATGACCAATGTGGAAGCCAAGCAGAGAATCTTAAAGGCAACAAAAACAAAGGGCCAAGTGACATTCAGAGGCAAACCAATTAGAATCACTCCAGACTTCCCAAACCAAGTCATGAGAGCCAGAAGGGCTTGGAGTAACATATTCCAAACTCTGAAAGAAAACAACTTCCAGCCAAAAATTTCCTATCCAGCAAAACTTTCTATCAAATTAGATGGAGAAATAAGAAGCTTCCATGACAAACAGAAACTGAAGGAATTTATGTCTTCAAAACCAGCGCTAGAGAAAATACTCAAAGAGATTAACTACAAAGAAGAAATAGGTAACACTCACCAGAACCAGAGAAACAAGAGTTTCCATCTAACAGACAACTAAGATTGGTTATCTGTGGAGATTCATTATTTATGTTAGTCTTTTACCTATCTCTAAATTGTATTGTTTGCCTTTATTGTTGTTAATTTTTAGGATTTCTAGTTGGAATATTAATATACCTTCAGATATAGCATTTGGAAATATTTTATCCAATTCTATTAGTAACTTTTAATTCTGTTTACATTGTCTTTGGATATACAATATTTTTTTTATTTTTTAGGGAGTTTGTATATTCTTCTGTTGCCTGTGCCATTGAAATCATATCCAAGAAATCACTGCCAATTTCAATGTTATGAGGTTTTATGACCCAGATTTTCTCCTAAAAGTTTATAGTCTTAAGATTTATATTTAGGTCTTTTATCTAGTTTGAGTTAATACTTGTATGTGGGATTAGGTAAGGGTCCAATTTTATTCTTTTCCATATAATTATTATTTTTCAACAATATTTAGTTAAAAGATTATTATTTCCACCACCAAATCTTCGTGGAAACCTTGTCAAAAATAACTTGACAATATAGGGAAGAAGTTAGCTCTAGGCTTGTATTTAACTCCAATGGTCTATATATCTGCCTTTAGAACAGTACTACACTGTTTCAATTATTGTAGCTTTATATGGTTTGAAATCAGAAAATATACATCTTCTAGCTTTGTTTTTGCTTCGAGATTGTTTTGGGTATCTAGAGTCCATATTCCATATCAGGATAGATTTTTTTCTGAAAAATAAATATATGATAGTTTCACCTAAAAAAAAGAAAAAAATATTCTCTGGTAAGAAAGAAAGCAAAAAGAATTATTGAAATGTTATCTTTAAGTCATCAAAAGCTTGGTATCAGACAAATGAAACTGTTATGTGAGATTATCATTTTTAATTTTGGATAAATTGCTATAATACTAGATGTCAACCACTAAGCCAAGCATGGGAGGGAGGGATGGGGAGAGAATGGGGTGGGGATCGGGTGGGGGCTGACTGGGCGATGTGTGCATGTATGTCTACAAAAGTTTGTATCCCACTATGATGTATGAATACAGTGCACCAATAAAATAAAATTAAAAAAAAAAATGGGTATCTCCTCTCCAAAGCCACAGAATTGGTGAAAACCTAAGGAAAAGTCCCTGGTAAAATTGAGGATTTTGACTTTAGACAAGATCAACAGGCTGAGCGTGGGGGCGCACCTGTAATCTAGAACTCGGGAAGCTGAAACAGGAGGGTCATAGGTTCAAAGCCAACCATAGCAACTTAGTGAGGCTCTCAGCAACTTAGCAAGACCCTTTTCTAAATAAAGCCAAATGGGGTAGGGGTGTAGCTCAGAGGTAGAATGCCCCTGGGTTCAATCCCAGGAACACACACACACACACACACACACACACACACACACACGCTAATGGGTTTGTCTCTATGGCCTCACTCCACTCTGAACTCTGTCTATACCCGCACAGATCCACTAGGGCTTCAGGAAAGAAACTCCACACATGCCTCTGAGCCGTCCCGGTGCGCCTCAGCAGGTGCCCTACCAAGCCGCAGGCTGGCCTCATGGTGCCTACTGACCCCCAAGGCCAGTACGATGCTCCGGACTCACTCCGGCCGTTTCCCCAGCCCCGTCCTTTACCTGTGCTGAGTGTGAAGGGAGGGCCGGTTTGGTCAAAACAAGACACACGCACACCACCACCCACTCCTCAGGTAAGAGCCACGCACACCACCACCTGCTCCTCAGGACAAGGGCTGGGCACCGCACGTAGGACAGGTGCTGGAACCGGACCAAGGGGCCACATCTTGAGAAGCCTTCCGGTGACCGCAGATGCCCAGCCCATGCCATCACCATGGTGCCAACTCCCGTACGCACCTCTGCCACGCTGCTCCTAGGTACGATCCCAAGAAAAAACTAAGCCAGAGAAAGTGAGAGCAAAATGAAAGACCAGAAGTGAGAGGACTTGGAAAGGGCAGCAGTTCAATAATCCCTACCACTCCCTGCATCCTGAAAACAAGACAAGTAATTTCTGATTGTTCTCATACCCAAAAGCAAAGCCAGTCCACAATAAAAAACAGACATAATCCAGTGCCCAAAACTGGTGATTTATAGAAACCACCTTGGTTTATTTTTTTCCAACAAAGAAAAGAAAAACATGGTTCAGTAACTCAGTGTTGGGACGTTGGCAAATACCGTCTGCGTCATTCCGAGTGGTGCTCCTGGCCGCGAGCCGTGGCGCCGGGTCTCCACAGCCCCGGGAGACAGGAACCAGGCGCCCGGCGCGGCGGAGGGCTCCGGGAACACTGGCGTGAGGGCGCGGGTGCGCCTTGCTTGTTCTTGGCATCGTTCATCTGAATTATTAATTTTTGGTTTCTGAAGTAAACACTGTTGCTGAGAGGAAAGTCACATGATCAGCAGTACCCAGCTGGCGGGGACACCTCCCTTCCTAGTCAGGTAGCTTTCCCCAAAAAACCCGCTTTCATGATTTCTGTTGCGGTTCAGAAAAGTAAGGAGAATTATTTCAAGTATTCAATTCCTATCAAAAATTGGTATCAAAAGTAATAAAGGACCTAATTCCTTAATTCCATGTTTTAAAAAATAGCTTAAGAAGCAAGAGGCCCGGCCCTTTACGTGTGCAGACCCCACAGCACGGCTAGAGTTTCTTGAGACACGGTGGTGAGGGATCTGTGTTTAGCACCTCGATTATCGACCTTAACGTTGGAAACGTCTCTGATACAGATGGGAGGGTCTTGTAAGAAGGCGAGATGCTGAAAAGGAGAAACAGACATGCTATGAGATGTTCTATTTATTTACTTTTTGCGGGTCTGGGGATGGAACCCAAGGGCATTCTACCCCCGAGCTACACCTCCAACCCTATTTTTATTATTTATTTTGAAACAGGTTTCAGTGAGTTGCAAAGGGCCTCACTAAGTATCTGAGGCTGGCCTTGAACCTTTGACTCTCCTGTCTCAGCCTCCCAAGTGCTGGAGTTACAACTGTGCGCCCCATGCTCAGGAAGGCCAGGCTTATGGCACACTTATTCCTGCAACACATTCACGTGCCAGCACCGTGTGTGTGTCACCAGCACCATGGCCCTTCCTGGCCAGGCTTTGGGCCAGGCAGCTCGCATCCTGAGCTGCGCAGGGCTCAGCCCGGGCTTCGGGGAAGCTGCCCAGGCCACGCAGGCTGGCTCTGGAAGAGTGGCTTTGGCCCGGCACCGCCCTCCCCATCCATCCTGACTCAGCACAGGGGCGGAGCTGAGTGGGCTCAGGGTGGCCAGGTACACTGCGAAACGCTGACCCAAGCACAAGGTCAGCTGCCATTGTCCCCCAAAACTGATGGAAGAGTCACACTGAAACCATGTAAGAAATGGAAGCAAAACCCTCGACAGTGCGCTCACATTACCAGAGTGCGTATAAATCAGAAAACCCCAAGGAGAACCGGAGACACAAACGAGCACACCGGGCAGACGCGGGGCCTCCCACTTCTCACGGCACAAGCGCCCGCGAGGAGCCAGTCCCGTCCGCGGGTGAGATGGAAGGACGAGTGCGGGCCCAGAGAGGGCCAGGCCTCAGCCTCCTCGGCCTCGTCCGCTGGCGGCGCTCGCTCACTGCTCGGCCTGTCTGGGTCTCCGTGGCTCTGCACCGCCGGGATGCAGCCCTGCACACGAGCCCAAGGGCGGAGCGAGGTGGAGGGGCATATCAAGGGCGCACCGGCTCCTTTCACAGCTCTCTCCTTGTTTCTGGCTGGCCTTTCGCTGCTGCTCTTAACTCACTCCGCAAGGGCTCTAGACCACGGCAGGACACGCGGCCTCGGGAAGGGGACTCAGGGGATGCGCGGCCAGGCCCACAGCTGCGGGGCGGGAGCACACGCCACGCTACCTTTTCAGGTTCATCCAGCTCTTGGCTATTCTGCTGAAGGCCTCTGAGCCGGGGGCCGTCATGGCTTCAAAGTCGACCAACTGGAAGAGAGGCGAGGGAGGGGCTGAGAGGAGGCCAGCCGGCTGCGGTCCCCAACAGCAGGAGCAGAAGCCACAGGCGCCCCGCGCCGCCCACCTACCTTCCCCTTGGGGATCTTCCCCGCCACTTCCTTCCCGCTCGCCATCAGCGCTCCCACGATGACGGAGTAGGCGATCACACTGGCCAAGGAGGAGGAGTCAGGGGGGCCACACGCAGCCCCCCGCACGCCCGCGACTCCCCACCGCGAGCACCAGCTCTCAGTCGCACTTAGAATACTTTGCTTTTGATTATGCAGCAGTTTACTACTAAGATATTTACTGATTTGCTAATTCAAGCGGAAATGTCACCAAGAACTTTCTGAGAAAAAAAGTGTTTTTATTTATTGGTTTTCTTCCTATTTGCTTTTTTGTTTTTGAGAAATAATAAGTTATAAAATGTGTTCATGCCGGGCATGGCGGCATACACTTATAATCCAGTACTTGGAGGCTGAGACAGGAGGATCCCAGGTTTGTGGCCAACCTCAGCTACTTAGTGAGGCCCCCTGCAACTCAGTGAGACTGTTTTAGAATAAAGACTAAAAAATAGGCTGGGGGTATACCTCAGACATAGAATGCCCCTGGGTTCCATTCCCAGTTCTGCAAAACAACAACAACGACAAAAAACACATGCCCACATTTTTTTTTTGTTGCTGCAATACTAGGGATGGAACCCAGGGGGTACTCTACCTCTGAGCTACACCCCCAGCCCTATCTTATTCTTTATTTTGAAACAGAGTCTCACTGACTTGGGAAGGGTCTCACTAAGTAGCTGAGGCTGCCCGTAACCCAGATCCTCCTGTCTCAGTCTCCCAAATACTGGGATCACAAGTGTGCACCACCATGCCCAGCTCTACTTATGTTTTTAACAATTTTCTTGAAGCATAGCTTTAAAATTATATATATATATATATATATATATATATATATATATATATATATATATATATGTCAGGTGTGGTAACACAAGCTTATAATCCCAGCACATGGGAGGCTAAGACAGGCAGACTATAGGTTCAAGGCTAGCATCAGCTACTTAGTGAGGCCCTGGGCTCACCTTCCATTTATCTTAGGAGGTAGAATGCCCCAGAGTTCAATCCCCAGTATACTAGTATTGGGAATGGCCTAGGAAGATTTGAGAAAGTTATGATTATTAATATATTTCAAAAATTGGGTGAGGGGCAAATCTGTGCAAGGACTGGTTTCTGTCTAAAAGCAGGCAACTATTCCAATGTAAATTAACCTAGCTAAAGGTAACTGGCAAGTCAATAGGAGAGGGGAACTAGGCCTTTCTCTATCTGAAGACAGACCTACATGATTGGATAAGCCAGCTAAGATGGTAGGAGGGGTCGACCTTCATGAAAGGAGACACCTGGCCACACCTTGCTAGGGGAGGTATCTTCCAGAGACATTCACTACATCAGAATTACGCAAACAAGATGGAGGTCATGGGTATAAAAATTCTGGTCCACGTGCTATATCTTGGGGAGTGGTGAGTTGGCCCGGGCCACCCTCCCCCCTCACGCCATTTTGGCATAGGGCTGTAACTATTTCCTGTATTTCTATTTTCTGTATTTCTATCTTTTTAATAAATCTTCAGCAACTGTCCAAACTATGCATATTTATTCTTAGCTTAGGACAAGAACCCGCGGTTTTTCTGTTTTTGGTCATTTTGGGTTTTGTTATGGGTGGTGAATTGGCTCAGACCACCCACCCCCATGCCATTCTGGCATGAGTTGTAACTATTTTCTGTATTTCTATCTTTTTAATAAACTTCTTTAAATCTTCAGCAAGTGTCCGAGCTATGTATACTTATCCTTAGCTCAGGACAAGAACCCGCGGTTTTTCTGTTTGTGTGGTTGTGTTGGGGGAATTATTTCTCCCCACACACACCGAACATATTTCACCGTAACAATATATACAATAAAGTTTATAATTATAAACATACGATTCTTATCTTTTTTGTATGTGATCCTAGGGATTAAACCCAGGGGCGTTTTACCTCTGAGCTTCACCTTCAGCCCCATTTTATTTTTATTTTGAAATGGGGTCTCGCTAGGTTGCTGAGGTTGGCGTTGAACGGTGACCCTCCTGTCTCAGCTTCCCATGAACTGGACTTCCTGGGGTGCACCACCATGCCTGGCTTATGCATCCCATTGTTAGGTATAGAAGTACTACTGGCCTCCTAAGAACAAAAGCAGAGGAAAGGCAGCAGTCTGACCTCGGGGCGCCGGGGTACCTGTCTGGGGGCCCCGCCTGTGGGCAGAGCCTGCTGGTCAGGCCTCTCCTGGGCAGTGCAAGGCACCAGGTCCTGGAGACGCCGGGGTCTCTGGGCAGGGTACCTGCCTGGAGGCCCACAGCCGAGTCTGCTAGTGCTGCCCCAGGCATTGGGAGGCACCCGCTCGGCTCCTGGCAGGAGAGCTGGCTGACACCATGGCCCGGCGGGGCACCTGTAGGGCAGCCTCCGAGGGCTGCCTTCCAGGCCAGGTGCCATTGTCAGCACAGCAGAGGAGCAGGAGGGCTGGGGTAGGGTGGGGGCTCACAGGGGAAGGAGTAAAGGAGGGAGGGAACGGGCAGTAGGGACAGGGCCTCTCCACTGAACACTGGAGCTGGAGGCGGGGCAGGAAGCAGGAGGGGCGGGAGGCTGCCATCTTCGCGGCCTGTGTGCCGCCGGCCCACCCGTGGCCTGGAGGGTGATGCACTCAGGCCCTCCATCACGCATTCTGTGCACATACTGGGAAGCATTACGCTGAAAACCCACGTTTCTGTTTTACCAAGGCCTTTCAAATACTCTAACAAACTTACTGCCACATTTAGGAGAGTTTTACTTTCTACAATATTAATTAAAGACATTAAAGTGTGTTATTTTATTATTTATTTATTTACTTTTTGGTGGTACCGGGGTTCCTGGAAGCCCTTCTACCTCTGGGCTACACTCCCAGACCTATTTTTACATTTTTATTTGGAAACAGGGTCTCTTAAGCCAGCACACGTGGCTGGCTTCGAACCTGGGCGATCCTCCTGTCTCTGCCTCCCAAGCGCGGGGATTACAAGCGTGCGCCACCACGCCCGGCCTAAAGTATGTTATTTTAGCCAAAACATCTTAAGTTCAAATGCGTGTACTCTACACCATTTACACAATTCACTGCACAAAGTTCTGGGAAAGGAAAGGGAAGAGAAAGGGAGCTGCAGACACACCCTTGTGAACAACTCCCGTGTGTTCACAGCACAAGGAGCAAGGATTATCTCATTAAAACACAGTGCGGAAGGAAGTGCTGCTGATGCAAAGTGAAACTACTGCTAAACAAATAAGGCCAAAGGCAGCCAGTGCCCAGTAACCAGAGGAGGGGACGGGCAGGGAAAGGGGCGGTTTGGGGGCCGCGGAGGCCACTCCCAGCACGCTCAGGCACTCTGCATTAGGTCTTCTATGGTTCTTTTGAGGACATGGTAGATCAAAGAAGTGATATTTTTGCATGCATTCTTATCATTTTTTGGTATAATTGGGTACCTATACCTGTATCAGGAAATAGCTAAAAACATTTTAGAATGTAAAAAAGCCTTAGTCATAGGCTAGCACTTACCTAGATCCTCGAGAGAGGGGCATTAAATTATAAAAGTAATAAACCAAGGATAAAATTAGGTTGCAAACAGCGTCAGCCTCCTGGAAGAAAGGACACAGTTCAGGAACTTAAAGACCAGACGCCAACCCACACTCCCTGCCGTTCATATGGGAGGGCAGCTCAGCTCCGCACACGCTGGTCATCTATCTGTTTTTTGTGGGTTTTGTTTGTTTGTTTGCGTGCACGTGTGATACTAGGGGGTGATCTATCTCTGAGATACAATGAAACAGGGTCCCACTAAGCTGCTAAGTGGCCGAGGCTGGCCTTGAACCTGAGGCTGGCCTTGAACCTGTGATCCTCTTGTCTCAGCAACTCAAGTGCTGGGATTACAGGTGTGCACCACCACGCCCAGGTTCCTCCTTACAATTTTATTATTAATTTATTTATTTTTGTAAACTAGGGATGGAACCTGGGTCATTCTACCTCCGAGCTACATCCCCAGCCCTATTTTTTTATTTTTAGTCATATTTTTGAAACAGGGTCTCACTGAGTTTCGAAGAGCCTTGCTAAGGAGCTGAGGCTGTTCTCAAACCATGATCCTCTGGTCTCCACCTCCCGAATGCTGTGATTACAAGTGTGCACCACCACGCCCGGCTCCAGTTACAATTTTAAAAAGCACTTATCACAGCCTAATCTGCTCACATGGGCTCTTGCATGCACCTTCTCTCTCCTCTCTCTCTCTCTCTCTCTCTCTCTCTCTCTCTCTCTCTCTCTCTCTCTCTCTCTCGGTGCTGATGATTAAACCCAGGGCCTCACACGTGCCACCGCCCCAGACCCTAACATGCCTTCCGATCAGCTCCCTCCCTTGGCACTGCGGCAAGTGTCTTTACTGGGCCCCCTAGCCTTAGAGGCTTAATGGAGGAAGAGCTGACTGCCAGGGAAACGAAGCGACTTGTCCAGGTGGCGTTGTGGAGCGTGCTCAGGCACAGACCGGAGGGCCCTGCGCGCCAAGGAACGGCGCCAGATTGCTCTGCGCTGCCATCACTGTGGTTACTGAACAGGCCGTTTCTGCCCATAAGAATACTTAAAAAGAGACATTTACAGCTCACATAGGTACTTGTAGCTTCAATTCAATCTGATGTCAGGCCTAAGAGGTACGATCTCAACGAAAGGTGGGGGCTTTTAATATCTGCAAAAGGTTTGCAGAGGAGTGGGAGCTGGAGAAAGAGAAGCCTACCCCAAACTCTGACGAGAGGATCAGCACTTTCCCCTTGGCCGTCAGGTCTTTATACAGCGCATCAATTTCAGCGTGGTACAACTGGGTCCTCTCCTCTGTCGTTTGAGTTTCCACGGAAAACAGGATATTGCCCACTCTGAAAAGACAGCCATGGCATCAAAGGCACGTATCACACAGCCCAGCCAGCCACACACACACAGTTCAAAAAGGAGAAGCCACAGCAAAACCCAAAGCGCACAGCACAGCACGGCAGGTCTCCCGCACGTGCCTCTCCAGGCCCCCTCCCAGGGCCGCGGGTGGGCCGCCTGCCCTGAGTCCGGCCGCACAGCGTCCTCAGCACGAGCTGAGACAGCGTGTGCAGCTGCGGTGCTGAGGAGCAGAGGCTTGGTGCCTGTCCACTCAAGGTCAGCGGTGAGAACTCGTGGAAGGAAGCCCGGCCTAGCATTCCCTTTGGAGGGAAGCATCTTTAGTGGGAAGGTACTCTGATAAGTGTCTGGATGCCGGGCGTGGTGCCACATGCTTGTAATCCCAGTACTACGGAGGCTGAGACAGGAACGCAAGTTCACAGCCAGCCTCTGCTACTTACACCCTCTGCAACTTAGTGAGACCCTGTTTCAAAGGAAAGAATAAGAACATAGGCCCCAGGGTGTGGCTAGAATGCCCCGGGTTCACCCCCAGTGCTGGAAAAAGAAAAGTGGTTTAGAGACCTAATGATGAGGAACGTCCACGAAAGCTGGAATTTGCAGCCTGGTGTTTCCTCATGAAGGCCTGGGTAAGTTCTGGCGAGAACTCACGGGCTGGCTTCTGTAGCCTGTGAGTCAAAGCCAGAGCCCGAGGGGCGGCCAGGCTGCACCCGAGTGGCCAGACGCAGGAGCGCTGCCATCGGGCCAGGAGTGCGGATGGCTGGACAACTCTGGCCCGAATCAAGGGCTATGGGGCTCTGAGAGCAGAACCATGGCTCTTGACAGCCTCCCCACCTCTGTACTGTGTGTGGTGCTGGGCTGAGCCCAGGGGCCTTCTACCTGGGCATTCTACCCAGCCCTACTTTATTTTTATTTTAAAACAGGGTCTTGCTAGGTCGATGAAAAATCTCACTACTTGCTGAGGCTGTCCTCAAACCTGAAATCCTCCTGTCTCAGCCTCCCAAGTATTAGGATTATAGGTGTGTGCCTTGCCTCCCAGGGCCATGCCTGCGCTCACTGGCACCTCGGCGGCCAGCCCACGCCTGCGCTCACTCACGTGCATGCCAGACACCTACTTGTCCCCCGTGACCGTAATCGTGAACCCATCGTGCTCCTTTCCCTGGTCTTTGAGGCTGGGAACCTTCGTGTTCACAGTGAACCCGTCCTTCGTTTTGGTATTAAACTGCTTTCGGGGAGAAAGAAAATCCATGTTACTGGTGTCTGGTCCACTGAAAACTCAAGGGCCACTCTGGGTGCTGACCCAGCTTGGGGGTGTCTAAGCGGCATCTCAGAGTCTCCTGATGGGCTCAGGAGACCAGGAGCCCTGTCCTGGCAGAGACGGAGCACCCTTCCAGCCCTCAGGCCCAGGTCCCAGCCCAGGCGGACACAGGCCCTCCCAGGGGCTGAAGCGGCCTCTCCTGTGCTGCCTTTCCCAGCGTACACATCAGTACACCCGTTAAGCCCCTGAACACATCTACGGAGTGGGTAGGGGCTTCAGAGAGCACAGGTTCCAGCACCAGGCTCATCTCAGGTCACTCGTGGAGGCTGGCTCGTTTTCCCTGGTTACGGGTCTTGCTTCTTCGCTCCTCTGCTGACCCTCACGGCAGGCGCATGGCCTGGCTCACGGCCCAGGACAGGACCGCTCCCACCGCCCAGGGGCCTGCCCTGGTGTGCAGACGCCCACCCACAGCCAGTAAACAGCCTTGGCAGAAAGCTGGAGTGAGCAAAGGCCCCTCTGTCCATCTGTGTCTGAGCACAGCTGCCCCGCAGGGGCCCAGGGCTGCAGGTGCTGTGGAGAGGGCGACTGTGCTCGCTGGCCAGAGCCAGGCTCAGCCCTAGCACTTCAGTGCCCTCCAGTTTCTGCAGTAATGGCCGCCTCACAGATGCGCTGTCCTGTTTAAGTCGAATGCCAGTATTTTATTTCATTCTGGTTATTCCTCAGAAGGTGCTTGTATAACTGATTTTGGATATCATGTTTCTAAGTATTCAAACAACGGCATGCTGATAAACGTGCACTTACTTAATCAGTTACTTTAACAGTGCTGCTGGCTTCCCCTCAAAACTCCACTACAGTTTTGATGATAAACTTACCTTCATAATTGGAAGAAGGTCTTCTACTCTGTGTACCTTTTCCAAAGCTTCTCTAACTTCCAACAATCCTTTAGGATTATTAGCTCTTAAAGACAAAGAGAGGAAGGAGGGAGAGGGCAATTGAAATTGATGTGGAGATGGGTAACTGATCTGTCACTAACTCTGATTTAGATAGATGCTCCGATCGCAAGCAGCTGGATAGCTGTTCTCTATCCTCGGGTACCACACTCATGGATTCAGCTGACCCAGAAATCAAAACTAGGTATAAACGACTGCCTCTGAGTCAAACATGCACAGGCTTCCTTGATAACACTCCCGACAAGACACAGTGTGGCACCAGCTGTATGTGAGAACTGCACATTTCACGGAAAGGACCAAGCACCCTCGGTTCTGGACCTGCCGGTCTTGGAGGCAATTCTCCAGGGATCCTGAGGGGCGGCTGGATGGCGGGCCACCTAGCACTCTAGATGATGGGTTCCGGACTGCGACGAGGACCAGGGAAGCAGCAGCCCATCTCCTGAGAGCAGGCAGGTGTGGGCGTGGGCGTAGGTCTGGTCCGGAAGCTGCCACCCTAGCCCACTCTGCCCCTGGAGGTGCACGTGTTTTGTTTTTTTTTTCTTTCTTGGTGGTACTGGGGTTCCTGGAAACCCTTCTACCTCGGGGCTACACTCCCAGACTTATTTTATACTTTTTATTTGGAAACAGAGTCTCTTAAGCCAGTGCGGCTGGCTTCGAACCTGCGCGATCCTCCTGTCTCTGCCTCCCCAGCGCGGGGATTACAGCGTGCGCACCACGCCCGGTGGAGTGCCCGTGTTTTTCTTTCCCAAGTTGCTTAAATGAAAGTGGCGAGAAATTTTTATGCCAATGCTCTATGTAGTTGGGGATCTTTAACATTCACTCCCTAATAGACAATGAGAAAACAGACTGGGAACGCACAGCACTGAGCGGGAGGCTGAGGACACCCGCAGATCCGGGCTCCGCAAAGCTGCCAGAAGATGAGCAGGGCCCTCCAGAGCCATGTGCGCAGCGGAGCCACAGGGCACGCGGCCTTTGATTCAGCATGTTCAGTCTGTGGATGGCAGCGGTACTGCGGACGGAACCCAAGCGCGTTCTACCTCTGAGCTACATCACCAGCCCTATTTTATTCTTTTATTTTGAAACAGGGTCTCATTAAGTTGGGGAGGGCCTCACTAACTTGCTAAGGTGGCCTCGAACCTGTAATTCTCCTATCTCAGCCTCCCAAGTACAGGGATTACAAGTGTGGGCCACTAAGCCTGGCATGTTGCCATATTTTATAAATAGAACAAAGGTAAGATTATGAAATCAATCTATTACTATGAAGGAGAAAACTGAAGACTTACCCATGATAAACAAGAATTCTATCTTTAATAAAATGAAGTATTTTCTCAAAATATTCCAGATATCTCATATTAATCACCTGACCCCTGAAAGGCAGAAATGATAATGAAATTAGCCATTTTTTCACAAAAGAGCGTGTTCAAAGCAACATCTAGGTCAACCCAAAACACTAAGAACTATGAGAAGAATGCAGTAGGAAAGGTCTGGGAGAGCCGGTGGTCCAGCGTGGGGCCAGCTAAGTGTCAGCTCAGCAGAGCCGCTCTGCCAGGAGAGCCGCTCTGCCAGGGAAAGGCTCCTGGCCAGTTGCAGACGTGCCCCAGCAGGGAAGCCGGGCTCCGGCAGCACGGCTCACCCGCACCATGCCTGGGTCTCCCTGCCGAGCATCGCCTCTTCCCTCGCCCCCGCCTGCTGCCTCTCACAAATCTGTTCATCTTGCCTGGGCTACAGTGACCATGCAAATGTGCAGACCTGTCCACGTCACTTCTCTGCTTGCAGTCCACCAGGGCTCGCCACTGTCTCCAGGGAAACAAATCTCTTGGCGTGTGGCGTACGGTAGATGATCTCTTAGTGTGTGATGCACAGTAAATCTACTAGCACGTGACGCACAGTAACTTACATTCTGGCTCTGCCTTTCCCAACACAGACCTTTACTGTGTGCCCCTTATTTACTCAGAGGGCAGCTAAGCGCGTGCCAGGAGGGAAGAGGTGCGCCGCCCAGGGAGCCAACCTGCAGAGCTGCTGTACGGAGCATCCTCGGCTCGCGGCCTCACCCTCCGCGCTCCCGGGGAGCAGGCGCAGTGACCGGCCTGTTACTCTCCGAGCCGAGTCCTTTCCCTGCCACACAGACTTATGGGGGGGGGGTGAGCACGGCACTCTCTGCCCAGTTATACTCTGTGACATTTGAGAGCCCTTCTGGCCTGCGGTCGAGGCACAAGCTGCCAGTCCACCCTGCAGTCGCGCTCTGCACCCATGGGCAGAGCCAGGAGGGACGGTGCTGTGCGTGGCGCCCTGTCTGCAGCTGGCCAGCGGGTGGGCAGCAGTGGCCCGTGCAGGCCCAGGGTTGACCCTGGCCAAAGCCGCCAGGAGAGGGGGTTGTTCCCGGGCTCCAGGGCCCATCTGCCAACCCAGGAAAGAGCCATCAAAGACTGGTACCTGATTAGATTGATGTGGTTGTTAAAACCTCTGCTGAGGCTTCGTGCTGGCATCTGGTCCAGCCACAGCACAGGCTGGTCAGGGTCGGCGATCCTATAAAACAGAGTTCACGAAAGAGGAGACTGTGAAAACCCAGATGTGCCCAGAAACACTCAAAATAGAACATGCACAACTGCAAAGGTGAGGGCAAAGCAGCCACGAACTTGTGACATCTGACAATGTGACACAAGCCTGCACACTACCGAGACCTCCAGAGGACTGAGCACAGAGCTGCAAAGGCCTACGCCAGGCAAGGAACTCCAAAGACACCCTCCCCAGGGGAGCTGTCAGCTGGAAACGGCCATCACTGAGTGTGTGTGTGTGTGTGTGTGTGTGTGTGTGTGTGTGTGTGTGTGTGTGTTCCTGAAGATGGAACCCAGGAACTGAGTTCCTGAGTTCCATAGTTCCTGAGCTATACCCCTGGTCCTATTTTTAGTTTTTTAATTTGGAAATAGGATCTCACTAAGGTGCTGTCAGCCTCATTAAGTTGCTGAGGCTGGCTTTGAACCTGCAAATCTCTTGTCTCAGCCTCCCACGTACTGGGATTTCAGACATGCGCCCTCAAGTCTGGCTGGATTGACTGTAATTTGAAGCAATTTCTGGCAAACTTTAGAGAGAGAAAACGAACTTCTAGGACCTGTCGCCAGTGAGCACAGCGATGCTGGCTGGACCCTGCTGCAGAGAAGAGCCCGCCGTGCGAGGACGGCCCGTGGGCTCACGTGCACGAGTGCCCTTACCGTCTCCACTTCACAGCGATGTCAAACATGTCTCTCCACTGCATCAGCCGTGTTTTCCCGTTCATGCGAACCTTCGAGTTGGTCCACGTGCGCTGAACAGCCTGCATGACTTCCAGTGCCGCCAAGCCCATGGCTGAGGGAAACAAGCACAGAGAAGACAGGTTTGAAGGGCGGCTAGGAGGGCGAGTGCCCTGCCTCGGGAGCCTTGGCCATCACTCAGCAGCTAGCATGCAGAGGATCAGAAGTCCTGGCGACGCAGCAAGACCAAGGCATGTTTTAGTCATGACGGTCCTAGTGAACTTAAACCACGCTGATCCCCCAGCTCTGCCCCTTGTGAGGCAAGCGGAGGCTCCGACTCTTCCTCTGCAAGCCCCTGGGCCGGCGTGGCCTGCAGGGAGGACTGGGGTGCAGGCTACACCGCCATGATAGCAACGGCACAAGGCCAGGCTGCAAGATGAGAGATAAGAGGCGTCTGCCTTCAGAATCGGTACGGCGCGCTCCACGTGCTCTGTTCTGGTCGTGTGAGCACAGCACTCAGTTTTCAGAGACGCAGAGCGTGGTCCAAGCCCCCTGCTCTCATGCCAGGAAGAGTTCCGTTTCAAGAGCTTCCAGAATACCTCTGTGTACTCTCTTGTTTGGCAGGAAACCAGGCGTCTCGTACTGCATCAGTGATCCCAGGCGATCGGCTGCGCAGATCAGCTCCTGCACCTCAGGCTTGTAGCTCTCGAAACTCTGATGTAGCACGTCCCTGCAAGAAACACCACACACGTGGGAAGGGTGTCCACTGCGGACACTCGGCCATCCGGTCCCTACAGAGCAACCACGCGCCAACTAGAACGTCCAGAGGCCAAGACCACACGGACCCTCGTACCACAGATCTGCTATCAGCACACTACGTTAGATTCCTCACGTCAATGATCCTATTTTCTATTCCTAGGACTAATCACTTTATTTATATATTTTTTTGGTGGCACTGAGGGTGGAACCCAGAGGCTTTCTACCTCTGGGCAATACTCCCACCCAGACCCATTTTTTAAATATTTTATTTGGAAACAGGGTGTCACTAAGTTGCTGAGAGCCTCACTAAGTAGCTGAGGCTGGCTTCGAACCTGCGTGATCCTCCTGTCTCAGCCTCCCAAGCACAGGGATTACAAGCGTGCGCCACCACGCCCGGCTTAGGACTAATCACTTTAAAAATCGATCTGGCCATTCTTTTTGTCTCTGCTCTTGCTGCTGCCTGTGATTTCCTCGTCATTTCGTTTGGAGTTATTCTCAGTTCTATCAACAACGCCAAGGTCTGAGCCCTGCGCTTCCGTCTGTGGTCTGTAGCTGCTCCTGATCCTTCATGCGGCTCTGGTGACCTCGGCTCGTGTGTCTGCCGGGTGCTCGGGCCCTCGGCGGCCCTGTACTCTGCGCCAGGCAGGGAGGGTTCACGTGTGTCTGTGCTGAGGCCCCGGTGAGCCTCCGGTGCGGCGTTCAGCAAGCCCGCCCGCTGCGGCCCGGGCACCTGTCTGGCCACGCAGGGCCGTCAGCCCACGGCCCCAGGACACGCCTGTCCCCGGGAAGCGCTGGCATTCCCCGCTCTGCTGGAGTTGTCCTTCTGCCCCTTTGTCTCTTTAGGGAGTGGAGGTGGAAGTCCTTAGCTTAAGGCATTGCTAGCCTCTCAGCAACTACAGTGTGTTCTGTATAGATATGTTCCTAGCGAGAAGACCCTCGGGCACATCTATTTTTGCCATTCGATAGCAGGAGCTGTCCAGCAGGATAACTGTGAATAAGTGAATCTGTTCTAAAAGTAACACAGTAAAAAGAAGCATGCACATCAGAGGCCAACAAGCACAGGTGCATCTGAAGCTAGCAGGGAAGGTCAGGCTGGAAGGAAAGGCAAAACCCTTAGGTAAGTCGCAAGGTACTTTATACATACACAAAAATATAGCTGAAGACATACAAACTCCAAAGAGAAATGAAATAGAAACGTGGACAGAAAGCCATTTGTGACCAAGGAATACCAGGATGAATTACAGCATGGTTCTGAAAGGGAACAGAGCTGCTGTTGGCAGCACTTACTTTATGTGGGGCTGCAGGCCGGGCTGCTCTTCGTAGCCATCTATGAGAAAAGGCAGGCCTTTGGCCCAGTGATCCTTAAAGCTTCCTGGCAGGTCCACATCAACGTTATACTCCGTGAGTGGGGTGTCGAGGTGTGCGTGGAGGTACCGGGCATACTCTGCAGACAGGGAAGGAGATCTGACACACCCAAATGCTGCCAAGAGCGCTCTCATCTCAAGTCACTGTTGAGGAGGCCCTCCGTTCTAACAAGCCCTGCTACAACAGGATGACGTGGCAAGATGGCGCCCACCTGAGCTTTGAGGAAAGGCCGGTCTAGGTCGGCTCTGGCTAAACTCCAACCACCTTCCCACAAACCACACTGATGAGCCTGCATTGAACACGATTCCAGAGCTCAAGATCCCAAGTCCAGGGACAGACCGAGGCCGCAGTCCTGAGCTGGCTGCCGGTTCCTGCAGGCGCAGTGCAGGGAAGAACAGGTGTGGAGGACTTGCCCTTCAGGCTAGGACCCACAAGTCCCAGCTCCACTCCGCCAGAACAGCTCCACTCCACCAGGTGGCGCCATGCCACCAGGTATAAACACTTAAAATGGGCTGTGGCAGAAACTGAATTCTACATGTTACAAATTTAAATTAAACTTAAAAAGACGCTTGATTCAACTACTAGAAAGCCTTAGTATGCCTGGAATATCCTGCATATATAAATTTACTTTTTTGTGTATATTTGGTACTGGGGATGGAACCCAGGAGCATTCTACCTCTGAGCTGCATCTCCAGAACTACTGTCATTTTGAAACAGGGTCTCACTGAATTGCAGAGGGCCTAGGTAGCTGAGGCTGTCCTCAAACCTGCGATCCTCCTGTCAGCCTCCCAAATGCTGGGATCACAAGCAGGGACCACCACGCCCAGCTTAATCTTTTGACTGTAAATTTTGTGAAATCTAAATTCAGATCAAGAATTTCCAATGAAAGCTAGACACAGGGCTAGACACGTCCATACTCCTAGTAACTGGAGCAGCTGAGGGAGGAGGACTGCAAGTTCAAGGCTGTGTTCTGCCGCTCCGACTCACCTCGGAGGTACTTCACTTTAAGGTACTCTGGGCTCGCCTTCTGGCCCGGAAGAGGATCGCTGAGCATGACTTTGGTCTGCGCCTTTATGCCTTCGTAGAACTGTCCCATTGCCACGTGGCTGAGTCCCTTCATGTACTGACACACCTCACTGTAGGGCTCCAGCTGCAGACACCTCTGGGCAGGGAAGGACAAGCGCCAACTAGTGTGGGTGTAGCCAGCGGCAGGGAGTCGCCACCACCCCCACCTCTCCCGGCCGTCCGCAGTCACTACAGGCAGAGGCTCACCTTGAAGCTCTTCAGCGCCTCCTGCAGGCTGCCGTGGTGGTACAGCATCATGCCCCGGAGCTGGAGCGTCTGCACGTGGTTCTGGTTGAGCAACAGAGCCTTCTGGAAGCTCTCAGTGGCTGCTTCAAAATTGCCCAGTTCTCTAGGGATTCAACAGCAGGGGTGAATGCGCAGTGTGGACCTCGTGGGCCTCAGCACCAGCTCGCCCTGCCCACTCGCGGCCCAGCCGGCTCCCAGGGCAGCCGCTTGGCACCCAGGCTCACCAGGCAGTTAACCTACTGATGCCCAAAGAAAGCCCTCTCCCCTTTTATAGTGAGCTCTTGTCCCTAAAAATGGTGTAAATTTTAGTATAGGCATTCAAAAGCACTTTCCTCCTTTGGAAAAATGTATACAGACTATAAAAACAGACAAGTCTATCATTCTGATTCAGATTCATAGGCTTCAAATTTGTATTTTTTGATCACTGAAGTTATTTCACTTAAAATCTCATAAATCATTATGCAATTTCAACCTTGTTTATTTTACTTTTTAATACCCAGGTGCATTCTACCTCTGACCATACCCCC
The DNA here is from genome assembly GCF_963383645.1 of Muscardinus avellanarius. Classification (NCBI taxonomy): domain Eukaryota; kingdom Metazoa; phylum Chordata; class Mammalia; order Rodentia; family Gliridae; genus Muscardinus; species Muscardinus avellanarius. The sequence continues at coordinate 35,288,787 of NC_137806.1, read as the reverse complement.
AGCTCTGTTTTATTCTTTTATTTTGAAACAATTTCTCACTAAGTTGCCGACAGTCTCAGTCTTAGGCTGGTTGTGAACCTGCAACCCTCCTGTCTGTCTCCCAAGTACTGGGATCACAAGTGTGCACCACCACGCCTAGCTTTCAATCTTTTTTAGAAGGAATATATTTTAGAATTGTAATAATTCCAGAAAGAAAACAGTTGTTACTAACCAGTCTTGTGTGTGTGTGTGTGTGTGTATTTTTTTTAACTGGGGATGGAACCCAGGGGCATTCTCCCTCCAAACTATACCCCCAGCCCTATTTTTTTCTTTATTCTTTATTTTGAAACAGAGTCTCACTAAGTTGCAGAGGGCCTAAGTAGCTGAGGCTGGCTGCAAACATGTGATCCTCCTGTATCAGTCTCCCAAGTACTGGGATTACAAGTATGTGCCGCCACGCTCAGCCCTAACCAGTCTTTTATATATTAAAACTTACAAAAAAACAGGAATATCTTTCAAATACCTTATACAAAACTTTTTTTTTTTAATGGAACTGGGGATGGAACCCGGGGCACTCTACCTCTGAGCTATATTCCGGGCCCAATTTTTTTATTCTATATTATTTTGAAATAGGGTCTCACTAAGTTGCAGAGGACCACCCCGTTTCCACTCACCTGTAGGCTTGCCCCAGGCTCTTATATGCATCAATAAAGTCAACTTTCTGCTTCAAAGCTTCTTTGAAGGACTCAATGGCTTCCTGTAAAATTATATAGAAAATCAGTTAATCTGCATAACATTTAAAATTGAGTTTTACACAAATCACTAAAGGGTTAAATATGTATCATCTATGGTCTCTGACAGCCTCTTTTAAATAAAAGGATTTAAAAATAGAGGGGAAGAAAGTGCAAAACCCTGGAAGTTGGAGGGACTTAACTCTGGAGCAAACAATTGCATTACTACGGAATCAGCCCAAGTCTCTCCTCTTAAGACGAGCAAACAGCTTCGCAGGGCGCCTCATCTGTGAGGACTGAGTGCTAATGGTATCACCTTCTTATAAATAGCATTCTCTTTACCCAAAATAAACTGGTAGCTATGTGAGACAATTAGAAACGATCATAACTAGTTGCATTCAAAAGTAAAACAAGAGACAAAGTATATAGGAAGCAAAAGGGAGCCCACGCTCTACCAGGAGAGGACCGTAACACACACCACGGGCGAGGTCAGGCCGCAGCCACTGGGGAAAGGGCCCCGCCCTGCGAGAGCTTTCAGGAAGTGCTTCCTCTGCTTAGGGACACTTCCCACTGTGATGTAACCATCCGGTAACAGTCCCCAGACACTTCAGCTTCCCCGTAACAATGCATCCTGGCAAAGTTAACCGCTACAGAGCAGGCGCTGTGGTGGCTGTGATGGCAAAGACCTGGCCGGGGACCGCTCCAGCCCATTAGCTCAGGTGGGAGAGCGCTGCTGCAGAAGGTCCGTGCCTCCCACGTGGCACACTCAGCAGACATTTGTGGTCCGTGGGTGCAGAGGGGCTCTGCACAGTTGTGACCCTTCAAAAAGCCACTTTCCCCACCTCTGGATTTCCTCTAGGGCGCAGCAGGGCCCGAGAGGCTGACTCTCCCAGGACAAAGGTGGGGACGGGGAGCAGTGATGGAGGAGTCCTTCTGAGGGGGACAGGGCACAGTGATGGAGGAGTCCTTCTGAGGGGGACGGGGCGCAGTGATGGACTCCTGCTGGAGGGGGATGGGGCGCAGTGATGGACTCCTGCTGGAGGGGGATGGGGCGCAGTGATGGAGGAGTCCTTCTGAGGGGGACGGGGCGCAGTGATGGACTCCTGCTGGAGGGGGATGGGGCGCAGTGATGGAGGAGTCCTTCTGAGGGGGACAGGGTGCAGTGATGAAGGACTCCTTCTGAGGTGATCAGGGGCGCAGTGATGGACTCCTGCTGGAGGGGGATGGGGCGCAGTGATGGAGGAGTCCTTCTGAGGGGGACGGGGCGCAGTGATGGACTCCTGCTGGAGGGGGATGGGGCGCAGTGATGGACTCCTGCTGGAGGGGGATGGGGCGCAGTGATGGAGGAGTCCTTCTGAGGGGGACGGGGCGCAGTGATGGACTCCTGCTGGAGGGGGATGGGGCGCAGTGATGGACTCCTGCTGGAGGGGGATGGGGCGCAGTGATGGAGGAGTCCTTCTGAGGGGGACGGGGTGCAGTGATGAAGGACTCCTTCTGAGGTGATCAGGGGCGCAGTGATGAAGAAGTCCTACTGAGGGGGGCGGGGCGCAGTGATGGAGGAGTCCTTCTGAGGGGGGCGGGGCGCAGTGATGGAGGACTCCTTCTGAGGTGATCAGGGGCGCAGTGATGAAGAAGTCCTACTGAGGGGGACGGGGCGCAGTGATAGAGGACTCCTGCTGGAGGGGGATGGGGCGCAGTGATGGAGGACTTCTTCTGAGGGGATCAGGGGCGCAGTGAAGGGCTCCTGCTGGAGGCTGTGTGACCAAGGGCTAGGAGTGGAATCACCATGGCATGTAGGAAGCCTGAAGTCTGCTCTTAACGTGGCCCCGCAGACTCCACAACTACACTTCTAGTCAACAAACATGGACTGCGCGCCTGCTATGTGCCAGAGACGAGTGAGTGGGGCAGAAAGATGAGTACCTCATCATCTCTGTCCTCTGAGGCTGCAGGCTAGTTAGAAAGCCAACTGGAGGCTGCTGTTAGCAGGCGATGTGAGCTGGACAGGGACAGGAGCCTCTGGAACAGAGAGGGCGTGCCAGCCGCGGGGCCGGAGCAGGCGGGCGCGGGGGGCGGGGGGCATGGAGGGGAGCAGAGAGCCGGCGTTCCCCGGTGCAGACGGTGCCACCTGCTGGCAGAGTGCTGGGAACACTGGGCAGCTGTGCTGGGCTGCGTGGGGGGCAGTGACCTGGACACAGCCCTACCAGGCAAGGGCCAGAGGCTGAGCCACCCTGAGAATAGAGAAGGCCCAGGGAGGAAGAGCATGAGATGGGCCCAAGGGGAGGCCGCTGTGGGGTCCAGGCAAGAGATGATGAAGGCTCACACTCAGAGCGTTTGAGGGGAGAAGAGGAGGGTCAGGTCTGGGGCACTGCAGAGGGAAACTGAGCTGAGGCAGAATCAGGAGGGTGCTGGATGGGGCGGAGCCGGGAGAAAGGCCAGCCGGGAGCCGCTCGGGCATGTTCCGTCTGCGGCGCCCAGAGGCCTCTGCTGCCCCTCCACTTACAGCATGCTCGACTCCACAGTTCTTCAATGTCTGACTTCTCTGCCGCTTTTAAGTCTTTGGTTTCAGGGTTCCTGTCTAATCACTGCACAGCTCTCTACCTCATTCTGCCAAAGAGGGACACAGCAGAATCAAGATTTTAAGCCACTGGGAACACAGACACTATGTTCAAATGAATCAATCTCTAAACACATGAATGGTCTGAATTTGTCTGTTTGGCAAATGTGACCATGATGGCCAAGCAACACTGCCGACACCCGGGCCAATGGCGACCATCCCTCTGGGGCGGCGTGCTCAACTGAGAACAGGCTCAGACAGCTCAAGGTGAGGGCTGGTGAAGCGGAGCTCTCGACATGCGTCTCTGAAGGAGCCTCACGACAGACAAGACGGAAGAGATGCTGCAGCCATCTCCCTAGGAAGACGCAATGCGCCTGCACATCTGCTGAGTGGACGGCTATGGACTCGTAAGAGAATATTCCCCAAAACCTTCCTATGTAATATGCCGTAAAGAAAAAAAGCCACCCATCTAATTAACTTCTAAAGTGCCATCGGCCTGAGCGGGCCACTTCAGGTTATGAACACAGCTCAAACCCAGGGTCCTCCTAGCTCTTCGTCTCTATAGTTGTTGACAAGAGAAACACTCAGTTTCCTGGTTACGGAATGGGGACATCTCTGCTCCTTCCACACCCCCCAGGGCTCCACCGGGACGGAAGAGGCTATGCAGACACAGCCTGGGCTCCCTCTAGTTCTAAGAATGAGAAGGGGCCACTGCGAGAGGAGGAAGACCAAATACTTTGGCAAGACTGGTCCAGCCAGGGCTCTAATGCCCAGGGAGTGCACCATCTCCACGTCTGCATCCCATGGCTCTGGAATAACCAACTGGGTTTTAGTCCTGTGCAACTTGGAGTCTGTCTGAGCTACAAGTCTCTCTTCTAAAACCTCATTTCTTACAGACCTAAGAGCCTGCCCGGGTCCCGTGCTCGGCTCTCAGTGCAAGGTGAGACTGGAATCATTTGCTTGCATTGGTTTTCTTTTAAAAGACGTGTTCAGGTTTTTCTCCTCCAGAGCTCCTGGAGGGGTAGACTGAGCTAGAGCACCATGGGTCAGAATGTCTTCACTTGAGGTGACCGAGAAGGTGGCCGCAGCGGAGAGCAGACAAGACGCTGGGAAGCCCCCGCAGCTGCCCGAGCACTTCCAGCTAGCTGCGGTCCCAGCCAAGGCCGCGGCATGTCGGGGGTCCGGCAAGCAGAGGTTTAGAAACCAAGTGTGCATGTTCCTTCTGGTCTGGTTAAGTGGGATGAGAGTGATTTTCTTAGAATCTACAAGATCTTGATTAATCTCCACAGGCGATGTGATCCACAGGAATGCGTGGTCCATTTTCTTTCTTTCCTTCCTTCCTTCTTTTCTTTTTCTTTCTTTCTTTCTTTTTCTTTCTTTCTTCGGGTCTGGGGATGGAACCCAGAGGCATCTGACCTCTGAGCTACACCCCCAGCCCTATTTTTAACTCTTTATTTTGAAACAGGGTTTCACTGAGTTGTGGAGGGCCTCACTAAGTAGCTGAGACTGTCCGTGAACCGTGATCCTCCAGTCTCAGCCTCCTGAATGCTGGGATTACAAGCGTGCCCACCACGCCCAGCTGCGTGGTCCATTTTCAGTTCACAAAGGACTTTCCATGCTGTGTCCTATTCAGTTCTCAGTTATATCCAGAGGCAGACAGCAGGCCATTCCTACTTAGCAGGTGTGAGGGGAAGCTGGCCAAGTGGAGGGCATCATCCGTCTGAAACTCCTCCGCCCCATGGGTCCATCCCATCCTTCCTTCCTTTCTTCCTCCCTTCTTCCCTCCCTCCCTTTCTTTTTTGGGTATTGCCAATTAAACTCAGCCATTTTACCTCTGAGCTACACCCTCAGGCCTTTCTATTTTAACAAGGTCTCGCTAAGCTGCTGAGGCTCGCCTTAAACCCGTGGCCTCCTGTCTCAGTCTCCCCAGTGCTAGGAATACAGGCGTGGCCTGCTGTGCCCGGCCGCACAGACACCTCTTGGGCACCTGCTACATGACAGGCACCGTCGTGCACTGGGGACGGACACGTGGCCCATGCACAGCAGTTCCCCAACTGCTAGCAAACATGCACATAGCTGTGACATGGTGCCACCAGCACCTGCTCTGCCCTGGCTGTTAAACCTGCTCTCGATGACTTACAACACCCGCCAAGAGCTGAGGGCCACAGACAGGGCTGTTAGGCTGCATCGTTCAGGGAATGACAACACAAGAACACCTGCACGCCTTCAACAGAGCTTGGTTTCCTTTGGTGCGTTTTGGTCTGCAGCTGGTGGGATGTGAGAGTGTGGGGCCCACTGGGCAGGACGTGTGGACCTTGGTGTGCCAGGTGTGCCCAGAGTGCCAGGCATGTGGACCTCGGCGTGCCAGGCATGTGGACCTCGGCGTGCCAGGCGTGCCCGGAGTGCCAGGTGTGTGGACCTCGGCATGCCAGGTGCGTGGACCTCGGTGTGCCCGGCATGCCAAGGTGTGCCAGGCGTGTGCAGTGATGAAATGCTCTTCATGCTGCCGACATGTGCGGCTGCCTCCCGTCCTGGCCGTGGCTGCCTCCTGCATGGTGCGTCCTTCCTCTCCCGGGCGGCATGACTCTTCAGCTGTGTGCTGCGCTCCGTTCCTGGGACAGTCTCTTCCCGTGGGCATGTCCTGCACCGCGATGACCCCAGCCAGGCCTCCTGCAGCACAGACCCAAGGGCGTGCATCGGGCACCAGGCACTTCTGCTCAGTACCACAGCTTTCCTGGGTCTCGGCCTCTTCCTCCAACTGGGGTCCTCAAGCCACTGCACCGCCAGGCTCAGACACACTTCCTCCCACTCCTGCTGCCTTGAGCGGCTCTGCAATTCCTCACTGGTAACCGGGGACACCACCGGCGCCTCCCAGCCAGCCTGTCCCTCTGTGCCTAGACACCAGTCAGAATCTACTTCGGAGTTAGATTTGGCCCCAGGATGGATTTCCCCAATCTGGAACTCCTGGCTCCTCCAGGCCCACAGCCTGAATCAGGGTGCTCAGCACAGCACTCTGGGATGAGGACTGGCTCAGCCCACTCCAGCCGGCGCTCAGACTGCACGGGCCAGCATGGGGCCACCTCCTGCCCACCTCGGGCCCCTCCCCGAGCTCTCTAGCCGCAGCCTTGGTGAGGGTTTTGTTCCCTCCTCTTAACAACTGTGTACTGCGGCCCTTCTGCACCTCTAAGGACCTGGCTAAGAGCAGACCAATAAATACTTCAGACTACTTTCTAGAAGAGACCAGACCCGATATGTTACCCTAAACTCAAGCGAGGTGCATGGCCCCGCCCAGAGCAGAGCCGGGGCGTGCTGCTGGGCGTCTTCACCTTCAGTAGTCCTCGGTGGAAGAAAGTCAGGCCTTTGTACAGCACGGCTGTGGGCTGGTTCCTGTTCAGCTCCAGGGACTGCTGGAAGTCCTCGTGCGCCGTCGCATAGTCCTGTGGAGAGCAGAGGGAAAGGGAAAGCTCGTCCCGGGAGAGAGCAGCAGCCTGCCCTGAGGCTCGGAGGGAGCGCAACGGATGGGCTCAGCCCGCAGCCCGCAGCCCGCGGCACACCTGGCTTTATTCCAGCCACACCATAGATGCCATGGCCATGGCCATGTCGGGAGACCCTGTGCTGGACTGGATATGTGCATCAAGCCCCTGTGAGTCCTTTCCACGTCCCTGCGAGGACCGCGAGCCACAAGCAGCTGTGGCGGCAGCCAGGACTGGGGCGGGAGGGAAGCGCCCCGCTGAGGTCTGGGCGGCTCGTACAGCGAGAGGCTGCACCTGGGAACCACGCTGGCTTCGGGCAGGAAAAGTCAAACTACAGCTACGCTCAGAAGCCATGCTGCCAACACACGTGACTCGCAGCGGATGTCTCGGGAAAGCCGGAGCGCAGCCCGCGGGCCAAGCTTTCTCTCTTTTTGTTTTTGTATCAGTCTAGAATTTGTTGTTACTGATGGCTTGGACAAGAAAACATAAGACTTGGGTATGTAATATTCTCTAACAGGCTTAATTTCAGCAAAGACGATGTTTTCCTAAGTGTCCCCAGGCACAGGTTACCAAACAGTCCAAGTACCCCCTCAGACGGCCTCTGAGGGGAAGGGCAAAGGGCAAAGGGCGAGGCCAGCAGCGGTTTGCCGCTCACCTCGGATATGAAATGCAAGGTGCCCCGGTGCCGGTACAGCCGCGCCGAGGGCTGCAGCTCGATGGCCCTCGTGAGGTCGCTCACTGCCTCGCTGACGCGCCCCAGGGGGGACAGAATCTAGAAAGAGAAGGCCACAGTCAGGAAGGCCGCAGCCTTCACCCTCCCCCACAGGCCAACCAGAGCCGCCCCAGCGGCAGGCTCGGTGCCTGCGGGCCAGGGGCTGCTCTGTCTACTCGCGGGAGGGAGCTGACAGCTGTGGCCTCGGCAACTTGCTCCCCGCGGTCCTGTGCTCGGGTGTACCGGGGCCGCGGCTCTTGGAACAGGACCTCTTTTCCTAGCCCAAGTTTACCTCTCAAGTCGAACTCTGGCATTTACACATAAAGATGTCAAAATCCAACTGAGCGGTCACTGTGGACCATCAGGACAAAGTCCTGGGCAGACTGAGCCTCCACGGTCTGCACCTCGCTCCCTGGTGGGAAGAAGAGCAGAGGGACAGCTCCTAGGGCCCCAGCGCTCTGCCAGCTCCAACTCGCCGCCACACCTGCGATGCAGGAGGCCAGTATGGCGAGGCGTTTGGAAAAGCTTGAGCCACTAGTCACCTGTGTTCAAGTACCATGGCATCAGACAATTGAGAGTGTGAAGGCTCGTGGAGACACAAGCCCAGTAGGCGGCAGTGTTCGTGCGCAAGGTCACACGCCCACCCCGAACACTCGGCCTCGAGGCAGGGTTTCTATCTCGGGCTCCCCTTCCACACCAGGGTTGCCGGCGGGCCTCCTATTCCAGGAGCGCAGGGCAGGCTGGCCCCGGTGGTAAGAGTGGCAGCTCCAGGGGAAGGCAAAGGGATTGCGCCAAGGAAAACATTCTGCCAGTTTACTGGTCCCAGGTACCCAGCAGGATTGTCACACCTTGGCACAATAATCAACATGCGTGGTGAGTGGGTCACTGAAAAGGTTAACATGTTTTTACCAAATACAGAGTGTTTCAGAAAGTTTGACAGAGAAATAGCTCACAGAATCACTTTTGTGCTATATAAATCATACGGTAGAGTTTAGCTGGGCAAGGCACTACGTGGCGACATTAGTGCCAAAAAATTCCATAAAAAGAGATTATTACTATCTTTTTAAGATCATTAAAATTAGCTGGGTGTGGTGGTGCATGTCTGTAATCCCGTACTTGGGAAGTGGAGACAGTAAGATTGAAGGTTCAAGGCCAGCTTCAGCAACTTAGACCCTGTTACAAAACAGAGAACACACAGGACTTAGGCTGTAGCTCATTGGTAGCGTGTCCCTGAGTTTAATCCCCAGAACTACAACGACAAAAAAGACAAATGAAAACTATAGTTCCGATTACCATATCGACTAGATTCTGACTTGTGAAGTCTTATCTAAATGCACTTAACTAAACTCAACTTATCAGAACAGTGCCTGATACTGGGGAGGGGCCAGCAGCCCGCGGAATGGGCGGTGGAAACTCGACCAGACCAGTCACTGCGCCAGCGGGTGGCACGGGCACGGTGGTCCAAGACTGCAGCCCCGAGTCCTGACTGTGGCCCAGAGTGGACCAGAAGGGGAGCCGGGAAAAGTCCCAAAGACCCAGGGCCCAACAACAGTAAGCCCGCTCGATGGGCCCGAGCTGCGCGGCAGTGTAACATGGAGGCAGACACGACAAATGCGGTCTTACGATGACTGAATGTGCACTGCTCCTGGACTTACTAGTGTTCTCTCCCCAAAGAGAAAGAAAAAGTGGCTTCTTAGGTCACCCTTAAAACCACAGCACATCAGACGCTTAAAGGGTGAGCAGCATTCAGACCCAATGCACTCGCACACGAGCCCCGGACGGCTCACTATTATACTAGGAACACAGTGAAAGCCACACTGACTCAAAGACAGAGAAGGGCACCTCGCCCCTGCTCCCTGCTCCAGCGCCCTCCTCCCGCGTCCCCGTGCAGGTGACAGGCCCCACCTCGCCTCCCCAGCAGCCGGGGCACGCGGCACGCCGGCTCCTTCCTGCAGAGGCCTCCACGCCCACCAGCCCCGCCGTGTCCAGGCACCTGCACTCCGTGACCTTGGGGCTCCGGCACAGACGGTCCGCTACCATCCTCCTACCTCCCCGGAGTCACATCCACGCAGACAGGCCCATCTCGTCAGTCATACACAAGCACTATGCACGCGGGCACACACACACATGGTCACAGTCCCCTTGAGGCTGCTCCTCACATCTACAAAGACGGACCCATCTTGTGAGAGTTATACACAAGCAACACACACCCGCACACGCACACGCAGTGTGCCTGGTCACAGTCCCCTTACCTTACCTGCTCCTCACATCTATGAAGACAGGCCCATCTCATGAGAGTTATAGATAAGCACTGCCTACGCACACGTACACACACACACACACACACACACGCATGTACACGCACACATGTCACAGTCCCCTCACCTTACCTGCTCTTCACATCAATGCAGACCGGCCCATCTTGTGAGAGCCACAGGGCTATGCTTTTCCGTTGTTAAAGTACATCACGTGCACATGTCACATGTGATATGCTCTTTGTGTGTGTGTGTGTTTGTGTGTGGCTCAGTATTGGACCCAGGGGCATTCTAACCCCAAACTACACCCACACCCCCAGCCCCACTTTATTTTTACTTGGAAACAGGGTCTCGTTAAGTTGCTAAGAATCTCGCTAAGTTGCTGAGGCTGGCTTCAAACCTGCAATCCTCCTGTCTGGGCCTCCCAAGTACTGGGATTCCAGGTGTGCAGCAGCGCGCCCGGCTGCGTTGGTGGAAGCAGTGCATGCCGGCACCCACATCTTAAGGTGCTTATCACTCTGGTGTGTTACACCAGAGGCATCGCACAGTCCACACTCTTCTAGTAGTTTCAACCATGCTTAAGGGTGCTGGGTACCCATGTGGGACAACACAATAGGTTCACGGGAGCATTAAACCGACAAGTGACAGACAAGAGGCGACATATCTGACTGCGACCAACCCATCAAGACAGAGGGAGAAGGAAAACCGCACTCACTTCTGCTCGTTGCTCAAATACCTCTGGACGATCTGGTTCCAAGGTAATTACTCGGCTCAGTTCAAAGAGAGCGAGCTCAGCGTTCTTAATGTCCTTGAAAAGGCATTAGCTTTGTGTGAGAAAGACTGTTACTCAAACCGGGTGGAAAAGACCTGAAAAAACTAACAACTTAGCGACCAGCTGTGCAGAAATAAACAGGAACCTCATTTCTGCGTGAATGCCCTGCCAAGCGCCCTGAGTTGTGAAGGCACGGCGTCTCGAGTCTCCCTGCCTACGGCAAGCAGCGCGCTGAGCCTGGCCACCCACCTGGAGCTCCCGGGCAGGACCCGGCTCCACATCTAAGTGTGGGCTGACGCGGCTCAGGGTCGAGGGTGCGGCCCCTGGGGCTGTGCAGCGATCTCATCGGTGGCGATGGGGACAGAGACAGCCCAGTGCCATAAGCCCAGCGAGGCACCCCGGCAAGGCGGGCGAGCCAAGCCCCTGATCCTCGCTCACTGGCACTTAACGTTAAAAACACACGTGCAGCTCTTCGATAAAGACGTCCAGGTGTAAAGTTTACAAAGATGAGAATGAGGAAGCAGCAGCTATCGCTGAAGCTGCCTAGGGAGACCTCCACTCTGTCACGGGCTGGTGGGTGATAAACGTTGCTACTGTCCTGAACAACCCACCGTTCCCACCCAATCCATCCCAGTCCTCTGTGTCTCAGAAGCACACACATATGTGTACAGTATCTTTTTTTTTCTTCTGGTGGTAGCGAGGATGAAACCCAGGGGCTTTCTACCTCCAGGCTACACTCCCAGACCTATTTTATACTTTATTTGGAAACAGGGTCTCACTCAGTAGCTGAGGCTGGCTTCAAACCTGCACGATCCTCCTGTCTCAGCCTCCCAAGCGCTGGGATTACAAGCGTGCACCACCACGCCCGGCTAGTGGTACAGTATTTTTAATTTTAATATTTTAATTAAAATATCTTAGAGACTAATATTTTAATGCAAAAGCTACACAAGTGATATTTCTACCTCAAAGCAATTTCATGTAAATATTTTTAGTATTCGATAAGACAAAAGCTTTGTGTACAATGCTTTAGACTAAAAATCTGGAGAGCTGGATCTCAGAGCATCTCATGATTCCCCACATAACCTCAGGGGAGCATTTTTATACTGAGGGGCTTTGTTCATGTAAAATGTGTCTCTTCTAACTTTCCTCCTACTTTCTCAGAGAAATAAGAGGAATGATTTGATTATAGCTACAAGTATATCACACCTATCTGCAAACGGCACAAAATTCAGCACATAAAATAAACTTTGTACGCTAAGGCCCTCATGTTCTTCCCCCACTTGCAGTGACTGTGAAAAGAACTCGGGTTCTACACCCTGCGGCACTGCCCGGGCCTGGCCTGCTTGCGGGGAGGATTTCGTGGGAGCAGTCAGGGCTCGGACTTTCCTTAGTATATGTCAGCTCATCACACTGGGCTGGGGAGCTGTGTGCACCACCTACTTGCCCTCTGACCCTGGTAACCCCCACGCCTGTTCTCAGCTGGGTCCCCACAGGGCCGAGGAACAGTGGCAGCTCTGCAGGGCCCTGCTGGGTGGGCAGGTGGGCAGCGAGCAAAGCCATGGCATACTCACATGTAATGCCTTCTTTCCATAGGCCATCCCTCGGCCATAAACTGCACTAACCAGATCAGGCTCCTCCTAGTTAGACCAAAACAGAAACAAGTCAAAACTATAAACAAAACAAAACAAAATATTAGTGCCTCAAGTGACAGCTCTAAGTCCTCTGCCACCACCCCTGGGCTCACTGGCCCGCCCAGGCCACCTGCCTAAGGCTCCTGAACAGACACAGCAAGGGTGTTAGGACCTCGGCACCTCACCTGGGGTCACCCGGCCTGACGCAGGGCACCCAGGGCTCCTGAACAGACACAGGGAGGGTGTTAGGACCTCGGCACCTCACCTGGGGTCACCAGCCCTGACCCAGGGCACCCAAGGCTCCTGAACAGACACAGGGAGGGTGTTAGGACCTCAGCACCTCACCTGGGTCACCAACCCTGACCCAGGGCACCTAAGGCTCCTGAAGAGACACAGGGAGGGTGTTAGGACCTTGGTACCTCACCTGGGGTCACCAGCCCTGACCCAGGGCACCTAAAGCTCCTGAACAGACACAGGCAGGGTGTTAGGACCTCGGCACCTCACCTGGGGTCACCCGGCCTGACGCAGGGCACCCAGGGCTCCTGAACAGACACAGCGAGGGTATTAGGACCTCAGCACCTCACCTGGGTCACCAGCCCTGACCCAGGGCACCTAAGGCTCCTGAAGAGACACAGGGAGGGTGTTAGGACCTTGGTACCTCACCTGGGGTCACCAGCCCTGACCCAGGGCACCTAAGGCTCCTGAAGAGACACAGGGAGGGTGTTAGGACCTCGGCACCTCACCTGGGGTCACCCGGCCTGACGCAGGGCACCCAGGGCTCCTGAACAGACACAGCGAGGGTGTTAGGACCTCAACACCTCACCTGGGTCACCAACCCTGACCCAGGGCACCTAAGGCTCCTGAAGAGACACAGGGAGGGTGTTAGGACCTCGGCACCTCACCTGGGGTCACCAGCCCTGACCCAGGGCACCCAGGGCTCCTGAACAGACACAGCGAGGGTGTGATAAAAACTTGGCAGAGTGAGGGAGGCCAGCAGGGCTGACACCGTCTAGTCTTTCAGAGCTCTCGCCGGACATGTTACCCTCTCAACAAGTCTGATGGGCACGCCAGTCTTGTGCCTTAGAGAGGGGCGAGGCTGGGCAGACGTGAGCGCAACTCCTTTCACACATGCAGGAGCTCCTCCCGGGGCTAGGACTCCCGTGCCATGGTAACAAGGAGAGAACGGAGTGTGTGGCCCGATCTGCTGGACTCGACTGCAGTTCTTAAACTAAACAGGTTGGGGTTAAAAATCAGGCTTCCAGCCGGGCATGGTGACACACGCTTGGGAGGCGGAGACAGGAGGATCATGCTGGTTCGAAGCCAGCCTTGCTGGCTTAAGAAATCATGTTTCCAAATTAAAAAAATATAAAATGGGTCTGGGAGTGTAGCCCGGAGGTACAAGGGTTTCCAGGAACCCCAGAACCACCAAAAAAAAAAAAAAAAAAAAAAAAGTCAGGCCTCCTGCAGCCTGTGTCCTCTCCCTTGACTCTGCTCCAGGCGGACCCCAGGAACGCCTGCAGGCCCGGCGAAAGCGCCGCTCTCCTGGCCACTGAGGCCTTCGCCCACTTCTGGGGCGTGGATCCTCCCTGCCGGGGGTGCCCCTGCAGCGTCCACATGGCCTCTGAGCCCTCTGCTGCCAGGCGGGCCCCGTGAAGTCCTGTGGAAGCTCAACACACTGCGCCAGGCTGGCCCTCCGGAGCCCAACATACGCTCAGCCTCCCCAAGACAGGGCGACCGCCCGCTGCAGAGTGCCTCGGCTCACAGACGAGCAAGGAGGGCCGGCGAGGGCGCCGTGCTGAGGAGGTTCTAACGGGCAGGCAGTGAGCAGTGTGGATGTCCAGGGCCAAAGGCTGCTGGCCACTGCCAGCCAGCAGACTGGCCTACACGATAGTGGGAAACCCAAGCTCAGCCGAACATGTGCAGAGTCCTAGCTCCCCAGGCCTCAAGAGAGCCAAGAGGGGCAGGCCCAGACACCCAGCGCCAAGTGCGGGCTGCCTCCTGAGTGCGGGCTGCCGGTGCCACCAGCGACTGCTGTGGGCGCCACCTCTCCCCGCGCTCACTCACGACCCAGCCTCCACCAGCTCTGGCCATCCGCACTCTGTGCCGAGAGAGAGGCGCAAGCCACACAGGACTGGGTTCCTCGGTGTGCAGAAAAGCCTCCCCAAAGCACGACAGCAGTTCTCCCTGGGCGGGGCGACCAGCCATGTCACCGATGTCTTCATACGCTGCTGTGTGTTTTTTAAGTGTTGAAAACAGACCTGCAGCCAGGCGTCGTAGTACACGCCTGTAATCCCAGTACTTGGGAGACTGAGAAAGGAGGATCGCAAGCTTGAGGCCAGCCTCAACAAATTAGTGAGGCCCTCAGCAACCTAGTGAGACCTTGTTTCCAAGTAAGAAATAAAAAATTGGCTGGGGTGTTGCTGAGAGGTAGAATGCCTTTGGGTTCAATCCCCAGTACCCCAAAACAAACACACAAAAGACAGATCTGCACTCAATCAGCCGTTATCAGAAAAAGACGGTTAAAAGTAACACATACTCCACTCTGGACAAGCTCGAAGACGGGAAAGGTCAAGAAGTGGCTGGGAGGCACGTGGCTCTCTTGCAGACACCCCCTCCACCTCCCCCTGCACTCCAGCAAGGGCGGGGCGAGAGCCACAGGGCGGGATCGGCCAGGGGACCCCAGAGAAGGGCTCCCGAGGACTCCAGGAACTGCCCCTACTGCCAGAGACAGAGGGGAACAGAAAGAAACTGAAGCCGGGCTCCGAGCACAGCCTGCCATCCCAGGGCTTGGGAGGCTGAGATGGGAGGATCGCAGGTTAAGGCCAGCCTCAGCAAGCAGTGAGACTCCCATCAACCTAACAAGACTGTTTCAAAAAATAAAAATAATACAGGGCTGGGATGTAGCTCGGAGGTAGACTGTCCCTGGGTTCAATCCCTAGTCACACACACGCACGCACGCACGCACGCACGCACAAGAACAGCACTGTCCAGCACAGGCCAGGCCACCTACGTGGCTCACTCCTGAAGTGACATCTCTGGTGGGGACGCAGCTGAGGCTCAAGACACGGCACCGAGGAGCTCTGCTCCTGAGACAGGCTTCCAGACCGCCAGGAGGTGAATGGGGAGAAGCGCAGCCCGGCGTGACCGGCGTCCCCCACCGCGGCGCCTCCCTACACCCGCCCGCCCGGGGTCCTGGCTCTCTTGCCTGAGGAGGGCGCCATGCCCTCTGGCTCGCCCACTGCCCCTGTTCTAACCCTTCCTCTTCCCTGGGCCCCTGGAGATGCCCACTGAGCTGTCGCTGGCACCGAGGTCTGCTCGGGACCCGTCGGGCTGGCAGCCCTGCCCGTGATGCCCACACCAACCCTGAGCTGCGGCGCGCGCTCCATCACGGCATACACTCCCTCCGTGCCCAGCAGAGGCCGCGCCGTGCCGCGCCTGGCCGGCTGCCTGCGCTGCCGTCGCCGTCTTCCAGCTCGAGAGGTGGCATCACTCCACGGCACTAGTGTTGACTCGCCAGCAATTTCAGGACCCGCTAGTGCACAGTGACCCACGGCCAGGCACCGGGACGGAGCATCGCGACACCCTGCAGGAACCACCCACTGCGGGCCGGCTCCCCTGCCCGCTCACAGCTCAAGCAGGCCCGGCCCCTGTGCTCTCCCGGTCCACGGCAGAGGCAGACGCGTGTCCACGGCCTCTGTGTCCAAGGCACACTCCCGCCACAGCACGCTCGCTCTTGACGGGGAAGCGAGTAGCTTTCTCTGTCATTCCTGCCGACGTGTGGACATTAGTCACCTACTCAGTACATGTTCACTCTGGGCCACTGCGGGTGAAATCTGCTTCCATGTGCTAGGAACACCCTGCAAAGCCGTGCCACTCCTGCGCTGGGCTAAGAACAGCGAGCAAAAGCCAGCATCTTTTTGTCTTTTTTTTTTGGGGGGGGGAGTTATTGGGGATTAAACCCAGGGGCATTCTACCTCCAAGCTACACCTCCCAGCCTTTTTTAATTGTTTATTTTGAAGTTGGGTCTCACTAGGTTGCTAAAGGTCTAAGTTGCTAAGGCTGGTCTTGAACCTGTGATCCTCCTGCTCTGCCTTCTAAACACTAAGATTGCAGGCATCTGGCACTACGCCTGGCTAAGGCCACTATCTTGCCTTCCTGGAGCACAGCCAGAGTCACAAGTAAAAATGTAGTCCCGTTTCCAACAGGTGGTGAGCAGAGCAGCCACAGAACACACGCGGACAGGGCTTCGCTCTGATAATTCACCACAGTGACTGGCAAGGCAGCTCGTCTCCGTGCTGCGGTCCCTGGGCCAGCTGAAGGGAAAGGAGTGCAGGACGCCCACAGCCACCACGCGCAGACCCGGCCAGCGCACCTACTGCCTGAGAAGCTCGGCGCCTCTGGGACCCGTGCAACAGGTGAAAATGATTCTCTTGAGCTGGGCGTGGTGTGCGCACACCTGTAGGTCTCATACTTAGGAGGCTGAGACAAGAGGATCACAGGTTCAAAGCTAGCCTCAGCAAGTGGAAGGCCTTCAGCAACTTAGCAAGACCCTGTTTCAAAACGAAAAGTAAAATAGGGCTTGAGTGTAGAATGCCGCCGGGTCCAATGGCCAGTAACGCACGCACACGCACACGCACACGCACACGCACACGCACACCCCCGTGGTCTTTGGCTCAGTTGCAACTTGAAGAAGGAAGGTAAAAGAGCCACAGCCTGAAACGCTGCATATGAAAAGGCGCCCGGGACGACACCACCGTCACTCCGCAGAAGCCCCCGCCGCGTTCGCCAGCGGACGGGAAGAGGGTGAGTCTTACAGAAGGGTCAGGCTTTAAGAACACAGAGAGACCGCCTTATTTAACAACGGATTCCAGTTAGCTGGAGGAGGAGCCGAGCCATTCTTTGGACATCAGCTAGTCTTCAGCAGTACTGTGTCCATCAACTTCTAACTTAAAAGCTAAGACAGAAAGTTTTACCAGGAAGTCTGAGTTTCTTGTTAAATTTTTGAAAATCATTATAGCATCTGTTACTGAATCTTCGTGTTTCTATTTCTCATCAAAATCGGAGAGTATAAAGACAACGTGACACATTTTCCCCTGACTCTAACTGGACGCTCCCCACCCGCACCTGCAAAGTGGCTTTCACTTGCACCACGACGTGGACGAGGCTGGTGCCAAGAGGAGCCGTGGGAGCCAGGCCTCGCAGCCCCACCCCCGGAAAAGCAGGCGGGCCCGAGCAGAGCATTCCCAGAGAGAAGCCAGCCCAGGCTAACGGAGCCGACCATCCACCTGTGGGGACGCTATGTCAGACTTCAGCCCATCACCATTTCTTTTTGAGAAATTCTCATCAACTTTCTGAATGCCATAGAAGAGGAATGCGCTCCACGGCCACAGACGGCAGCGCGAGGCACAGCCCCGGGCCACCGAGACCACGAGACTGTGGAGATGAACAGTGGAGAACATTTGTGCCACAAAACTAACTTCAATTATGAAGCAGAGAGCGTATACACAGAAACGCATACTTAAAAAGTTAAAGATGAGCTGGGCGTGGTGGGCACGCTTGTAATCCCCGCGCTTGAGAGGCTGAGACAGGAGGATCGCACAGGTTCAAAGCCAGCCTCAGCTACTTAGTGAGACCCTGTTTCCAAATAAAATAGAAAAAAAGGTCTGGGAGTGTAGCCCAGAGGTAGAAAGCCCCTGGGTTCCACCCCCAGGACCACAAAAAAAGAAAAGCAAAGCAAAGCTTTTTCTTTTTTGAGGTGCGAGGGACGGAACCCAGGGGCATTTCACCTCCATGCTGATCTCCTAGTCCTTGTTTGTTTAGTTTTTATTTTTTGAGACGGATCTCCTGGGTTGCTCAGAGCCACGCTGCATCGCTGAGCTCTTAAACATATGACCTCCTACCTCGGCCTTCCAAGTGTTAGGATACAGGCTTTTACCATCATGTCCAACGACAAAACTTTCAAATGATGTTAGACTGGCAGAATTAGGAAATTCGTTAAATGTTTTTCTTGCACAATGTTACCAATTACACTGATAACATTTTCAAAAAGTTGAATGAAGCCAGCCATGTGTGGTGGCGCACGTCTGTGACCCTAGCACTCAGGAGGCTGAGACAAGAGGATCACAGGTTCTAGGCTGGTCTCAGCAACTTAGTGAGGCCATGCTCAAGATAAAAAGAAAACAGGGCTGGGAGTATAGTTCAGTGGTATAGAACACTCTGGGTTCAGTTCCTAGCACCATCACACACGGAGAAAAGGTAATAAAAGGTTGCAGGTCTCCTGGCACGTGGTGGCCTAAGTTACTTATCTGCTCCTACAGATGCGTGAGCACCCCGTTCAAAATGGCTTCAGCATTCACTATGCAGAGCATGCTTACCTTCTGCACTACTGCAATACGAAGAGACAACTTTAAAACCTATTCACATTCTACCTTTGTATTTCAAATTCTACTGAAGAATAGCATTCCGTGTGCCACCCTAACACACAGCTGCTTGACCTAGGAACCTCAAAGTAATAACTCATATCTCATCAATATGCTTAGAATAAATACGGATCAAAAGGAAAACAAAAACAGAGCTCAAAGTACAAGAAGAGACTCGGAATGAAGTCTCTGCAGACTGGCAGCTGTCCGCTGACCATGACTGACACTGCCGGTTTACTAGGTGGTACTGAGCAGCTAAGTTACCCAGCGCTCACTATGCGCCACGTGCTGAGTACTAAGTACTTAATAGGGTCTTTCATTTAAACCCAAACAGAATTTTTCGGAGGTGATTATTATTATTCCCGTAACCCAGGAGGCTAAAAAAATTGGTAGCAAGCATCAGAGTGGCCCCAAACTTGGGCACCTCTAACTCTAGAATCCATTCCTTCTTCCTGGCATCCACAGGTGGCACCTGGCTCAACACTACAGCAACAGTGCAGGTAAACTGGCAACGGCAAAGGCACTGGGCTGCAACCCACATGGGCAGCTCTAGGTTTTCTCCTAGCTAGACTTCAATACGGTCACCAATCGACAAAGGTGCCACGCTTCCACAGAGGAGTCTCACAGCCACCTCCAGCGGGAGCACATGAAGTAGTTATCCTGCAAATCCTGTTTCAAGAATTCCAGAGCCCAGGGCTGGGCGTGGTGGGCACGCTTGTAATCCCCGCGCTTGGGAGGCGGAGACAGGAGGATCGTGCAGGTTCAAAGCCAGCCGCGCTGGCTTAAGAGACCCTGTTTCCAAATAAAAACATAAAAATAGGCCTGGGAGTGTAGAGGTAGAAGGGTTTGCAGGAACCTCAGTACCACCAAAAAAATAAAAATAAAAATAAAACTCCAGAGCCCATCCCCCGGGAGGTGCCACACGCGGCAGGGGCCGAGGCACTGTGCACACTGCTCGAGCTCGCTGGGCTCTTTCCCTCCTTTAGAATAAAGCGGTCCTGCAAGGCAAGCACTCAGCTTCAGCACGGACGCCCTGCACCTGCTCGTGGGCCTGAACCAGATGTTCCGCTGCGGCACCTCAGCCACACACACGTTCACACCCTGTCATGACCACACCCTCGAAATGAAGAAGAACGGTTACCTGGAGCATGGTTGAAAAATGCCTTATTGCTTCGTCATAGAGGCCACTGCCAATCAGCACATAGGCAATAGCTGCAAAACAAAGCGCAGAGCGTGAAGGACTGGGGCTCCGACCCGAGGCAGCAGCGCACTCTGCTTACTCTCAAAGAACTCATCGTCATAATAATACAAGAGGGCTAGTTTTACTCTAGTTTTCTTGATGAGGTTAAACTCCTGTCCAGAAAGATAGGAATGGACACCATTTGGGTAGCCAGGTGGCCAGAGGCATCTCACTGGGCCAGCAGGGGGAGGAGCCAGCACCAGGGGGTCAGCCTCACACAGGCATGTCCAGCAGCCAGGGCGAGCGACTGGTGTAAGCCAAGCAGAGCGTGGCTCAGTGCGTGGAGCACAGCCTGAGCAAGCAGCGACACCTTGGTTATCTCAAAAGAATGAAAATAAAATAGGGCTGGGGTGTAGCTCAGGGGTAGATTGCCCCAGAGTTCAATCCTGAGTACCGCACACACAAAAGAGAGAAAGGGTGAAGCGGGTGTCCTGAGACTCCATCCACCTCTGCTTCCTCCGTGCCCCCATTTGATGGCGGCACACGAACGACCCTCACTGGGTGGCGAAAGCTCGTGAGAACACTGCCACGACCCTACCTGCCGGGGGCCCAGGGGTCCCAGGGCTGGGAAGTCCTCGTAGGTCAATGTACGCAAGCCCTTCCTTGAGAATCGGTGATGCTCGAGGGAAGCACAGTGGGGCCCAGCGCCCCGCAAGGCCTGCTCCAGTCCCTCCCTCGCCACCCGCCCTCCTGCTCAAAGACGCCGCGGAGCGCCGCTCCAGCCTCACCTAACTCTTCGTTGGTGCTGTCATTGTCTGTAGCAAACGGGAATCTCTTCTGCTCTGCAATAGACTTGGCCTGGCTCTGAAAAGAGGGAAAAGAACCAAACGTATATTTTAGCTCCCACAAATGAAGGAAAATCCGCACTTAAAAAGCAGAGCTACGCTGGGCTCGAGGGAAGGAAGCATGGGCACTGCCCTTATCACGGGCTCCGAGGACGGCCTGCCCGCGCTGGCCGCGCCCTCCTCCATCCAGGGCCTCGTTCCTGAGAGCAGGCATCTCTTCACTTCTACAGCGATTGATCCTGCGGCTGCTCCAAGGCCCCCCATACTTTCAGGCTACTTAATGACTTCAATCATGTCACAGAAATCACTCTCTAGTGGTGGCTTCCATGTTTTGAACAATAAAAAAATTTTAGAAACAGCAGCTACAAATTGTACAAAAAGGATGACACAAAGAACCAACGAAACCTAACCAAGAAACAAAACAGCCGGGCGTGGTGGCGCACGCTTGTCATCCCCGCATTCGGGAGGCGGAGACCGGAGGATCGCGGTTTGTTTGTGGCCAGCCTCAGCTACTTAGTGAGGCCCTCCACAGCTCAGTGAGACCCTGTGTCAAAATAAAGAATAAAAAACTGGGCAAGGGGTGTAGCTCAGAGGTCAAATGCCTCTGGGTCCCATCCCCAGACCCACACACACACAAAAAAGAAACAAACAAAACATTCTATTAGATAATGCACAGTAAGCCAGGCACAGTGGCACACGGCTATAATCCCAGCACTTGAGAGGCCGAGACAGAAGGAGCTCAGGTCCGAGGACAGCTTCAGCAACGTAGCAAGACTCTAGGCAGGACCCTGTTCCAAAACAAAAATAAAAGGGCCTGCGTATCGCTCAGAGATAAGGCTGTCCCTGGGCTCAGTCCCCAGCACTAAACACACAAAGCAGGCGCAGTCGACGGTGAGCATCATCACCCTCAACGGAGCGGGGCCCACAGGAACCCTGTGGGCATGGCCGGGCCTCCGGCCAGAGCACTACAGCAAAGGCCGGAGCCAGGGGACCGGCGAGTTGGCGGCGACAGCAGCCGTCTGCCCGAGTTTTGTCCACCACACACAGCGATGCCGTCGCATATCTTGGCTGTAACAAATCAGGTCTGAGAACACGGACGCCTGCTGTCTCACCGGAAGATCTAACCGTCAACAGTAAGTTCCCCAGGTGCACGTGAGAATCTTGGCTCCACACCAGATTCAGCCGAGATCTTATCAGAGCGCATGCACACACGTCAACAGGAGAAGCCAAGACGGGAAGGGACTACAGTCGGTCGCCTTGGCGAGCCCAGAGAGCAGCCCCAGCAACAAGCCCACCCGCTGGGCTCTTCTCTGAATCCACAGGACACAGCGCCACCGCATCTCTGATGTAAATAACCGCACATGCGATACGCTAACGTTCACGCAGTCTAGCCTGCGCTCGGTACTCTGCACCAGGAGCTGAGCTGCGATCTGCTGGTGTACTGATCCCAACAGGGCTGCCAAGTATTTCCACTTACGCTCCCCGTACACGCACAGTTCAGCACTTGACTTTCCCACACAGAGCTCGAGAGCTAGCTAACTCAAATGAGAACACGAGCCACCGCTTCCATCACACGCTGAAAGGCAAAGCAGGGCACCCGCGTCAGGAGGCTGGGCCTCTCGCTTCCCACCCGGGAGTCTGCCTAAGTGCGGGTCTGCAGCTCCCACTGCTGTCTCTGGATGGCCCTTCCAGTGTGCGGCATGGCTGGGAGCTTCCCTGACGGTGGGAGCCCGGCCAGCCTTCCTCAGACGCAGTGACCAGGCAAGGCTCATCACACTCTCCACGAGAGCCGGACTCACGTGGAAACGCAGCTTCCGAATCACCCTCGGAAGGACCTCGGAGACCCTGGTGCAGGATCAACCGCCCCAGCGACACACTCAGTGATGCCCAACGTGCACCTCCCGCAGCCCCGTCTGGTTTTGGACGCGTCTATTTCAAGAGCTTTTCCGGTATCAAGTTGGACTGTGGAGCAGTGGCTTAGGAAAAAGCAGAGGCCCATCTTATTGGCAACTACCAACTCTGCCCAGTAATCCTGCCATGAAAAGGCAAAGCCCTCTGGGAAAGGAAGGAGTACGCTCAGGGGAAATTTTAAATAAATCTACAGGTGTATCAAAGGGAAGGCCTGTGGGGCACGCTGAATGTGGGCGCCGAGCAACTGGGTGTCACAGGCAAGCACCAACACTGGAAGGGCCCTTCCCCCGGAGGCGGTCGGTGCCAGGCATGCATCCCTGACATGGAAGGGGCATCTTACCGCTCAGCTGCTACTGATCACCAGTAGACACAGACGACCCCACACTGGCAAAGGGTAGAAAAGTCAGATTATACTACACCTCCAAATACCACAGGCTCCTAGAAACAGGTCCAGCCACGAGCCACCCGTCAGACCTCACAGCCTCAAAGTCCTAGGTCCAGCACCATCAGCCGCCTGAACTGTCAGTCTTAACAACCCTTCTAAATACCAGAAGACCTATCTTCACCTGCTGCCCGTAGAGCCAATGGGATCCGATGCCTACAACATCAACAGAGGCAACCCCTTATGCTTCACTGCAAAAACGGAGAGCACGGGAGAGCTCGGGAGAGCACGGGAGAGCTCGGGAGAGGGCCTACCAGAATCTTCTCTGTGCTGAGCGAGAGCAGTGAGTCGCAGGGCGACGATCCTCTGGCCTCACAATCCGACTCGTGGAAGTTCAGAAAGGACGACTCTGCAAAGCAAACATTCCTTGTTACTCTCCCTCACGTCCCCGAGGCTCCTCCGGAAGTTGGAATCTTAAGACCCTCCGCAAGCAAAATAAGGACAAACGCAAAACGCAGGTAAGAGGCGTCCTGCCTCCGCCTCTGCAGCCGTGCGGCGCGGGTCAGTCTGCACGGGGCCTGCACACCCAGCGGCAGCCGTCCTCACAGCTGTGGATGTGAGACTTCCCGAAAACCAACAGGGCAGAAATAGCACCGGTGCAGTGCCTGTCTCAGTACCAGGGGTCACCGCGTGGCTCAGCACAGGGTACCGGGTGATAGCTGAGCGCCTCCAGGGAGCCTTCTCCCATCTAGCAGCATCCACCTTAGACTTTAAGAGAGTCCCGGGGAGGCGGGGTGGGCATGTCTATCATCCATGGGAGACCGAGGCCGTCACAGGTTCAAGGACAGGCTCAGCAGGTAGTGAGACTCTCATCAACTAGGGAGACCCTGTTTCAAAATAAAAATAAAAAACAGGGCTGGGAGGGAGTAGCTCAGAGGCAGAATGCCCTTAGGTTCAATCCCCACTGCCACAAAATACTAAAATAAAATGGAGTCACATGAAGACCAGAGTGAAGCTAGCAAGACCCGGAGCAGAAGACACACACTAGGGGCCTAGTGCCCAGTCCACACACGGTCCTGCAACTCAACAAGACAGACACCATTTACGACAGGCTGTAGAACAGGAAGGCTGCGGTGCTGTGCGGCCGCACTCAGCCCTGGCTGCTCCGGGCTTGCCCGGCCGGACTCCTCGCCCCCTGGGTGTGCCCTTTGTCTTCCCGCGCAGCGCTCCGCTGGCCAGGGCCATCTGCTCGGGCCCTGTGCCTTTTCTCATCCATGTACTGAGGACGTGGTGCTCATTCCCCTCCAGTTGGGCGACTGCAGACACACAGTACATCACGGCCCGTGTCCTGTGGTTGAAGCAGGCGTGAGAATTCAACTCTAAGTCCCTTGAAGACGCAGCTTGATTCTGAGGTAGCTTCATAGCCCATTCTCTCTCTTAGATGAGTTTTGGACAGTGTGATGCTCTTTAATGATTGCTGAACTAGGACATATCTTTTTACTTATTTTTGGTACTGGGGATTGAGCCCAGGGCTTTAAAAACATGTGCTGCAGTGAAGTTTTCATAAAACGGAATAATTCAGTGGCATATAGCACATTTGCAGTATGATCGTCAAAACATGTCCATCCTCCCAAAGGAATCTTGAAGATTATATCCAACATCTGCAAGACCTCTGCAAGGTCACAGTCTGAGCTCTGTGGACATTTATTTTAAAAACACAGTAATAATTCATGTTTATTGCAGAAAGTGTAGAAAACCACAAAACAGAAAAGTTATTTGGACAGTACCACTTCTCAAGAAACTGCTGTGAAAATTTTATATGCTATACTTAAGAGTGAAAACTTTGAACCGGGTGGTGGAGCAGGCTTGTAATCCCAGTACTATGGAGACTGACAGGAGGATCACAGGTTCACAGTCAGCCTCAGCTACTTAGCAAGGCCCTTGGCAACTTAGCAAGACTCTATTTCAAAATAAAAGATACACTAGGGCTGAGGATGTAGCTTGAAGGTAGACTGCCCCTGGGTTCAATCTCCAGCACCAGAAAGTTAAAAAATAAAAGTGAAAATTCTGAAACCAGACGGCCTGGGTTAATTTCTATTTCCGCCAGTACTCATTAGCCTGTGACTGGTGAAATCTTCAGTTTCATTTGCAAAATAGGGTGAGGAGTGCACCTACTTCTCTGGTGGTTGTGAGACTTTAGTATATGTTTTGGGCACATAGAAAGAGAGAGAAAAATGTTAGCTACTATTACCATCTCTGGATGAAATACACTGTTTATAACCTGCTCTTCAACAGCAGAACGTAAATACTTCCCCATAAGATTAAATTTGTCTTTACGTTTAAATTTAAATGTGGTGGGGGTTATGTATCAATTTCAACTTATTTAAAATGAGTTAATTTTCTACACTGGACAAACTTGTGTTGTCTCTAGGGTAATCCCTAGTCAGTTCCACACTGCTTCTGTTACTGCAGCCTCCTTTCAGTGTGAAAGGAAGCCATCATCAACTATTACCCAAAATGCTTCTCAGCCTCCCGAGGACAGGAACGCAAAACCAGCCAAGCCAGGCTGAAGCTATTTCTATGAGGAGGGCAACTGGGCACTGGCGCTGTGGGCCATCGGCATGGGGAACTCGCAATGGAGGAGACTCGAGTCGCCTGGCCCCAGAGCCTCTCAGCTATGCACAAGTGGCGACCTGCAGGAAGTCACCGATACAACCGGGGACGGCCACAGAGAGCAAGGCAGAAAGCCCTGCACGCTGCAGATCCTCGGCCAACAGCTAGAGCTCGGCAATACCAGTGAAGACAGGCACCCCACTCAGCCCTGGCACTGATGCTCTGCGTAAGGCAGAAGTCCTTCAACATCTTCATTTACTAATAGTTTTGTGGTACAGGAGATTGAACCCAGGTCATTCTACCTCTGAGCTACACCTCCAGCCCTATTTTATTTTGAAACAGGGTCTCTCGCTAAGTTGGGGAGGGCCTTGCAAAATCGCTGAGGCTGGCTTCAGACCTGTGATCCTCCTGTCTCAGCCTCCCAAGTGCTGGGATCTCACCAGCTCTATCCCCCAACTTTTTGAAAACTTTTGTCTGCGTCTGTTTTAGGTGGCATGTCTCTGTTCCTTCAGTTTCTTCTGGGATCTTTTCCCTCTATGCGCACCCCTCTTCTGACTTAGGAGCGACTCACTCCTTTTCCATAAGGCTCATCTCGATGTGGCCGGGGAGCTTGGTCACAGGTGGTGGAGGTGCGTCCCAAGCGCTCTGGCCCCTGATGTGCTGAGTGACCAGAGACACCAAGCCCCGAAGTTCAGCCCCACTCATGTGTTTACAAGCATGTGTGGCAGAAACCAAGCACTCTTCCCGGGCTGCCAACCCACGTCCCCTGGTAACCCAGTGCTGCACCTCTGAAGAACAGCAGACTCGTCCCCACGTGAGGCCGCGGGGGTGGACATAAGGGCTCCTCCACTGCCCAGCTTAGGAGAACTACCTTTACCCATTACCTGGGGGAAATCTTAACACAAGTCAGAGTCGGCACAAGTGAGGATTCTTAAATACAGGCACAAACCTGATGCTACAGAATGAAAATGGCCGTCTCCACCAATGAGACCAATCATTGTCTCCTACTGCCCGGAACCGGGTCTCTTCTAGCCAGCGAGCACCGCGTGAGTACAGGATGGAAGGGAAGTCTGCCCACAAAGACGATATGCTCCTAAGCCCCGTACGCTTTCCTGCCTGCAGCCACCGGTGGTCAGGATAAAAACTGTCTGCAGCACACTACAGCTGAGACCTCAGGGACCTGGCGCTCGGGCCCCTCACCTGAGATAAGGAGCTGCCGTCTTTGAGGTGGCTCCAGCTTTTCCCATAGCCTGACACAAACAGCTAACAGCTCACACGCATTCTCCGCAGCACTGGGCAGCGGGCAAGCACTCCTGTTTACCAGCTATTCCTCGCAGAAAAATTAAACCCTGTTCTCAGTGGAACAGTGTCTCCCATTTACAGAGGACACAGACCTGCAGATTGTGCTCAGAATCCCAGGGGGCCTGGCAGTGGTCATTCTTCACTACGTGACGCCGGCCTTGTTGGTTACGCAGGTAGCAGGCAAGGCCAAGCACAGAAAAAGAAGTCATACATCCTCAGAGAGTGGGACTTCCTCCCAGAAGTCAGATGGTGCTAAAAGGAAATCAGACTGTGCTAATCTTGACATTCCATCTTTGTCAAAGCAACAGGCACTGTCTTTGCAGGTACAATGGTGCTGAGAACACCGCTGAGGGGCCCTAAAAGCAACCAGCCAGGCCCTAAAGAGTCTGGGAGGCCCAGACTGAAGGGTTAAAAAGACCCACCACAAAGTCCCGAGTGGTGGCACACACTTGTGATCCCAGTACTTGGAAGGCTGAGACAGGGATCGCAGCTTTAAGGCCAGCCCCAGCAACGTGGCGAGACCCTGTTTCAGAAAGAAAAAAAATTAAAAGGGCAGAGGATGTAGCTCGGAGGTAGAATGCCCCTGTATTCAATCCCCTGTAAAACACACACACGCAAACACACACACACACACACACACACACACACACACACACACACACACACACACACGCCAAAACAAAAAAAGTGCACGTGTGTGTTGCCCAGAGGCCTCAGCCCTGGCTCCCGGTGCCCAGCGTCAATGAATGAGCCGAGCAGCTGCCGGGCTCCCGCCTGCAGACCCCGGCTGCGCGCCCTGCGGCCTCTGGGCACCTGGTGAGCACGGGTCGGTCCAGACACCGAGCCCACCGGTGTCGCCGCGCAATGCAGAGTCGCCCTTCGGTCTCCAGGACGGACCTGGGCGAGACACCGCCGGCGGGGTTGGCGGGACAAGCTGCCAGGCGCCTCCAGCCGGGTCCGCCCTGCCTCGGCCCCGCGACCCACTCACCGCACTCGGCCGGGTACTGGTCCGCCCAGTCCCCCGCCCGCGGGCAGCCGCCGCCCGCCGGGGCCTCCTGCGCCTGCCGGTGCTGCAGCTCCTGTTTGAGCAGCGACAGCGGCGAGTAGTGCTCGGAGGCCTGCGCGCAGGCCAGCGCCCCCAGCAGCAGCAGGAGTAGCAGCAGCGGCGGCGCCGCCGCCGGGGCCACCGCGCCGGCCCGGCCGGCAGGTGCCATCTTCGCGCACAGCGCACGCGCGGCTCGCGGGCCCGGCGGGCAGGTGGGCGCGGCGGGCCGGCCTCGCCTGCCGGGAATCGTAGTCCCGGCCCGGCCCGTCCGGACGCTGCGCCTGGAGCCAGGACTACAAGTCCCAGCAGGCCCCGCGCGAGAGAACTTCCGGCGCGGCGGCGGCCAACTTCCGCCCGGGACCGGAAGCGGGCGCTGCAGTGACCATGGGAACGGGCGGGCGCGGCGGGCCGCGGCCCGCGAAGGGCGCGGGGGCCGTCGCCTCGGCCCCCTGCCAGTACAGGTGCATCGAGTGCAACCAGGAGGCCAGGGAGCTGTACCGGGACTACAGCCACGGCGTGCTGAAGATCACCATCTGCGTGAGTGCGCGGACGCACGGACCCCCGCGGGCCCTGCTGTCCCCTCTCCTGTCCGCCTCGCTCCCAGACGCTGCCTTTCTCCCCGGCTCTCCCTGCTGGCTCTGTGCGCCCGGGCTGCGGACCTCGGGTCCCCTCTAGTGCTGGGTGCCGGCCTGTTCTTCTCGCCCAGACGTGTATCAAGTTCGTTCTGGGTCTTAACGAAGGAAGGCCACTAAGGTTCTGATAAGTCAGCCCGGCGTGGTAGCGCTCGCCTGTCGTCCCTGCACTTGGGAGGCTGAGACAGAAGGATCGCAAGTTGGAGGATAGCCTCGGCCACGAAGCGAGACTCGGTTTCCAAATAGGGCAGGGGGTGTAGCATGGAGGTCAAATGCCCCTGGGTTCCACCCCCAGACCTGCAAAAAAAAAAAAAAAAAAAGAATAACATAAAATAAGGACTGGGACTGTAGATCTGTAGATCGGACGTAGAATGCCTCTGGTATTCTACCTATACCCAAAAGAAAAATAATAATAATCTGAAAGGCTTCAGCTCCGTGCACTGTTGTAATGGCCAGCTTCCAGCCTTGTGATGTGGGGTGCAAAGATAAATCCCAAAGTTCTTGTACGCCCATTGCTTTTCCTGCTTGTACCGTTTTTGTCTTATCAGAGCTTCAAAGTGTCTGGTTAGAATTGTAGCTATTAGTGTTTCGCAGTGAACGTGGCACTTTACACAGGTTGTTAAGCTGCTGCACAAGTCGGTCCTCTAGTAGTATAGGACTTGATTACATTGTAATTCATTTGGAGAACCCGAAACTCCGAATAGGTAAGGGGTGGAGCCGATACAGGGACACTTGATTAGGCTGCCGGCTGAGTGCCTTGCAGCCCAGCACCCTCCACTGCCTCCTGCAGCACAGACGTGTTCACGATGTCACTGGAGGGAAACCCAGGCTTCCCTGGTGGCTGGCACCCCCAGATTGTCGGCACTGCCCCCCGTTCTTTACCCACTTGTAGCTATCACAAGTTCAGGGGCAGGGGCACTTCACTGAAATCCTTTCTCCAGGTCAAGTGTCAGGAACCACAACATTGGGGCTCATCTACCGAGCAGGCAATAATTTATCACTGGAGTATGTTAGAGACTTTTTATTTTTAATAGTTGTGTGTGTGTGTGTGTGTGTGTGTGTGTGTGTGTGTGTTGCTGGGGATTGAACCCAGGGGCATTATACCTCTGACCTATACCACCAGCCCTATTTTATTTTTTATTTCTTATTTGGAAACTGGATCTTGCTAAGTTTCTGAGATCTTTGCTAAATTACTGAGGCTGGCATTGAACCCAGGATCCTCTTGTCTCAGCCTCTCAAGTACTGGGATTACAAGCATGTGTGCCCATGCCTGGCTTATTTTTAACAATTTCTATGAATTGAAAATAGAATTGTCAAGCCGGGCATGGTGGCTCATGCTTGTAATCCCAGCATTCGGGAGGCTGAGACAGGAGGATCTTGGTTAGTGGACAGCCTCAGCTATTTAGTGAGGCCCTCTGCAACTCAGTGAGACCCTGTTTAAAAATAAAGAATAAAAAATAGGGCAGGGGGTGTAGTTCAGAGGTTGAATGCCCTTGGGTTCCATCCCCACACTGACAAAGAAAAAAAGAAAACAGAATTGTCTGGGATACTTTTCTGCCAGGAATCTGTATTTTATTTATTTGTTTGTTTGTTTGTTTGTTTACTTATTTGTGTGTTTGTGTTACTTCTACCTCTGAGCTACATCCCCAGCCCTATTTTTTATTCTTTTTTTTTTTTTTTTTTTTTTTTTTTTTTGGTGGTACTGGGGTTCCTGGAAGCTCTTCTACCTCCGGGCTACACTCCCAGACTTATTTTTAAATTTTTATTTGGAAACAGGGTCTCCTAAGCCAACGTGCGCAGCTGGCTTCGAACCTGCACGATCATCCTGTCTCTGCCTCCCAAGTACTGGGATTACAAACGTGTGTTGCCACACCCAGCTTAGAATCAGCCTTTAAATTAAAAGTTTTCAGCTTTTGGAATAAAGGTTAAAATCATCAGTATTTCTAGCCTCGAAGCTCATACTTGGCCCCTTGTGAACTACTTCTTACATAGATGGACAGTTTGTATCTGAGTGGAAGTTTACTTAAATGCTGCTTTAGCCTTGTTGCGTACAAGTCTTAACTGTTGGTTGTTTTGAAGTCTTTTACAATTTCAAACCGTGTGTGTTCACTTGTTCTAATATTATCTTGTGTTGTTTCAGAAATCCTGCCAGAAGCCTGTAGACAAATATGTCGAGTATGACCCTGTTATCATCTTGATCAATGCCATTTTATGCAAAGCCCAGGCTTACAGGCACATTCTTTTCAATACTAAAATCAATGTAAGTTGTAATAATTTTAATGTTATTTGTATTTTGAAAGAATAATGATTTTGAACACAACTAAAGAATATTATGAAAAGGTGAAGAAATTCTAACTGAAGAGTAGTGGGTCTTTTCTCTCTCCATGCGTGAGTTTCTCAGAATAACGGCCTGGATTTTAAAAAGCACGCGACGCTTGTGAGCGTGTGAGGGTGTGGCGGGCAGCGTCTGACAGCAGCAGCGATTGCCTTGCAGTGGCTTATCTATAGAAACAGACTCACAGAGGCCAAGCAGAATAAAATTAAAACTAGTAGTTGGGGAAAAATTATTCTCAAGAGAATTAAGCAAACCGAAAACAAAAACATTTAAAAGCAATTTGTTGGATGTTTATACAGTTATTAAGGAAATTAATCAGGTAAACAACGAGTTTAGACATAACAGTCCTTATTTATAAAGTTGGACTTCTCAAAATACAATCTAGTGTGTTGAATTGTAAATTATTTAATAGTTTGGGTAGCTGACAGATAAAATGAAAAGACACCCAGTTAACTAAAAATCAGATAAACAAAACTTTGGTGAATGTCCTAAATATTGCGCGGAACATATGTATACAAAACAAAGCACTTGTTGTGTATCTGAAGCCCAGATTTAACTGGGTGGCCTTACTTCTTACTTGCTTAACCTAGCACCCCTCCATCTGGGCTGGACACCAGGCTCTGAGGAACTTCAGCTGTTCAGTGCATGGACCTGACCTTCACTCATCGACTGGGGGCTCGTTGTTTTCATGTGCAGATGGACGTCAGGCAGTTTCTTAGGTGCTGTGATAGAACCTTCAGGATATAGTATCTGCCTGTGGCTGTTTCCACCTCTATGTAAATCAGATAAATGTTGCTCTTGGTTCTGGGCATGGGAGAGTTGTCAGATGACAAGTGAGCCCTTTAAGGCAGTGATTTGTAGCTAGGTATTTGTAACTAAGGAGGAAGTTAGGATCCCTCTGACCCCTTCAGAACATACACAGAAAGAATGAAAAATAGGGCTGGGGTGTAGCTCGGAGGTAGAATGCCCCTGGGTTCCATCCCCCGTAACACACATACACACACACACACACACACACCCTGGGTTTAAATGCCAGAGACTGACTCAGAACTGGGACCTAGACATTGGTAACTTAGAACATGCCCTGGTGTGATTGTGACGGACGTCGCTGATGAATCGCTGGCGTGCAGAATGGGTGCTGTCTTCACTGGCGTGCAGAATGGGCTCAGCCTCTCGGCTGGGCAGTTGGGACCCTGCACGCCGGCTCCCCGGGACATGCCTCAGAGCCGGGCGCGGGCTCTGCCCTGGTGCCATGCAGTCAGGCCCTCCCCTGACTGAGTGGCGGTGTCTCTGACCACCAGATCCACGGGAAGCTGTGCATGTTCTGTCTGCTATGCGAGGCGTACCTGAGGTGGTGGCAGCTTCAGGACTCCAGCCGGAATACCGCCCCTGACGACCTGATCAGATACGCCAAGGAGTGGGACTTCTACCGCATGTTCGCCATTGCGTCTCTAGGTAGGGCGCCCGCCGCTCCCGGGCCTCACCTGCCGCAGCACACGCCGAGGGGGTGGTTCCTCGCCGACTCCTCTTGTCCAGAGTCCAGGCTTCTCACTTGCGGCGCCAGCTGAGCCCTCTGCTTATCCTGAAGCAGGTGACATCTCACCTTCAGTCATCACGGTTCTGATCATCTGTATTTGGAACCTCTTTAGTTCCGCTATTTTAAGTTGTGAAACATTCAAGGGGAGTAGAGTTGTGATATGACACGTGTTTCAGAAAAGCCTGGTTCTGGAGATGCCTAAGTATAAGTAATACAGCTTATGGGAAAGAAAGATTTAAGGACAGATCACTTGGCGCGTGCATGTGTGCGTGCGTGTGTGTGTGCACGCGTGTGCATGTGTGTGCACGTGTGTGTGTGCACGTGTGTGCACGCACATGGCTAGCCAGAGGCCGTGATGGTAAGGAAGCCACAGCACAGTCCAGCTCCCGGTCAGTAGGGACCGGGCAGCCCGCACGGTCACGCCCACGGAACGCCAGGGGAGCTTCCTCCTGCTCATCTGCCTCTGGAAGAATACATTCCAGAAGTGTAAGGAGTTGTACTCTGAAATGTTGTGAAAATGAACAAGCCTTTTGTGTATTTTTGTGTGTGGCACTAGGGATTGAACCCAGAGGGATTCTACCTCCAAGCTACGTCCCCAGCCCCATTTTATTTTTATTTTGAAACAAGGTCTTGCTAGGTTAGTAAACGTCTCACTACTTGCTGAGGCTGTTATGTTGTTTTGTTTTGTTTTTTTTGGGTAGTACTGGGGGTGGAACCCAGGGGCTTTCTACCTCTGGGCTATGTTCCCAGACCTATTTTATATTTTATTTGGAAACAGGGTCTCACTTAGTGAGGCTGAGAGCCTCACTCAGTAGCTGAAGCTGGCTTCTAACCTCTGCGATCCTCCTGTCTCAGCCTCCCAAGCATAGGTATTACAAGCGTGCGCCACCACGCCCGGCTTGCTGAGGCTGTTTTAGAAACTGACCCTCCTATCTCTGCGTCCTGAGTACGGGATTACAAGTGTGCACCACCACGCCCAGCTTGGCCTTTTAATTTAGTAACAGAATATTCAAAGTCTCAGAGAGAGTAGGCATGCAGTAATAGCGGAGGAATACACACGTGCTGCGCCGTTCTCAGGGCGGCTCCATCTTCAGACCGAGCAGCCTCCGTTCTGTCTCATTCCTTCCCGGAGAGTCCGTCCTCCCAGGGTGTTGCGCAGAGAAAGCCACCGGGCGATCACAGGCTAACTGCCTTTCCTCCAGTGATGATGAGAACCTCGTGGAAGGTGCTGAGATGCATTTCGTGGGTCATCCAGCAGGATTTGTCAGCAGAGCTGCGCTTGGTTTCTGAAAAGCAAAGGGATCCTTGCTGCTGCTGCAGCCCCCGGGATGGGCAGGGGTGCGCTGTCTCCTGGAGTTGAGGCTTGCTTGCTTCTAGGGTGACTGGTTGGCTGAAGACGCACGTAACTCTATTTCCCGTTTCCTCCCTAGAACAAGCTGCCTTCTTTATCGGCATTTTTACTTTCCTGTGGGTGGAACGACCCATGGCTGCGAAAAAGAAGCCCGGCCTGGTTCTGCTGCTGAAAGCCTTGCTGCTGTCGAGCTACGGGAAGCTCCTGCTGATCCCCGCCGTCATCTGGGAGCACGACTACACGCCCCTGTGCCTGCGGCTCATCGAGGTGTTCGTCCTCACCTCCAACTTCCAGGCCATCAGGGGTAAGGCGCCCTGCCAGCCTGCCCTCACCCTGGGCACACAAGGAAGCGCAGAGCGGCCGGCCGGGCGTTCAGCCTAGCATGGGCGAGCTGCTGGTGCGCAGGCCCTGTCCTGAGAGCAGGAGGGCAGCCACTTTACTTGCATTTTATGGGTGTCCAAAGCCACATGGTCAGGCCGCCGTCAAGCCAGGACTGAAAGCCAGGTCCCTGCCTCCCCCGCCCCCAGAAGGTGCCAGGTGCTGTGCTCATGAGCCTGTGGCCCGTCCTCCTCTGTGTGTGTGTGTGTGTGTGTGTGTGTGTGTGTGTGTGTGTGTAGTGGTGGTGGTGGTGGTGCTGGAAACTGAACTCAGGGCATTCTACCTCTGAGCTGCACCCCAAGCCCTTTTGATATTTTGCTTTTTTTTTTTTTTTTTTTTTTTTTGCGGGTCTGGGGATGGAAGCTACACCCCCTGCCCTATTTTTTATTCTTTACTTTGAAACCGGGTCTCACTGAGTTGCAGAGGGCCTCACTTAGCTGAGGCTGTCTGCAAACCATGATCCTCCAGGTCTCAGCCTCCCGAATGCTGGGATTACAAGCGTGCGCCACCATGCCTGGCTGATATTTTGCTTTTGCAATAGGGTCCCACTAGGTTGCTGAGGTCAGTGTTGAACCTGCAACCCCTCTGTCTTAACCTCCCAAGCACTGGGATTGCAGGTGTGTGCCGTCTGCCAGGCTCTCGCTGATACTTTTGTCGCATGCCACAGGCTTGTCCTCTTGCACACCCTGACCCTGGAGTTTTTCTGTTACTCTCTTCGTGGGCCGAGAGGCTGTTTTTATTTTCCCTTTGCCATTGCTGGGACTCTGCTCTTGATGTAGGAGAGCTCAGGGCTCGTTGTAAGCAGAGGCTTTGATTTCCCCAAAGGTTTGCGATGAGAACACAGGAGAAGGAAGCAGGTAGCTGAGTTAGACCAGGGCTGCACTCTGATCTGACCGCCACCTCACTGCCCCACCCTCCTCCCTCTCAGTGACTCTGAACGTCAGCCGCAAGCTGGCCTTGCTGGCGGTGCTGAGTGGCGTGCTGCTGGAGAGTGCTGTGGTGTCCCTGCTACAGCGGATGGAGTGGGACCTGGGCAGCGACTGCGCCACCCACAAGCCTCAGGACCTGTGAGGGCGTGGGCTCCGAGACGCAGGCCCCGCCGCAGCCGGCTTCCTGCCCCTCGGCCCCTGGGTCCTGCCCTCCACTGCACCCTCCACGCCCCTCCCCACTGCCCTGCCCCAACCCGGCCTCCTGTTCCTCACCTGCTCTGCCTCTTTAACAGCACCTGGGGCCTGGTGGCAGCGTGGGGCCTTGAAGTCAGTCCATCAGCATCTGCCCTGGAGAAGACGCACGCCGCTCTAGGCAACCGCTGCCCAGGCTGCCAGGCCCCGACACCACTGCAGTGGCTCCAAGACTCCGGGGCCAGGGCTTGGGACCGCCTGCCTTCCCGGCAGTCAGGGCAGTGACCTGTGGTTAGGAAATAGGCCCACATGGTTTAGGTAACAACTTAAAAGACATCGTCCTGCATCGTGTTGGCCCACGGCTTACACTCGTCTGTGTCTTGTGTGGACACTTCACCCTGGCTAGAAGTTGGTTCTGGGAGAGGCCGGGCCTCGGCCCCCAGCGGCCTCGGCTTTTCCCGCTGCCGGCAGCAGGCTGTGCCTTCTAGGCCTCTGTCTGCCCCTCAGGCTCCCTCTCCTTCGACATTTGCACCATGACCAGCTGCATACAAAAGAGAAGACATCGGCTGGAAACCGCGCTCTCCATCCCCCATGAGTACAGTGACGTGAAGATTGACTCCTTACACATACACGCACACACACAGCACGGGCCCACGGCCACTGAAGTTTGCACCTGTCTGTAGACAGCCCCAGGTGAGACTTACGATTCACACATGATAAAAGATGCAGGCTTCGTTCCTGCGGCGTATTTGTACCTATTAAATGTTAAGTTGCTGGCCTAAGATAATAATTTGTGTTCTTATAACAGCAGAAACACTTTAATAAAGACTTTCAGAATAAATTGAATTTTGTACATTTTTAATTCAATAAATACTCTGAAATTCACCAGCCCAAAAATAAACAAGGAACCCCTGAATTGCACATGTGCCTGGGCGAGTTAGACCCCAGGTTGCTTTGCTCGTCCTGGTTCTTCACGGTTTGACCATTCGCTCCTAGGTGCTGGCTGGACGCCTGCTGTCTATGCCTGCTCCCCAGGGCGCATTGAGCGGGCCAGGCCCCTGGAAGCTAACTGGGCAGCGACTGGCTAAAGGGTTGAGAGAATTGTAGCAGTGTGGTTGGTGCTGGGAAGGGCAGTGGGACACCTGTGGCCTGGGAGCCTCCGGGGAGGAAGGGGCTCCAGCACCGTGACCAGTCCTGGATTGCCACAGGGACAGAAAGCTCAGGCCAGCTGGGCAGAGGGTGGGCCAGCAAGTTTGAATGGACGCAGAGAAGCCATGTAAAGCTTGGGCTATGAGGATCTCATGAGGTGCAGTGTATCTCAAGGACAATAAGTAAAACCAATATAGTTGAAGAATCCAAGTTAAAAAAAAAAAAAAAGCTAGTTGGCTAACATCCCTGAATAGCTGCGGGTGGAAGGCCTGTTGGCCACCAGGTGGAGCCTGTCATTGTTAGGGAGGCAGACCCCGGAGGAGGTCAGCTGGGCAGGCTCCCAGGGCTGCGGTGTGGCCCGGTGGTGGGCACACGTGAGCGTGCACAGGCAGGGTTCAGTGCCCAGCACCACAGTAAACACAAGAAGAAAAGAAAACCAGCAAGAATGTAACAGCGATCTTGTGAGTCTTTGTTAACTTGGACAGCACATGGTCCATGTGTAAAGCTGTGATCTGTACAACCCCAGTCTTTCTTAGTCATCACAAAGGTGTTTGCTGCCGGGTGTGGTGGCGCACGTTTGTAATCCCCGCGCTTGGGAGGCAGAGACAGGAGGATCACAAAGGTTCGAAGCCAGCCGCGCTGGCTTAAGAGACCCTGTTTGTAAATAAAGTATAAAATAGGTCTGGGAGTGTAGCCCGGAGGTAGAAGGGCTTCCAGGAACCCAGTACCACCAAAAAAAAAAAAAAAAGGCGTTTGCTGATCTTTATAAACATAAAAGGCATTAGGACGCCTTTCTTCCAAACAGTGAGCGGCTGGGAAGCAGAGGGCAGAGGCCGTGAGCGCCGGCCTGGGCTCCACTCGCTGTTGCTTGAGGCGGCCTCTGCCAGCCGCACGGCCCACAGGAGAGCAGCCTCTCCACACCCGCGCCGTCACCAGCAGCCCTCCATGTTTTGCAGCATTTTAAATAAAACTTTCAAAGAAAACACAAGTCCAGGCCTAGACGACAGTTGCTCATTTTGCCTCCGTTTCTCCTCTGAGTTTGACGTAAGCAGGTGCAGGCTGGATTGGCCAGCTAGTTACTGTGGCGGATTTTCAGGTGGTGACGGTGTTCAGTGCCTGACAACGATGTCTCTTTTCCAAACCTCATCCACCCAGAAATAAACTGGGGCGTGGTCTAACAATCTCAACAACAAAAAGTGCTTAGCTGGAAACTGACCTGAAAATACAAAACATGTCACTTTCAGCTATCCTCCTACCTTATTAAAGAGCACACATGCAGGGCGTGGTGCACACGCTTGTCATCCCCGCGCAAGAAAGGAGGAGCACGCAGGTTCGAAGCCAGCAGCGCTGGCTTAAGAGACCCTGTTTCCAAATAAAAATATAAAAAATAGGTGTCTGGGAGTGTAGCCCGGAGGTAGAAGGGCTTCCAGGAACCCCAGTGCCACCAAACAATAAAAAATAAAAAAGCACACGAACTCCAGCCTCCTTGGAGAGCGTGCCTCCCAGCACGCGTAGATAAGCCATCTTCCACGTGCATTCAGAGCATGCTGCTGGCCCCTGAGAGTCAGCACAGCCAAGGACCAGAGGAGGAATCGGCAGCTGAGGGGAAGGCTTGAGCTAACACGGCCAGCCGCAGCAAGTAGACAAGTGGTCCTTTGTTAAGAGACTCCGACCACAGCGGCTAAAGCCCTTGGAGGGGAATTGGGATGAAAACACCATGGTGCATAGAGGAGCCACAGAAAGGCTATTCTTAGTTATTTACAAGTGAATGTATTAATCGGGAAACTTGAACACATTTTAGAAAGCACAGTCTTAAAAAGCTTTTGTTCCGAGTCATACAAGCAGGGACGACAGGACTGAATCTTCTGGTTCTGTGCCTAGTCGAGCGGAGTGTCCCTGGGCCTGTGCTGGTCTCTCTCTCTGCAGACCCCGAGGGTCTGTCTTCCTTACTGAGAAGGAGATAATTTACTGTTCTTTAATTGTGGTGCAGAAAATAGAGAATGAAAGGGCTTTAAGTAAATCAGGAACATAAATGAATAGAACCAGATTTAAGTACTGGTCTTGGGTCTGAGGGAAGAAGCTATAGGTGTGTGTGTGTGTGTGTGTGTGTGTGTGTGTGTGTGTGTGTGTGTTGCTGAGCATTGAACCCAGGGGAATTCTACCTCTGAGCTATGCCCCCAGCTCTTTTTTTTTTTTTAAATGTGGAAACGGGGTCTTGCTAAGTTGCTGAGGTTGGCTTTGAACCTGTGATCCTCCTGTCTCAGCCTCCAAGGATTATAGGCATGGGCCACCACACCCAGCTGCAAGTGAGGATTCTGCTATATTTTTTTCCACAGTGCAATGCTTGTGACCCAAGGAAGTTGTAATATGCCTTTCTGAGACCTAACCATTAACATTTATAAAATTAGAAACATATTCTGAGGGCAAAAGTTGTTAACTCAAGACTGAGACTAAAATACTCTCTGGCCTCCGGAGGACCATCAGAGTCCTTCAGACGTCAGACATCGCCACAGGAAGCACCTCGGTGCCCAAACAGGACTCTACCTGTTTGTTTCTCGTTAATAAATATGTACGTGCACCGTCGCTTCGTGCTGGGCACTATTTAAGGGCCTTGTAATGATCCATGTATTTAATTCCCTGTAATGACCTAGAAGACTCCAGTCAACTAAAGCTGACTCTTAGGAGCTCAGGGGAAGTATTTTCTGAATTGTTGACAGAAGCGTTGGTTAGCAGGGTGAACTGTGGCAGCCCATTCAGACCTGGGTGGAGACCCGGATGGAGACGGGGAGGGGGGGGGCAGAGGCCCTGGGAATCCACAAGTTTCTGTGGCTGCGGCACATGCT
Source organism: Muscardinus avellanarius (assembly GCF_963383645.1). Lineage (NCBI taxonomy): Eukaryota > Metazoa > Chordata > Mammalia > Rodentia > Gliridae > Muscardinus > Muscardinus avellanarius. The sequence continues at coordinate 35,249,637 of NC_137806.1, read as the reverse complement.
AGCTGGCCTAAAACAACATGCTCGCCCCATGATTGTCCAAAGTCGGCCTCGCCGGGCCAACATCAAGCCGCCTCCCTCTAGAGGTAGAAGGAGTCCCCTTCCCTCCTCCGGGGTCCCTGGATTATGACTTCATCACTGCGGTTTCTCTTCCTGTCGCTCGTCTGGTGTGTATGTGTGTATGTGTCAAACATCCCTCTGCCTCTCTTAAAATCACCTTTGAGCTTTAATTCTGTACTTGAGAGGCTGAGACAGGAGGATCACAGTTTTGAAAACAGCCTCAGTAAGAGCCGGGCGTGGTGATGCACGCTTATAATCCCCGCCCTTAGGAGGCAGAGACAGGAGGATCGCGCAGGTTCAAAGCCAGCCATGCGTGCTGGCTTAGGAGACCCTGTTTCCAAATAAAAATGTAAAAAATAGGTCTGGGAGTGTAGCCTGGAGGTAGAAGGGCTTCCAGAAACCCCAGTACCACAAAAAAAAAAGAAAGAAAGAAAGAAAGAGAGAAAGAAAGAAAAGAAAACAGCCTCAGTAAGTAGTGAGATGCTTGTCAACCGAGTGAGGCCCTATTTCAAAATAAAAATAAAACAGGGCTAGGGCTATAGCTCAGAGGTAGAAAGCCCTTAGGTTCCATCCCCAGAATCACCCCCACACAAATAACACTTTGATGGCACTGAAGACCCACCTGGGTGATGCGGAGTCAGAGTCCTCCCATACCAAGGTCAGCACCCACCTCTGCAAAGGCCCCTCTTCCGAATGTCGCTCTACAAGTTCCATCACCTCTCCTCTTCGACCAGATGTCTCTGGGGGCCTTTTTTCAGTCAGCCAAAAAATCATGCGGGCAAGAGGAGCCCTGCCCATGCACCCCACACCAGCACCCCTCCCACGTTTGAGAGGACTCTCCCAGGGGGAGCCGAGCGCTTTGTTTGTGGCCTCACTGAGGACGGCAGTACAAGGGCTCCTTGAAAGGCACCTCAGGAGGCAGCGGGGCCACCGGTCATGGGCTTCTTTGCCCAAAGAGGCCACCAGATGGAGCCCTTAAAATTGCCTTGTAGTCGGCCGGTGGCGCACGCCGGTAATCCCAGTGCTCAGGAGGCTGAGACAGGTGGCTCTCAGGTTCAGAGTCAGCCTCAGCAACTCCGTGAGGCTCTTAGTCACTCAGCAAGACCCTGTTTCCAAATAAAAAATAAAACAGAGCTGGGCGTAGTGGTGCAAGTTTGTAATCCCAGTACTGAGGCTGAGACAGTCGGACCACAGGCTGGAGTCTGGCCTCAGCAACTTAGTGAGATCCTGTTTTAAAATAAAAGAATAAAATAAGGCTGGAGGTGTAGCTCAGAGGTAGAATCCCCTGGGTGGTTCCATCCCTAAAACCACAAAAATATAAAATAGGGGTGGTAATATAGCTCTGAGCTAGAATGCCCCTGGGTTCAATCCACAACACACACACACACACACACACACACACACACACACACACACACACCCAGGTGTGGTGGCGCATACCTGTAAATCCCAGTACTTGGGAGGCTGAGACAGGAGAATCACAGTTTCGTGGCCAGCCTCAGAAACTTAAGAAACTTATGAAAGCCCTTCACAACTTAGACTCTGTCTCAAAAATTAAAAAAGATAATAAAATAAGGCTGAGGGGCAGTTCAGAGATAGAATGCCCCTGGGTTCAGTCCTCAGTACCACACACACACACATACACACACACACACACAGATTCCCTGGCAACAGCTAAGGAATGCCTTGCCACTCCTCCTGAAGCGTCCAGCGTCCACCTGCATGGACCCTATTGGCAGGAAACACGGCTGCTCACCTTCATGGGGCTTTGATTTGAATTCAAGGTCAGAACCCGCCCTACGCGCCTGCAGCCAGCTGGAGAGTCTCTCCACGTGACTGCCAGGCCGCTGACACCTGGCTTCTTCTCATCTGTCCTGACTTCTGAGCCCACGTTTGAAACATGGTGTTTTATTGTTGTATATGGATAAAGCAGCCTTAAATAATCTTGGTCACTACGTGGAGTATAGATGAGACCCGGCTACTTAACGCCCTCGCGCACGGGTGGGGTGTGCCTCCCTGCGCTAGAACAGACCACAGACCCGTCCCGGGGCAGGCGAGGGCTCCCCCAGACAAGCCCAGTTCTGGACAGCCGGCTGCTCACATCAGCCTGACAATGGGTGCTGACGCCGAGCTGCACTTCCCCTGTCTAGCCAGAAGGAGGCGCCATGAACACCTCTGACGCTGAGTGGAGGGGCCGGAGCATTCAGAGGCTGGCGGAAACCTGGCGTCAAGGTGGCCTGCTACTCACGAAACAATCGCTAAAACGCTCAGCAGAGGAACAGCCTGTCCACAAATTCACTCAATGGCAATGAACAAATTTTCTCCCGGTGCGTGACTGGACAAGTGTCTGGGCCAGGAAAACCGATTCTGAACTCAGAACAAAAGGACACAGGAGTGCACACACAGAGCCGATCATTTTATTCTCATGTTTACCCCACAAAGTGTAACATTCTCGTCAAACATTTTAATAAATAGATTAAGGCTTACGGTAATCGCCGTTTCGAGTGGAGGATGGTTTGTTTCTAGCGCATTTGTGTACCTGCAGTCATTAAAAACAAACACGCTTGCCTACTGTGGTGAAAGCGTTGGCTCCCCTGGTCTTCCCGTGCACCCTGTCTTTGTGCTGTCTTCTCTCCTTCTGTCCTTGATGAGGAAGGAGTGCCGGGAAGTTCTGGCAGGCTGAGAGAAAGCAGTCGACTGATGGTGGCGGGGATATTCACGGAACGTTTCTACCAAGTTCCCTGGACAATTAGTGATGCTACTTAAAACTACATAGAGCCAAACAGAAAGCCTTAGGAGCTCATCACAGGGCAAGGAAAGCTGTGGCCACACCGAGGAAGGGCGCGAGCCACGGTGGCTTCTCCGGAGGAAGGGCGTGGAGACTGTGGCTTCTCTGCCTCACACAGCAGAGCAGGAGCCCCAGCCCTCTGTAAGGCAGTCAGGAGCCAGCGGTGCCCTGGGTCTTCCAGGGGGACCCTCTCGCCACTGTCCCTGAAGGAGTCTCAGCTCTGTGCCTCAAGCCAAGGAGCCAAGGATGCTCTGAGCACCTCCAGGTCGCCGAAACAGACGCAGCCACCCACTCGGACAGCCACGGAAGGTCAGCGCCTTCCCCACCAACAGGTTGGACCGTGGCTTCCGTCTGTCCACAGCGGAGGGGCAGGAAGCAGTTGTTAACAGAACGTCCGGCTCGAGGGCTCCTCCCGAGCCCTAGATGGACTCCAGGATCCAGTCACTGCTGGAGAGCGGGGAGGCGGGCAGGGACAGGTCCCGAGGAGGGCCGGGGTTCCTGCCTTGGCCCGGAGTGTCCTGCTCCTGGGAATCCTCCTCCTCGTCAAAGAAGCCGTTCTCCAGCGCGCAGGCGCAGCCTGGGCTGGAGGCTGCCTGGCACGCGCCCTTGTACTCCTGAATGGACTCGTAGAGGCTGTACAGCTGGCAGAGCAGGGACATGTCCAGCTGGCGGAGACCAACCTTGGGAGGCGGGGAAGAAAAACAAGAAGTGAGCGCGGGGTGCGCCGTGGCCAGCGTTCTGCCGGGCCAGCACATTACACGCAGGGCCTGTGCTCGAGGCTCCATCTCCAGGGAGGAGCATGCCTTGGCTGCGGCCTGCCCACGCCTCACACCTACACCCGTGTCTGGGAAGGCTCAGTGTCTGCCCTGCTGCTCTGGGCTCGCCCCGTGAGGACCCGCTCTGCACGGGCGGAGCCCCAGCTGAGGGCAGGCCGGGCACCGGGACACAGGGCTCACTTCCTTTCAGACGATGGAGCACAGGACGACCACTCTGGCTCCCCCGCGGTACGTCGGGATCCCAGGAATGATGGCGTTCATCCAGGATCCCCGCCACGGACCGCCGGGGCCACCCCTGCAGCAGCACCTCTGAGCGCACAGCCCCCTTGCTCAGGGAACACAGGTCGATGCCTCTTCCTAGCGAGGGTTGTGGGTCCCTTCCCAAGGCCGCCATGACTACGGAAAGCCCAGTCAGTGCGACTAGAACAGGGAACTCTTCCAAGTCACACATGTTTATTGTCCAGTCCCTCCCTTCCCCACTGCCCACCCCGGGAAAGAGCAGAGACAGGACAGGAAATGCGTCCATTCCATCAGCCCCAAAGAGAAAAGGGCTTGCAGCCTCAGAGACGCAGGGAACCCGGGAGCCCTGTTCAGCAAGTGGGTTCTGTGCAGGCCACAGAAGGTGTGCCGGCCATGCTGGACCTCCGCCCAACTGAGCCCCAAGGGGAAGGCGCTCTCAGCACGGTGCGGACCCTCCTGCTCCTCCCCTAAGCTGGCAGCTCTGCATTCTGTGCCTCCGACGATGGCATGATACTTTCTCTTCTGGGGCTCCTGGGAGGACGAAAGGCAGTTCAGTCCGTGCTGATGGATGGCGCTCAGGGGCCCCGCAGGGGTCTCTCAAGGTAGACCAGAGAATCTCCATATCAAGCTGAAGAGACGCAACACGTCCCGCAACTCCCCATCTCCAAGGGAACCCTGGCTGGCTCCTGCAACAGCCTGGACACACCACACACACACAGAACTGCAGCCGGAATCCCAGCTCTTCGGAGTCTGAGGCAGGAGGCCTGCAGGTTCGAGGCCAGCAGGGGCAACTTAGCAAGGCCTTGTCTCAAAAGAAAAAGCAAAATTTAAAGGCCAGGGGTGAGCCGGTGTGATGACGTACACTTGTAATCACAGCATTTGGGAGCAGGAGACGGGAGGATCCGGGTTCGCAGCCAGCCTCAGCTACTGAGTGAGGCCCTTTGCAACTCAGCGAGACCTTGTTTCAAAATAAAAAATAAAAGCTAGGGCTGGGGGTATAGCTCAGAGGTTGAATGCCCCTGGGTTCCATCCCCAGTACTGAAGAAAAAAAAAAAAAAAGGCCAGGGGTGTAGCTGAGTCATAGAGCGCCTGCCTAGCACACACGGCCCTGGGTTCTTGGGGAAAGACCGTGGCCCACGTGAGGGCTCCATCTCCAGGCCTAGCTCTGCCTCCCTCGATTGTCTGCCGAAGCCCACGCTCTCCGCTGGCCTGTGCTGCAGACATTTGGACTGGATCGTCCGCCCCAGGTCCTGGCCGCTGCTACTGTTTCTCTGTGAATGCAAGAGCTTAGAGACACCTTCCCGGGCTGTTCAGAAGCAGACTCGGGGCAGTGGTATCCTGCTCTCAAAAGTTCCCCTCAAACAGGTACACAACAGCAAGCCGAAAACGCCCAGGCCCACATCCTAGGCCAGTGCCACACCTTCTTCCAGACTGGATTCTGGGTGTGTGTACACACACTGTCTGGATGGAGGAGGGCCCTGTGCTGTGTTTTAAACATGACCCAGATGATTCTGACACCCGGTCCCAGTGAAGAACCAGCAGTCCCGACACAAAGACCTTTCTGTTCTCCAGTGCTGTGACTTGTTCTCCTGGAAGGACAGTGCTTCAAGGCTAACCCAGCACAGGATGCAAACTGCCCACCTGAGCCCAGACGGTGGCCCTGCCACCCCGGCCATGAGACTGGATGGCGTGCCAGGCTACAGCAGCTACAGCCCCCTTGCTGTGGGCGCCACCTCATAGCTTCCTTCTCCCGCTCCCCTCCCCACCCAGCACACAGCTGGGACCGCGGTGGTTGGGGTGAAAACCAACCAGCAGTGCCACCTCATGGGGGGCCACTTGGGGCTGAGACCCCAACAGGAGGGGCCCTGGGATGCTCGAAGGGAGGGGCTCCGAAGGGAGACCTGGACCTCTCCAGTCAGAGGACTGTGCGATACAGGTCACCATCCTCTGGCGGGTCTGCCCTTGAGGCCGGCTGTGACTTTTCCCTTCGGCATGCAAACAGGCCTCCCTCTCAGGCCTCTTTCCCAACCACCCTGTAATACCTGCAGATAAGTTTCACTCCACACCCCTGCGCCCTAAAAACCAGCTTCTCTTCTCCATGCTAAGTACCTCAGGTCCCGCCACGGTTCCCGCCAGGCCGTGCTCTCCACTGACTACGGAGTCGGCCAAGATTCCTCTACAGTATCAGACCCAAAGACAAGCACCCGGTCAGATTCTGGCTTGGAAATCTCGGATACACTTCTCTAGGTGTTATTACGGGGAAAATACTAACTTTAACAACACCGTGCCCTCCCAGAGTCACAACAGCATTCGGGAGGCTGAGACAGGAGGATTGCAGGTTCGCAGACAGCCTCAGCTACTTAGTGAGGCCCTGTTTCAAAAAAAAAAATTGGGCTGGGAGTATAGATCAGAGGTAGAATGCCCCCGGTTTCCATTCCCAGTACTGCAAAAAAAAAAAAAAAAAATTGCCAGGTGTACCAGCGCAAGTCTGTAATCCCAGTACTTGGGAGGCAGAGACAGGAGAAGTGCAGGTTTGAAACCAGTCTCAGCAATTTGACAAGACCTTGTTTCCAAATAAAAAATAAAATCAGTCTGGAGGTATAGCTCAGAGATAGAATGTCCCTGAGGTCTACCCTAGTACCACGAAAATAAAATATAATTTTTTAAATCATGGAAAGACTCACTGGGACCTGAACACAGTTCTACTGGGTGACTCTGACACCTGGGGACCCTGAGACGACCCCAGGGACACCGACGGAACAGTCTGAGTTCGCAGGGAAGAGGCCAGAGCTCAGGCTCCGTGGCTCTGAAACCCTCTGGGCGCTGAGGGCTCTGACTGTCTGTGACCCCGGCCCATCCAAAGGGGCCATTTCCAGAGTATTCCTCGCCGCCCTGGGATATGCCTCCAGCAGGTGCTGAGGCCGCGGCACCGTGGCGCCGGGATGACTCACAGGACCGCCTTGTCATCAGGAGGGCTGCTGACCTGGAAACGAAGGTGTGCCCTGCCTAGGAACCCAGCGAGGTACTACACACGCCCATCGTATAACAGGACACTGCCGAGCCCGCAGGCAGACTTAACAAGGCCACACACGCAAGCACGCATGCACGCACACGTGCCCTTGCAGCAGACCCAGACTAGACTCCCTCTGGCTTAGCAGAAACCCTCAGAATCACCAGGAAGACACAGGTTAGCAGCCACCGGCGCCCCGACTTCCTGGCCGAGGCCTCTCCTCACTGCGGACGTTGGACATTTGCACTGCACCTTCAGAGGGAGCTGAAACCCGTGGCAGCATCCTGTCACCTGGTCTGACTGCCCTTCAGGCTGGGCCCCCTGTACCGCAGGCACCGCTGGGGCTGGGGCTGAGGCTGACCCCGAGTCCCCACTGCACTGGGCCCAGCCTGGCAGCTGTGCCCCAACTTGTTGGTCTGACTGGCTCAGCCTGGTTTGGTCCTGTTCCCTCCTCTTCTCTGCCTGTCTCAGGACATTCGTGGCCCCCACTGGATGGATGTCACAGGCCCGCAGACGGCTTTCTCCAGCCGCAGGACAAGCTCCTTTAACACTTGATCCGATTCCCATGGGGGCCCTCGGCACCTGGCCAGAGCCCGGCAGAGCAGCTGTGTGGGTTCGGTGACTCTGTGACCTGCCCAGCTGTAGAGCTCCCAGAATGGGTGGTGCAGAAGCGGCCTGCCCTGGGGCACACTGGGTCCTATGTCACACCCTCGGGCAGCCTCAAACCACGGGGCTGAACAGGCAGCTGTCTGGGCACAGTGCACCCCACGCTGCCCCTGCAGAAAGCGTCAGGCCCCAAGGGTCAGGCGGCTCCCATGACGTCAGAAAACAGGTCTTGGCTGAGAAGAGCAATAGACTCCAAACTGCGTTTCCCCCTGCAGTGCTCTCTATGGGATGGAACAGTCGGCAGAGGGGAGAGACCCCAACCCCAAAGCCAGTCTCTCAACCCTGAAATGATGGGGGTCTGGGCCACTGGAAGGGGGCAGAGGGGCCACCCCAGAGACTAAACTATAGGGAATGACTAAATCACCCATGACAAGGACGTCCAGAAAAAAGTGCGGGGGTGGAGAACCTCCACAGCCAGCCCATGAGTGCCCTGCTGCCCTGCCTACCAGCAGGGGAGGCCTGCCCTCAAGCCCTGCACCCCAGCCCTGGACACAGCTGCACCGGGAGAATACAGCTCTCTTCTGAAAGAACACCATTTGAAAATTCAGACGGGCTCCCCTGAGCAAAACACACAACCCCAGATGCTGCAATTTCTGCTCCTTTGTTCTAGACTTCAGAGAAAATCCAGTCAACCGGCCTCCACTGCTGCCAGGGGCCCCTGCCTCCTTTTTCTTGGTTCAGGCTTCCTGTTTCCTTCCTGGCCCTTCTCTCCCCTTCCACATCGGGCCCCCTCGCCCTCCTGCCGCACGCACGCACGCACACATGGACACACAGGTGGCCACCAGCCACGGTGCTCGCCCTGGGCCAGCAGGGCCAAGCAAGCGACGGGATCCTTTCCTTGTGAAAAGTTAACAATGGGCTCGAGGCAGGAATAGGTCTCAGACAGGATGGTGGCGCCAGCTGTGTCTCAGGCCACTTAAGCCTCTGAGTGTCTTTGAAGTCTGCAGCAGGGGAGCAGCTTCCCAACTTATAAAAATGTGCAACGGAATCACCCGTAGGAGACGAGGCTTAGAAAAAAAAGGAGAGAGAGTGAGTTTTACTGGGGAATGAACTGGCGATGAGTGGCACTCTCTCTGAACCACAACTCCATCCTATTCTTCTGTTTGTTTTGAAGCAGGGTCTCCCTACGTTGCTGACAGTCTCGACACATTGCACAGGCCGCCTGTCAAACCCGCAATCCTCCCGTCTCCGCCTCCCAGAATTACAGGGACGCACCACCACGCCTGGCTGGGAGGAACCTTTAAAAGGAAGTTTTTGTTGATTCAAAACAAACATCACAAAAAAGCGCTAAGATATTTTTATAAACACAACTATTTTAAGAAGAATTTTCCGTGTCATTTAAGAAACTAAAACAAAGGTTAGGGCAACTCATTAGTGTGCATAGGAGACATACACAAAAGCAACTTCTTCCCAAATACAGGATATTGGAAGAAACCAAACCCGCCAGGGCGCGGCCTCCCTTCTCCTGGTGCCTGCCGGCCCAAGCGGGTCCTACTGAGGCCTCTGAGAAGACGCCCCTGCCAGCCACCCTCCCTCCAGCCACCGAAGCCATCAACCTCCCAGAAGAGCGCCAGGTCTGAAGATGACGGTGCACCCACGGAACCAAAATGAGACAGAACGGCGGCTCCATCTGTGCTAAAGACAGAGGTGCACGGTTCGCACCACAGGAGCAGTTCAGCAGGGTTTCTCCCCGTGCAAATAGGCGTGTACACACACACTGGCGGGCTTTGGAGTAGACGTGTGAGCAGGGATTCCTGGAAAGCTGGACTGGGCAGAGGAGCATCACTCTCAATTTATAGCCTTTAGTGCTGCTTAACTTTTTTTTCCCCCAACAAGCACATTTCTCTTCATTAAAAATCAATCAATCAATCAATAAATCATAGCCGGCATGGTGACGCATGCCTATAATCCCAGTAATTGGGAGGTTGAGACAGGAGGGTTGCTAGTTGGCGGCCAGCCTCAACATTTATAGCAAAGCCCTCTGCAACTTAATGAGACCCTGTTTCAAAACTAAATAGGGCTGGGATGCAGCTCAGAAGTAGAATGCTGTGAGGTTCAACCTTGAGTACCACATGGGTGTGTATACATGCAGACGAATCATAACACACAGAAAATAGATAATAGATGCATACTGCTAGGAAGACCACGTGCTCACAAACCCCTGGCGGCATCTATCAAAGGCCTAGAAGAAAAATGATAGAACTTTGAACTAGGTAACTAAATTACTTCTAAGCTTTCATAGAAGAGAGGCAAAGATTTCTACTGTACAGGAATCTGCCCTCTTAGTGTCCTTCCTGTGAGGTGGGCGCTGATTCTGTCAAGACGAGACTCTCAAGCACGGAGGACAAAGGCCCTGGCTGCGACAGTTGGCGCCAGGGCAGGGAGCTGCCCCAGGCCTGTAGGACCACACCTGGGCCGCCGCGGGGAGACTGAAGGCTGGGCCCTGGGTCTGCAGGACCGGACCATACCTGGGCCACTGTGGGGAGACTGAAGGCTGGGCCCTGGGTCTGCAGGACCGGACCATACCTGGGCCACTGTGGGGAGACTGAAGGCTGGGCCCTGGGTCTGCAGGACCGGACCATACCTGGGCCACTGTGGGGAGACTGAAGGCTGGGCCCTGGGTCTGCAGGACCAGGACCCCACCGGGGCCGCCGCGGGGAGACTGAAGGCTGGGCCCTGGGTCTGCAGGACCGGACCATACCTGGGCCACTGTGGGGAGACTGAAGGCTGGGCCCTGGGTCTGCAGGACCAGGACCACACCGGGGCCGCCGCGGGGAGACTGAAGGCTGGGCCCTGGGTCTGCAGGACCAGGACCACACCGGGGCCGCCGTGGGGAGACTGAAGGCTGGGCCCTGGGTCTGCAGGACCAGGACCATACCTGGGCCGCCGCGGGGAGACTGAAGGCTGGGCCCTGGGTCTGCAGGACCAGGACCACACCGGGGCCGCCGTGGGGAGACTGAAGGCTGGGCCCTGGGTCTGCAGGACCAGGACCATACCTGGGCCGCCGCGGGGAGACTGAAGGCTGGGCCCTGGGTCTGCAGGACCAGGACCACACCGGGGCTGGGGCTGCTGCGGGGAGACTGAAGGCAGAGGCCCAGGTCCACAGGACCACACCTGTGCAGGACCACACCTGGGCCGCCTGCAGGGAGACTGGGAGATGGGCCCCAGCGTTAGCTTGGCTTTGAAAAGATGCTGGGATCCCTGCAATTTTTACTCTGGCTTTTCTGAATTTCCTACCAGATGGACTGATCTGCAATGAGAGAGCCTTTACAGTTACCTTTTAAAAATGTAATGAGTGAGTAAAGAGTGCAGAGAAGGCTCGGAGATCCATTTTAGCAAAGACGGGTAAACAGGAGATCTAATCAAGGTGCTAGTCCGCACCCGCAGGCCTGGATATGAAGTGAAGAAAACAGGCCCAATCGATGGTGACAGGATTTCTGATGAAGAATGTGTTGACGGAAGGGCGCTGACCTGTGCGCTGGCTAGAAGACGGGAGCAGAGCAGGACGAGGCCAGTGCTGACGGAGGACTGCGGCGCTGGCCACCCACGCTCCACTGGAGCCCAGAGGACGCCCTCCCCGGGGCCCGAGGCCCTGCTCACTGAGCGAGCCGGGGCTGTGCGCTCTCCCTTGGGTGGAAACGCGCCTGCACGATCTAGCCTCGCCTCTGTTGATCTCAGGACTAGACTCTAGAGAGCTGTAATTCAGGGACAGAAGGTAAACCAGGGCGGGCCCTCAGATTAGACCAAACTCAAAGCTCGCCCCTCTCCCACACTGAGCTGGGAATCCCTCTCCCGGGGAAGGCAGTTCCGGCGGGGTCTTCTGAGGACACCGAATGATGCAGGGCTCACAGTGCGACGCACCTCTCCCAAGGCCGTCCTTGTTATCCCTAACCTAAACCAGCGGTGCCTGTTCCAGCCTAAGCACAGCAGAAAAGCTAGTGACCAAGCCGGGCGTGGTGGTGTACGCTGTGTCCCAGTGCTTGGGAGGCTGAGACAGGAGGGCCACACATTCAGACGGTCAGCAACCTAGTGAGATCCTGTTTCAAAATAAAGAAAATGGGAGCCGGGCGCGGTGGCGCATGCTTGTAATTTCAGCATTCAGGAGGCTGAGACAGGAGGATTGTGGTTCGAGGCCAGCCTCAGCTACTTAGTGAGGCCCTTTGCAACTCAATGAGACCCTGTTTCAAAATAAAAAATTGAAAACAGGGCTGGGGGTGTAGCTCAGAGGTAGAATGTCCCTAGGTTCCATCTCCAGTACCACAAAAATAAATGATAAATAAATAAATAAAATGGAGCTGAGGTTGAAGCTCAGAGGTAAAATGCCTCTGGATTCAATCCCGTGCATCAAAGAAAAAGAAAGAAAAGAAAAGAAAAGAAAAGAAAAGAAAAGAAAGAAAGAAAGAAAGAAAGAAAAGAAAAGCTACTGACAATTTTAAGAAATGGCTTGGTGCATTCTTTTTTCTTTTCTCCAATTATGAATATAAAGCATCCTAATTGCATTACAACTTAAATGATTCATAATTCTTGGAACCAGCTTTCTCTAACTCTCTGTTGCAAGGTAGTAGCTTGCTAATTTATACTCTTAAAATTGTTCAGAGTCCTAAAATGCTTTTATTGTGAGTTACACCTATCAATATTTACATTAGAAAAAGAGAGGCTTTAAAATACATATGAATTAATTTAAAAATAAACATGTCATTTTATAACATGTTTATTAAAATAAACATGTTATTTTATTATCAATTATTAAATTATTAGTCTATTAAATTAATGATTAAATTTCAGTAAATTAAACTATTAATTATTAAATTATTAATTAAAAACACATTCCATGTTAACATACACACTTTGATCAACAACATTTTTATAAATATTTGTGTAATTTCCCACTCTAATACATCTGCATTTGGGTCTCGGTGGCATGCTGCTGTGAATGCAATGAAGACTCTGGCCTCACAGCTGCGTCCCTGGGGGGGAGAGGAAGGGGCATCTCCAGCTGCGTCCCTGGGGGGGGGGAGGAAGGGGCATCTCCAGCTGCGTCCCTGGGGGGAGAGGAAGGGGCATCTCCAGCTGCGTCCCTGGGGAGGAGAGGAAGGGGCATCTCCAGCGCTTTGGGACACCGGCTGCTTGGCTACCACCCTTCAGCCAGTGGCAGCGTGGAATCTGAAACTCTACAGATGAGCTTTTCACATGGTTCTAGTGCGACCCAACAGTCTTGCCCTTTGAATGGATCTTTCAGTATCAAGTGCTAGTCGCATGGAAAATGTGGAAAATAGATGGGATGAATTATGCAGATCTCCCGCGCACTGGGACATTTCCTTACTTAATAAACAGGAAGTCACATTTGCCCACATCATGACCACAGGCTCAGGAGTGCCCAGAAAGGACCTGGGTCCCTAGGCATCCCAAGACCGCACACCAAGACCACACCATGTCAGCAAACAGCCCGCAAGGCACCAGGAATACCTGTTCTGCTTTCTGGCTGCTGTTACCACAAATGCAAACTCGTGTGTGTGTGTGTGTGTGTGTGTGTGTGTGTGGCCACATTCTTTCAACAAGAGTACCATATTCTTTCCTTTCTTTCTTTCTTTCTTTCTTTCTTTCTTTCTTTCTTTCTTTCTTTCTTTCTTCCTGGGTCTGGCAATGGAACCCAGGGGCATTCGACCACCGAGCTACACCCCTGCCCTATTTTTTTTTTTTTTTTTTTGGTGGTATTGGGGAGTGGAATCCAGGGACTTTCTACCTCTGGGCTATACTTCCAGACCTATTTTATACTTTATCTGGAAACAGGGTCTCACTGAGTTGCTGAGAGCCTCACTAGGTAGCTGAGGCTGGCTTCGAACCGGTGCGATCCTCCTGTCTCAGCCTCCCCAGCGCAGGGGTTACAAGTGTGCCACCACGCCCGTTTCTTCTATCACTATTGCACTTTTTTTTAAAGTCCTATAACATATATCAATGGATAAGTACTGCAGTTCAGTGTGTGACTATTTCTGTAAGCTATATCTGTAAAACTGAAATGTTTGGGAGAAGGCCTGAGGGGTCCCTCCAACTCCTCCTCAAGTCTGCGTAATCATGGCAAGAGCGAAAGCAGCTGGTCAGGTTAGCAGATCTCCACTTTTCATCCTGGAATAATTCCACGTAAGAAAGCCAGGTCAGCAGGAAGACATGCCGTCCTGCTGCCGGCCTCTCTGGCGGCCCTGGCCACACGCTCGCACCCTCCTGCAGCTCTGCCTTCCTACTAGACACAAGCATTGAGGGCTTTTAGGGAATGAAGTCACAAGGCCAGAAGACAGTCATTGCGAAACTGCCCTCCAAAAACACCGCTTGAGGGCAGCCTGCTTGCCCCAACCCTCACGCCGCCACGACCATGTTTGGAAGTGTTCGCTGGCCTTTTAGGCACAGTCTGACGCCTAGCCTCACAACCTGCATATTTAAGATCTGAAGGGGCCGGGACAGGAGGATCCGGATTCAGGGACAGCGGACAGCCCCAGCTACTTAGTGAGGCCCTTTGCAACTCAGACCCTGTTTCAAAATAAAGAATAAAAAATAAGGCTGGGGGCATAGCTCAGAGGTAGAATGCCCTGGGTTCCATCCCTAGTACTGAAAAGAAAAAAAAAAAAGAAAAGAGAAAGATCTTAAGGGATGCTGAACACCTTGCTGTCTCTCTTACTGTAATGTCCTAAGTATAACTGGGGGCCCCAAAGATCCTCATATGAGGACATTTACCTTTTATTACATTTCCCTGACAATATTTACCTTACTAACAAGACAAGCTGAGGGCCTCTGTTCACCAACTGGATGGATGCGGCCGCCCACTTAGGAATACCGGACGCCCTCTGACCCGCTTTCTGATCTCCATGTGTCCCTGGTTGGACCTTCTTCCAATCGGCTCCTGGCTGGGACAGGCCTGGCACTGCCAGAGGTCAGCCCCCATCGACTAGGGAGCTCTGGTCAGACGACAGGGGCCCTCCCTGCAGTCAGGGACAGCAGGCACACAGCTGGGCTGCAGAATGCCCACACCTGCACGGCCAGGACACCTGGCTGTCGGGGCCAACCACGAAAGTAAACACAGCACCCATAAAAACTGAACGGGCCACGCACCACGGAGAGTTTGTGGGGCTGCGTCACTAAAGTCCTGGGAAAGTGGCCGTCGCTGGTTGAGTGTCTGTGGGGACGCGTACAGGAAGGCATGAGCGAGCCGGGGGGCCTGTAGGCAGGAGGTGGGCTCTATCGGCAAGGGGCGACTGTCCAGCCGGCCGCCAGCCTCGGGGCTGGTTCCCACAGGCTCGTGAAAGGCACTCTCAGAGCAGAGTCTGGAGTCTCCACGGGGCTTGTTGGTAAAACAGAGCCTCCTCTGTTGCTCAGGAGAGCGCCCTCAAGGGATCACAGTCCCTTCTCCAGCCCACTTGGGTAGCCTTGCCCACCTGACCTCAGAGAGCTACTGCGAGGCCACCCGGCCGGGAGCAGGGGAGGTGCCCATACCCCCAGGACACAGTGTCTGGCTGTGGCCGCTGGAGCCCTGCAATGAAAAGCCGTCCATTGTGGAGACACTGGGCACTCTGATGGGACACGTAACCCACACGTGCCTCACCCACAGGCGAGGGAAGGGCTGTGCTCTTTGAGGACTCTCCTTAACCCAGGACGTGCCGAGATCATCAATGGCGCCCCACGGGCAGGTGCGGAGGCAGATGCAAGCTTGAATCCTGCAGACCCTCAAGTCCCGGGACTACAGCAACCAACCTCACATGGAGACAACCGAAAACTGTCCCCTCCGTGAGGGAGACCCAGTCCCCAATTCTATTGACACTCGGTTTCACCTTAGGAAAATAAAAAAGTCCCAGTACTTGGGAGGCCGAGACAGGAGAGTCACAGGTTCATGGCCAGCCTCAGCAACTTAGTGACTTTCAAAAATAAAAATAAAGAGCTGGGCATGGTGGCGCACTCTTGTAATCCCAGCATTCAGGAGGCTGAGACTAGAGGATCCTGGTTCACAGAAAGCCTCAGCTACTTAGTGAGGCCCTCTGCAACTCAGTGAGACCCCGTTTCAAAATAAAGAATAAAAATTAGGGCAGGGAATGTAGCTCGGAGGTCGAATGCCCCTGGGTTCCATCCCCAGACCTGCAAATAAATAAATAAATAAATAAATAAATAAATAAATAAAAACAAATCCAGGCATGGTGGCACATGCTTGTAATCCCAGCATTTGGGAGGCTGAGGCAGGAGGATCGTGGTTTGTGGTCAACCTCAGCTACTTAGTGAGGCCCTTTGCAACTCAGAGAGACCCTGTTTCAAAGTAAAGAATAAAAAATAGGGCTGAGGGTGTAGCTCAGAGGTAGAATGCCCCTGGGTTCCAGTCCTAGTACCACAAAAAAGTATATAAAAAATAAAACAGGGCTGGGGTATATCTCAGAGATAGCTTGCCCCCTAGGTGTAATCCCCAATACCACACACGTACACACACACAAAGAAAAAGGAGGAGGAGGACACTGCGCTCCCGTCCTCCTCACTATCAGCCGGCCCACGCCGGCCGGGCTGCCCAGCTGGGCTGCCTGGCATCTCTCTACATTCTCACAAACTGGAGTTAAGAGGTGTGGCCCAAACCGAGCGTGGATGTGGCTGGGGGAGGCAGGTTCCAGAGTGGAGCAGAAGCCACAACGGCAGACGGCAGTAGACTCTAGGTCTTGTCCATCTCTGAAAACAGCCCCTTTCAGAAGATTCTCCTTCTGCAAAAGCCCACTTGGTGTGGTAACTTGGTACCCTTTTTCAGGGTAAAACATTTTACAAAAAGCAATGGGGTTTAGCTCAGAGGAAGAACGTCGTGGGGCTCAACCCCAGCAAGAGGGCTGATTCAGGTTGCGGTTCTAGAGAATCTTCAGTCGTAGTGAATGGGCACTAGTAAGGAGGGTCATGTGGCGCCATGATGCCTGACCTGCCGGGTGCCGCCGCGGACCTTTTATCCTCCACAGCTCTTTGTACCCAACATTCATTCACATGCTGAATGTGACCAAAAAATATCCTCTGCTCTCACAAGATCAGCAGGCATTTTCAAAAGGACTTGTACGGCTGTTGCTTTTTCTTTTTTCTCTTTTGTGGTCCTGGGGATGGCACCCAGGGGCATTCTACCTCTGAGCTGCACCCCCTGCCCTATCTTTTATTCTTTATTTTGAAACAGGGTCTCACTGAGTTGCAGTGGGCCTCACTAAGTAGCTGAGGCTGTCCGTGAACCCAGATCCTCCTGTCTCCGCCTCTGGCTGTTGTTTTTACCAAGCAGTAACCTCTTGTCTGACCCTCAAAGCTTTCTGAGCGGGCCCTTCTGGGGAGGCCAGGGGACTCAGGCAGCACCCAGCTTCACAGAGGTGGGGTTACTAGAGCAGGAAGTGTGGACATCAGGAGGTCACCAGGGGCAGAACCTCCTGTCCACACGCCCTCCGCCCTCTGGGCTGGGTGTGGGCTGCTCCAGGCCCCACCCTTGGTGTCCACAGGGCCTCTCTGAATCTGCATTGCTCCCCCGGGTCTGGGGTCTGACCAGCTCCTCAGTTCTCTCTCCCAGCCTCCAGCTGCATGCCCTGAAGGATTCAGCACACTGATATAAGGCACGTCACCTCCCCCCAGCAGCTGCAACTCCCAGTGTCTCATCCGCAGAGGAACCCACCCCATCCCCATCGCTGCATTATCCAGAGTCAAAGGACACCTATTGCGGCCACACTGCGGCACACCACACAATCACAGAAGATGCTGTGATGGCCGGGTGGTGGCACACGCCTGCAACCCCATGCTCGGGAGGCTGAGGCCGGAGGAGCAGAGCTTCAAGGGCAGGCTCAGCAATGTAGGGAGACTCGGCAACCCAGAGAGACCTTGTTTCCAATAAAAAACTTAAAAAGGCAGGAGGGGGCGCTGGTGGTGTAGCTCAGAGGTAAAATATCACTGGGTTCAATTCCTAATGGCCATTTTAAAAAAAGATGCTTTGCTGGGCGTGGTGGTGCCTGCTTGTAATCTCAGTACTTGGGAGGCTGAGACAGGAGGATTGCAGGTTTGAAGTCAGCCTCAGCCACTCAGTAAGGCTGTCGGCAACTTAGCAAGACCCTGTTTGCAAATAAAAAAAAATAAAACAGGGCTGGGGGTATAGCTTAGAGGTAGACTGCCCCTGGGTTCAATCCCTAGCATCACAAAACAACAACAACAAAAATGCTTTAGTGTGTAATAAGCACTAGGAAAATGTTTGCCGTCTGTGCCCCCACAAATCAGAACGTACGTGTGAGCCACGTGTACCAAGCGTACAATGCGATGATGAAACAGGGCTCCGGTGCCCAACAGACCTGATGGGAGTGAGGCCTTATGGGAGCTAGACTCTGAGCATCCGATTTAAAATATGAAATACACTTTGAGCACCTTTCCCCCGAGAATGCGTCTATAAGGATCAACACAGTGTCTGGAAAACACTCTTTTTTTTTGGTAGAACTCAGGATTGAACCCAGAGGCATTCAACCTCTGAGCTCAACCCCCAACCCAATTTTATTTCTTATATAGAAACAGGACCTCACTAAGTTGCAGACGGTTTTGCTACGTTGTCAAAGGAGGCTGACTTCCAATCTGTGGTCCTCCTGTTTCAGCCTCCTGGGATTACAAGCACGCACCACCATGCATAGCTAAGCGCTCACATTTTACCTACACAGGAGCTGTCCTAAAACATCAGTGGTGACCATCCCTCCATGCTAAGCCTGTGATTTTATCTGTTTTGCTTAACTGCACATTCCAGAAAAACCTCACGTCTCTTTTGACCCCTTTCCCGCCACTGCCCCCGGCCCTAAGACTTCATCACCAATTCCCGCCACGTCTGCTTTCAAAAAGCAGCTCCCACTGGGCAGTCTCTGGGCTGCAGAACCCACCCCTCCCGTGGTGCAGGCTGGGGTATCTCAAGAGCCCCCAGCCCAGCTTGCCTGCCCTGCTGCACCCCTCGACGTGCGGTGAGGACGCCCGCTCTCTCAGTCCTCGAAGTCCCTCTCACGCAAACTCCTGGCGGGCGGGCGGGCGGGCGGGCGCTCCAGCCGCAGGTTGTCTGCAGCTCTCCTTCCTGCACTCTTCTTCCTTGCTGAAGTCCTGCCACCAGGAGCCCCCCAGGCCCCGGCCGGCCAGCCCTCTGTATCTCCGCAGGACCCCCTTCCCCTCTGTACCTGTGAGCGACCTTTTCTCCTGTTCTCCTGTGGCACCAAGTTAGGTCTCTTTGGCACAGATTTGACCTCAGGCCTTCAAGAGAAACGGAGCAACAGAGACCTTCTGTGGGGGGTTCAGGAGTGAATGCCTCTTCTTGTCTGGCAAAACCTCCCCGCTGGGAGCCTCAGCTCGACTCAGCTCAGCAAATCTCTTAAAAAGCCAGGACACAGTACCTTTAAAGTCTTGGTGAGCCGGCGTGGTGGCGCACACTTGTAATCCCAGTACTTGAGAGGCTGAGACAGGAGGATTGCAGGGTCGGGGCCAACCTCAGCTACTTAGTGAGGCCCTCTGCAACTTAGGGAGAATGTTTGAGAATAAAAAAATGAAATAGGGCTGGGGATGGATGTAGTTCAGAGGTAGAATGCCCTTGTGTTCAATCCATAGTTACACACACACACACACACTAGTCCTGGTGACATCCCTCGAAACGGACTTGCCAGGGCCTGAAGCCACAGTTTGTCCCAGCTGAATACAGACAAGAGATGGCAGGTTTCTTTCCGGCGCTGTAGTGAGGAGAGGCACTCCTAAGGTGTAATTACAAAGTTGTGCTGTTCTTGGTCACAGCAGGAGGGACCTGCATGCCAATGTCCAAGCCACCACAGCAAGACTCACTTGGGAGTCCCGGGGAGCATGTTCATAAGCCATAGCCCCACAGAGGCCTTTCCTGCCTCTCATTCAAGACAGGAACTTTGCCGGGCGTGGTAGTGCACACCTGTAATCCCAGTACTTGGGAGGCTGAGACAGGAGAATCACGGTTCGAGGACAGCCCAAGCAAATTAGCAACAGGCTCTCAGCAACTTAGTGAGACCCTGTTTCAAAATAAAATGGGAGAGGCCGGGCGTGGTGGCACACGCTTGTAATCCCAGCATTCGGGAGATGGAGACCAGAGGATTGTGGTTCAAGGACAGCCTCAGCTACTTAGTGAGGTCCTTCACAATTCAGTGAGACCCTGCTTCAAAAAATAAGAAAACTAAGAAAATAGGCTGGGGGTGTAGCTCTGGGTTCCATCCCCAGTACTGCAAAAAACATATAAATAAAATAGTAATAATAATAAATAAAACGGGATGGTGCCCAGCTCAGAGGCCCCTGAAAGAAAGAAACGTAAGCGCCAGGTGGGGTTTCTTTTCCACCCCTGAGTCCATGCTACACCCAAGTCCAGGCTGTGAGCACCTTAGGGGTGGGTTTATCCAATTAGCCCACAGCCCACCAGGTGCTCTGAATGTTTATTAACAAGTAAAAACAGTTGGCTTGGAACTTAAGGGGTTTTGTAAAAAGCTTATAAAATCTTTTCAGAGAGAATTAAAAATCACTTTGCAGAGTGGGACAATACCTAATTGATTAAAAGTATGAAGGCTACATTCTAGTTTCAATTAAGTCCTAGTTTTCAGAACAGATATGCTTCTGGGGGGAAAAAGGATCCATAAATTGAATTTTCCTAAACATTATGTTAAACGCATGAGGTACTTATTTAAAGGATTCCTCTAACACACTTTTGGCAAACTTATTCTCAGGGAAACAGAAGCTTCCCTATATTAGATTTTCCTACTAAAGTTTCTACCTAGCTCAACCGCAGAAAACCTGGACGGGGCTGGCAGAGGTCCGGCTGGGGCCGTATAAGCTTCCAGAGGAGGGAGTTCTCCGTCCAGCCCGCCTGGCCTGAGCCCAGGAGAGAGGGAAGGGGAGGCCGGGGCGGCCCAAACCCTGCCCTAGCCGGTCTCCAGCCTCTCCTTCCTCTTCTTCCCCTTCCTCTTGTTTTTCTGTACTGGGGATGGCACCCAGGGGCATTCTCCCTCCGAGCGACACCCCAGCCAGCCACCACCACCTCTTCTGAAATCTGAAACAGGGATTTCCCCAGTGGGGAGGGTCTCCGCTGAGATCCCCCTGTCCTAGACTCCCGAGCACCGACCCGGGATTTCAGGCGTCACCCGGGGCCACAAACACCTGCTGGCACTTTCCAGGACCGAGAAGAACTAAGCTGCCTTGCTTTGGGGGAGCCCCGCGGACCTCGCCAGGCGGGGACCACAACCTCCCGCCGTGGGGCCGGGCCGCCGTCCCCTCGGGGACAGGGCGCGTCCACCCGCGGCCTTACCATCTCCTCGCGCAGCAGCGCCAGCGCGGCGTCCAGGTTGGGGGGCTTGGCGCCGCGCCCCGCCCGCGCCCCGCCGCCCGCGCCCCCGCGGCTCAGCTCGTCCTGGATGCGCGACTTCTGCGCGTACAGCCGCTGCAGGTGCCGCCAGCCGCCCGCCGCGCCGCCCGCCGCCGAGTGCAGCAGCCCGCTCAGGCTCTTGGGCAGCGGCGGCAGCCCGTCCACCCGCAGCCCCCGGCCCGCGCCCGCCGCCCCGGCCCCGCTCATCGCGCCGCCGCCGGCCGCCCCGCCGGGCCTCCAGGACCAGGGACCCCGGCCCGCCCCCGCCCCGCCCCCGCCCCGCCCCGACACCCGAGACCCCGCCCTGGCCCCAGACCCCACCCTGGACACTGAGGCCCCGCCCCGGACACCCTAGGCCCCGCCCCAGACGCCGAGACCACGCCCTAGACACCCGAGGTCCCGCCCCTTACATCCCGAGGCCCGCCCTGGCCCCAGACCCCACCCCGGACACCCGAGGCCCCGCCTGCTGCTCCGCTTGCCTCCAGCTGGCCCCCCCTGCGCCCCCATCTCCAGCTGGTCCCCGCCCCTCTGCGCCCCACCTCCTGATGCGTCCCAGGCCCAAGTCCTGGTGCCCCACTTCCAGCCTGGGCCCTGCCCCTCCGCGCCCCACCGCCAGCTCCGGTCCCTGCTTCTCTGCGCCCCACCCCTAGAGGCGTCCCCGCCCCTCTGCGCCCCACCTCCAGCCCTTGTCCGGGTCCCAGCCCAGCTGTGCCCACCTCCAGCTGCGTCCCCGCCCCTGCGCGCCCCACCTCCTGATGTCCCGAACCCCTCTGCACCCCACCTCCAAATTCTGCCCTGGGCCCTCTGCGCCCCACCTCCTGATGCGTCCCCAACCCCTCTCCGCCCCATCTCCAGCTGCGTCCCCGCCCCTCTGCGCCCCACCTCCAGATGCGTCCCAGACCCAGGTCCTGGTGACCCACTTCCAGCCTGGTCCCCGCCCCTTTGCGCCCCATCTCCAGCTGCGTCCCCGCCCCTCTGCGCCCCACCTCCTGATGCGTCCCCAACCCCTCTCCGCCCCACCCCTAGAGGCGTCCACGCCCCTCCGCGCCCCACCTCCAGCCCTCGTCTGGGTCCCTGCCCCGCTGTGCCCACCTCCAGTTCCGGCCCTGGCACTGGCCTCTGCGCCCCGCCCAGCGCCCCGCCCAGCTCCAGCCCGACTTCCAACCCCCTAACACCTGTCAGAGCCGGGCCTCCGCCCCCTCGCTCCCACTGCTAGTAACTTCCGAGCCCGCTGCAGGACCCGCCCCGGAGGCTGGGGGAGAGGCCGGGTGTCCCGGTGGTGCGGGCTCGCTGGCCCTGTCGGTGAGGGAAAGTGCCCGGTCCCCACCGCTGCGCCCACCAGGAGCGCCCGGCCACTTCTGGGAACTTCAAGAGACACAGCCTGGCCACGAACGCTACAGTAACTAAACTGGAATGTGAGGAAATCCGAGAAGGAGATTAAATCTCGGCAAAAATAAACGCGAGTCACACCTCTAAGAAGACAGAGCAAGCCAGGCTTGGCCCCTTCCAGGAAGAAACAAGGACTGACAGCGCTGGCCAGACTATGAACCGGGTCAGGGAGCAAGGGCCGCGCCAACTCAGGTGGAAGGAGACTCCCGTGGGTGACTAGCTTTAGTGCCTGCGATTATTTGGCTAATTATAAAGGAACTTAATTGTGCTAAATGCATTCAGTAGGAGCATAATTATAAAGTAATCTGAGTGGTTCACACACGGGACATAAAAGCACCTCCTAGTTTTGAGGGGCTTTCTCCCCTTTAATCTACCACGTAGGGAGCCAGCCCCTGAAGCAATGTCTGACCTCCTGTCCTGCTTGACCCTGGGACAGGGAGACTGAGGGACAGGCCCCAGCACTGGCACCTGGGAGGCTTCCCAGCTCAACCCACTCTGCCCAGGAGCCCAACCCGCCCTGGGCCTGGCCCTTCAGTAATTACCTGGTCCCCTTTCCAAACGCCAGGTATTTCTCATTCACCTGTTTAAGCAGCGGGTGTCTTGGGTGTCAGGCTGCAGGTATGCCTGTGTGGGAGGGAGGGAAGGCCCTGCGGTCCACACCCTGAAAGCATCCTGTTCATTTCACCTATCCGGTCTCTCCTGCAATACCTAGCAGAACTCACTCACCTAGGGGGAGAGATTGGGCTTTGCACTGGCGCAAACATACACAAAGTCTCTTAAAGATGCATGTGTATAATGGATGAGATTAGGAACTTAGCATCTAATCACAGGCTCACTGATACAGTACCCCCCCCCGTGTGTGTGTATGTGTGTGTGTGTGTGTGTGTGTGTGTGTGTGTGTGTAATTGGGTATTGAATCCAGAGGCATTCTACCTCTGAGCTACACACCCAGCCCTTTAATTTAATTTAATTTATTATTTATTTATTTATTTTTATGGGTCTGGAGATGGAACCCAGGGGCATTCAACTTCTGAGCTACACCCCCTGCCCTATTTTTTTATTGTTTATTTTGAAACAGGCTCTCACTAAGTTATGGAGGGCCTCAAATAGCTGAGGCCGGCCACAAACCTGTGATCCTCCTATCTCAGATTCCCAAGTACTGGGATTGTAGGTGTGTGCCCCACGCCTGGCTTACCCAAGACCTACAGTTGATAATATTGAAGTATTTGGTCATGGTGTTGGGGGGGGGGTTCCCAGGGCAGTGGTATTTTTAGCTACTATAGAACAATGCTATTGAAACCAGGTGCGGTGGGCACGCTTGTAATCCCAGCATTCGGGAGGCTGAAACCGGAGGATCGCGGTTCGCGGACAGCCTCAGCTACTTAGGCCCTCTGCAACTCAGTGAGACCCAGTTTCAAAATAAAGAATAAAAAATAGAGCAGAGGTTGTAGCTCGGAGGTCGAATGCCCCTGGGTTCCAACCCTATACTTGAAAGAAAAAAAAAAGAAAAGGACAATGCTATTGTAAAAATTCTTTTTAAAATAGATTTTTGTTTTTAATTTATTGAGCACTGCTATTAAAATAATTAATTGAGAAGTCCTTAGGCTGAGGCAGAGTGAAACCCGACTCACTGTAAACAATACAATGACCCTAGGCTTGTGCAGCTGGCCCTCACGCGGGACTTTCTGCTGGAATGGATGTTTCCAACCACGCAAACATGCACGGCCCTGCTTTGCCTTCGCATCTGCCTATTGAGGGTCCTCCCTTAGCTGGGCCGACTGCCCTGCCGGCAGGAGCTGCCCAAGTCCTGGAAGTGCTCTTTGCTCGGCAAAACTCATCAGTATTAGCCAGGAGTGGTGGCGCATGTTTGTAATCCCGGTTCTTGGGAGGCTGAGACAGGAGGAGCCCAGGTTCCCAGCCAACCTCAGCTACTTAGTGAGGTCCTCTGCAACTTAGTGAGACCCTGTTTCAAAATAAGAATAAAAAATAAGGCTGGGGGTGTAGGTAGAGGTAGACTGCCCCGGGTTCCATCCCCAGTACTGCAAAACAAACAAACAAACAAACAAACATAGAACTCTTCAGTATTTTAACACAGTGCTCAGTTTATCCCTTCACACTATGATGACAATTTTTTTTTAAAGTGGTGGCTTTGCTCTGGTTGGCCCAGCTAATGAGCACCAGAATTTTGTCCCAGGCCAGGAGCTTCTGCCTGGGGAAGCGCCAGAGGCAGAATCCACAAAACTACTTGGTCTTGTAAAGGCTGAACTGGAAAGACTTGAAATGGACAAGGTCACAAAGGAATGTCTCTGGAGCAGTATTTAGACATTCTCTCAACGGCTGGGTGTGGCAGCGTGCTCCCCTAGTTCCAGCTACTCAGGGGCTAAGGCAGGAGGATCGGAAGTTGGGGGCTAGCCTGGGAAACTCAGCGAGACCTTGTCTCAAAATCAAATATATATATAAAAAATGCATGTAGACAGGTGTAGTGTCACACGCTTGTCATCCCAATACTTGGGAGGCTGAGACAAAAGGTTCCCAGGTTGGTGGCCAGCCTCAGCTGCTTAGTGAGGCCCCCTGAAACTTAGTGAGGCCCTCTTTCAAAATAAAAATAAAAAATAGGAATGGGGGTATAGCTCAGAGGTACAATTCCCCTATGGGATTAGAATACATACATACATACATACATACATACATACATACATACATACATATTGTTTAAAACCAAAGCTAAAGCCGGGCGTGGTGGCGCACTCTTGTAATCCCCACGCTTGGGAGGCGGAGACAGGAGGATCGCGCAAGTTCAAAGCCAGCCTCACTGGCTTAAGAGACCCTGTTTCCAAATAAAAGTATAAAATAGGTCTGGGAGTGTAGCTTGGAGGTAGAAGGGTTTCCAGGAACCCCAGTACTACCAAAAAAATAAAAGAAAGAAAGAAAAGAAAAGAAGATCTCTCAGACTGGGGCAGGTGTTCTGTAGTTATGGTGTGTGTGTGTGTGTGTGTGTGTGTGTGTGTGTGTGTGTGTGTGTGTTTTGTTACTGGGGTGGAACCCAGGGGCTTTTCTACCTCCGGGCTATACTCCCAAATGTACTTTATACTTTCTTTGGAAACAGGGTCTCACTAAGTTGCTGAGAGCCTCACTAAGTAGCTGAGGCTGGCTTCGAACCTGTGCGATCCTCCTGTCTCAGCCTCCCAAGCGCGGGGGTTACAAGCGTGCACCACCACACCCGGCTTAGTTATGGTTTTTAAACACTACATGGTGTGACATGTTTGCATGTACAGCATAGAACTAACTCCATGCATGTTGGAGAGGGGTGTTTGTGACCGCTGCCCCATCCGAGTCATTGACAGAACAGCAAGCTGCCAGGTCGAGGACAGACACTGGACCAGAGACCCTTCTCCAGGTGACAGTGTCAGCTGACTCACCCTCTCTGTGTACACTGGGCTGTTGCTCAACTGTGCGAGGTTGGGGACAGAGTGCAGAAAAGCCAGCTGTCCAGT
The DNA here is from genome assembly GCF_963383645.1 of Muscardinus avellanarius. Lineage (NCBI taxonomy): Eukaryota > Metazoa > Chordata > Mammalia > Rodentia > Gliridae > Muscardinus > Muscardinus avellanarius. Next base: position 35,223,860 of record NC_137806.1, on the reverse strand, counting down.
ACGATCGCCACTGATCACAAAGGGCCACTGGCCCTGGAACGCGGCTGTGGCCCCGCCGAGATGCATTTTGAAGCCTCTTCCCAATTCTGGTACAAAAGGCATAAAGCACAGTGATTCCAAAGGCTCAGCACCAGAGTGTCTGGCATCTCGTTAATACCCGTGTCGATGGTTCGGATGATATTCAGGGTACATGCATATAAATAAAAATATTTTTGCACTGCTAGAGATTGAGCCCAGGGGCATTCTCCCTCCAAGCTACACCCTCAGCCCGGTGGAGGGCCTCACTAAGTAGCTGAGGCTGGTCATGACCCTGCGATCCTCCTGTCTTAGACTCCCAAGTACTGGGATTATAAGCGTATGCCACCATACCTGGCTAAACAAAAATTTAAAATTCAGCTGTTTAATTTGTGTTAATGTGGTTACTAAAATTATGATTGCATATGAGCCCTACATTTGTAGCTCAAATTTTTCTCCCTTCCTTCCTCTCTTCTCTTCTTTCTTTCTTTTGTTCTTTTCTTTCTTTCTTTCTTTCACTAGGAATTGAGCCCAAGGGTTCAATCTCAAGAACCTCCAGGCTACACTCCCAGACCTATTTTATTTTTTAGTTTGAAACAGTGTCCCGCTAGGTTGCCGAGAGTCTTGCTAACTTGCTGAAGCTGTCCTCAAACCTGCAATCCTCTGGTCTCAGCCTCCTAAATACTGGAATTACAGGGGTGCACCCCACACCTGACTCACATTATATTTTCATTGGACATTGCTGGCCTCGAAATAAGTCCTAGACCCCCAGGGCTTACAGTTCAGATACACATGCACGGGCAGATTTAAAAAACAACAGAAAGCTTTAGTGATAGACACGTGTGGACCACAGGAGATCACAGATGGGTTCATGGGTGAGGAAGCCCTTGAGAGGGAGTTGGACTGCTATGGCCCTGCCGGAGTTAGAGATGGGGCAGGGGTGGACCTGAGTGACGTGGGTGGGTGTGCGCTCCTGGTGGTGAGAACGTGAGGCCCCGCAGACTCCAGGCGGGCAGCACCAGCCTTCAAGTGCAGGCTGAGGCGCCTGTCTGTGCTCTTGGGCAGCGGGAGGCAGGGCAGAGAAGGTCTCAGCCCAGGATGGAAGGTACCCTGCTTAGGGAAGACCCTGGAGGGGAAGGAAGGAGGGAACGCCTGGGGCTTGGGCTGGGGTGTGGCTCAGCGGTGAGTACTTGCCTGGCACACATGGAGCCCTTGGTTCCATCCCCAGCATTGGGGAAAAGAAGAAGAAGAAAAAGAAAGAAGGGCGCTGCTGTTCAGTTCATGCCCGAGGCAGAGCTCCTGGGGTGGGCCGCAGGAGAGGATGTTTCTCAGGTTGAGCGTGCCAAGTGGCTGACCGCCCACTGAGGATTGTGCCCAGGACACTACCCATGCTGTCCCTTTTCACCCTGAATGAACGAGAGCAGACAGAATAACTACAGTGGCCACTGAGGTCCATGCAGAACAAAAACCACCCAGTTGACACGGGGCCAGCTGAACCAGCCGCCCAGAGCTCCCTCCGCAGCAGCCGGGGTTTCCAAGAGGACTTGGGCTGGGACACTTGGCTAACTCTGCTCCCGTCCCAGCTTCCCCGAAGCTGGAAATCACGAGGCTTCCCCACTCCCCATGGCTCAGACTCCAAACAGTGGGGGTAGAACTGACTGAACAGTAAGCAGGCGGAGACTGGACTCTGGCCTGGAATCCGCACAGAGAGGGATTTGGGCTGTAAATAGAATCAGGAGCGTAGACAGAACTAACTCGAAGTCATCAGAGTCAGGCGCAGCAGAGAGAAAGTGACCGGCCTTTAGTCAGCTCTGTGGATTAGGCAGACAGAGCTCTGCGGAATTCCACGGCAAAAAACAGCGTGGTCCAGCGAAACACTGCCCCCGCCTCGTTCTTCCAGTGCAGAGTTTGGTACCAGACGTTTAAGTTGGTACCCGAAGTTGGCTAATTACATTTATACATCACAGTGGATATATTTATTATAAATTGAAAATTACTTATTTTTTTTATCTATTTGTGTGCATGTATCTGTGGTACTGGGGATTGAGCCCAGGGGCATTCTACCTCTGAGCTACACGCTCAGCCCTATTTTATTTTTAATTTTGAAACAGGGTCTTGCTAGGTTGATGAGAGTCTTACTACTTGAGATTGTCCATGATTCCGAATCCTTCTGTCTCCGCTTCCTGAGTGATAGGATCACAAGTGTGCGCCACCATGCCCAGCTCCAAAACGACCTTAAAGTAAAGGTCTTCCAGCCAGGCGTGGTGGCGCACGCTTGTAATCCCCGCGCTTGGGAGGCTGAGACAGGAGGATCGCACAGGTTCGAAGCCAGCCTCACCTACTTAATGAGACCCTGTTTCCAGATAAAATATAAAAAATAGGTCTGGGAGTATAGCCCGGAGGTAGAAAGCCTCTGGGTTCCACCCCCAGTACCACAAAAAACAAACAAACAAATAAAGCAAAGGCCTGCCTGTCATCTAGCCTAGATACACTATGATCTACTGTTAGGAATTCTTTCTTTCTTTCTTTCTTTCTTTCTTTCTTTCTTTCTTTCTTTCTTTCGATTTTATAAGGAAATGCCACATGCAGTGCCTCAGTTGGATGTGTCTGGAGTCTTGGAAGCTTGACTACCCTATGTTCTCCTACAAATGGACCTTGAGAGCTTGTTGGAGGCTCCATCTGGCAGCTACTCTATGCCCTGACTGAAGACCGGTCCTCCTCTATTCCAGGAAGGCCGTCCTCTTCGACTGGGTGCGCAGCTTCGGGAGGAACACACGTGGAGCGATGAGGGAGGAAGGGGTCACCGCCTCGCCAGCCAGATCAGCCAAATCAACCCTGGGGATCAATGGGTGACAGACGTCACAGCCAGAGCGCCTCACATCGATGAATTAGTGTATGTTTGTGTGTGTGTGTGTGTGTGTGTGTGTGTGTGTGTATGTGTGTGTTACTAGGGATGGAACCCAGGGGCATTCTACCCAGACCTATTTTATATTTTTCATCAGAAACAGGGTCTCACTAAGGTGTTGAGAGCCTCACTCAGTAGTTAAGTCTGGCTTCGAGCCCATGTGATCCTCCTGTCTCAGCCTCCCACATCCTGGGATTACAAACGTGCGCCACCACGCCTGGCCTAAGAATTCATTTTTTAATGACTTTTTTCTTTTTACGGTACTAGGGATGGAACCCAGGGGTATTCAACCTCTAAGCTACACCTCAGCCCTAGATTTTATTCTTTAATTTGAAGTAGGGTCTTATTAAATTGCAGAGGGCCTCACTGAGTAGCTGAGGTGATCCTCCTGTCTCAGCCTCCCAGATGCTGGGATTACAAGTGTGCGCCACCTCGCCTGGCAACTTTTTTTCCTTAAACTTACTACTGATTCGACGCCTACCATGTGCTGGCTGTAGCATCACTGCTGCTGGGGTACAAATGAGCCCACACGTGTGGCAAGACCTGGTGGCATGCCGGCAGCAGGGTATGGGTGCCATGCCGGGGATCAGGAACTCTCCATCCCTCAGTCGTCCCCTCTGGGCCCCACGTCCACCCTGGACGAGTTGGTTTCAGTATTGAGTCTCCCAGAGCAGGGACCGGAAGGCTTGCTGCGAGCCGCATCCCTAGGGCCCAATGAAAACCCGGCACATAACCACCCCTCACGATTACTGGTTGAATAAATAGCCCTGGGGTTTGCTCTGTAACCCAGTCAGGTGTTTTGAGAGTTACAAAGAGCATCAAATGTGGACCCCGCACTCACTACATTTCTGAGTATGAGCACTCCTGTCCAGAAGCCGAAGGCTCTGGCCCCAAAAATTTGCTTGGGAAGCTGGGCGTGGTGGCCCACGCTGGTAATCCCAGGGTTTGGGAGACTGAGACAGGAGGATCACGGTTCACAGACAGACTCAGCTACTATTTAGGGAGGCCCTTTGCCACTCAGTGAAACCCTGTTTCAAAATAAAAAATACAAAATAGGGCTGGGGGTGTAGCTCGAAGGTAGAGTGCCCCTTGATTTCATCCCCAGTGCTACAACAAAATAAATAAGTAAATAAACTTTGCTTGGGACCTTGTGCCTCTGGCTGGGACATGGCAAAGTGTAGGGCTTGTGGGCCCAGCAGGGAGAGGAGGGAGCCCTGCAGGGAGGCTGGGCCTGCACAGCCTCTGCTGGACGCTGGCTGTGAACCCTGGGGTCCAGCCAGACAGCCGGCGCTGAGGCTGCAGTGGCCAGAGCCCCGGGCTGGGAGGCGTGAGCTGCGGCCCTCCAGAGGGGAGAGGCGGCACACGCGGAGGCCAAGCTGGCTTCTTAGTGGGACTTTGTCGGCCCGGGGCAAAGTGGCTGCTGGATGTAAGTGAACCAGTTTCCCAGGAATTGGCTCACGGCCACAGGGCCGTGCAAAGCCCTACCGCTCCATTTCTACGTCCGAATACACAGCTTGACTCTTTCCTTTGGGCCCGGGATCCCTCAGAAACACCCTGGCAGTGTCAGTTTGAGACATAAAATTAGCGAATGTCAAAAGACAAATATATTTGTGTGTATGTGGGGGGTACTGGAGGCTCCACTCAGGGGGTCAAGCGTGCCAGACAAGTGTTCTACCACGGACCTCTACCCTAGCCCTTTCAATTTCTATTTTTACTTATTTTTATTTTTTGCAGTACTGGGGATGGAACCCAGGGCCATTCTACCTCTGAGCTACAACCCCAGCCCTAGTTTTTATTCTTTATTTTGAAACAGCAAAGGCCCTCACTAAGTATGAGGCTGTCCACGAACCATGATCAGAGCTCCTGTCTCAACCTCCCAAATGCTGGGATCACAAGCGTGCGCCACCACACCTGGCTTCCTAACCCTTTTTATTTTGAGACGGGTGTTGCTAAATTGCCCGGGCCGGCCTTGTGATCTTCCTGCCTCAGCCTTCTGAGTTGCTGGGATTACAGGTATGGGCTACTTCCTCCCCCAGGTGAGAATACTTTTAATAAGTTTTGTTTGTCCAACACTGCATACTTTCTTTAAAAAAATATTCATCATTAAGCCAGGCATGGGGGCACACGCTTGTAATCACAGTACTTGGGAGGCTGAGACAGGAGAATCACAGGTTCAAGACCAGCCTCAGCTACTTAGTGAGGCCTTCTGCAACTTAGCGAGATGCTGTTTCAAAATAAAGACTAAAAAAGTGGGCTGGGGGTGTAGCTTGGAGGTAGAATGGCCCTGGGTTCAATCCCTGATAGCATTCTATAGAACTTATAATAAAAATTACACATATATATTTGTGTGTGTGTGTGTGTGTGTGTGTTACTGGGGGTGGAACCCAGGGGCTTTTCTAGTTCTGGGCTATACTCCCAGACCTATTTTATACTTTATTTGGAAACAGTATCTCACTAAGTAGCTGAGGCTGGCTTTGAACCTGTGTGATCCTCCTGTCTCAGCCTCCCAAGCGCTGGGATTACAAGCGTGCACCACCACACCCGGCCAATTATATTAAAAGTTAAATTAAAAGTGCCAATTATAAAATTTAAATTAATTTAAATTAATTATAAATTTTAAATATATTATTTAAATTTATTATTAATTATAAAATTTAAATCACATTAAAAGTGCCCATTAAAAAAGAACAAAGAAGAAAACAGCGACACCCACGGCTTACTATTCTTCTGCTGTGCTGTTTTAAAGAGCATTTCTTCTCCCCGTGGTCCCTCACCAGGCACCACAACACCATTAAGCTTACGGAGTGCATACAGACACCCTCCTTTTATGGCAGGGGTTTAGCGTCTGCCTAGGGCACATAGCTCAATGGCCAGACCCTTTCGGGGCCACCTCTGAGCGCAGAGCCCATTAAGGGGTCTCCACACATCTCTACCCACAAAGTCTTAAGTGCTTAGGAGCCTGCATCACCTCTGCACATTAGCGTAGGCATATGAGAGCGTTAAGGAAGCATCAGATGAGAAAGCACATCTCGGGGTTTACTGTAGCCAGGGATTCCACAATATAGAACCCAAGCTGGATGTGGTAGGGCACATTTGTAATCTCAGTCCTTGGAAGGGTGACACAGGAGGGTCACAGGGGTTGGGGCCAGCCTCAGCAATTTAGCAAGGCCCTCAGCAACTTAGTAAGACCCTGTTTCAAAATAAAACCGGGTTGATGGTGCACGCTTGTAATCCCAGTACTTGAGAGGCTGAGACAGGAGGATCGCAGGTTTGCAGCCAGTCTCAGCAATTTAGTGAGGCCCTCGCAACTTAGTGAGACCCAGTTTCAAAATAAGGAATAAAATAGGTCTGGTAGTGAGCCGGGCGTGGTGGCGCACGCTTGTAATCCCCGCGCTTGGGAGGCGGAGACAGGAGGATCGCGCAGGTTCGAAGCCAGCCTTGCTGGCTTAAGAGACCCTGTTTCCAAATAAAAATGTAAAAATAGGTCTGGGAGTGTAGCCCAGAGGTAGAAGGGCTTCCAGGAACCCCAGTACCACAAAAAAAAAAAAAAAAAAAAAGGTCTGGTAGTGTAGCTTGGAGGTTGAATGCTCCTGGGTCCCATCCCCAGTAGTACAATAAACAAACAAACAAATAAATATAACAATCCTGGAGGTGTAGCTCAGAGGTAGAACACCCCTGGGGTTAATCCTTAGTACAGCAACAACAATAAAGTTGCTAAGATGGACAGTGAAGGTTGAGCAGACTCAAGACTTCTCACCTGAAATAGGAGAAGGGATCAATATGCTTTTATTTTTATCTCCTGAGGATGTTCTTTGTGTTAAAATGGGCAGATGTCAGCTGGGCGTGGTGGCACAACCGTAATCCCAGTCCTTGGGAGGCTGAGACAGGAGGATCGTGGGTTCAAGACCAGCCTCCGCAACTTAGAGAAACTCCCAGCAACCTAGTGAGACCCAATTTACAAACCAAGAATGAAAATGGCGCGGAGGTGGAAAGCCCATGGGGGGTGGGTCAACCCCTAGTACCACAGAAAAATCACACATGAAGGGCTAATTGTCAAAAGAATAGTAAAGCTTTTCTCCAAAGTCTGGGGTAAATTCCATCTCTCCTAGTTCATGTTGAAGCCCTAATCCTCAGTTCCTCAGAATCTGATGATGCTTGGAGGGTCTTTAAAGAGGGAGCCAGCTGAAGTGGGATCTCTAGGTGGACCCAGACCCAATCTGACCAAAGCCCCGGGGAGAAATCCTGGAGACGCCCACCCTGCGACCTCAGACCCAGATTCCCACCTCCGGCCCCCAGGTGGGAGCCAGCACTGTGTCTCATAAACCCCCAGGCTCAGGACCCGGACACACTGGACATCCAGTGTTCCTCGTCTCTACCGGATTGTGTCCCAGCGTGGACGTGGCGGAGCCGCTGGCCGTCCGAGCATCTGCCAGCTTGGAAACGGGCTCACAGCCTGAGATCACAATGCCCACACTGCCTCGGTCCAGGAACAAGACAAGCTGCTTTCAGTGGAGGTCAGGAAGCGGCAAGGTGAAACCCCACCCGTGAGAAGGCCGCCCGTGAGAGCGGACGTGGCCGCGGCACCTCGCGGGTGTTCTTTGCTAGGAACTTGGTACCCAGGCACCTAGGTCTCAGGGTGCTATACACAAGCAATGTTGGCAGTCAGGAAAGTGGATGTCCTGACCAGAGGGGAGGAGGCAGGCTCACGGGTACTCAGCCCAGAGGCCCGCTAGCAGCCCTGGCCACTGGCCACCTGCCTTTGCTGGAAAAGAAGAAATACTGTTTCTGTAATCAGAGTCTGCTGAATGGGGACTCTGTTACTCTTCTGTCCTGGTGAAAGTGAGGCTCTTTCAGAAGCAAACAGGAAGGACATTTAGATCACCTGCTCTTCTGTCTTAGCACTGGTTTCCTGCGGGAAAACCTAGCCAGTCGATTTTGGAAAAGACATTTACAGGTGCCAGTTCTCTGAGTTGGAATATATTTTTCTCCACTATGGAGTCTGTCATGCTGAACTTGTTTAATTTTCCTGCTTCCTTTTTTTTTTTTTTTTTTTTAGTGCTGGAGATTGAACCCAGAGGCATTCTACCTCTGAGCTACACCCCAACCCTATTTTATTTTTTATTTTGAAGCAAGGTCTCAGCAGGTTGCTGAGGCCCTAAGTTGCCGAGACTGTCCTCAAACCTGCGATCCTCCCGTTTCAGCCTCCCAAGCTTACAAGTGTGCATCACCATGCCCGGCCATCTCCCTCTTTTTCTTCCTTCCCTCCTTCTGCCCCTTTCTTTGCCCCTATGCAGACACCAGGCACACAGCCCTGCCAGGCCTTCGGCCCCACTGCTGCTTACCCCCGATCTTGCCCTAGGTTCTGTGTGGAGCTGGGGTCCCCTAAAGCAGAACAGACTGTGGTGTGGAGGGGTCCTGGCACACTGTCCTTGTCTTACCCAAAGTCCCAGAATTGCAAAGTGCTAAGGGTCACGGGGTGGCAAGGGGGCCGACAAGCAGAAATTGCAGCTTCTCCTCCTTCGCCCCAACCATCCTCCCCACATCCCTTACCAGCCGCCCTCCTGGGCTCCCATCCCTTCCATCCAGGCCGACACCTCATCTGACCTCTGAGGCCAAATCCTTCTTCTATTGGAAGCCTTTCCAGTCTTCCCTGCACTGCTGCTGGGGGTCGTCAGTGTCTCTGCTCCTCCCGTAATCTCCCCTGGGAGCCAGGCCAAGCGCGGGCAGTACTGAAGTCTCCGGGGACTGCCTCCGGAGGCGCTCCCTCGTGAGCAGAGTGTGTGTGTGCGTGTATGCGCGTGCAAAGGTGAGCCCCAGGGGACACGGGGAGGGGACCCAGGAGGAAGGGTGCCCCGGCTATTGTGCTGGGGAACAAAAGCAGCAGCTGGACTTGCCATCCTGCCTGGAGGTGCAGGGACCAGCTGGAAAGCAGCCCCACCCCATGAGGTCAGCTTCGCCCGGCCAAGCTCAGTGGATGCAGAGGATTCTGCTGAAACCCCAGAGCCTCGAGGAGCCGGGACAGAGCTCGGGCGTTGCAGGGAGGGAGATCTTTAAATTATCCTGCACGACTTCAGTCCTTGCTCTTCTGCTTGGAAAGGATTCAATCAGAAAGCACAGACGGGGCGCGCAGTAGGCTTACTGAGAGGACAGGCACCCTAAGAGGAAGGGAGGAGGGGGAAGCCACGCTCCAGCGAAGGGGCTGCGGGGATGGGCCATTCTCAGGAGCAGAAAGGCAGCCTGGGGCGAGGGGTTATGCTCCAGAACCGGGGTTCCAGGTGTGCAGAACTGGCGTGGAGGGCTTCACGTGCTGGGCTGGATAGTCTCTGGCCACCTTCTTCACACAGGTTACGTCTGGGCCATTAACTGCCCATGTCAGGTGGGACCTGCGCCCTAGGGACCCTGCGTTGTTGCTCTGCCCCTTCCCACACAGGGAGGGTCAAGATGAGCATGACCCTGCAGGTGACACTCCAGTCTGACCCCATCTGCTAAGGTCTAGACGGCTATCTAGCGGGAGCCACGGAGGCTCCTCCTGCCACGCTCTTGAGCCCATGCCACTGTGCGCACCTGCGGGACTCCAGAGCAGAGCAGAGGCTGAGGGAGCAGGTGCCGGCACCCACTTCCCCACCCGCCCGAGAAGGAAGGCTCCGGCTCCCTCTGCTGCAGGAGGACGACGAGGCAGGCCTGGCCTCCAGCCTCGCGGGCCCCTTCAGGAGTCTGTGGCTGGGGGAGGCCACCGTCGCAGCCTCCTGCGGGGGCCTGGGATGGAGAGGTTCCTTCCAGCCCGGAAGCGGAGAAGAGCACAAGGTGTGTACCTTTTACCAAACACATGCTGGTGGTGCCCAGGCCTGTGATGTGGAAGCTGGGCTCGCTATCCAGTTCTTTCTCCTTTAGGGATTTTTAAATAAACTGTGAGCCGGGCGTGGTGGTGCACACTTGTCATCCCAGCATCTGGGAAGCTGAGACAGGAGGATCGTGGTTCGCAGACAGCCTCAGCTACTTAGCGAAGCCCTTTGCAACTCAGTGAGACCCTGTTTCAAAATAAAGAATTAGCCGGGCGTGGTGGTGCATTCTTGTAATCCCAGAGCTTGGGAGGCTGAGACAGGAGGATCGCACAGGTTCAAAGCCAGCCTCAGCTACTGAGTGAGGCTCTCAGCAACTTAGTGAGACCGTTTCTAAATAAAGTAAAAAAAAAAAAAAAAGTCTGGGCATATAGCCCGGAGGTAGAAAAGCCCCTGGGTTCCACCCCCAGTACCACCAAAATAAATAAATAAATAAATAAATAATAAAAAAATAGAGCTGGGGGTATAGCCCAGAGGTAGACTGCCCCAGGTTCCATCCCCAGTACTGCAAAAAAATAAATAAATAAAAATAAATAAAAGGAGTAAAAAAATAGGGCTGCGGGTGTAGCTCGGGGGTTCCATCCCCAGTACCGCAAAATATAAAAATAAATAAATGAATAACCTGTCTTTGAGGATAATGTTCCTAGCTCGGGTACCCGGGGAGGCTAGTGCCTCAGCCCCTGTGGGTCTTGGTGATGCTCGCGGGCGCCCCCTGCCGACCGCGGTGCGCGCTGCCTGGCGGCCTTGGCCTGGGGCGCCCTTGTCTTTGGGGTGCTTAGGGGATTCTTTCTGTTCAAGGCGCAGTGAGCGCAGGGCTGAGCGAAGCCGACGCGGCGGGGCAGGCTCTGCGCCCAGGAGGAGCCTGGGAGGGGCAGGGACGGTGGGCAGGAGCTGGCGGCCCTTTTGGAGCTCTGAAAAAGGCCGTTATTTAATCGCTTCTGTCTTTTTGCGCCTCCCTTCTGTAAAATGGGACTGGTAATGTTTCATCTGCGCCCCTGAGAGCCGCCAAAGAAGATGGAGCAGCCGCCCAGCCAGAGGCAGGTGTCGCCACTGGGCGGTGGGCAGCTCGCTGTGATTCTCAGGCAGAAACGGCGGCGTGGGTAGTTCAGTAATGCCGAGGGCAGTGCCAGAATGAAAGACAGTATCTGAGGGAAATTATTTTATCTCTTAAATGTGCTTGAAAGAAAGAAGACAGGTGTGGCGGTGCGCACCAGTAATCCCAGTACCTGGAAGTCTGAGACAGGAGGATCACAGGTTGGAGGTCATTCCCAGCAATTTAGGGAGACCATTTTTCTAAAAAGAAGTGGAGGCTTGGGGGTGTTGCTCAGAGGTAGAATGTCTCTGGGTTCAGTCCACAGGAAAGAAAGAAAGAAAGAAAGAAAGAAAGAAAGAGAAAAGAGGGGGCTATCTGGCTACTTTAACATACAGGCATTGAAATGTACAACCTGGTAGCCAGGCACAGTGGTGCACATATGTAATCCCAGTACTTGGGAGGCTAGAATAGGAGGATCACAGGTTCAAAGCTAGCCTCAGCAATTTAGTGAGGCCCTTAGCAACTTAGCGAGACCCTGTTTCGAAATAAAAAAAAAATTAAAGGGGCCATGAGGGCGTATCTTGGAGGTAGAATGCCTCTGGTTCAATCCCAGTATCAAAATTATATATAAATATGTTATATAATATAAATATATAAATATTTTATATTATATAACATAAGTATATAATTATGTATAAATAATATATAATATAGATATACAAATATGCATAATGTATATAATTTCTGGACACAGGAAACAAGGACTTCAACGCCAGAGAAGCCCTGCTGCATGGTCCCACTGGCGCCCTCTCTCGGACTGTAAGGGAAGCGCAGCCTAGGCAGACAGCTCTAAAAGCACCCCTAGACTCTGTTCTTCTGTCCAAAGTCTCCTACTGGGCTGGGGCGAGGATATAGCTCTGTGGCAGAGCGCTGGCCTGGCACTCAGGAGCCCTCCATCCTCAACACCACAGTGAATGAACAGACACACAAGCAAAACACTACACCCTCTAACTCAGTCATATGACTCCCAGATCCAAGAAAAAGCAGTTTGGGGCGTTAATATCAGCGGACACTTTGCACTGGGCAGCCAACATCAGCAGCAGCGGCCTCCTAAGGGCAGGGAGTAAACCCAGGGGCATTCTACCTCTGAGCCACACCCCCAGCCCTATTTTTATTTTTTATTTGGAAACAAGGTCTCACCATGTTGCTGAAAGCCTCACTAAGTTGCTGAAGCTGGTCTCAAATCTGTGATCCTCCTGTCTAAGCCTCCCCAGTACTCACCATGCCTTACTCCCCCAGTCCTATTTTATTTATTATCGTGTGTGTGTGTGTGTGTGTGTGTGTGTGTGTGTGTGTGTGTGTATTTCTGGGGACTGAACTCAGGGGCATTATCTCAGAGCCACACCTTAGCCCTATTTTATTTTTTAGTTTGAAACAGAATCTCATTAAGCTGCGGAGGGCCTCACTAAGTTGCTGAGTCTGGCCACGAATCTTTGGCCCTCCTAGCTCAGCTTCCCAAGGACTGGGATTACAGGGGCGCCTTTATTTTGAAGGAGAAGGTCTGCCTCCACCCAGGGCCTGTCTGCTGTGCCCCTAGCAGCTCTGCAGGCTCCATCTGCAGATGGAGTTCTGCTCATTCCCCAGACTGCCTCCGAGGGCAGTGCCCACACAGGCTGCCTGGGCCCCCATTCAGGCAGAAATTCCCATTAGCCGCCCACAGGGAAGACGGGACCTTCCTGGCAGGTACTGTGCTGCGCTGAATCAGTCCAGCCGCTCTGTGGCGTTTTGACTGATGCCCAGTTGATGTGACCTTTAGAAAGGTAGCTTGGAAGGCACCTCGGGCTGTGTGCGCGCCCTGCCCACTGTGGCAGTGCTTCACACGCACCGTTTGCCTCGACTGAACTTAATTCAAGGGTCCCCAGAGGTAGAGAGCAAATCAAATTCCGAGTCTACCAAGGATGAAGGACTTCTTCAGAGCGGGCAGGTACAGCTGTCTCGGGGACACCTGGCTCCTTCTATCCCCAGGTAAACACAAGTGGCGGCTTTACCCTATGTGACACCAGGCAAGAAACTGAGGACTGAGTTTGCCTCATCCACGCTAGACCCTGAGGCATGGTGACTCCAAACACCACGCTGTGAGCAACCGTCGGGGTGCTGGGCTGTGGGAGCTGCACCTCTGCAAATCCAGCTGGTCATCGTCAACTATCAGACACGCGTGTGTTGGGAGCCAGGTCAGGGCCAGTGGCACCCACATCAGGTGTGGCTGCTGGCCTAAAAAATGGCCCCTTTTAAGCTGGGTGTGGAGGCATAGACCCATAATTCTAGTATCTGAGAGGGTGAGATGGGAAGATCACAGGTTCAAAGACAGCCTCAGCATGTAGTGACACTCTCAGCAACTTAGCAAGACCCTGTGTCAAAAGATAAATAAAAAGAGTTGGGGGTGCAGCTCAGAGGTAGAATGCTGCTGGGTTTAATCCCTAGTAACCCGCCGGGCGTGGTGGCGCACACTCGTAATCCCCGCACTTGGGAGGCAGAGACAGGAGGATCGCGCAGGTTCGAAGCTAGCCACGCGCGCTGGCTTAGGAGACCCTGTTTCCAAATAAAAATGTAAAAATAGGTCTGGGGGTGTAGCCCGGAGATAGAAGGGCTACCAGGAACCCCAGTACCACCAAAATAAATAAATAAATAAATAATCCCTAGTAACCCGCACACGCGCACGCACACACATGCTACCAGGCACAGTCATGGATGCTTGTAATCTCAGTACTTGGGAGGTTGAGATAGAAGGATCACAGGTTTGTGGCCAGCTTCAGCAACATAGCAAGGCCCTTAAGCAACTTAGTGAGAACCTGTTTCAAAGTAAACAATAAATAGGGCTAGGGGCATAGGTCTGAGATAGAATGCCCCTGGATTTAACTGGACTCAATCTCTAATACCATAAATATTCCTATTTTTGGGCTGGGGGCATAGCTCAGTGGTGGAGCACCTATCTAGCACCCATGAGTCCCTAAGTTTGTTCCCCAACACTAAAAACAAGTAATATAAAGTAAAATGTGGAAATATTCCTCATAGGTTTGGCTCCTGCGTCGGTCTCAAGCCAAACACGGCGCCGTTGTTTACAGTGGTCTTTGCCAGGCGCAGCCTGGAGCGGTGCCCCAGACAGGCATGGGCCTGCGAGACAGTACCACAATATGAAGCCCTGTGCTGAGCCAATCAATGTTTTTGTACAAAGGGACCTTTTACCCCACGTCTCCCAGAACAGATACCTCCCGTGAATGTCACTCACAGGGAGAGCTGAACTATCAATTTCAGGAAAATCACAGGAACACAAACCCCAGGAACAGAAAATCCAGGAACACGGTGAGCCCAGGGTGGCACCCGCCCGCCCCAGGTTTGAGCTCCCCATGGGAGCTTCGGCCGCAGCCACGCAGAGCTCGGGCAGCGCGCGGAGGGGCTTCCTAACTAGGTCACCCCGAGTCTGTGAGACGGTTTTCTTTGAGCCTTTGCCAGTTTTTACTCCAGACTCGCTCTCTCTGTGACAAAGACGCAGGGTGGCAGGATCTCCCTGCCCGAGAGCGGGCGGCCTCCCCGCCTGCCTCCGCCCGTCTCTGTCTTCTGTCTCTATCTCTTTCTTAGTCTCTCTCTTTAACTGTGCCTTGTCTATCCCCATCAACCTGTCTCTGTCTCTCTTTCTGTCACTGTCTCTATCTTTATCTCTCTCTGTCTTTCTATCTCTCTGTCTCTGTCTGTCCCTCCCTTTCTTTTTCATTTCTTTCTTTCCTTTTTTTTTTTTTTCTTTTTTGCGGTACTGGGGATGGAACCCAGGAGCATTCTACCTCCGAGCTACACCCCTAATTGTATGCTTTTATTTTTTATTTTGACACAGGGAGGGTCTCACTAAGTTGCGGAGGGCCTCACTAAGTAGCTGGGGCTGCCGTGAACCTGCGATCCTCCTGTCTCCGCCTCCCGCGTACCGGGATTATAAGCGTGCGCCCGGTTCCTGGCTCCTGTGACTCCCTCTGTCTCTCAGGAGCTAAGCACTTGCTCTCAGACCCTCTGTGGGGTGGGGGAGGAGGACCCCCACCTTATTCAGAGAGCAGCCAGGGCCTCCCCTCCCCACTCTACCCACCAGAGGTGCCGTGCTAGAGCTGGGCTCCCGCTGGTCCCTCCTCGGGCTCCCTGCCTTCCTTCCTGCACTGTGTGACCAGGAGTGTGGCAGAAGAGCGGAGACCAACCTGAGGCCGATGCTGCTGCAGAGACAGAATGCTGGCTTCCTTCTCCAGCTCGGCTAGGGCAGCTCCTCCTGGCTGGGGTAATGGCGGAAGGAGAGGCCCTCTCCAGCCAATGCCGCTCCAATCCGCAGGGCTCCAAGATGCCAAGAGGGTCCTCTGCCTCCAAATTTGCCGCCTTCTGCTCGGCCACAGACCCACGGATGCCTTGGAAGGGGACGAAAGCCCGTGCAGTGGCCCAGCTGGTGGCTCTGGCCCGAGGCCTCACTTCCCCTGATTCTGCCAACAGCCTCTGAGAAACTGTCTGGGTCCTCCTGCGCCTGCACAGGACCCAAGCCAGAGCCAGAGAGATGGCAGCTCCCAGGGGCTGTCCCCAGCTCTTCTTGAGGCAGCCGCCCACTGCTGCGTCGCCAAGCCCAGAGAACTTCCCGGTCCCTGAGCTTGGCTGGAGGAGGTCTGCCCTCCAGAGAGGCCGGGCCTCGCCTGATGGGAAGCCGTTCAGTGTGGAGTTGGGGGTTGAGGAGCAGCAGTAGCCACACTCCAGGCCAGAGCTGCCCAGGACACTGCCCTTTGCCCTCAGATTGCCAGCACCTCGCTCAGATACGAGGTGGGCGCACCTGAAGTCTCCTGTTAACTCGGCTGCGATTCCTTGAAGCCTGATGTCTAAACACTTAGGAACTGTCCTTCGGGATGAAGAATCAGAACCCATTCATTTATTTGATAAGTTCTTTATTTAATTAGTACGATTCAGGCGTGGTGACGCACACTTGTAATCCCAGCATCTGGGAGGCTGAGACAGAAGGATCGCAGTTCTCGGCCAGCCTCAGCTACTTAGTGAGGCCCTTTGCAACTCAGTGAGACCCTGTTTCAAAAAATAAAGAATAAAAAATAGGGCTGGGGGTGTCGCTTGGAGGTAGAATGCCCCTGGGTTCCAACCCCAGTACCACAAAAGATAAAAAATAAAAATAAATGTATAAGTAGCAAGTACGTATTGAGGGCCCACCAAGCCCAGCTCAGGCTATGCTGAGGTGAACAACAGGTGGCCCCCATCTCGTTTAGTTCACTGTCAAGTAGAAAAGACTGTGGCTTGTGAGCACGCCCAAGGAGCCATCTACACCCAAGGGCCCCGCGTCTACGGGCACCTGTCCTGTCTCTACGAACGCCACCAACTCAACTGGCTCTGTGACCTTGGACAGGGGCGTCATGTGGAACATTTGGGCCAAACTTGTCTTTTATCTCCTTTGCTGTGAATAACCCAGGACATTAAAGACTTCGCCAACTGATGGATGGATTACAAAATTACGGGAAATACACACAATGGAATTCTACTCAGCAATAAAGAACAAAATTATGTCATTTGTAAAAAGATGGAAGGACCTGGAGAACACCATGTTCAGTGAGACCAGCCAGGCACAGAGAGAAGGGACCTATGTTTTCTCCAGTACGCCCTAGCTAGGAGTATCGGGGTACCAGAGGGACTCCAGACAGTGGAGCCAGGAAGGAAGCGTAGGGGAGGAAGAAGGCTGGGGGCGATTCACGGAAATGCACCGCGACAGTGGGTGTACATGTGAATATACCATCGTTAACCTGCACTCAGTGTCGGGAGGGAGGGACGTGGGGAGGCAGGGGGCACTGTGGGGAGCCATTAAGGTCTTCCCCTTACCTTTACTAAAAACATACTTCTGACTGACCTCGCCCAGAGTCCACAAGGTTTGGGGCCTTGAAAGCTTCAAGGTTACTAATGCTAATGATATTGTTCTGTCTGAGCTAAGACTAGGTTTGTGTTGCATCAGGGTATTGTTTGACCTCCCCGACACTGGAATTTTCCCTTCAGGGTAACCTAAAGCAAAAAAATATAAATACCACTAGAGAAGAAGCCCCAGTATCGGCCAGTAGAGATATCGACCCGGGAGTTGACTGGCGGTCCTTCCATGTTTAGGAATAAATCATATTTGGAATTTAATTCTTAAGAGTTATATTATTTCATCCTCACTCCTCTCTTCAGAACCCGTACTTTTGCCGGCTGGCTCCGGCAGGGCACCGAGTGCTGTGTGAGTCTGTGCCATCGTCAACGTGATCTGCATTATAAGTGAGACTATAGCGCACCGATAAAAATATAAACATAAAAGAAAAAAAGACTTCACCACGTTGTCCTGTGACTTGACTTTCTGGCTGAAGGGCAGGTTTTTACTTCCTCTGTGATGCGTCTGTCTCTTCCCTGCAGCGTGAGGGACATTTCAGAAAACAGTGTCGTTTGGTGCCCCGCCAGCAGCTTCAACTCGTCACGTCCCCAAGCCAGGCGTGGTGGCGCGCACCTGTAATCCCAGCGCTTGGAGGGAGGATCGCAGGTTCTAGACCAGTCTCCGCAATTTAGTGAGACCCTCTGCAACTCAGCTTCAAAATAAATATAAAACAGGACAGGAGTGAATGCCTCCAAGTTCAACCTCCAGTGCCAAGAAAAAAAATAATCGCGTCTCGGATTTTTTCTCTTCCTTTTCTTCTGTTCTTGGCAAGCTCGGTGAGCAGAGCATCTCTGGAAGGGCTTATGTAAGGTTTTAAGGCCTGGTCTTCCTCTCCCATCAGAACAACCTCACACAGTCCTTCTCTGGGCCCAGGGTGTAGACAGATTCACACTGGGTGGGGAGATTTCCCCAACACCCTAAGGGAAAAAAGGGAGTTGTTTAGCAAACGTCCCACAACCTCTTGACCTCTGGTCTGCACCAGAGGTTCCCAGACTTACTTGGCTTACAAACTTATGCAGTGCTCCCCCACCCCGCCCAGAAATCAGCCTTCTTCAGGCAAATACACAGGAGGGTGACAGACAGACTTGCAATCGCTTGTGCACCTCCCTCTGCTCCAGCCCCCCCCAACTCCCTCGCCCCGGAGGCGGGATCGCCCACTTTGGGGATCTATGGTCTACGCCGCCTTCCACTTGGCAGGAATTTGTCTCTTTCCTTGGGAATGAGGAACTGTAGAGCCCCGCCTGAGAGTGGACTTGGTACTGAGAAACCCACGTTGCATTCAGGAGCCCACTCTGTCTCCTGCGCTCCAAGGGCCGGGGTTGCCTGGTGTTTTCCACCGAGGCCAGCAGAGCCCGCGGTCAGGGCTGGAAGCACCAGAATCACCTAGCTCAAAAGGTAGCAATCCCTGCCTGGCCTTGTGCAACTAGCCTGGGGCGGGTGCGTGAAACCAGTGAGTGCCAGAGGCCCTGGCAGCCCAGTGCTGCTGGAGGCCAAGGGGAAGAAGAGTGAGTGGGGTGTTCTGGAATGTCTGGCAAGCAGCAGAGGCAGACTCTGGGGCCAGCTACATGGCGAGCCCTGGGGCTGTTCACCTCTGCCAGCCTGTGGCTGCGGGTTACCTGCTGGCCAGGCTTCTGAGCCTGTCTCCACAGCGGGAAGTTGGCATGGAAAAGGGGTGCCTTTGCCTGGCTCCTGAGCAGGAGGTAGAATGCTCCTGGGTTCAGTCCTTAACACACGCACAAACACATGCACACCCACACGCACATAGACACGCAACACACATGCACACACACATGCCATGCTGTATACCATAAATATAGACAGTTTTGTGAATTTGAAGAAGACAATAGAAATGAATTTAAGAAGCAAAAGAGCTGGACAGGACATTAGAGACGGGTCCCGGCCGAGATGCCCAGCCTGGCAGAGGAGGGCTACGTGGTCTGCCGTGTCGTCAAAGGGCCACAGTGACGCAGATCTCACCGTCACGTGTCTGCGCTCCTGTTCACTGAATGCACCTGTGAGGAGAACAGGAGGCAGGGGCTGCAGCTGACCTTAGGACGCCGCCCCTCGAGGCGTCCGCAGTAGGATCAAGTTCCCCTGGGAAGGACCGCTGGTTGCAGGCTGGACAAGCATGATGCGTCTCCCCGGTAAAGGGAACATTTCATCCAAAGACATTTTTTGACTTGGTATCGGAGGCTGAACCGAAGGGCATTCCCAAGTCATACTCCCATTCCTATTTTATTTTTTACTGGGAAACAGAGTCTTGCAAGGTTGCCGAGAGTCCCGCTACACTGCTGAGGCTGTCCTCAAACCCGTGATCCCCTTTTCAGCCTCTCACGTACTGGGGTTTTGGGTGTGTGCCCGCATGCCCAGCAAAAGTACCATCTTGTGAAGTTTGCACTGTGAACACTCCGTGGCCGGCTGCCCTTGGCTCCTGTTAGGGCAAGTCGCCCACCGCTCCGGGCTGCACCCTCGTTTACCCCAGCGGCTCTCAGACATCTTCCCTTTCCACCACAGTACCCAGCTGCTGCAGCTCAGCTCAGGACTGGACAGTTTGGTGAGACAGGGACAGGCAGCTCCCCCTTCTTCTGCTCCAAGCCTGGCTGGCCCTAGGTCCCTCCCTGTCCCGTCCCCTTACGTTCTGCAGCGGGAGTCATGGCAACAGCACCTGGTCCTCCAGCCCCCAAATCCCAGAACTTTCTGCTGTTTGTAACTCAGAAGAGACATGCCAAGCACTTTAGGGGACCAAAGGACAAAGCCTCACCCAGGACCCCCGGGGAGGCAGGTCCTGCTCGGCCAAGGCATAGAGCCGCGCCTGGCACCGCCCACCAGAGCTCGGTGCACGTGTGCGCCAGACAGCCCAAGGTAAGCGTAGGATTCAGGCAGACGGGGGAGGCTGGCCCGGGACGCCTGGGTGGGGCGCTACCTCACCGGCACCCCTGTTTCTGGTCCCCTTCTCTACCTTATTGGGGACAGAATCTCAGAATAACCCAGCTTTGCATTCTGACCCAACTCCTTACGCTGGAAACTACCTCTGCTTCCCACCTGTCTCCACTCCGAACCCGCCACACCCTTCGGATCAGAGGCCCTTTGCCACATCTATGCAAGATGTCTGGCACGTGTCTGGTGTGGTATCCGTTCACATGCTGGCCTGCTCCCTCAGTCCTACCCTAACATATGTGGCAGGAAACTAACTGGATCGTATGCTGCCTGCGTCTCCAGATTTTTCAAGACAGCCTCAAATTTAAATAATTTTATCTTTTTTTTAAAAGGCGACTTGGTAAATGCATACTTGCATGTAATTTCACTTTTAAGGAAAGATTTTTTTCCAAATACCGTGGCAGACAGAATTCTAACACGGTCCCCAAGAATTCCTGCCCCACCCCCTGCATATGTTCTGAATGATCCCAGGGCTGTGCGTATCATGGAGTTTGCTTTTATAAACAGGCTATGTTATATCGCACGGGAATCTTGAGACAGCGCAATCATCCCAGGGAAGCCTGGCTTCTCACACCAGCCCTGCCTTAACTTACCACGCTGGCCCCGGCCTACCACGCCGGCTTCTCACACCAGCCCTGCCTTAACTTACCACGCCGGCCCCGGCCTACCACGCCGGCTTCTCACACCAGCCCTGCCTTAACTTACCACGCCGGCCCCGGACTACCACGCCGGCTTCTCACACCAGCCCTGCCTTAACTTACCACGCCGGCCCCGGCCTACCACGCCGGCTTCTCACACCAGCCCTGCCTTAACTTACCATGCCGGCCCCGCCCTACCACACTGGCTTCTCACACCAGCCCTGCCTTAACTTACCACGCTAGCCCTGGTCTACCGCCAGCCCTTCAAAGCCAGGCATTTTCTTTGCTGCTCAGAAGTCAGAGACTCTAAGCCCAAGAAAGATGGCGGTGCCATTGGCGGCTTGAAGATAGAGAGGACCATAGGTCCAGGAGCTCAAGGTGCTGCGGGAAGTAGGAGCTGACCCTACATGACAGCCAGGAAGGGAACAGGGACCTGGAGCCTGCATTGCAAGGCTGGAATCCTACCACCAAGATGTGCTTGGAAGCAGATGTTTCTCCACATCTTCCATCTCGGGTCCTGCCTAATGCCCGCACCTGAATTCAACCTGTTGGCTCCCTGGACCTGGAACCCAGCCGCAGTCGCCAGCTGCAGACCCGCAGGGCTGTGAGCCCGGGAGATGTTTCAAGCCCTAAATTGGCTGTGATTTGTTACACAGTAATAGAAACGAATGCTGGCATAAAATCAGTTGCATGCATACAGGAATGAGGACGTTTTACACATGAGATACTGTCCCTGCCCCCAAGAGGTCCGCTTATGAGTTTTGACAGTTCCCTTCACGTCTCTGTCTCAGTCAGCAGAGAGGACACTTCCATCGCTTGGAGAGTTCCCCTGCACCCCTCTGCAAGAGATCCTCTCCCTCAGTCCCTGGACCCTGGGCTACTTTTCTAGTCCTAATCCCTCCCCTTTTCTAGAATATCATATAAATGGGACATAGAATATGACCTTTGTGTTTGATTTCTTTATATATATATATATATGCGCT